>NC_141067.1:41176395-41790770 GCF_041138505.1 Cibotium barometz | reverse complement strand
CAAAGAGGACAGAAGAAACAAAGGTGTTTCCCCTGCAATGGCGCCAAAAAAATTATGGGCTACCATACCTCCAAGAGGGAGCTCAATACATTCACCTTAGGGAGAAGAGAAATAGAACACAACTGTCATAGGGCACTTACCAATGCTTCGAACTTGTGTCCCTTGAGGTCTCCAAGCTCACTTGAGAAGCTCCAATCCTCCAAGCTCCACCTCCATGCTGTCACCGCGTAGAGTCGCTCACACCAGCACACAAGGCAATCACTCTCTCTCACTCCTCAATACAAGCATGCAACATACAATTATAGAGAAGGCACAAGTGCTAGAATGCTCTCTCTCAATCTCTTTCTTAAGACAAAAGTAAGGTCTCTCAATAGCACAAAGGGGGATTGTGTCCATTCATTATGAGAAATTACCGTATATACAATTGGCGCTTATTCACATTTGGGTGCCCAAAACTTACTTAAGTGAGGCCTTGGGTGGCCAATATCTCATAATGTACAACTTTTATAGTACCCAGCATGACACTTATTAATGTTCTCAAATCTCCAAAATGGGACTAACAGTCTAGAATAGTTATGAATTGATTTTGTAGCCTCTGACTACACTTAGAAAACTCGCAACTTACTCAGATAGGTGAATATTCATTATTTATATAACCATGAAAATCTTTGGTTTTTCACAAAAGGAAAACAAAGAGCTCAATTATCAGTAAACATATTATGCAAAGTCGTGTGTGAAGATTAAGAATGTATCTAATATCTTTGCTCTCTATCATAGCAACTAACCAGACAAAACCTCACCATACTATATATATATAAGGATAGAAATAAGGCCTTTCTCTTACCATTTTGATCTTATTGTGTCAATGCACTTTTTTTATGTGTAAAGGATGGGATCCAAAAGGAAATAACAAATTTTGAGTATTAGTCTTCATTCCAAAGGAAGAGGCTACTATTTGTAACATGTAAAAGCTTAATAAATAGAATCAATACTTTAATGATAGAATTCAAGAATCTTTTGTGACAAAGATAACACATAACATAGAGAGATATGTGTAAAAATAGAGGGAGAGGGAGTCTGACACAGTATTAGGTCTCGAAAATCCTCTCTAGGCACCCACAATAAATGGTGTATTTGCTTTATTAGAATTATGTAAATCTATAAAATCTTCTAGTTCTTGATCTTTAACCTTCACCTTGGTTCAAGAGTTTTCCTTGGCTATCATGGCCCTTGCAACCCTTTCTGAATTTGTAAGATGAGAAATGAGATTCTTGCTTATGCTATTTATAGCCCTTTGTATGCTGGTCGATTTTCTCTTATAGGTGTCGGCATGTTGAAAAGTCTTCCACAACTAAAAATCATGCATTTTCAAGATGCGCTTCACACACCTAGACCTAGCCGCCTCTTGCATTATTGTCCAGGCTACTGCCTACTAGGACTGTGCAATGTTAGCTTACCTTGATGTCTAGCCTACCTAGATGGGGCTAGCCAAGACCTTATGGGCTAGCCAACTTGGCCCCCCTATCCCTTCTAAGCCTGGCCGTCTTGCTTCCTAGGCCTTCGAGGCTTGTCCACCCCACTGACAACATGTCCTAGCCAATGGTGGCTATTGGTTTTGGCCCTGGGCTTCTTGGCCCCTTAGGATGGCATAAGGCCTACTCAGACTCTTAGTTCAAGGATAACAATCCCTTTTTGGGGTAGCCCAAAGGGCTACCCCATATTGTAATGCTCCTTGACCCCCTATCCCTTCTAAGGCTGGCCGTCTTGCTTCCTAGGCCCTCGAGGCTTGTCCATTGATAACATGTCCTAGCCAATGGTGGCCATTGGCTTTGGCCCTAGGCTTCTTGGCCCCTTACGGTGGCCTAAGGCCTACTCAGTCTCTTAGTTCAGGGATAATAATCCCTTTTTGGGGAAGCCCAAAGGGCTAATGTAATGCTCCTTGAATCATAGCTTGAGGACTTGTAAGACTAGAACTTTGATTCTCCACCCAACCACATCCCAAATGGACCCTAGACACATGGTTATATAGGACTAGGTGATGCATGAACTTTGAAGTTTAGTCCCTTGACCTTTCAATGGCTAGACAAGTCCCTTTCACTATCCAATGGCTCCTTAACTCCCCCTAGAAGGGGCCACCTATTTCTGTGGCCTTTAGGCTTCCCTTATACACCATCTACATCCCTTTTACATTGAACTTAATGCCTATTAACCATTGCTTTAGGCATTTCCAATTTGAAATCCCCTCAACCTTATTTATATGCAAATCTTTTACATGTAAATAATCTTTTCTTGTCTTACCTTATAGTGTTTCCTATCAGCCTCATAACAGTTGCCCCCTTACATGTAAACAATCTTTTCTTGTCTTACCTTATAGTGTTTCCTATAACACCATATTGGGGAATATGGGAATTTCCCATAAGTTTGGGACATGTGGTCAAATCTTTGGATTAATGATAACTTGAACATCGTTACTCCAAATTGAGCGCTCTATAGCTCACTAGATTCCATTTTCCAAGCGCTTTCCAACAATAGGTCACATGATATGGTTTTGAAAAACTTATAGGCATGTTATCCAGGTCCCACCTTTTTAGTATTCAAAAAATGGGAGTTGGAAAATTCCCAAACTCACGAATATAGTGTTCTATCAGACTCATAACAGTTGCCCCCTTACATGTAAGTATATGCTCTAAGACCCACGTGTAACACACGGAAGCTCTAAGAGTCTTCTTTCAGCCCTAAACACTACTGGAAAACATCTGATGCAAAACACAAGAATGTAGAGAGAGTAGAGAGAGAGAGAGATGTGCTGGAAAATTCAATATATTACTATAGTACAAAGATGTACTTGTCTATAGCCCTAGGATACCTTGAAGAAAAGGTGCTAACACCCAAAATTTTGTCCCCCTATGGGACTCCTACTGACCCAATCCCTAGAGGATTGAATGGTTCTAATAATGAGCACATGGCCCCCTTTTATAGACCCTCTAAGGCTTGGCCAACTGGCCAGTTCCACAACCATAAAACACTTCAACGCTGCCCGACTGGGCAATAACTGCCTTAAACGCTGTCCAACTGGTGGTTTTCTTTGATCATTAGTCACCACTGTCGCCTTGTCCTTTGGAGCGCCTACAACGGACACAACTCTGACGTCATCCTTCATGCAACCGTCAGTCCATTCTAGCAGCAGCCGACAGCCTCTTCCATGTTGTTCTTCAAGACCAATACTACCAAACAACACTCCTTGCTCCAGTTTCTGGTTCTTATCTGGTTCATAGTCTTTATCTGGCTGCCTCTTCTGGATCAGCACTAGATAATTGTCCATGGCATTGATCATACACATGACATCCCATTCTACTAAACTTGATGACGGGATTCCAGCCTGTTCTTGGATGACTGTCATCATTCCATTCTATTCTTGGAGTCCCTCTGTCATCCATCCATCCCTGGCAACCCTTTTCTCTGAAAGCCCGGCCCGATCTCCAAACTACTCTGTCTCATAGACTAAGATCTATGCATCTGGTTCCATCTAGTCCACAATCCATTCTTGCCCTGAATCTGAACACTCTCTTGGTCTTCATTCCTGAGAAATGAGTCTCGCACTCTCACATCACCCTTTGGAGTATAATCCTCCCTTGGGACCGTTGCCCGAGGACCTATCTGGCTCACAGGACTGCCATCCCCTCTGGCTTCGTGGAACACCACCAAAAAAAACCTCCTAGGAGCTCTTCCCATTCTATGTTCCTTGCCTTGGGCTTCGTATCCGTGTACTTTCCTATACCTTAGACCTATACACCATCATATGGGACTGATTTAGTGTTTAGCTTTGCTGAGCCTGATGCTCTGATACCAATGTAACATGCGGAAGCTCTAAGAGTCTTCTTTCAACCCTAAACACTATAGCCCTAGGCTACCTTGAAGAAAAGGTGATAACACCCAAAATGATGTCCCCCTATGGGACTCCTACTGACCCAATCCCTAGAGGATTGAATGGTTCTAATAATGAGCACATGGCCCCCTTTTATAGGCCCTCTCTAAGGCTTGGCCAACTGGCCGATTGCTCGGCCAGTTCCACAACCATAAAACACTTCAGCGCTGCCTGACTGGGCAATAACTGCCTTAAACACTATCCGACTGGTGGTCTTCTTCGATCATTAGTCGCCCACTGCCGCCTTGTCCTTTGGAGCGCTTGCCAGCCGCCGGTCGACACCACTCTGATGTCATCCTTCATGCAGCCGTCAGTCCATTCTGGCGCTGACAGCCTCTTCCATGCTATGCTCCAAGCACAATACTACCAAACAGCCCTCCTTGCTCCAGTTTCTGGTTCTTATCTGGTTCATAGTCTTTATTTGGCTACCTCTTCTAGATCAGCACCAGAGAATTGTCCATGGCATTGATGACACTAGGTGCCTAGTACTTGGCTACAAGTTAAACAACAAGGTAGGACAATGTGCACCTGGCCAAGACCATGTACAAGACTTTTACACTTGACCTTTGATGCTTAGAGTGTAACCCTAGGTGACTTGTCTCTGACTGGGGGCTCACACGGGACCAATTTCCACTTCAGGTCTTGCACCTTCTATTTAGATATGTCCACGTGGCATCCAGGTGTGGGATGCACGTGACAAACTTACAAGGCAAGCAGAAGAAAGTGGAAAAAGATTGCCTCCATGTCCCAAAGATACACTTGTGTTCCTCTACAAGGATTAAGTGGTAGTGTACATTGTGCAAAGAGATGTGGATATCCCTGAGGGCATGTTGCCCAAAAAAATGTGTATCACCTCTAAGTTCAGATCCTCCAGTCCAGATGTCTTATGGCCTATTCCAACCACCTTTATAGGGTGATCCTGGGCATATCTTGGCTCGTAAGCCATCTTCCTGTGCTGCTTACCCAGGCATGCCGTGTGCCCGTCCTCTCATCGGCCTATTGAAATTGCACATGAATGGGTCGTTCCTCTGGATACCTTTGCCTTGCCCTCTTCATTGTGTCCATACCCATGCCTAGTGTGAAGACCTAGGGCTTTGATTGCTCTAGTCTAATGATATCTTCTTCGAAGATGGTCTACTCAACTTCCCTGGGCCTTCTTTTCCCGCCTCGACTCCATTTCCACCCATAGGGTGGTATGCATGTAGGTTCAGTCTTCGGCACTCCCCTTCCCCTTTTTTCTTGGTGACTTTGTTGGCGACGGGAATTAGTAGGGTCTCTCTTCCAATGACTTGTTGCCTCCTTACTCGGATCCACGAGTCATAAGAGGCCGTTTCTTCCATGCATTGCTCTAGATCCGGGGGAGGGGTTTCTTTCCTATCTTGATGCTTCTGCCTAGGGGCTGCTTTGTCCTTGTCTCTCTATCTTAGGCGTTTCTAACTGGTTCATGAATTTTGCAATTTCATTGAAGTTAGAAGGTCTCATGGAATGTGCCTAGATTAAATTTTGCATACATTTAAGAGGAATCTCCTTCCAGACGCCCATGCTTCTTTGGCCCATTTCTTCTTGGATTCTTTTCTCTGCAGGTGATCTTTTTCTCTTTTTTTTCCTTTTTGCCTAGCTTTGGAAGTCTTCTATCATTTTTTCGTTTGCTCGCATTTCCTCTACATGTACCCTTATCATGGCATCCATTTGATCTTATCTATTCCTAAGGTCAGTGTGGGATGTTGTCAAGGTGACCTTCAGCTCACTGTCATTTCCCCCCCTTTTCCTCTTGTCACCCTTGCAGGCGTAGCTACCTCTACCTCCTTTTTTAGAGCATTTATTGTCTTTCCTTCTTATTTCTGCTACTCTTTAAATTCTTCGATGAGTGTCTCTAACTCTTTAATTTGAAATTTGGCACGGCCTTATCGTTTTACTTTTCCTCTAGTTTCTTTGTAGCTACCCATGCATATTCTTTCAACTCTTCATCATGGATCAGGTCCATTGATGAACCTTTCCATAAAAAATTTCCTTTCTTTTCCTTTCTCACTGTGCGACTGGCTTCTTTTTGTCTCCCCCCTTAAAGATGGTGAACCTCCTTTCCAAAGACCACTAATTCTTACTTTAGCTGCTCATTTTTCAATTACAGATCTTTTTCTTTGCTGGTGTCTACCCCACTGTTGCTGGCCTCCTTGCCCAATGCATAGATTAAGCTTAATCTATGTATTGATCTTAATTTATGGATTAAGCTTAATACATGCATTAAGATTAATCTATACATTAAGCTCAATCTATGGATTAAACTCTATTCATGCATAGAGATTAAATGTATGCATCAAGCTTAATGCCTAGTTTAAGCTCTATGCATTAAGCTTAGTGCATGCATTAAGCTCTAATATGCATTAAGCTTAATGCATAGGTTAAGCTCTATGCATGTATTAAGCTCTATGCATAGCGCTTAATGCATAGATTAAGCTGTATGCATAGAGCTTAATGTATGCATTAAGCTAAATGCATAGGTTAAGCTCTATGCATGTATTAAGCTCTATGCATAGCGCTTAATGCATAGATTAAGCTCTATGCATAGAGCTTAATGTATGCATTAAGCTTAATGCATAGAGTAGGCTCTATGCATGCAGTAAGCTCTAATATGCATAGAGATTAATCTATGCATTAAGCTTAAGCTATTTGCATGCATGGTTAAGCCTAAGCTAACCCTAAACCTCGGCACCGACCAAGGGAAGTAATTAGTAATACAAAGCCCTAAAAGATTAAAGAATAAAAACAAAAGAGACCTTACCTCTATATTGTCAACCTAAAAGAGATAATTAGTGCAAGACCTACACAACATAAAAAGGTAAAAGATTGATTAGTAACACATTTAATGAACTCTACCTACCAAACATAAGAGATATACAAAAGAGAGCTTACCTCTATATTATCAAGCTAAAAGAAATGATTAGTGCAAGATCTACATAACATAAAAAGGTAAAAGAGTGATTAGTAATACATTTTTTGAACTCTACCTACCAAACACAAGAGACATACAAAAGATCAATACACATTAAGCATAGACACAAAAAGGAGAAGGAGAAGAAGCAAAAGAAGGTTAGTATTCTATGCATTAATCCTAATCACATTATGTTTCTTATTATTTCTCATTAAGTTTAGCATAATAGAATCAAACCCTAACCATTAGGTCACACCATAACTTGTAGAGTGATGGATAGGAAAAGAAAGAGAAATAAGAAGGGGAAGGTGAAGAAGAAGAAGAACCCTAAACAAATACATTAGAATAAAACATAATAGAAAAATACCTTCAATAGCTTACACCATAGACATATAGTGATAAAGAGAAAGAGTCTCATGAAGAGAAAGAGAAAGGGGAATATAAAGAATCTAGGTGCATGAGAGGAGAGATAGATTGATGAAGCGGAGGAGGTGGTGCAGAAACTTAAGGAAAGGATTGGAGAGAATTTTTTAGGGGAGAGAAAGATAGGCATCGACGGCGCCATAGGTTCAAAAAGTTAATTTTCTCTACGTTTCTATAAGCGTCATTAAAATTGATTCCTAAAAATACATTAACAATGCTTTAATGATACTTATGACATTGCCTATAGTAACAATGGAAAAATTCCAGAGAGAGAACTTATACATATATAATTGACACTGCTAGTTTTAGTACATGTATTCATATTTAGTTTTTTAATTGCATACTTTTTGCCCAATATAGATGTCTTCTACTAGTTCAAGTAGTGATGGGTCACCACCATTAATTGGAGGTCTAGAGTGGTTGCAAAGAAGAATCCCTTGATCATATGCAAGATGCAAGAATGTTTGTGTACGTGAACATCGAGTGACATTCGAGCATATCAAAAAATGGGGATGGTTTGAACCAATACTAGCCAGCTTGATGATGTAAGGCAATTCCTCAGTTAGTATATAAACTTATGAGATGAAATGTAAACTCATGGTTTGCCATATATAATGTTGAGTATCATTTTTAAATATGGTTCATTAGGATGAGGAGGACATGGACATTCATGTACAAGTATTACAACAATATGCCTTATTATTTTGTCATTGGGAGAAACTTGAGGAAGGAGTACAAGCGTCATAAGGAGCACTTTGAAAGTTGAGCATGTTTAGTACATTTCGAAGACCTAGGATCTCCTTCACATGAGATAGAGGAACAAGATGTTATGGAGGAGATGATTGCTCACTTTTCTCAAAGCGAGGGTGAGGAAGAGACACCTAACTTTGAAACACATGAAAGAGAGGATGTGTTACACAAGGAGGCTAACACATCACTGTATGAGGGTGCAAAGTACTCAACTTAATGGGCATGCTTGAAATTCTTGAACTTACAAACAATATATGGATGGAGAAAAAATAGTGTGAATAACCTATTCCGATTATTAAAGAAGATGATCCCAACAAACAATTTTATGCCCGAAAGAAAAAGTGATGCTCAAAAAATACTTTCCAAGATTGGTATGGATTACACTCAAATTCATGCATGTTGTAATGATTGTGTACTATTTAGGGGTGCCTTTGCCGATGTCATGCAATGTCCCATTTGTGGAGAGGATCGTTACAGGATGGATTTATAGGGTGCAAAAAATTTACAAAAGGTATTGAGGCACTTTCCTATTTACCTCATATTCACCATATGTTTTGATATCAATCCATTGCTGGGTTAATGACATGGCATGTGAACCATCATTCAACCGATGGAATGATGATGACTCCGGTTGACTCACTGGCTTAGGCTCACATGAGGATGGATGGCCAGAGTTCAAAGATGAGTCCCGTAATTTACGGCTTGGATTGGGTGAACCCATTTAGATTTAGGTCTACATCATGGTTCACATGGCCCATTTGTTGAAATATGCAAGTGAATGGTGTGTGCGGGAACAAGCCCTTAGCTAGAGATTGTAAAAGGGAGTCAATAATTGAGTGGGTAGTAGTGAAAAGGTGAGAAGAATCTACTAGGGTAGGGGAGGTGGCACAAATAAAGGAGAAATCAGTGGTGGGGAATGGGTGCTTGGCACCTTGTGGATGTAAAAGCTATAAATTGAGACATTGGCCTAATGAGAATTTACTAGTTTTTGAGTATCCATGCCTACATTATGCTATTAGATTAATTGTGCACTAATCTTACTTTAATCACTTTCTAATTGCTTACTAATCATGTTGATTCTTGCATTTGATCCACCATAGCCTATCACATTGCTTAAAATTCAACACTTGGTATCAGAGCCTAGCTTAGCATTGAGCTATTGTTTTAAGCCTAACCACCTTCTTCATTACTAATTAGGTGCTAATAGCCTTATAAGCCATTTTTCACTTTCTGAAGTACCCACACTCAGTGGAGCTTAGATCTCTCCCTCCACACAGCTCCATTGCCTACAAAATTCACACACCCTCTTTCCAACATCTTGGCACCTAGGCGTGGTACCTCAAAAGCTCAAACCGCCGACGAATGCAGCCAAGAAACATCGATTTGCTGGTGTCATGTTTTTGAAAAAATTTACAAAATCGCCATCATGACCTTGAATTGGAACCATTGGAGCTAGCCCAAGGGGCTTTTGGGTGTGCTTAACATGCTGGTGTCCTTAGAATTTTGAAATTCGTTAAGGAGAAGCTATATCAAGCTCTAGATCAAATTTGCAAGTGACTTTCGTAAAACAGAGATTAAGCATTCATTATTTGGTCAAATCTTATGTTTTTGGGCTTGATCCGCTACTACTAGAATAAGTGATATTGATTCCCTTAAAAGGATTTGAGCTCATATGAACTCCAAGGCATCAAATCTAGCCTCCCCATACACTTTATTTTTTGCACACAAAACAGGAGATTAATCTCACTAATTAGTGATTAATTAACATTAATCACTAAAATTTGATGCAATTGATGGTTCCAAGTTACCATTGGGTATGTGATATAGATCTCTATCACTTTAGATTGCAATTTGAAGTTGGTTTGATGTCCCAACCATCCAGTACAAAACCAACTATCCTTGGCTTTATGAAATTTTTGGTATATCCATGCTTGTTGTAAACTTGTTGTAATCATCATTAAACACCAAATTGGAGTTGTAAAAGGGTAGACGCTACCCTTAAATCTTGAATTGGATCAAGAGGTAAGGAATCCTTCACATTATCATCATGAGCATTGCACAAGTAGCTAAATTCAATGGGGGAACAATTCCATACATGGCAAGCAAAAACCATGTATTTGCTCATGAGGAAGAATCTATGGGGGGTAGTTGAGATTGTAAGCTACAAAGCTTAAGTAGATGAAAATGTGATGAGCTATTCTCATGATGTCATGCAGTCATTTAAACTTTGTTCTTGCAACACTAACTATAAGAAAAACACTTGTATAAGAATATATAGCATATCATCATTTCTTTGGTCTTGGAGCACTAACCTTGACGAAAACACGTCACTGCAAATATGTAATACATTGGAAAAAGGCACATGAGCTATAAGAACTAGGGTACAAAATGATGTGATGTGCATGTAAAAATTGTATCTCTTCAATAGAATGGTAATATTATAAGTTGTGATTTTAAACTCATAAAATTAAGTCAATCAAAATGTAATGTGTAATACTCATGATGTCATGCATTCATTAAGAATCATAATCTTGGACATAGAATTAAGGGGTTACTGAAAATCATGATATTATTGACGTAAGTCTAAAAAGAAGGATGTATTATCATTATCATAGGAAATATTTTGTCCATAGTTAATTTGACCTTGAAACATTAACAATAAGTAAACACTTCTATAATAATATGTAGGACATTAGACAAAAGTGTGTGAGCTATAGAAATCAACACGGAAAATCTCATCTTATCTTGCAAGAAGATGTTCTTGAGACCATTATTGCATGGTCAAAATAATATTTACATTTTCTTTACACCATCAAGATTATTATCTTATTTTTACTTATTTTTCCTTGCATGTTTTAGATGAAATTTGAAATTGAAGTCATCTCAATGAGAATTCTTACCTAATGTAGTTTCTATATTTGACCAAAATACTATGTGACATAGTTTTGTAATTCATTGTAAAGATCAATAATCATATTTGTAGATATAAAAAAAAGATTAATAACCATGAAGATCAAAACCTCATTATTGAGCATTGAAAAGTACGTATGGATGTTTATTGAGGTGAGCCTAAGTGAATAAATCAGAAATATAATGTCATTATCTCTACATTTATTCACAAAATGGAAGTAGGGAAATTTCATTGCACACAAAAAGAAATTCAATAGTTATGAATTGAATTTGTAGCCTTTGTCTACACTTACAAAACTCACAGCATTCTCCGATGGGTGAATATTCATTATTTATATTACCATAAACTACATCTTACAAGGTAAGGAAAAGAAAGTAGAAAAAGACTACCTACATGTCCCAAAGATGACACACTTGAGTGTTTACATGGAGCAAGTGTGGTAGACTACAGCGTGCAAACTTCAAAGGGATGTGGACATCCTTGAGGGCAAATTGCATTTTTATGATCATTACAATAATTCATGTTGTTCTCATTACTCTAATATTATCCCCTATCCTTAGCCCCTCCTTAAATTCTTCATCTATATTTGTAGAAATATAGCACACATAAGAGTCCTAAAATACTACTCTATATAATGCAAACGAAAGAACTAGTACAAACTAAACTCAAGTACAAGATGTAATCTGAACTTTACGACCTATTATACACTCATCATCTACATATAAATGCTATGTGAAGTCCAACATTGAGAGAAAAGAAGATGAATATGATGGTTTAGCTATGGGTCCATGTATTTATATGCACCAATGCTCCTAGTTAGCCAAAAGTAGTTCTCTTGGCCACATGTACCTGATTTCCACTTCCCCACTACCACAAGGTAGTGCCACATGTTATGTGGAGTGTCAAACTTTGCATGTGAGTTGCTATCCGATGTATGAGTGTGTCATGCATAGGTGTCACATTCTCTCGTACATGCATTATAGATGTCCTCAGCTCCTTGGCCTTTTGATAAGCTCTCAACAATGGGAAAGATCTTGTGAACTCTTCCTCATAAAACCTAAGTGACTATTAGATTAGGTAGCCCTTTAAAACTTGAGGAGATGCTAGAGCTATGTTTTACTAGAACCCCACTTGTACTAGTGTAAAACAACATTCTTCGGTAGTATGACCTCATGTAAGCCTTTGTCATCCACCAACTCAAGTTTATCCTCATTCAATAGAGTGCTATGTGATACTCTACAAAGTTTCTTGAATGAAAGACTAGATGCATCCTCCAATGGCTTGGTAGTTCTAGCTTAAAAACTACATCACTGAGCTTCTTAATAAAATCGTAGTCAATGGGTCGTTCCTCTTTGGAGCTAGTTTGGAAGCAACTTCCCTACGATGTCTAAGCCTTTGATTCATGGTCTTCAAAAAAATAGAATCTCTTTTTTGAAAGTGCTATCCTGATGATGAAATGGGATTAACATACACCACCACATTTGGTTTTTTAGCCTCTGCTAATTCAACAAGTTGCTTTAACCTGGTCTACACCATAATTCCTTGTGGGAGTTTTGAGAGCTCGGGTCGTCAAGTTAATAATTAGACAACCATATGCAACCTCAAAGGGAGACTTCTTTGTCTATGCATGCACTTAATCGAATGTCTTTTAAAGTATTTGTCTAAGTTGTGTTAAATTGGCTTATATCAACTCGCAACCGCAAAGGGAGACTTCTTTGTCTATGTATGCACTTAATGGAATGTCTTTTAAAGTATTTGTCTAAGTTGTGTTAAATTGGCTTATATCAACTCTTTTTATCCAAAGAAATATAATTTTTCATTGAGGTACCATGTTAATGGTTTTTGATGCTTATCAAATAAGATTTGTTTACAAAAGTGCCATATCTTTTTGTATACACTATACATATACTTGTGCATTGATGACATGGGTGAAATTTCATACTTGTTTTTGTTTGTATTATGTGATGATTAGGTTGATATTATGAAGCTTTGTCAGTAGATTCACATGGAATCTAGATCAACCTTGGTTTTTTGTTGTGAAGTTTAAAAAACAACATGGACTTTCCATTTATGTAAAATTTTCTATCTTGAATCATAGGTGTTTATGCATGCTTTTACCCCTACACAGTAAGAATATTAAGGTTGCAAATTTCTACATTATTCATATACTTGAACACTTTTTTTTAAAAATATAGTACAAGTCTTAGCACTCAAAATGAAGTACCATTAGAAAAGATTTCATGCTCTTTTCAAAACTATTAAATATTTAAATTAGGATTTTCCTTTGTTTTAAGAAATCTAAAGTTGTTAGATTAGTTAAATTATTCTTTTTAAATCACGACTAGATCATAACATAATGATTTATTTCTTTATAATATCTCTAGTGTGCCGAATGGTGTGGAGAGATATCGAGAGCATGCAGACAAAAAACACTCCAAAGAGTGTCTTCTTCAGGATGTCGAGGTAGGTAAAACTAAGATGATAACACTTATATTTCCAATAAAAATACATAATAATTTGTCTCATCTATTTTCTAATTTTTCCTCTATATCTTTAAATTTGTATTCATCCATTAGAAATAAACTGTGTATTAGTTTTGTAAAATTTTTAGTTTTTTTTCTATCTTTGTATTTATATAAATTTTAATCATTGATGCTTAAATTTATTTATATGATTTCATGTGTTCTCATTTGGATATTGAAGGCTAATAATTTTTAAGAAATATTTAACTTTGTGTATTCTATCTAA
The DNA here is from genome assembly GCF_041138505.1 of Cibotium barometz. Taxonomy (NCBI): domain Eukaryota; kingdom Viridiplantae; phylum Streptophyta; class Polypodiopsida; order Cyatheales; family Cibotiaceae; genus Cibotium; species Cibotium barometz. The sequence continues at coordinate 41,777,084 of NC_141067.1, read as the reverse complement.
AATGATTCTAAAATTGTGAACAATTTAAAACTCATCTTGCTATATGGATTTTAGTTATCATATTACGTAATATTTCCATGTCTCAATACTATAAACATCTTATATGAATAACATTAATATTTCCATGTCTGAATACTATAAACATCTTACATGAATAACATTAACTCATTTCTTTGATCTCAATAATTCCAAGTTTGAATTTGAAGTATGTTATTATGCCTTTTGGTTTGGTGAAAATGTCCATATACATTTCACAAAATTTCCCCAACTTTGAAATGGAACCTTAGCTTATGCTTGGTTGATATTTTGTAGTAAAAACAACTAGAAAAGTACTAGCTACTCTACCAACGAGTTTAATATTATATACAAAATGCTGTATAAAATTTTCAACCAATAAGTTTTAAGTTCTTGAGTTATGTGTGTATATTAACGATAAAAACCCTAGAGCTAGAAGTCTTTGCACACTTGTTTTGTTTTCTTTAAGATAGTCAATAGACACTAGAGGAGATATGACTATTTTGTTAGAAAGTAAGTGATCAAGGGTATTTTGAAATGAGGGGGTGTATGCACCTTAGAGATAGAAGTGTTGCTAAGGTTATGAGAAAATACACTAGTAAATTATAAACCTAGGAAGGTGTTCCCACTAGGCATGATAAGACTCCTAGCATGGACTTTGAGTTGAAGTAGACATGATAAGACTAAAGAGAAGGAAAAGGATATTATTACTTCCTAGAAAGGAAGTTAGGATTCATATATGCCCTTTTAAAAGGGCGTATTGAGAGCATGAGTCTCACCCATACTTGTAACCCTTTTTCGACCTAATAGTGTGAAGACTCAAGTCAAAGTCAAAATTGTAGCCAAGATTCAAAGTGAGGTGGACCACTTTATAAAATGAGTAAGAGTGTAGAACCAATACATGTATGCTAATAGGAATTCAATAGTTAAGGGGTAGTGTTAGAAAATAAGTGATGAAGGAGAGGATACACCTTAGAGATAGAAGTGTTGCTAAGTTTATGTGAGAAATCAAACTAGTAAATGTTAGGAAGCAATGTAAACCTAGAAAGGTATTCAACATGGATGGTAGATTCCTAGGATGAAGACACCTACTTCAAGTGGGCATGCACATGATGTGCATTTAATCAATAAGAAGATCAGGGGGAGGTATACCTAGAATCAAGAGAGATGATAAGGGCATGTGTACATGAGGATTGTGTTTGTGTTAGATCAACTCTCTAGCATGTCATTATCTTTTCATTAGTGTTAATTAAATTTTCATGATTATGTTCAAGTATTGAACCTTGCCCACTACTATCGACCCTATTACTCCAAAATTTCTAATTCTAATTTGTTGGTATGAGAACCTACCACTATCCCTTAAATATCTATGCACTCTACGACGTGTCTAACTAGTACATGTCATTAAGTATTAATGACTTTGTTGATCTGAAAATTTCCTCTTTTACCCATTCACTCTAGTAATCTCAAGTTAAGTGATTGGAGGGCTTCTCTTGAAGATTTTAGGAACCCCCATAATCCCACAAGATCAAGGAGATCATCTACATCAGATAACATCAAGGAGATCATCTACATCAGATAACATCAAGCATCCAGAGCAGAACAAACATGAATCGGGAGAGATTTTTAGATCTATGTTGATTAGAGATGAGATCAATGACGACTAGTATAAGACACTTTTTATGATGCAATTGAAGATATAAGAATATTTAGCTATCATTGATCCATGATCACGTCAACTCTTATAGCTTGATTTGCTCTCTAACCTATTCAAATCTTCAATGTACTCTTTGTTTTATAGCAAACCTTTACCGACAAATAGAGTGTACAATTAATGCATAAAGAAGTGTTAATATTAATCTTTAAGGGTTTAAATATCTGATTAGGCCATTGATAATCTTCTATTTTGTATCATATTACACTCCAATTTCATTTGGGCACATATATCACTAATTTAAAACATGTTTTTTTTGGGGGGGGGAGGGGGGGCAATTTTTTTTTTGGGGGGGGGGAAATTTTTGCTTAAAATAATGTAAAATTTTATTTGTTTTCAACTCTAAGACTTGGATCGTTGGAAGCCTTTAAACTTAGATTTTATCTCTTCTTGTTTTTGTCACCAAGTGTGAAGGGGAGGTAAAATCTTGGAAAACTGGATTGGTAAGCTTTGAATAATAGAGGACACCAAGCTTGCAATAGAAAGCTTTTAATATCAAGTGCTTTTCTAACAAAAGAATAGTAAAGCGTTTTTAGGTTTAAAGCTTAATTAAGATTTACCAAAAGCTTTATAAGAAAGCGTATGGCAGTAGCGCGTAGCGCTTACATAGACAATGGAGATGGCATGCCATTCGCATGAGGTGATGTAATGCTGCCAGTGGGTGATCACCAGGTGGATGAGGGGAAAATTAATTAATTGGCGGCGACGAGAATTTCAGCAGGCAGTCGGTGCATTTTTTTTATTTTTATTTTATTTTTTAAAGCAATTTTTTTAAATTTTTTTTAAAAATGTAGAACCCCACGTAGCATAGGAGGGTGAATTTTGTGATTCATCTCTTCTTCTTCTTCTTCTTCTTCTTCTTATTTTTTGAAAAATCAATAAAAAGTTATTATGGCCCTCGATTATGGAAATTGACTCTAGAATCCAAGACTAGGAGGAGGTTGAAGCCCTTGCCCTACTAGTAAATCACATCCATATGGCTTGATTATTAAGGATTTAAGAATTGAAGAAAGTGGTTTTGCAAAAAAAAGAGGTGGTTTTTGGGTTTTGTAGAAGTTGTTCTTAAAACGTTGGTATTGCACCCTAGTTCTTGATCTTGATCTTAATCTAACGGCTCATAAGATTCCCATAAACCATCCAAGCTTTTTTGCCTAGAGGTTTTATAGCCTTCTTTGCTTTATCCTTAATGATGTCCAGATGGTTTTATAGCCTTCTTCGCTTTATCCTTAATGATGTCCAGATGTTTTTATAGCCTTCTTCGCTTTATCCTTAATGATGTCCAGATGTTTTTATAGCCTTCTTCTCTTTATCCTTTGGATCTTTGATGATGTCCTCTCTTTCTCCAAGTACTTGTACCCTTGTTGTAGCTTTTTGAAGGCCTTTCCTCTTTCGATATATTCCTCCTTGATTTTTTAAAGCTTTAGATATTATAAAAATTAAACCTTTGACCTTCCTTGCACCAAATAAATTGCATAAACCTCGATTTTTTTTAACTTTTTCTTCAAAAGTCTTTCTCCTTAAGTGGTCGCCAAATCTCTGATACCACTATCATGACCTCTAAGACACTTAGAGAAGGAGACTCTAATTTCTCAACACAAAAATTATAGTAGAACCTATATTTGCATAAACCTTAATAAACCAAATTAAACAAACAAAGAAAAACATGCAGAATGGAGTCATCGTCAACAAAAGAGTGGATTGAATCCCCTCCTCATTAGAGTGTGATCCTTGTAACGAGTCTCCCATATTTATATATATTAGGAAAAGTGCTTACTTCCCAAAAAGATAATTATAAAAACAGAGCACAAGCAAGTACTTATCTTTATTTATATGTATTAGAAAAAGCGCTTACTTTCCAAAAAGATAATTTCAAAAGCGGAGCACAAGCAAGAGCTTTTCTTTATTTACATGTATTAGAGAAAGTGCTTAATTTTCAAAACGATAATTCCAAAAATAAAGCACAAGTAAGTGCTTTTAAGTTTATGAGTGTGCAAGCTCTACAAAAAGATAGTAAGCATTAATATAAAGTATTGGGCTTACCAAAAGTAAGTATTAATATAAAGTATTGGCCCTACCAAAAGTATAAAATACTATTCGGTATGTACAAAGGTATAAGACCTTAGCCTTACCAAAATATAGATGCCTAAATATGAAACCATAAAAGGTGTTCACATGTCTTCCAAAATATCTCATAGTGGTCCAACACATGTTTCACTCACAATTAACACATAATCCACCACTCATTCTTCGCCTACATCCAAAATAGTAATAGTCAGTGCACACATCTGATTAAACACATTAATCATGACCATATCAGACTAGTGCACATAGCTTGATTAAGCACATTTATTTTGGCAGACAGCATAATAACTCACACAGCTTGATTAAACACATTAATCTTTGTAGATGATATAAAAGGGAGCATGCAAGAATACAATATCCCAAAGTAAAATAATGGGCATCCCCAAAGAGGTTACGACTAACATATGCACATACATTCCTTGAAATTTTCATGAAATCAACCATTACTCCTTATATTTACTGATGTAAAGCTACCAAGTAGGTTGGGGGATGTGCTTGCTTTCCTTTACTAGGCGCGTAATGAGCCACGCCTGCCAGCTAGCCTTCTTACGCAAGCATGCACTTAGAGTGCGATAATATTAATAAAGGAGACTTGATATATGAGCTTCTCACAAGTATTAAAGAACTGAGAGAGAATCTTGCATATATTGATGAAGACAGTTGATTGGTGAAGGGTTTATCAAATTCACACCAAGATTTTTCATCCACAAATCTTCTTATGATAAAGGGTAACCCAAATTCCCCTATGTTTGATGAGTTGGTTGCAGTATTGTTGTAAGAAGATAAATATCGATAAAAGAAAATTAGTATAGGAGTGCGTATAAAAAGGTAAAGGTAAAGGTAAAGCCTTCTCTCAAGGTGGTTATAAGCTAAAGTAGGAATCAACCTAGTCTTCTGGCAAGGATGGCCCGGGTGATAATCCTAAGAAGAAAGGAAAATTCAACTATTGTCAAAATCCAACTTGTTATATTAATTAATGTAGAAAAAAAGGTTTGAGATGGAGAAGAAGAAAGAGTCAAGCATGACTATAGCTAATTCATTAGCACCAAGTGCTAAAAATAGGGAATTAGATTCACATGATGATTGGGCATTGCATAATAGTTGATATTAGAGTAAGTGCTCTTGGATCTTACCTTCTCAAGATTCTCTTTTGATTGTCTTAGATCGAGCTATCCTTTGAGTAGGTGTTTTTGTCTCTCACCTTTCTCATTTTCTCTCATTATCACCTTCTTCTAAAGACGCTCTTCTAATTGTCTTAGATTGAGCTATCATTTAAGGTGGAGAAGGTATACCATATAAGTTAATAAATTTATTGGTTGATAAAGTACCATGATTTTCAAAACTTTCAAGCCGTTTTTGTCAGATTTCATGACCTGTTTGCATGCTATAATGTTTCAACAAACATCCTAGGGGAGTGTCATTTGAATTGTCTTTATTCAATTTTAGGTTTCAAGTAGTGTAATGACATAAATTTTTTGTTCCAACATGGTGTGCATATTCCATAAGTATAAAAAGGTTGTCTCATCATCACTTCTTTGTCATCATCGACATTACATGTTCGATCTCATCATTTAACTTCTTTGGTATCATTGTCATCATTGTTATCTACTTTTGCATCCTTGCTAGTGACATTTCTACAATACATTGTGTCATTTTCATACAATTTGCATGTCTCTTCACTATCAATTCATTAAATGGGCATTGCCACCAATACTTGTAGGTTGGGATATTTGCATTTTGTGTTATAGATTCATTAATTGCAAAATAAAATGGTTTGAACCATGTATTTAGGATGCTTTCCACCATTAGGAATAAGATTAAGGGAACTAACTACCCATTGTATTGGTTGCCAAAGGGCTTTATAATGTCTTTATTAGCATTGATCTTACCAACATAGGAAAATACAGGAACTTTTGATAGTGACCACAACAATGAGTTGAGGAACAAAGGTCTTTGCTATAAATGTGGTGAGAAGTGGCATAAAGAACACTTCAAGTCATGCAAGACTAAGGATGAAACTATCAACATGGTTGTCTCAATTGTGAATGAACTTTATGCATTTAATATTAGATTAAGTATTGTACAAGAAATAGCCCACTTATGAGGGTACTAGAGAAAGGGTGCTACACATTGTGGAATACCTCATCAAATAGAAGGGTTTACCTAGTGAAGAAGCATCATGGAATCCTACCATACTTTTAGAAGGTCATGTGAGAAAATTTTGAATGCATTTGGTGAGGTAAATGTAGGGGAACAACATTGATTCAACTTGCTAGCAATTCCTAAAAATCATTGTTAGAGAGATTCATACCACTTGAGAATGAAGATACTTGCATTGCTAAGATAGCAAACTTGATGTACTTTCTTGGAGAGTAAGTTTTGGGTTGTTTTCAAGGAAAATGATGAAGGTTATAGCTATTAGAGATCATTTACAACCATGCTTGAAAAGTATAATGATGCTCTCACAATTGGATTAAATATGACATTCATTCATTCACATTTGGATGATTGGTACCCAAGTACTTATGATTGGAGATCCTACCCATGTGGATTATCTAATCGATGCAAGGTTTCATAGATGAAACCTGTAGGTGGGGATGGTTTATAAGAAAGTTCTTATGGACCATCTATAATAGTAGGGTCAAGGCCATGGGCTTGGGGGAGTTGCCCAAGTATGGGCCCAAGTATGGGGTGCATCAATATGTGGTAGTATATAAAGGTAGGAAGTATAAATACCAACTATGGGATCTAACCAAGGATATAATTATTTTACTAATCAAATGAAGCTTTCAATATTTCTTTGCTATGGTGTTTCTCTCCTACACGAGTGTGGACTCCTCTTAGGTCTAAACCATGTGAACTTTGGTTAGATTTTGTAAAAAAAATTTGCTTCCTTTCTCAATGAAGTTCTCTTGTCTTTATGAGTTACTCATAGTGCTTAGTTGTATTCATTATGGCTAGTCTCATTATTCTTATTGTTGCTAATCAACACTTTGTGTGAGTTACTCTATGTGAGTGTTAATCTACCCTTATTTCTTAATTTGTTTGTCCACCATTAAGAAACCCTCTTGTTTTTAACATGTAGTAGATCATTAAGAACTATGTTTACATATCTAAAGTCACACAATATTTTTTTTTCCTTTCTTGTTTAAATAACTTTTTTATCTTCATTTATTTGTAATGGTTGTTTAAATAGTATTGGAGGTGCAAAGCTCTTACAACAAGGGAGAAAATAGACCACTTAAAGAATCTACAAAGGTACTCTTAGTACATCTGAAAGTTTACTCAATAGTGCTAAAACTTTGGATATACATTGCGTATAATTTTGCATGTGACACTTTTCTTAAAATCATGTGACACCTCCTCTAAAAACTTTTACAGCTACATGTTGGGTGAGAGTCTCATGCCCTTGAATCTTCGTGAGATTGAAGATATTGAAAATAGAATGGTTATTGCACTTAACAAGATAAGAGAAAGAATGGTAAGTGTTGTTTACATTTTATTACAAGTTTTATCTTTGAATGGTATGTGAAAATATTATTCAATATGGTAAAAATATCATTATTTTCTTAACGTTAAATTTTTTCTATGTTTCATGATGTAGGTGCAACTATTACAAGATGAAGCTCAAGAACTTTGTGAAAGGGTAAGATTTATAAATAATAATGAGATGACGAATATCATTTTTAATCTCTGATATGTTTTGGGTAAGATTTATAAATAATAATGAGATGACGAATATCATTTTCAATCTCTGATATGTTTTATTTAATATTTAAACATTTTTTTTGTTTAAATAAAATTATAAATTTGGCAAATAAAATTTTCATGATGAATAAATCTATAATAGAAACAAGTTAGTATTAATTGTATACTATTATAATAGACATAATAATAGCCACCATATTTACAACAAAATAACAGGCATAATAAGAGTCTACAAAATATAACAACATTAAAGTTTTAAGGCCTATATTTGTAATAAAGTGAAATGGTCTTATATAATGAATAATGGACCCAAGGTCCAATGGATCATGTCCATGGACAACACTTATGATAATGTGAAAGGGGTGGTCATGTATATATGTCAAATAGGCTATATTTGGGGTACCTTTTATTGATAACCAACATAATATAAGTCAATTGCTCTCTTCTCTCTCTAAACCTAGGCTAATCATCCTAATCTAAGATAATTAGGTTAATCCAAGGCTAATCTAGAAGCTCTTTTCTTTCATTGGTATAAGAGCTTAGTTTTTGATCCACTTGCTTCTTGGTTTCAAGAAAATTTGAGAAATTCTTGGATTTTTTTATTTTCTTGATCAAGAAGAGGGACATGGTGATCTTGATTGGGTGAATTTAATCTGCTTGATTCATTTTCTAAGCTTTTAGGGCCGTGCATTTGCTAAGGACCAAATTTTGAGGAAATCACTCCTAATTTGAAATCCCAGGACCAAAATTGGGAAAAGTTTGCTCATCAAGATTAATGCTAATCCAAAGATGTTTTTCCCCTTTCCTCTTATTTCTTGCTTGATTTTTGAGTGATACAAGGCTTAAATCTCTAGTTAACAACTTGCCATATCTTAGGGCTTTGACTTGGGAGGTAATAAGCTTCACAATGAGACTAGCTTTGGTAACCTTCGTTGAGGATTTCTACCCGTGAGGGTGCTCGATAGAAGGTTATTTATCAATTTGGGGTTTTCATAATAGGAACCTTGATTGCATGCAATTGGATAATTACTCATGCTATTCACTTGTATGGAGAGCTATATCATGCCAATTAAGACAATCATATGTCTTCAATTGAAGCATAAGGAGAACACTAAGCAATATTTGGGTAATTTTCATCCATTTTCATCATTTCTTGGTAATTGAAGGTTTATATGGATCAATCTATGGCATTGAGATCCTTATATGCACTACTACATGTCATTGGAAAGTTTTCGATGCCATTCATAACCATTTCCATGCTATGATATGTCACATGACATGTATGAATCATGGTATGGTTTCATATGAGCTTATGGGATGAATATGTATACCATTGATCATGTTTGATGCAAGTGATATAAGGCATGCCATATGCTCTTATGAGAAGAGGCACATGTTTTGAGAATTGTGGAGGGCAAGTGATTGAAGTTGTATATGGGAAGACATGCTTTTGAATCTCCCCTTTGCAATCATCATCATCACCATTAAAATCTTGTATTGATTGATTGGCATGCATCTATACGTTCCATTTGTAAGTGATCTACACTCTCATCAATTTCTAGGCTTTCATTTGATTCTTGCATAACTAGAAAGCCAGATATGTGGTGAGGGTACCTTGGCAATTAGGGAAAGAGGCCAGTGATAGTGTGCCTTGAACTCACCATGCCATGAGTGCCATGGTAAAGTGGTACGGTGAGGGATTAGGTACAATGGTAGTGAAGACTTGGCACAAGCCCTTGCTCTTGGATTTAAAAATTGAGTAAGGGGGTTGGAAGAGCTTGCTCGGGAGATTGGCAATCTTCAAAGAACTACATCGACCTCCAAGTGCTCTCAGTGGATGTATTTTGATGGGCAAAGATTTGGCAAGCAGTGGATATAGTATTGCAAGTGAAATTTAATTGAGTTTACATTGAGATTTCATTGCAAATACAAAGGAGGCATTGTCAATTTTTTTGCAAAAGCACATATACAAGGCACTTGGGGTTGGATTTGGATGCACAAAGATGCAAATTTATGTGGTGCATGGTTTTAAATGGGTCCAAGACATTGCCAATGCAAAGGGGAAGTGTGGATAGCAATTGGTGACAATCTTGAAAGTTTTCTACTGCGTTGCTAAAACGTAATTTAGTCCAGGAGGGTTGGGGCTAGTGGTTTACATAGCTTTATTCTACTCTCTAAGGGCTCCATTTGGATCTCTCAATTTCTCCATTATGACTTCGCCCGGCAAGTCTCCCCGCCGCAAGGCAAAACTGGTGCCTAGTCAAAAACAATGAATGAAGTTTGAGATCTGCGCGTATGGGGGCATTGTACATTTCATTAGCTCCCTGACAAACCAAAGGGTTCTTGATTTCGACAACATTGACTTGATGAAATGGTAGTAGTTGTGACCCATCAAAGGGGTCAAACAGAGGAATGTTGCCAATCAAATTTGGTCAAGGCATTGACATAGATGTGTAGGGCTAGCTTAAAGCATTTCATCAAGCTAAAGACTTTCAAAATCACCTTCCATTTGATGAAGATTTGGCCACATTTGTGTTAAAGTTGACTTCTCCAAAAAATCAAAACAGAGAATAGTACAAGTTGACCAAGTCAGAGGCAACTACATAAGTGGATAGAGCATTGAAATACCCCTCTATAGATCCAAGGAACATTCAATTTGGATTTTGGGAACCTTTCAGCAATTAAGATGATGCCAAAGGCCAAACCCAAAAAAGGGAACTACAAGGAAGCTCTTAAGTATGAAGCGGGCACATAGGAAGGATCAAGTGGTCAACCAAAAAGAGCCTTACTTAAAGGTGCAAGGGGAAATACCATCAACCTCTAAAGGAGTTGGGGAATACCCAAATGCCGAAGAGGAGATAAGAAAGCTCGAAGATGCCATGGTCTTATTAGAAGAATGTCAATGGCTTCATGAAGCCAAGTTAAGGGCTAACCAGGTCAAGGATACAATGTATCCAAGAAACAAGCCAACAAGGGAAAGAGAATTGGACGTACCTACTCCAATTCCAGAAGAGATGGAAGAGGGATCTCAAGGCAGCATAATGTCAAGAATGTTTGAGGAAGATGCACAGGGTGAGTCCATCCATTCATTCCCTAGGGATGGATACAAGACACGTACATGCAAGGAACCCTCAATTACTAGAGAACCCAGAGACATAGGAAGCCTCATGGCTTTACTGTCCACATTTGTGCAAATGCCATTGAGACAATCGCTACGCAGTTCAACAACATTATGGGAAGATATAAAGGAATGGATAGAAGGTGGAATAAGGCTAGCCCACACTACAGAGGATGTTCTATCATGTCTGGCAGAAAGAACCCTAAAACACACAAGGGAAAGAATAACGAGAGTCATCAAGATACCAGTTAATCAATTGGGGAGTTATTACAAAAGTGACAACACTAATGCTAAATTGGGGAAAACCTGATCTAGAAAGAGAACATATAATCGTTAAAATGGCTGACGGAACATTCTCAAGACCCATTGGGCTTTTGGAGAATGTGAAACTCAAACTTTTTACGTTTTGCTACCATCATACATTTGTAGTAATGGACTTTCTGTGCCAACCAGACTCATATGAGACCCTTCATGAGGGAATCCAAATTGGTGCACGATTGGGCATTAGATCATGTGTATGTGCATAGGGATTTGCAAATTTTAAAGATAGATCTAAGAATGTGGAGAGCATACCCATGGAAGGGTAACTGTTCGGTAATGATTCGGTCAGAATTGACGGACCACATCCGTACAAATATGCCAACCCACTGTGGAAAATTCCAAAGAGGAAAAGAAAACGGAAATGTGTGCATCACTTCCTCCTCTGGATTTCAGTGAAAATTGGATGCATGTGCTGCTACCATAGATGTGATGCAGCCCCAATAGGTGGAATCTTGAACTATTCCCACTACCTCTGTCTATATGGTCAATTGGCAAACCATTGATGAAGAAACAGAAAAGGATGCCTCTATCATAGAAGGGACTAGATCACAAGGCCGTACTAGCACCCAACGCCTCCAAAAGATGGCAAAAGCAGAAATGATATATTGCTTGACCAAATGAAACCCATGGATGCCTAGTGGCTAAGATACCTCCAAGCCACTAAGGTACACTGTGAGTTTTCTAAGGATTGGGGTGAGGAATTGAGTAAGATATCCCTTGAAGGGAAACATACGGAGAAAGTCATCCTTCAAGAACCAAAAACACCTAAGCTTATAAAAATGGGCATCAAAAACAAAAAAAATCTTTGGCAGAAGCCGAGCGAGAGGCCAGGAAAGTCATGGCTAAAACAAAATGTGAAAATGAGGATAAACCAGACTTGCTTTTAGTACCAGACCACTTCAAAACCTACACTGTTGAGAAACGAAAAGTGGTCCGACTGATGATAAAAAGGGTTAAGGAAGATTGGATATCCACATCCGCCCTACTAAAGTCAAGGAAGTTGATATTGCAAGACCACGGGAGGAAACCAAACCTGTTTATATTGCTAAGGACTTGACTACAGCTGAAGAAAATGAGCTCGCTACTCTCCTTAAGGAATTTAAGGATTGTTTCGCCTGGAGTACCACTTGCAACATATGATCCCAATCATGGAAGGATCAAGACCAACCAGGCACAAACCATACCATATGAATCCTAAATATGCGGCAATTATCAAGGAGGAAATCGATAAACTCATTGCTGTAGATTTCATCTATGAGATACAACATACAGATTGGTTGTTTTACTAATTGTAATAGTGCGAAAAAAGAATAAGAAACTTAGGGGATGTGTCGATCTTAAAAAGGTCAACACAGCTACTAGGAGGGACCATTATCGATTGCCCTATACGCAACATGTTTTGGAGAGAGTTGCTGGTGAAAAAGCTTACAGCTTATTGGACAAATTTTTAGGCTACAATTAGGTGTCTATAGCACCAGAAGACCAGCATAAGACAACTTTCAATACAACTTGAGGGACGTTTGCATACAAAGTAATGCCTTTTGGTCTCACCAATGCCCCAAGAACATTTCAACGATTGATGTGCACAGCCTTCAAAGACTACTTGCAGAAGTGGTTGGAGGTATTCATTGATATGTGTGCACACTCTCGATGGGCAGACCATCTAGCTTACTTAAGGAAGGTGTTTGAGCAATGTTGATTATATCGTATATCCCTAAACCCTTTAAAGTGCCAGTTTTGGGTCAAACATGGTGTGATATTGGGACACATTATCTCAAAGAACAGTATATCCATGAATGACAGCAAGGTCAAGTTGATCTTGGAACTGGCACCACCCACTAATTACAAAGTTGTGTAATGGTTTATGGGCCACATTGGGTATTACCGCCGCTTCATAATCTTCTATGCTAAAATTGCCAGGCCATTGTACAAGCTACTAAGTTTCTTTGAATGGACTGAGGAATTCCAAGAAGCATATGATCTATTGAAGGAGGTATTATCTAGAGCGCCAATTCTAAGACCCTCCAATTGGGACCTCATATTTCATGTGCATATCGATGCATCAAACTTTGCTATTGGATGTGTACTAGCACAAATGTTAATCCCATTTTGGATTAGCAAGTATGCTCCTCCAATTGAGAACATTAATAAGTATCATGAAACAACACTATAAAAGTTTTACATTATGAGATATTGGCCACCCAAGGCCTAGTTAAAAACGTTTTGGGTGCCCAAGTGTGAATAAGGGCCAAATGTTTATAAGGCATTTTCTCATAATCAAAAGACACAATCCCTCTTTGTGCTATAGAGAGATCTTCTTTGTGTCTTGAGAGAGATTTAGAGAGAGAGCATTCTAGCATTGTGCCTCTTCTATGCTTGTATGATTCATGCTTGTCTGGGAGAGTGAGATAGAGCGATTTCCTTATGGGGGACGGTGTGAACGACTCTACGGTGATAGTGTGGAGGTGGAGCCTGGAGGTTTCGAGCTTAAGAAGTGAGCTTGGAGGCCTCAAGAGACTCAAGTTTGAAGCATTGGTAAGTGCCCTACGATGGTTGTGATCTATTGCTCATTCTTTAGGTGAATGCATTGAGTTCCCTCTTAGAGGTGTGGTATGCCATAAGATTTTTGGCACCGTTAGGGAAACACCTTTGTTTCTTCCTTCCTCTTGGATTTTTAGCTCCCATTGCATAAGATTCATGATTTCCTTTGCATTCTGGTAGTGCATTGTGTAGGAAATGAATGGATAAGAAATGTGTGGGGAGTAAAAAAGTGAAATTGGTCGTGTTTCTTGTGTATATGTGTGGTGGAGTGGTCTTAGAATAGAGCTTCACTGTTTTTTCTAGTTAATTTTTATATTTGCATCATTGAAAGCATCAACCATGAATAAGCAGGTTGGTGTTGTATTTTTCTTCTTTTCTTAAAATCCACAAAAATATAAAAACTAAGGAGCCATTGACTATGCCTTGAACTTGTATTCCACTCCTTAGATGTGGCACAATCATTTTGGGAACGATTGGATAAGTATTTTGCACCCAAAATCATAATAGTTGATGCGAGAAGTTTCCACGTGAAACTACCGAAAAATGTTCATGCTGTGAATCATTTTCTGCAATTTCATGCTGCAAACTGTTCTGACATCAGCGTCGTGATTAACACCGTAAATCACAGGATCACCTTGCCAAAAATAGGTAACCTTATCTTGACAGCTCTCACACCACAAGGTCTGATAAAATCCAGAATCGTGAAGGTGCAAAAAATTGTTCACGACATGAACTATTTCAGAACTCTTCACGGTGTGAACCATTTTAGAAAACTCACGGTGTCAGCACGGCATGAACCCATTATTTTTCAGGATGTGAAACCTTCTATTTTCCCGATGTGAACTTTTTCCTACAAACTCATGGTTTAGTCCAATCCAACACATGAGTTTGGTATTGTCAGGTTAAGGCTACGAAAGTCTAGAAAGGAGTGGAACCTACAAGAAGGACGAGGAATTCAGACCCCAAAAGAAAAACAAATTTGAACACGTGAAAGTGTAAAAATTCATTCACGATGTGAACTGTTCTCTACAATCTCACGGCCTCAAAAACAGATCAACAAAATATAATAAAAACTTAAATTGGGTCATCGAAGTAGCTTATCAAATCATACATACATGCACTTAAGATTTGGAAAGCCCCATCGAAGATGATCTTACACCTGATGATAGTGCATCGAATCACTAGGATCTTCCTATCAAAAAAGTGTGGCTTTAGGTCACTCAATAGAACTCACTTGAGTGTCTTAAAGGAACCTGACCACCGTTGAAACTAGTAGTGAAGAGTCCATGGAAGAAGGGCTGAGGTACTTTGGGTTTGGGGAAGAGAAGAAACCACCCTCCCCAACCAAATCCAGTGGTATCATTGATATCGTCAGGGGATTTTTGGTCTCCAAACCAGTCATGTGACGAAGAAGTGCAATATGTGGGCATGGGTCCGTCAACCAGTGCTAGACTTGGTCTAAGACAAGAAGTGCCCATCCAAACGTCAAATTCAAGGCTGTTAAACACCGGCACTCCCCGAATGAGACGAGACATGGAAAGTGCAACCAGGACGGGTCAGGTATTCTTCCCTGCCCCTAACATCTGAGCAGTGGCATAACCATCTTTACCCCCGCAGGGATTGGTGTGGTGCTCTATGTGCAGATTGAATCACACTACCACTGAATGTCCACAATTAAGAGCAAGGCCATAAGTCTATTATGCACACTATGTAAAATTAGGGAATCATGACACTTCAATGTGCAGGTATCCAAGGTTCCAAACTATTGCACAGCTGCCAACACCTAGAGCTCCATTGGCTTTACCACCACCACATGCATAGATCACTGCTACTACAAGACAACCCTACTCTTCCTATTTACCTAGGGGGATGTTCCGGGTACAAGAAACTTCACCTCTACCACCACCAGTTAGGCTAAAATCAATCAAGTATTGATTGAAGAGCCATAAGAAGATGTTGATATGGTACATGAAGTAGAACTTAGCGGAGAGTGCTATGAGGAAATTACGGAGGTCATGCCTAAATTCTATGTCCTATAGAATAGCATGCCGGTACATGTGTTTTGAACCATGGTAGAGTGGAAGTGTAAGGGCATGAACTTGAACATGAGGAGAGGACCACTACAATGTTTTGGCTGAGGAGAGCTACATCAAATTGATGAGTGTCCAAACAAGAATATGGTTCATACTCAACAACCCCAACAAGTGACTGCTTTGCCAATGACATGCCAGTACTCACTTGTACTAAATGTGGTATTGATCGTTTGATCAAGGATTTTCGTGGATACATTGTATCTGCCGTGACCCGGTAGCCCTTAGCGTGGCTTCATAAAGCCATTAACATTCTTCTACTAAGGCCTTGGCATCTTCGAGCTTTCTTATCTCCTCATCCGCATATTGGGGTACTCTCTGTCTCCTTTCGGAGTTGAGGGTCGCTCGCTTTGCTCCTCTAGGTCCAGCTCTTTGTGGTTGATTCTTTGATCCCCTTCTCTCGAATGGGTGGATTCAGTGTTGATCGTATCTTCTTCGAATCCATCTTGGATTGTGACCCTTATGTCACCCTTGCCCACTTTTTTCACTCTTCTCTTGTGGCCAGTTTTGGAAATGGTCGTATCTAATCAGTTCTTCCCCTTGTCTCTCCCAATTGGGCTTGGGTGCGTTTCAGGACCTTGAGTGGTGTGATATTTCTAGGTTGCACACTAATGCTTCAGATGGTGGCATGATTATTAGTGGAAGTTGAACCACTTGCACGATATGAGAAATGGTCAACCATCATACAAAGGAGGTTATGGCAAAAATTTCCAGAATTTTGTAAAAAATAAAGTTTATTTTTATGTTATTCCAAAAGAGTAATTCCCACCATTTTTGCATCTAAAAGAAATATTCTAATTACTCCGTGTACATATTCACCTATGAATATGCATGGATATCACCGATATTAATTATTAAATTTGATTCTATGCATATAAATATGCATAAAATAGTTTTTTTATTATAAAAGTGTTATTCTTATTAAATTTGATTTCTATGCATAGAAAGATGCATAATGGAATTTTTTTTATAAAAGTGTTATTCTTATTAAATTTGATTTCTATGCATAGAAAGATGCATAAAGAAAATTTTTTTTATTACAAAAGTGTTATTCTTATTAAAATTGATTTCTATGCATAGAAAGATGCATAAAAGGATTTATATATATATAATAGTGTTCTTCCCATTGAAGTTGATTTCTATGCATAAATAGATGCATAAAGAATTTTTATATCAAAATTAGAATTCTCTTAAATTCTATGTTTAGATTCTATGAGTATTTGATAAATGAATAATCAAATACTCTAAGAGAGAAATTTCTATCGTTTTATATTCACACGGATTGAAAAAAAAAGTTCAAAAAATCTATTGAGATCGAAATATTCAAATAAATGATTAATTTATTCCTCATTGGAATTCGTAACTAATTTAAAAATCAGTTAAGTGAATATTCAAAGAAAGAAATTCAATAAAATAGTAACTGAATTATCAAACCTTTTCGAGAAAGATAGTTCAGAAAAAATCTTATCCAACTCAAACCTTGAATCAGACTATGACCAAGACCAAACTCTTTCGTCAATTTTGAGAAAAGAAAGTATGACCAATTTAGAAAAATACACTCAAAACTCCCGCCAAATCTGAAACTAAGTTTGAGACCCTTCGAATTGATCTATGGATTAGGGTTATAGAATTCGAGAAATTTTGGTATGAAATTCAGAATTCTAATCAAGAAGTTTTGGGAATACTGATTCAAGAAATACTCCTTGTATTCAAAAGAAAATCAAACTAAAAACTTGCTTAGAAACCTTGTTTTCTTAAAGGACTGTCTTACACCAGAATGTTGGAGGGAGCATTTGGTATATGTTTTTCTAAGGGAAGTTCGGTTGCAACAACTGGCGCAGGGAGTGTTCAAAGGACGGCTCACGCGGTAAAGCCTACCCAGGTCTTGACTAGCCTCGATATGGTTGAAAAATGGTGCACACTTCCGGTACGATGGGCGAGGGCCAATGAAGCGGTCCCTAAGTGAAGTGCCAAGACACCTAAGGAGGATCCTGGAGGGTTCTGACCAGGAGATGCACGGGCTCGTGATGTCTATGACACCCATGTGTATGCCGTGGAAGATATGTATAATGGACGAAATGATTATTGTAATTTGTTACTGGATCTCGTTGTTGCTAACCAGTTGGTCTCAACGGAGAGTCCAAAGTGATACTGTTGTTACTGGACCTCGTTGTTGCTAACCAGTTGGTCTCAACGGAGAGTCCAAAGTGATACTGTTTTTTTATAGAAAATGAGGGGCTGGATGGAATTTTTGAGTTATGACATTTGTAACCAATAATTGTTTGTCAATGGATTATTTTATATGTTAAAGTTTTAAAGAGGAGTGTGTGCCTATTTGTATTTGAAAGCAAAAAGTTAAGAAAGGTAAAAAAGCATTGATTTCTTCAAACCAAGTCAGTGTGATAGTTTGCCTTATGTCTAGTTTAATCAGGTGAAGGATAGAAGTCTCTTGACCCCGTTAGAAAATTCATTTAAGAAAATAAAAAAGGGAGAATCGTCCCCATTTTTCGGGCAAGGAAAATTTTCCCAGTTTCGGTTTCAAAATGACCACTAAATTAGTCTCGTGTCCGGACATTTGAGGGCGAGGCCCAGAGTGGTGTTAAGAGTATTGATAGAAACAGGTAGCATCCTTGGACTGCCCTTTTTGTGGCCGTCACAAAACAGTCCGCCTCCATGTTGAGATATCGAGATCATCTAGTGAGGCGGTGGACACTGACCCACCTGGGGGATAGGTCCCACACTTACACCACTGGCATGGTTGGTGAGATCATGGGTGATATGCGGCCAGTGGAATGACAGGCTATGTGTGACAGGCAGCCATTCTAGAGACTGGCATAGTTATAGCGCCAGCTCATTTAGTTGGGTTCACACTATAGAGAACCCTAGTATGTATTTGGTTGAGTACCATTTCGTATGGTGTGTACTCTTATCTTTGTAAATGGTGCATTGAGTGTTGTGTGAAGAAGAAGAAGATTTTCAGCCTCTCACCTTGTGTGTTCTCTTTTTTAGGGTTTTGTTTGTGTGTGTGTGCTTGCAAGAGCTCAAGCTCTCTTCTCTTTTTTAGGGTTTTGTGAGTGTGTGTGTGCTTGCAAGAGCTCAAGCTCTCTTTTCCCCTGCATCTTTTTACTCCACATCGCAACAATGTAGGATCGCACATTATGTTTGTTGCTGCTGCGGTATCCAACCGCATTGAGGGGCAAGGTCCACAGCATGTTGCACAGTAGCTGCCATTCACAGCCACATTGAGTATGAACTAAAACTAACCGCAAAGAATTCGCCATTCTCATCATGATCTGCACCACAATCACCATTCTCCTATCACCTTTGCCTTTCATGCCAAATTGCAACAGCCTGGAACGCTTTGTTCCTCCCGGACTCCACACACTCATAACCATTATGTGAGACAGGTGCTTCCACTTGAATAGGTGCTTTCACAGAGAGATAAAGAGAGAGTGGCTTCGTGTTTCTAAGCACACGGACGGTTTCTCCCTTCTTCACCAAAGGAAGGAGATTCTGCACCTCGTGGTCGCCATGTGTTAAGCGTATTGACACACACACACACACTTAACCAGACTATGCTCATACACAGAGATCAAGAGAGAGAAAGAAAGAGAGAGAGATTATCCATACATCCTAAGCCATAATTGAATTATGAACTGAATACCCGATGATTACAATGGTTAGTGCCTCCTCTTTAATAGGCCTTGTGCACACCTCTTCAATTCTCCCTTTGCACCTACTCTTGTGCCTCTTGGTATCCCCTCTTATGCTAAGTTAGGTTCCCACCTAACAAGTGGGAAACCCTTCCTGCGCAAGAGGAAGCTACTTCCGCTGCTAGCAACCACAAATCCGGTGCGCAGAGGGGGTAGAGGGGTCTCACACCACACATAGAGATGTGATCATGAAGAGTTTCAAGGTAAGCGAGGAGCACGAGGCCAGGTACCAAGCATTGGAAAACAATAATTTGGTTCTCAGCCAAGCTATTGCCCAAAGAATTAAAGAGAATACGGATCCGAAAGCGCAGCTGGAGCAAGCTAAAGAGCAACTTCAAAAGGAAGTTACCCATAACCATGAGCTAGCAGCCATTCATGCCCACAACAAGTACATGAGCTCTAGCATACGTCCCTAGCCAAAGAAGAGGAGCTACAAAGCCAGATCCAGATGCTATCCTTAAGTTTGAAGGAAGCAAAAAGTAGAGCTACGCACTTGCAACAAGAAAGAGAATAGACAAGCTAAGATGCAGAGAATGGTGATTGCACACCACGAGGCAATGGTGCAAGTCACCCAATAGTTTTACAAGACAATTAAAGACTGGCTGTCCCCAAAAGACTTCAAAGAATCACAGAAGCTCAGGAGGTGCAAGAGGAAGCAGCAAGGCGCTTTGAGGAGTTGGATGCTGCACGAATGGTTGGAGAAACAACCATATCAAACCTCCTCATCTCACCAATGACTCCCGTGTACAAGAATTGGAGCGACAACTAGCCATACATGATCAAAATCGAAGACAAGAGCCTACAAACAAAATGCGCCTACTCCTTGAGCGAGCCTCGGAGATAGGTCAACAATTGCCAGTAACTCATCGGGTCCCTCCTTAAACTCTTACTCTTGTTTTGTCTACACTAGCCCTCTCATTGCTTCAATATGATATAAATCTATTTGAGGACCTAAGCCTAGGGGAACCAACCCTCATCAAACAAAATAGTGAGCGTGATGCTGATCCCACTATCATTATGAAAATTTTACGGGGGGATGTAGTTTTAAATAATCCACAGGATAATTACTTTTATCCATTGCACCCTATTGTGCTAAACCTTCGTAGTTGGTGTTGGGTACTCCAAAACTCTGAAATCTTGGACAACAATGTCAAAAACTTAGACCTGTTTGTTCTAGATGATATTCGCAAAACACTTGCCACAACTACGAGGTGGTAGCACAAAGTTATCAATGGATTATAAGCCATGGCTAGCTAGAAGTCTACAATACTCACCAGCACTTAAACTTATGTGAGTCTTCTTTATATCACCCTTTTGGTATTCTAAAACTATACCATAATATCTACAAACATTTAGAATCCATGTTAACCAATGTCCTCCACGCTTTTGATAAATCACATATCGAATATCCTAGCATAAGTTCTGAGGACATCAATGAGCTCCAAGATTTTATGAAACTCCACAACCCTAGCCACCCACCCCCACCAGCTCAAGCCATGGTCAGGAAGAGACACCAACTTCATCATCCAACCCTACTTATCGAGTGTATTCTAATGTAGCTATTAAACTACTTAATCCGTATCCTAATACACCACCTACTAAACAAGTCTCAAGCTGACTGCATTTTTTCTACTCTCCCTTCTCAACATATAGAATTTCCCACTAACCCTCTTGACCCCCCCAAGGAGGTACCGGCACCTGACCCATAACCCCCACAGAAAACTTAGGAGGTACGACATACTCTCCCCCAAGATATATTGAAGCTTTTACTAATGATACTATTTCGGAGTCATTGTCTGGTGCAGAGTATGAAGGCTTCATACGAGCTAGCAATCCACTACTAAAGCCAAAGCTAATGTTCAAGGTGTTAATGCAAATAACACCATTTGAGCTAACTCAAAGGATTCTACCAGAGGCCTACTCCAAGGTCGCACACCAAAAAAGAAACATTATGTACCGTACCCTCTCCAAGCACCTTGCCCAGATTTAGAAGAACTACTACCTTTAGTTGGAGAGGGCACCTTGTGGTCTAACGTGGCACAGTAGACCAAATTAGACAATCCATAATTAGCTGACCTGTTGAAAATCAGAGTAGTAACATTCATGATCAGTTATTTCTTTCAGAGGTGGAGGAAATTGCACCCCACTCCACACAAGAGGGGCTATAGTGGCCAGTGTTAGATTCTTAAAATTGCTTGTGGTCCTGATTGATCAACCCAAGGAATCATATGATGGGTATGAAGCTGAGCAACTGCAATTGGACATGAATCAAGGTCCATCTGATAGGGGCATGATGATGTACTATCATTGCCTAAGGTGTCTTCCTACCTACATGCATGTCACATTCTAGGACATGGTGGACACATGGTTTTTGAGATCACACTCAACATTCAGAAGAACCCTCAAAAAGCTTTAATCACACTGAAACTTTTACCGTCATGAGTTCGGTGACCAGGTCTTTCGATCTTGGTGTAAGATTCCTCCCTAGCCTCTCAAGATGTCCAACATCTTCCCGTGTAATTAAATTCCTCTTCAGAAATATAAAAGATCTTGTTTCTAACTGTTTTAACATAGAGAGAGAAAATATTCTAGAGAGAGAATATTCAGATTTTTAATATTTTTGGATAGAAAAATAACTCATCTTATTAAAATGAATTCCCCTGAAATAGAAATTCAGAAAGAACTTCCAATGTGCAATTGGAATTAATTAGAAATGGGTATAAAGGACCTTAGCCTAAGGGTCTAGATTTTTTAAAAAAATTGGATTATGGTCCAATTAAGGTTCCTATGGGCCAATAAGATCAATCCATGTGTGGGGAGGAGATAAATCCAATTTTGTAAAAGAAGATACCCAAAAATGAGTAAATGCTCACATAAGATGAAGAGTTGACTATGTACAAGGTTTATTAGTAAGAAACTATGAGTGATATTAAAAATATGAGATATTTTGGATATAATGATTCCATTTTTGACACATATGTAAGGAAGGGGAGGCCCTTTAATGAGGTGCCTACTTCACATGCTTGATTGAATTTTAAATCTTCAAAAATTGAGATATTTTATCTCTCCTCTCTCCTAATTCAAGTCTAGTTCCAAAAAGTTAGCTTAACTGACCTAAAAATGGTCAAAAATTGACTAAACTGATTTGAAAAATTCTAGAATCAGATTGTTTGGTTAGGAGCTCAATTTTTTCCTATAAATAGAAGCCTCCCTCTTGTTGAAAAAAGATAGTGTTTTATGCACTGTTACTCTACTCCACCCAAGCCAAGAACTATGAATTTATTAATAATTCACTAGTTTTTGACATTTTCCTCTTCCAAAGATTGGTTGGCCACTCTTGTTCAAACAAGAGTTGAACCCTCAAACCATCAAGCCAAAGGAAAGCTTTCAAAGTCATTAGTAAGTTGGTGATTCTTCTTTCACTTATTTTATGGTTTTTATGGCTTTAAATGGTTTTTATGCTTTATGTCTTCTCTAAAAATGTTATACCTCATTACAAAAAGGCAATTCCCTCTCTTTTTGTTACTTTTATCATATTTGAAATTCATGCATAGGGGTATGCATATAAAAGATGATTATTTTATTATAAAAGTGTTACTTTTATCATATTTAAAATTCATGCATAGGGGTATGCATAAAGATGATTATTTTATTATAAAAGTGTTACTTTTATCATATTTGAAATTCATGCATAGAGGTATGCATAAAGATGATTATTTTATTATAAAAGTGTTACTTTTATCATATTTGAATTTCATGCATAGAGATATGCATAAAAAATGATTATTTTATTATAAAAATGTTACTAAAAAAATGATTATTTTATTAGTAAAAGTGTTACTTTTATCATATTGAATTTCATGCATAGAGGTGCAAAAAAATGATTATTTTATTATAAAAATAGTATTAGAAAAAAAATGATTATTTTATAAAAGTGTTACTTTTATCATATTTGAAATTCATGCATAGGGTTATGCATAAAAGATGATTATTTTATTATAAAAGTGTTACTTTTATCAGATTTGAAATTCATGCATAGGGGTATGCATAAAAAAATGATTATTTTATTATAAAAGTGTTACTTTTATCATATTTGAAATTCATGCATAGGGGTATGCATAAAAGATGATTATTTTATTATAAAAGTGTTACTTTTATCATATTTGAAATTCATGCATAGGGGTATGCATAAAAGATGATTATTTTATTATAAAAGTGTTACTTTTATCATATTCATGCATAGGGGTATGCATAAAAGATGATTATTTTATTATAAAAGTGTTACTTTTATCATATTTGAAATTCATGCATAGGGGTATGCATAAAAGATGATTATTTTATTATAAAAGTGTTACTTTTATCATATTTAAAATTCATACATAGGGGTATGCATAAAAGATGATTATTTTATAAAAGTGTTACTTTTATCATATTTGAAATTCATGCATAGGGGTATGCATAAAAGATGATTATTTTATTATAAAAGTGTTACTTTTATCATATTTAAATTCATGCATAGGGGTATGCATAAAAGATGATTATTTTATTATTAAAGTGTTACTTTTATCATATTTGAAATTCATGCATAGAGCTATGCATAAAGATGATTATTTTATTGTAAAAGTGTTACTTTTATCATATTTGAAATTCATACATAGAGGTATGCATAAAAGATGAGTATTTTATTGTAAAAATGTTACTTTTATCATATTTGGATTTCATGCATAGAGGTATGCATAAAAAATATATTTTTATACTAAAAGTGTGATTTTCATCCTAAATGGATTTTATGCATATATTAGATGCATAAGAGAAATTTCTTTATTCTAAAAGTGTAATTCCTACTAAATTGAATTTACGCATAGGAAGATGCATAAAAAATTGATTCAAAAGTGTCATTCTCATTTAAAATGAATTTATGCATAAGAAAATGCATAAAAGATTGATTTTTATTTAGAAAGTGTTATTCTCTTTAAAATGGAATTTATGCATAAATAGATGCGTAAAGAAATCTTATATCAAATATAAGAATTCTCTTGTATTCTATAAGTAGATATTGAGATGTGATAAGACGCGTATGGGAAGTGATAGGATGTGATAAGAGGTGTATGAGATGTGATAAGATGTGATAAGATGCGTATGGGAAGTGATAGGATGTGATAAGAGGTGTATGAGATGTGATAAGATGTGATAAGATGAGTATGGGAAGTGATAGGATGTGATAAGAGGTGTATAAGGAGATGTGATAAGATGTGATAAGATGCGTATGGGAAGTGATAGGATGTGATAAGAGGTGTATGAAAAGTGACAGGATGTGATAAGAGGTGTATGGAAAGTGACAGGATGTGATATGAGGTGTATGAGATGTGATAAGATGTGATAAGATGCGTATGGAAAGTGACAGGATGTGATAAGAGGTGTATGAGATGTGATAGGATGTGATAAGATGTGTATGAGATGTGATAGGATATGATAAGAGGTGTATGAGATGTGATAGGATGTGCTAAGATGAGTTAGGATGTGATAAGATGTGTATGGGATGAAGTAAAGAGTGTATCTGATGGGATAAGATGTATATAGGTTATGATAGGACGAGAATGGATGTGATGTAGATGTATGCATGTAGATGTGGATGTATGCATGGGAATGTGAATGTGGATGTGGATGTGGATGTATGGATGTAAATACGGATGTGGATGTATGTATGTGAATGTGGATGTATGAATGAGAATGTGAAAATGGATGTATGCATGTAGATGTGGATGTATGGATGTAAATGTGGATGTGGATGTGGATGTATGGATGGAGATATGGATGTGTATGTATAAATGTGGATATGGGATTGGATGTATGATGTGGATGTACGAACATGGATATGTATGTAGAATAATGAATGTGAATGTGTATGTGAAATAATGTGTCGTCGATATAAGTAAATGGATGAGAATGAGTACACATTAATGGAATGTGGAATAAGTAATGTGGAGTGAGAAGGGATAATGTTGAAAGACGAGAGTTCGATATAGAAACTGTATTTTGTGACTGTTTGTAAATGACTGTTTTATGTCAAGAATGCTGGGGAAGCATTTTGACCGTCTTATGGATTAAGGTCATAAAGACATAACTGATAAAGTTGCAACTGCTGACGGAGAGTCAATGGAAGATGTCTCACGTAGCAAGGTCGACCGAGGTCTTGACCAGCCTCGGTTCGATTTAAATGGTGAGCTTCCGGTACGGTGGATGAGGGGCCAAGGAAGCGGCCTATGAGTGAAGCTCTAGGTCACCTGCGAAGAAGGATCCTAGAGTGTGCTGACCATGCGGTGCTCGAGCTCTGGGTCGCCGAAGATACCCACACGTGCATCGTGGAAGATATTGGAACAAGGAGTAAGAGTTGTTTTCTGAAACCGGGCATGGATCTGGTTGATTGACCTTGCTGTTCCTCAACGGATGAGTCCATGGCTCTCTTATATGGATCTGTTGATTGATCTTGCTGATCTTCAACGAGGATTCCATCTTGATTTTTATATGTGAAAATATTGTCGGGTACTATTGTGAAAAGGCCCCTGAGTGAACAGGTGGTGAGCGTTCTGGTTGCCAATGATGCCATAAGTACACCGATGAATGAATGATTGGAAATATGGATTCAACCAGAGAATTCAAGGATTAAGTCAATATTCGATAAAGTGGGAAAAATCCCATTCCCATGAAAAAAGTGGGGGTAAGGTAAACTCATCCAAAAGTTTGTCAAAACATATTCATGTGCCATATCATTGGAAAGAGCTTGAAAAGTAGAATCTAGATCTACTTTGTTCGACAAATTTGGAGTTTGCATGTTCAAGTTATGGCCAAAACAAATTTTTTAAATACATTCCCATTTTGAGGGATTTTTCTCATTTTATCTAATATTGACTTGATTGTCATCAGTGACATAATGGTTTCATTAAAGGATTGTTTTTAAGTTAGTTGATGCTGAGAAAAAGGCAATTTCATATTGGGTGCGTAAGTGGTGTGACTAGTTTTAAGTTTGCATGAACTTCCGGCTAGGGGGCCTGGGAACTCTTTTCTCTGGTACCCGGGACAAAACCTAACCAAATTCCTAATTGGATCCCATCACTATAGTGGTTGGGAGGTTGGCTAACCCATGGGACTGTGGATGGGGTTAGGCTGGACTGATGGATCCGTAAATCGAGACTCAATTTCTGTTATTACGATAGATAAAGTAAATCCCGGATAGTAATTGTTCTATGGATAGGAATAAACGGTTGTGCCTCTTGATGGGGAAAAAAGCGTTGATCCCAATGATCCAAGTGCAAGTTTCTTCCTTGATCTGACCAAGTATCTTTATAGATGCAGTCGGATCAGCTTGATCAGTAATGGTCTTGACTACGTTAAAGTAAAGAGTTATCCTAGTGGAATCGCCCGTGCTTTTTGGGTAAAGGAAGTTTTTTCGGGTTCGGTTTTGGAAAAATCGACAGATTAGTCTCTTGTCCGGATATCCGTGGGCGAGGCCCCGAGTGTGGGACCCTGCCCCGCGCAAGAAGTGTTACTTCCGCTGCTGCTAGTACCCCGAATCCGTTGCGCGGTGGGAATAGGGATCTCACAGTTGGTATCAGAGCGAATTGGCTAATAAAGATAAACTGAGAAGCCAAATACGTCAAAAATTTATCATGAAGCACAAAAAGGTTGTAATTGTGTGATATAATTCATACAATTTGATATTCAAACTGAAAATTTGTAAGTTAGTAATTGGGTCTTCAAATGGAAGTACCGCAATTGTATGGAATCCTGACTTGCTTGAGGCCTAGACATGATGGTATTTACCTTATAGTTCCAAGTATCATGACTACCCATATATACCGAGGGTATAACTGCAGCTCTTTACCGGTAGTAACGAGTAAATCTAAGACTTGAAATTATAAACATTAACGCTATCCAGATGATGAATTCGAATGTGGTTGATATGATTTTTAATTCTGTTTGGAATTGATTTGGATTCTGATTGAAAAATGATGAATTCTGAAATTTAGTTGAAATGTAATAAGCTAAGCGAAACCACAATGAGGATGAATGGGACGAGTCCCTGTGATGATATTTATAACTAGAATGATGATAATGATTTCAGCAAATCACTATGAGATTAGTGGATTGTGCTGTCGAATTGCTATTGTTAACACTTAACACGGTAGATCAAGTTAAGGGATGACAAATTGAGAACTTGCTTGACTGAATTTTCCGTGGAGGAATGTTTAGAAAGAATTTTTTCGGTCTGATGGACCATTATCGTGTTAAAGATATGAATGATATGATCTGAATGAATTGTTATTTAATGATGAGTTCCATATAAGGGATATTTATCCCCATATTCTGTTGGGTTGACCAGAATATAAGGAACCCCAGAATAAATTGGATCTTAAGAAAAAGAGTTGTCCTCTACTTTGCGAGATGAGGACATCTCGCACTTTTTAAGTGGGGTAGAATGTAAGATTCCTCCCCCAACCTTCGAGGTATACAGGAGTAAGAACCTCCTTTTCTGATCTTATAGTTATTCCCTCTCTAAAATAAAAGAAAGATTCTGTTTTTCCCAGAATACTTCTCAGAAGCCCCACCTATTTTAAGGATTCAGAACGATGAGTTCAGAAGTGAGAATCGGTGTTTTAGATACCAAGGTTTTGGTCTTCATTCGAGTACGGCCCAAAAGAAGTTCTTTATCTCTTGGGAAGTATAAGAAGTTATCCCCCAGATATTTTGGGCCTTATCTGAATTCAAAGAAAGTAGGTGACTTAGCCTACGAGCTTCTTTTATCTCCTCATCTCAAAGTTCATAATGTATCTCATGTAAGCCTTCTATAGAAATATGTGCCAAACCCAAATCATGGAAAGATGGTAAAACTTCAGTGGCAAGATACCCCGTTGGCTTCTAGGTTACGCTAGTTCCTTCTTTTGTATAAGTCATAACTCTTACTTGTCGCTCGCAGTAATCTTACTTCCATCGATCTCCTTTCTTTCTTAATCTCCTTCATGGCTTGGCAGCAAGACTTGGTTTTATCCATGATGATTTCTCACCTTCAAGACGCAAGCGAGTCTGTGAAGAAGGATTTTATAGAACTGTATGAGCGCTCACTTTTCCCTCACTTGGGAACTTCTGTAGCTCAGACCAAATGGCGGACCTGTCGAGACATAACTAGGGTAACACCGTGGGGTCGGCAACACTTTCGTAACAATGTCCGCTTGGCTATGGTTATTGAAGCTTTGGGTTTGGGTCCACGATACTACTGCGTGATGAGATCAATGCATGGTGGATTTTCTGAGTGAGTCTTCTTACTTGCGTGTTTTCTTTCTCACCAGAAGATATGCCTTTACCCAATTTTCGGCTTGCCTCTTAGAGGTCCTTTTGTTAGATCACCTCATACCAATGAGGTAGGTGCTGCAATAACCAGCCGAATTATTCCCATAGATGAGTTACCTTATACGTGTGCAGCTTGTGAGTGCTGCTTTTGTGACCATATGATGGACGGGCTTATGGAATTGTAAAAAGTTCTTCTATCTTGTTGTATATGATCCAAGAGTGAATAAAGTTGAAATCTTTGTTCTTGTCTTGAGTCTTGCTCTCTTTGAGACTTTTCTTGGTGGTTAATCTTAATTAAATTTTCTCTTAGTCTCATATTCGTGCATCTTGCGGAATTACCCCCAAATTGCGAGATGAGGGCATCTCGCGTTTTTCAAGTGGGAGAGAATGTAAGATTCCTCCCTAGTCTCTCAAGATGTCCAGCATCTTCCCGTGTAATTAAATTCCTCTTCAAAAATATAAAAGATCGTGTTTCTAACTGTTTTAACATAGAGAGAGAAAATATTCTAGAGAGAGAATATTGAGATTTTTAATATTTCTGGATAGAAAAATATCTCATCTTATTAAAATGAATTCTCTTGAAATAGAAATTCAGAAAGAACTTCCAATGTGCAATTGGAATTAATTTAGAATGGGTATAAAGGATCTTACCCTAAGGGTCTAGATTTTCAGAAATTTTTGGATTATGGTCCAATTAAGGTTCCTATGGGCCAATAAGATCAATCCATGTGTGGGGAGGAGATAAATCCAATTTTGTAAAAGAAGATACCCAAAAATGAGTAAATGCTCACATAAGATGAAGAGTTGACTATGTACAAGGTTTATTAGTAAGAAACTATGAGTGATATTAAAAATATGAGATATTTTGGGTATAATGGTTCCATTTTTGACATATATGTAAGGAAGGGGAGGCCCTTTAATGAGGTGCCTACTTCACATGCTTGATTGAGTTTTAAATCTTCAAAAATTGAGATATTTTATTTCTCCTCTCTCCTAATTCAAGTCTAGTTCCAAAAAGTTAGCTTAACTGACCTAAAAATGGTCAAAAATTGACCAAAATAATTTAAAAAATTCTAGAATCAGTTTGTTTGGTTAGGAGCTCAATTTTTCCTATAAATAGAAGCCTCCCCCTTGTTGAAAAAAGATAATGTTTTATGCACTGTTACTCTACTCCACCCAAGCCAAGAACTATGAATTTATTAATAATTCACTAGTTTTTGACATTTTCCTCTTCCAAAGATTGGTTGGCCACTCTTGTTCAAACAAGAGTTGAACCCTCAAACCATCAAGCCAAAGGAAAACTTTCAAAGTCATTAGTAAGTTGGTGATTCTTCTTTCACTTATTTTATGGTTTTTATGGCTTTAAATGGTTTTTATGCTTTATGTCTTCTCTAAAAATGTTATACCTCATTACAAAAAGGTAATTCCCTCTCTTTTTGTTACTTCTATCATATTTTAAATTCATGCATAAGGGTATGCATAAAAGATGATTATTTTATTATAAAAGTGTTACTTTTATCATATTTGAAATTCATGCATAGGGGTATACATAAAAGATGATTATTTTATTATAAAAGTGTTACTTTTATCATATTTGAAATTCATGCATAGAGGTATGCATAAAGATGATTATTTTATTGTAAAAGTGTTACTTTTATCATATTTGAATTTCATGCATAGAGGTATGCATAAAAAAATGATTATTTTATTATAAAAATGTTACTAAAAAAATGATTATCTTATTGTAAAAGTGTTACTTTTATCATATTGAATTTCATGCATAGAGGTGCAAAAAAATTTTGATTATTTTATTGCAAAAATGTTACTAGAAAAAAAAAATATTTTATTATAAAAGTGTTACTTTTATCATATTTGAAATTCATGCATAGGGGTATGCATAAAATATGATTATTTTATTATAAAAGTATTACTTTTATCATATTTGAAATTCATGCATAGAGGTATGCATAAAAAAATGATTATTTTATTATAAAAGTGTTACTTTTATCATATTTGAAATTCATGCATAGGGGTATACATAAAAGATGATTATTTTATTATAAAAGTGTTACTTTTATCATATTCATGCATAGGGGTATGCATAAAAGATGATTATTTTATTATAAAAGTGTTACTTTTATCATATTCATGCATAGGGGTATGCATAAAAGATGATTATTTTATTATAAAAGTGTTACTTCTATCATATTTGAAATTCATGCATAGGGGTATGCATAAAAGATGATTATTTTATTATAAAAGTGTTACTTTTATCATATTTGAAATTCATGCATAGGGGTATGCATAAAAGATGATTATTTTATTATAAAAGTGTTACTTTTATCATATTTGAAATTCATGCATAGGGGTATGCATAAAAGATGATTATTTTATTATAAAAGTGTTACTTTTATCTATTTGAAATTCACGCATAGAGGTATGCATAAAGATGATTATTTTATTGTAAAAGTGTTACTTTTATCATATTTGAAATTCATGCATAGAGGTATGCATAAAAGATGATTATTTTATTGTAAAAATATTACTTTTATCATATTTGGATTTCATGCATAGAGGTATGCATAAAAAATATATTTTTATACTAAAAGTGTGATTTTCATCCTAAATGGATTTTATGCATATATTAGATGCATAAGAGAAATTCTTTTATTCTAAAAGTGTAATTCCTACTAAATTGAATTTACGCATAGGAAGATACATAAAAGATTGATTCAAAAGTGTCATTCTCATTTAAAAAAAATTTATGCATAGGAAAATGCATAAAAGATTGATTTTTATTTCGAAAGTGTTATTCTCTTTAAAATGGAATTTATGCATAAATAGATGCGTAAAGAAATCTTATATCAAATATAAGAATTCTCTTGTATTCTATAAATAGATATTGAGATGTAATAAGATGTGATAAGATGCGTATGGGAAGTGATAGGATGTGATAAGAGGTGTATGAGATGTGATAAGATGTGATAAGATGCGTATGGGAAGTGATAGGATGTGATAAGAGGTGTATGAGATGTGATAGGATGTGATAAGAGGTGTATGAGATGTGATAAGATGTGATAAGATGCGTATAAGAAGTGATAGGATATGATAAGAGGTGTATGAGATGTGATAAGATGTGATAAGATGCGTATGAGAAGTGATAGGATGTGATAAGAGGTGTATAAGGAGATGTAATAAGATGTGATAGAAGTGATAGGATGTGATAAGAGGTGTATAAGGAGATGTGATAAGATGTGATAAGATGCGTATAGGAAGTGATAGGATGTGATAAGAGGTGTATGAGATGTGATAAGATGCGTATGGGAAGTGACAGGATGTGATAAGAGGTGTATGAGATGTGATAAGATGTGTATGAGATGTGATAGGATATGATAAGAGGTGTATGAGATGTGATAGGATGTGCTAAGATAAGTTAGGATGTGATAAGATGTGTATGGGATGAAGTAAAGAGTGTATCTGATGGGATAAGATGTATATGGGTTGTGATAGGGCGAGAATGGATGTGATGTGGATGTATGCATGTAGATGTGGATGTATGGATGGGAATGTGAATGTGGATGTGGATGTGGATGTATGGATGTAAATACGGATGTGGATGTATGTATGTGAATGTGAATGTATGAATGAGAATGTGAAAATGGATGTATGCATGTAGATGTGGATGTATGGATGTAAATGTGGATGTATGGATGGAGATATGGATGTGTATGTATAAATGCGGATATGGGATTGGATGTATGATGTGGATGTACGAACATGGATATGTATGTAGAATAATGAATGTGAATGTGTATGTGAAATAATGTGTATGTGAAATAATGAATGTGAATGTGTATGTGAAATAATGTGTCGTCGATATGAGTAAATGGATGAGAATGAGTACACATTAATGGAATGTGGAATAAGTAATGTGGACTGAGAAGGGATAATGTTGAAAGACGAGAGTTCGATATAGAAACTGTATTTTGTGACTGTTTGTAAATGACTGTTTTATGTCAAGAATGCTAGGGAAGCATTTGGACCGTCTTATGGATTAAGGTCATGGAGACCTAACTGATAAAGTTGCAACTGCTGACGGAGAGTCAATGGAAGACGTCTTGCGTAGCAAGGTCGACCGAGGTCTTGACCAGCCTCGGTTCGATTTAAATGGTGAGCTTCCGGTACGGTGGATGAGGGGCCAAGGAAGCGGCCTATGAGTGAAGCGCTAGGTCACCTGCGAAGGATCCTAGAGGGTGCTGACCATACGGTGCTCGGGCTCTGGGTCACCGAAGATACCCACACGTGCATCGTGGAAGATATTGGAACAAGGAGTAAGAGTTGTTTTCTGAAACCGGGCATGGATCTGGTTGATGGATCTGTTGATTGATCTTGCTGATCTTCAACGAGGATTCCATCTTGATTTTTATATGTGAAAATATTATTGGGTACTATGAGCTAGGAACTATTGAAAAGGCCGCTGAGTGAACAGGTGGTGAGCGTTCTGGTTGCCAATGATGCCATAAGTACACCGATGAATGAATGATTTGAAATATGGATTCAACCAGAGAATTCGAGGATTGTCATCAGTGACATAATGGTTTCATTAAAGGATTGTTTTTAAGTTAGTTGATGCTGAGAAAAAGGCAATTTCATATTGGGTGCGTAAGTGGTGTGACTAGTTTTAAGTTTGCATGAACTTCTGGCTTGGGGGCCTGGGAACTCTTTTCTCTGGTACCCGGGATAAAACCTAACCAAATTCCTAATTGGATCCCATCACTACAGTGGTTGGGAGGTTGGCTAACCCATGGGACTGGATGGGGTTAGGCTGGACTGATGGATCCGTAAATCGAGACTCAATTTCTGTTATTACAATAGATAAAGTAAATCCTGGATAGTAATTGTTCTATGGATAGGAATCAACGGCTGTGCCTCTTGATGGGGAAAAAAGCGTTGATCCCAATGATCCAAGTGCAAGTTTCTTCCTTGATCTGACCAAGTATCTTTATAGATGCAGTCAGATCAGCTTGATCAGTAATGGTCTTGACTACGTTCAAGTAAAGAGTTATCCTGGTGGAATCGCCCGTGCTTTCTGGGTAAAGGAAGTTTTTCCGGGTTCGGTTTTGGAAAAATCGACGGATTAGTCTCTTGTCCGGATATCCATGGGTGAGGCCCCGAGTGTGGGACCCTGCCCCGTGCAAGAAGTGTTACTTCCGCTGCTGCTAGCACCCCGAATCCGTTGCGTGGTGGGAATAGGGATCTCACAGTTGGTATCAGAGCGAATTGGCTAATAAAGATAAACTGAGAAGCCAAATACGTCAAAAATTTATCATGAAGCACAAAAAGGTTGTAATTGTGTGATATAATTCATACAATTTGATATTCAAACTGAAAATTCGTAAGTTAGTAATTGGGTCTTCAAATGGAAGTACCGCAATTGTATGGAACCCTGACTTGCTTGAGACCTAGACATGATGGTATTTACCTTATAGTTCCAAGTATCATGACTACCCGTATATACCGAGGGTATAACTGCAGCTCTTTACCCGTAGTAACGAGTAAGTCTAAGACTTGAAATTATAAGCATTAATGCTATCCAGATGATGAATTCGAATGTGGTTGATATGATTTTTAATTCTGTTTGAGAACTGATGAAATTGATTTGGATTCTGATTGAAAAATGATGAATTCTGAAATTTAGTTGAAATGTAATAAGCTGAGTGAAACCACAATGAGGATGAATGGGACGAGTCCCTATGATGATATTTATAACTAGAATGATGATAATGATTTCAGCAAATCACTATGAGATTAGTGGATTGTGCTGTCGAATTGCTATTGTTAACAATTGACACGGTAGATCAAGTTAAGGGATGACAAATTGAGAACTTGCTTGACTGAATTTTCCGTGGAGGAATGTTCAGAAAGAATTTTTTCGGTCTGATGGACCATTATCGTGTTAAAGATATGAATGATATGATCTGAATGAATTGTTATTTAATGATGAGTTCCATATAAGGGATATTTATCCCCGTATTCTGTTGGGTTGACCAGAATATAAGGAACCCCAGAATAAATTGGATCTTAAGAAAAAGAGTTGTCCTCTACTTTGCGAGATGAGGACATCTCGTACTTTTTAAGTGGGGTAGAATGTAAGATTCCTCCCCCAACCTTCGAGGTATACAGGAGTAAGAACCTCCTTTTCTGATCTTATAGTTATTCCCTCTCTAAAATAAACGAAAGATTCTGTTTTTCCCAGAATACTTCTCAGAAGCCCCACCTATTTTAAGGATTCAGAACGATGAGTTCAGAAGTGAGAATCGGTGTTTTAGATACCAAGGTTTTGGTCTTCATTCGAGTACGGCCCAAAAGAAGTTCTTTATCTCTTGGGAAGTATAAGAAGTTATCCCCCAGATATTTTGGGCCTTATCTGAATTCAAAGAAAGTAGGTGACTTAGCCTACGAGCTTCTTTTATCTCCTCATCTCAAAGTTCATAATGTATCTCATGTAAGCCTTCTATAGAAATATGTGCCAAACCCAAATCATGGAAAGATGGTAAAACTTCAGTGGCAAGATACCCCGTTGGCTTCTAGGTTACGCTAGTTCTTTCTTTTGTATAAGTCGTAACTCTTACTTGTCGCTCGCAGTAATCTTACTTCCATCGATCTCCTTTCTTTCTTAATCTCCTTCATGGCTTGGCAGCAAGACTTGGTTTTATCCATGATGATTTCTCACCTTCAAGACGCAAGCGAGTCTGTGAAGAAGGATTTTATAGAACTGTATAAGCGCTCACTTTTCCCTCACTTGGGAACTTCTGTAGCTCAGATCAAATGGCGGACCTGTCGAGACATAACTAGGATAACACCGTGGGGTCGGCAGTACTTTCATAACAATGTCTGCTTGGCTATGGTTATTGAAGCTTTGGGTTTGGGTCCACGATACTACTGCGTGATGAGATCAAGGCATGGTGGATTTTCTGAGCGAGTCTTCTTACTTGCGTGTTTTCTTTCTCACCAGAAGATATGCCTTTACTCCATTTTCGGCTTGCCTCTTAGAGGTCCTTTTGTTAGATCACCTCATACCAATGAGGTAGGTGCTGCAATAACCAGCCGAATTATTCCCATAGATGAGTTACCTTATACGTGTGCAGCTTGTGAGTGTTGCTTTTGTGACCATATGATGTGGACGGGCTTATGGAATTGTAAAAAGTTCTTCTATCTTGCTGTATATGTTCCAAGAGTGAATAAAGTTGAAATCTTTGTTCTTGTCTTGAGTCTTGCTCTCTTTGAGACTTTTCTTGGTGGTTAATCTTAATTAAATTTTCTCTTAGTCTCATATTCGTGCATCTTGCGGAATTACCCCCAAATTGCGAGATGAGGGCATCTCGCGTTTTTCAAGAGGGAGAGAATTTAAGATTCCTCCCCAGTCTCTCAAGATGTCCAGCATCTTCCCGTGTAATTAAATTCCTCTTCAGAAATATAAAAGATCGTGTTTCTAACTGTTTTAATATAGAGAGAGAAAATATTCTAGAGAGAGAATATTCAGATTTTTAATATTTTTGGATAGGAAAATATCTCATCTTATTAAAATGAATTCTCCTGAAACAGAAATTTAGAAAGAACTTCCAATGTGCAATTGGAATTAATTGGAAATGGGTATAAAGGACCTTAGCCTAAGGGTCTAGATTTTCAGAATTTTTTGGATTATGGTCCAATTAAGGTTCCTATGGGCCAATACGATCAATCCATGTGTGGGGAGGAGATAAATCCAATTTTGTAAAAGAAGATACCCAAAAATGAGTAAATGCTCACATAAGATGAAGAGTTGACTATGTACAAGGTTTATTAGTAAGAAACTATGAGTGATATTAAAAATATGAGATATTTTGGATATAATGATTCCATTTTTGACACGTATGTAAGGAAGGGGAGGCCCTTTAATGAGGCGCCTACTTCACATGCTTGATTGAGTTTTAAATCTTCAAAAATTGAGATATTTTATCTCTCCTCTCTCCGAATTCAAGTCTAGTTCCAAAAAGTTAGCTTAACTAACCTAAAAATGGTCAAAAATTAACCAAACTGATTTGGAAAATTCTAGAATCAGTTTGTTTGGTTAGGAGCTCAATTTTTTCCTATAAATAGAAGCCTCCCCCTTGTTGAAAAAAGATAGTGTTTTATGCACTGTTACTCTACTCCACCCAAGCCAAGAACTATGAATTTATTAATAATTCACTAGTTTTTGACATTTTCCTCTTCCAAAGATTGGTTGGCCACTCTTGTTCAAACAAGAGTTGAACCCTCAAACCATCAAGCCAAAGGAAAACTTTCAAAGTCATTAGTAAGTTGGTGATTCTTCTTTCACTTATTTTATGGTTTTTATGGCTTTAAATGGTTTTTATGCTTTATGTCTTCTCTAAAAATGTTACACCTCATTACAAAAAGGTAATTCCCTCTCTTTTTGTTACTTTTATCATATTTGAAATTCATGCATAGGGGTATGCATAAAAGATGATTATTTTATTATAAAAGTATTACTTTTATCATATTTGAAATTCATGCATAGGGGTATGCATAAAAGATCATTATTTTATTATAAAAGTGTTACTTTTATCATATTTAAAATTCATGCATAGAGGTATGCATAAAGATGATTATTTTATTGTAAAAGTGTTACTTTTATCATATTTGAATTTCATGCATAGAGGTATGCATAAAAAATTGATTATTTTATTATAAAAATATTACTAAAAAATGATTATTTTATTGTAAAAGTGTTACTTTTATCATATTGAATTTCATGCATAGAGGTGCAAAAAAAATTGATTATTTTATTGTAAAAATGTTACTAGAAAAAAAATAAATATTTTATTATAAAAGTGTTACTTTTATCATATTTGAAATTCATGCATAGGGATATGCATAAAAGATGATTATTTTCTTATAAAAGTATTACTTTTATCATATTTGAAATTCATGCATAGGGGTATGCATAAAAAAATAATTATTTTATTATAAAAGTATTACTTTTATCATATTTTAAATTCATGCATAGGGGTATGCATAAAAGATGATTATTTTATTATAAAAGTGTTACTTTTATCATATTTGAAATTCATGCATAGGGGTATGCATAAAAGATGATTATTTTATTATAAAAGTGTTACTTTTATCATATTTGAAATTCATGCATAGGGGTATGCATAAAAGATGATTATTTTATTATAAAAGTGTTACTTTTATCATATTTGAAATTCATGCATAGGGGTATGCATAAAAGATGATTATTTTATTATAAAAGTGTTACTTTTATCATATTTGAAATTCATGCATAGGGGTATGCATAAAAGATGATTATTTTATTATAAAAGTGATACTTTTATCATATTTGAAATTCATGCATAGGGGTATGCATAAAGACGATTATTTTATTATAAAAGTGTTACTTTTATCATATCTGAATTTCATGCATAGAGGTATGCATAAAAGATGATTATTTTATTGTAAAAATGTTACTTTTATCATATTTGGATTTCATGCATAGAGGTATGCATAAAAAATATATTTTTATACTAAAAGTGTGATTTTCATCCTAAATGGATTTTATGCATATACTAGATACATAAGAGAAATTCTTTTATTCTAAAAGTGTAATTCCTACTCAATTGAATTTATGCATAGGAAGATGCATAAAAATTGATTCAAAAGTGTCATTCTCATTTAAAATGAATTTATGCATAGGAAGATGCATAAAAGATTGATTTTTATTTCGAAAGTGTTATTCTCTTTAAAATGGAATTTATGCATAAATAGATGCGTAAAGAAATCTTATATCAAATATAAGAATTCTCTTGTATTCTATAAATAGATATTGAGATGTGATAAGATGCGTATGGGAAGTGATAGGACGAGAGTTCGATATAGAAACTGTATTTTGTGACTGTTTGTAAATGACTGTTTTATGTCAAGAATGCTGGGGAAGCATTTTGACCGTGTTATGGATTAAGGTCATGGAGACCTAACTGATAAAGTTGCAACTGCTATGATGGAGAGTCAATGGAAGACATCTCGCATAGCAAGGTCGACCGAGGTCTTGACCAGCCTCGGTTCGATTTAAATGGTGAGCTTCCGGTATGGTGGATGAGGGGCCAAGGAAGCGGCCTATGAGTGAAGCGCTAGGTCACCTACGAAGGATCCTAGAGGGTGCTGACCATACGGTGCTCGGGCTCTGGGTCGCCGAAGATACCCACACGTGCGTCGTGGAAGATATTGGAACAAGGAGTAAGAGTTGTTTTCTGAAACCGGGCATGGATCTGGTTGATTGACCTTGCTGGTCCTCAACGGATGAGTCCATGGCTCTCTTATATGGATCTGTTGATTGATCTTGCTGATCTTCAACGAGGATTCCATCTTGATTTTTATATGTGAAAATATTGTCGGGTACTATGAGCTAGGAACTATTGAAAAGGCCGCTGAGTGAACAGGTGGTGAGCGTTCTGGTTGCCAATGATGCCATAAGTACACCGATGAATGAATGATTGGAAATATGGATTCAACCAGAGAATTCGAGGATTGTCATCAGTGACATAATGGTTTCATTAAAGGATTGTTTCTAAGTTAATTGATGCTGAGAAAAAGGTAATTTCATATTGGGTGCGTAAGTGGTGTGACTAGTTTTAAGTTTGCATGAACTTCCAGCTAGGGGGCCTGGGAACTCTTTTCCCTGGTACCCGGGACAAAACCTAACCAAATTCCTAATTGGATCCCATCACTACAGTGGTTGGGAGGTTGGCTAACCCTTGGGATTGGATAGGGTTAGGCTGGACTGATGGATCCGTAAATCGAGACTCAGTTTCTGTTATTACGATAGATAAAGTAAATCCCGGATATTAATTGTTCTATGGATAGGAATGAACGGCTGTGCCTCTTGATGGGGAAAAAAGCGTTGATCCCAATGATCCAAGTGCAAGTTTCTTCCTTGATCTGACCAAGTATCTTTATAGATGCAGTCGGATCAGCTTGATCAGTAATGGTCTTGACTACGTTAAAGTAAAGAGTTATCCTGGTGGAATCGCCCGTGCTTTCCAGGTAAAGGAAGTTTTTCCGGGTTCGGTTTTGGAAAAACCGACGGATTAGTCTCTTGTCCGGATATCCGTGGTCGAGGCCCCGAGTGTGGGACCCTGCCCCACGCAAGAAGTGTTACTTCCACTGCTAGTACCCCGAATCCACCGTTGCGCGGTGGGAACAGGGATCTCACACTCAGGGTAATAGATTCTGAGGACAAAACCTATATCAGGTAGGGGGGATGTTAATCCCATTTTGGATTAACAAGTATGCTCCTCCAATTGAGGGCATTAATAAATGTCATGAAAAGGCACATTAAAAGTTGTACATTATGAGATATTGGCCACCCAAGGCCTTAGTTAAGTAATTTTTGGGCGCCCAACTGTGAATAAGGGCCAAATGTATATAAGGAATTTTCTCATAAAATGAATAGACACAATTCCCCTTTGTGCTATTAAGAGCTCTTCTTTGTGTCTTGAGAGAGAGAGATTTAGAGAGAGCATTCTAGCACTTGTGCCTCTTCTATGCTTGTATGTTTCATAATTGTGTGTGGGAAAGTGAGAGAGAGTGATTGCCCTATGCAATGGTGTGAGCAACTCTACAATGACAGCACGAAGGTGGATCTTGGAGGTTTGGAGCTTAACAAGTGAGCTTGGAGGCCTCAAGGGAATCAAGTTCAAAGCATTGGTAAGTTTCGTACAAAAGTTGTGTTCTATTGCTCTTCCTTTAGGTGAATTCATTGAGTTTCCTCTTGGGGGTGTGGTAGCCCATAACATCAAAGAGCACTAATTCTGGATATAAATGGTGTCTTAATCAGCTCCTTCAAGCATGGTGAATCAATTTCATGCTATACAATGTCCATGCAGCTTGTGGAGTATGGTGGTAGAGAAGACAAAGTCAGGGTAAGAAATGATGCAATATGTTTTCTGCAGTAGGCCACTGACAATTTTATTGTGTTCATATGGAGTTGTGCACAAGAAAAGCCAGTTAGTGATCTACTGAATGTTGCATTTCTAGTTCAAGCACAACAATTGAGTGACCACCTTCTCAGCCAGTCAAATTGTACACCATATGAGGATTTTGAGTGCACGCCAAGGACAAAAAAGCCAATTTTCTTCAAGCACTTGTTTGATTTTTGTGGCAACAATGTTTGACACGAGGAACATGGTAATAATGGATGATTCATCCTATAAGTGTTTCAGAAATCCTCATCACTGATGCATTATTATTACCAAGTTTCATGATCTTCCAAAGCAAGAGGTGCAAAATTATCTTATGGACAGGATGGTCCCATGGCTGTGGATGTGGCTATTGGCAGAATGCTGACCTACCTATGCACTTGAGAATGGAATTAACATAGCCCTAGACCTTGAGAGCCAAAGTGTTTACCATTTTTGTGTTGCAGACTCTTAACATGTTATTATAATTCAGAAACATGGATTATAGGTTGTTGCCTAGCATCTCTATATCGTTTTCTTTGCCCTAGTGCCGTCTCAAAGCTCGTTATCCCATGCGTTCATGTGGACGCTCTTATGTGGTTGTTCTAATGTCTGTGGTTTTGGAAAAGTGTTGGTGTTTGGCTTCTAGGTCTACTCACTTGGGCAGTTAGGGCTTTTAAGCCCTGTTCGTTTTGTTATAGTTTGGCACTTGGGGTTCTAAGCCCCATTTTTTTGTGAGTGATAAAGTATCAGATATTTGGTGTAGATGGGCTTGGCCCAAGGTGTTGCCCTTGTGGGCATAGCAGGGTCTTATAGTTTCAAGATCGCATAATGGTGACTCATTGCAATGGGAATTTACATCAACATTGTATCTCTATATTGTGCATATTTATTTAGTGAAGTTGTATTATAAATTGATGTTCACAGTGTTATAGCTATGTTGTATATGCTAGTTATCATATCACTAGCATACATGTACATCAACGTTGTATCTCTTTTTTTTTTTTTTTTTTTGAGGAAACACAGAGCTATAATACTGAGTATGAAAAAATCCCCAAAGTGCCAGTGGTGGCCTACTGAGGGGGCATACAAACTGTGCAGTGAGAGGCGAGAAGCCTATGAGCAGTCGGTGCTACATCACGGTGGATGATGTGATGTGTGCAATATGAACCACTGTGGGGGAGTGTACTCCCATCTAGCATGTCCTCCAACAATCCTGAAGAAGAGACCCGTGCGCCCCCAACGACGAATGAAGGTCTGGAGTCTGTCCTGAGCTGTCTGTGAAGGCCGACAGGAATCATCATACGTGGAACGCAGTGCACGGATAAGATCGAGCCAAATCAGGACTAGAGTATCACGTGTCGATTGCCGCGTGTGACTAAGGACATGGAGACAACGAGCTCTCCAAATGTTCCACATCGCAATCGCAGCAATCACCATAAAAACATCATCCCTATGCCAATGCTCCATGTGCAAGGCGTCAGGTGGAATCATACTGAGGTACCCCCTCCGATACCCCGTCGCCGTAAGCATAAGCACAGCATCAGTGCCCTCACCCTCAAAGAACACATGAGGTCCCGACCAAGGAAGGAGCCATAACACAGACCCCCAACTGAGGAAACCTGCATGCTGACCAGCTCTGCTGAGAAGAAGAGCCACTGCTCGCCAAACAGAGGAAGCCATAGGACACGACCAGAGGCAGTGGGCCTGAGACTCCTGAACCTGATGATCACAACATATACAAATGGGATCATGGCCCATCAAGGCACCCCAAGTGCCGACGGCAAGACCAGCATGAGCAGTCAACCAAAAAAAGAGAGTGATCCGCCGAGCAATCCTCAGCCTCCAAATAGATACCCAGTACTGTGCCAGGAAGGCATGAGAGAGACCTGCATGAAGCCAAGTGCCCGAACGCGTAGGTCTATGTAACTGTCGTCGAAGCAAGCAGTGCCTCCCAATCCAAACAGTATACCCGAAAAAGGAAGTATGCCTAGCGCCGGTCTCCACAGCAGGCCACTCCCATTCCCCGGGGTCCCAAGTCAGCTGCGAAAGAGGCCGTCCCTCCCAGATCCATAATCGCCAACGGGCAGCCATACCAATGTGAAAAGACGGGTCCACCTCCCGTCTTTTCCTGAAAGAGCCTACAACACGGATGGGAGTCCAGTCAGCCTGACGCAGCTCCTCTAGGCAACCCAAACCATGAAACTGTAATCTGACATGGCCAAAAGCATCTGGCATGCCCATAGGGATAAAAACCATAGGCCAATAACAATGGGAGCTCCAAACAAGAAAGGGTGTACCTGCAGTACCAAACATGCATAACCATCCTGAGTGCTCAGGCATCTCATGTAAACCCCGAATGGCACGATCCCAAAGCTCTGGAATAGCTGCATCAATCTCTGCAATCCGAGGCAGAATACCCCTGCCTATGGAGAACTCCTCCTCAATAAAATCAGCCGGAAGCTGCCGTGTCTGTGACCAAGCATGCATCGAAGCAGCCGGGCCGCTATCCCAAGCCGCCCAGTCAATGTGGGTCCTCTGGCCAAGCTGGCGACCCTCAGTATCCAACACATGGGGATTCCAGATCAAGGGCTGACGCTCAATCTCTGGCAGAGGGGCAGGAGAACGTCTATGCATGCCCTGTCTCATGGAGATCCATATCTGTAAAATGGAGCGCATGAAGGGTGCTAGATGAGCTGTACGCAGAGGAGAATCTGAAAAAATATAGCGTATACACGCAGCCCAAGTATGACCATCGCGGGTTCCCAACTGCGGGGTCACTGTGTGCAAAACCGATCTCAAAAGAAGCTTCCAAGTTTCATTGCCCGGAAACAAGGCGCGGACAATGAACTTGGTAAGCAAAGCACGACACTGCATCTCTGGATCAATAATGCCAAGGCCCCCCTCTGCAATGGGCCGGATAATCGTCTCCCAACGGACTCTAGCTCTAGTGTCAACAGTGCCATCACGGCCACTCCACAGGAAGTTGCGAATCAGGCGGCGAACCTGCCGCATCACTCCCGTATGAAGCATCCAGCAGGAAGCAATGTACCAAACAGATGCCAACAGTACCTGATTGGCCACAAGGACCCGCCCTGCAAGAGACAAGTGCTGGGAAGACCAGTGGCAGAGCTTTCTGCGAAGCGACTGCAAAACCGGCGCAAACTGCTGCTGGGGAGTGATATCCAGTCCAACCTGAAAACCCAGATAGCGACAGGACTGACCCCGCTACAACCATGTAAACCCCTCTGCCACACCCCAAGTTGGGACATCCTCAGAGCCAACCAGCATACCATATGACTTGTGCCAGTTAATGCGAGCACCACTAGCCAAGCAATAAACATCGAGAACTGAACGCGTCACATCAAGGACAGCAATGGCATAACGGACCATGAGCAAAGTATCATCAGCATACTCCTGATCAATCAGGTCACGCTCGCCTGTAAGTGGCAAGGTGACTCCCTGTATATCTCTCTGCCGGGCATGAAGAAAGTCAGAAAGTGCCTCTCCCACAAATAAGTACAAAAAGACTGCAAAGGGGCATCCCTGTCTCACAGAGCGAGAGATGTCAAAAGATCTGCCAACAAAACCCCCAATAGTCACTGCACTGGCTGCTGATCTGTAAAGTGCAGATACTCC
Source organism: Cibotium barometz (assembly GCF_041138505.1). NCBI lineage: Eukaryota > Viridiplantae > Streptophyta > Polypodiopsida > Cyatheales > Cibotiaceae > Cibotium > Cibotium barometz. The sequence continues at coordinate 41,732,802 of NC_141067.1, read as the reverse complement.
AGTGATCCACTGCTGCGGAAACCCCATGCGAGCAAGAGTACCCTCTAGGAAGGACCAATCCACCCTATCGAATGCTTTCTCAAAATCAAGAAAAAGCAATGCTAGGGGAGTGCCAGTAGACTGAGCCCACTCTACCGCCTGATGGTAGCAAAAGATATTATCCAGGATACATCTGTCCTGGATAAAAGCAGTCTGTGATCCATGAATGATGTCTGGAAGAAAGGGCCTCACTCGCACTGCCAGCATGGAAGCTAATATCTTATATACCGTAGGAAGGAGAGTAATGGGGCGCCACTGACGCAGGAGCGTGCCATCCCCCCCCTTAGGTATAAGAGATATGAGCCCAGAGCAAAGAGACTGAGGCATGGTCCCAGAATCATAAATCTCCTGAAGCCCTCTCAGCAAGGGCCCTGAAACTGCATCCCAATGAGTAATGAAGAACTGTCTAGAGAGACCGTCATCCCCCGGGCAAGAAGCAGGGTCTAGAGCCTCTACCGCCTCACGTAACTCCTGGGCTGTGAACAAAGAGCAAAGGGAATGAGCCATGTCCGCAGTGACTGAGCGTCGCGTGTGGGACCATACAGTAGCTCTGGCCGCCTGAATGTCGTCTGTCAACGGATCAGCACTGAATAGATCAGCATAATAGACTGTAGCAATCTCCAGGACTCTATCTGGGTGAGTCTGTAAATGCCCATGGTCATCCAAAACTGCACGTAGAGCAGTCCCACAAGGTCGCTCTCTATGTGATGCAAAGAAGTCTTTGTTTATTCGGTCACCGAGCGCTACCCAACGAGCCGCAGTTGCGTGACCAGAGAACTCAGACCTCCTCTCTTGAACCGACCGGATCTCATCAAGCAACTGTGCATGTGTACCAGCATAATGTGCATCTCCTGGATGGGACTGCATGAGACGCTGCACCGATGCCAATGGTGCAAGCAAAGATCGCTCACGCTGGGCCGCCTCACGACGACAAGCGGAGGCGGTCTCCCGGCAAGAAAAATAGACTCCCTGATACAAGTGGCAAGGAACTCAGCATGTAGGTACTGCACTGCAGAGGACTGCGAAGTGGGATCGGCTCCCCAGATCTGAGCAACCGAAGCAGAAAGATCGCTACCAGAGAGTAGCCTGTCCGAAATGCGAGACCCTCGGCGAACTGCATGAGGCCGCTCAAAAGAAATAGTCAATGAGACAGGGCTATGATCCGACATCGAGGTGCCAGGCCAGATGCAAGTGGAGCCGCCCAGGAAGGAGGCCCAATTGCCAACATAAAATCTATCCAGTCTCTCCAGTAATCGGTCCTGCTGACGGCGTAGACCCCAAGAAAAGGCCAAGGAGCAAGGCAGGCGGGCAAAAGAAGGCGTATACCACGCGTCAACAGCTCGAATGCATAGAAGAAACCTCTCCCAAGCATCCTGCTCTGAAGGTGCGATAGAGGTCAACACAGGGGCGACCTCTGCCTGGAAGTCACGGGCAGACTCAATGTTGTTAAAGTCACCTCCAACAACCCATGAATCTACCGAGGAAAGCAGAGGACACAATGCATCCACTAAGAGGCTCCAGAAAGCTGAACGAGCTCTGGCAAGAGTCGGGGCATAAATCGACAAGAAGCCAATCCGAGAATCCGCAATCCTCACAATCACATACATCGCTCTACCAGGTACCAGAATACCATGCCGAAGTACCGAAGCCACAAAGGATGAGCTAACAGAAATGCAAACACCAAAACTGTGACCGGAGTCCCCAATGGACGGCGACTAGTAAGATCGGGACCCAGATCCCAGGAGGTGACCAAAGGGATGCGCCAGCTTATGCTCCTGAAGCAGCAAGATGTCTACAGATGGCGAAGTGGCGCTAGCAATCTCCCGCTTTAGTCGGGAAGCTCTGTTCCCAACTATCCTCGAAGTACATAAACCATTAACATTCCAAGAGAGTATATGCATAGCACCAAGGAGGAGGAAAAAAGCTGTATATCCGAATCAAACACCCACGAGCAAGGAGTCAGCGGACCCCAAACCATAGGTATAAGGCAACCACAACAGTGTACAGCCAACAAGCCGACCGAAGCAATACATCCCATGAAAGAGCATGTACAACTGTAAACATAGCATGTACAACTGTAAACATAGCATGTACAACTGTAAACATGAAAGAGCATGTACAACTGTAAACATAGCATGTACAACTGTAAACATAGCATGTACAACTGTAAACATGAAAGAGCATGTACAACTGTAAACATAGCATCAAAAAACATCATGTAATATAGCCAGCAAAAACGACTGCATCACAATCTCTGCCTCTTGGAAGAGGCTGTCTTCTCCAAAGCATCATCTTGTGGAGGTAAACAAGGAATCCTCATCCCCTCTGCAAAGAAGCGTACATCCCCGACGAGCCACTGACTAACCACAGTCTGCGCACATCGTAAGACTGAAGCCACCCTCTTGATTCCCCAAATCTGCATAGAGGATGGCATCGAGAAGGAGTCCTGTAAACATATAACCAGTGGCAAGCAGAAGCAAGACTCGGCATCCAACCACTCTAATGCACCACAGCAGCGTGGGAACAGAGAAGAGAGCCAGTCGGCGTCAAGACGGGCACCAAGCCAACCCTGCAACTGGGACAAAGTATGGGAGCGAACAAACTGTAACACACTCTCTTCTGACCAAACCTCAGAGCCTCCGAAGGGTAAGACAAAAGAGTGCATCGGACCTAAAGTGCCCAACGAACTGCAAACTAGCACTTACTCTCGCTGATGGCTGTAAGACATAGAGTCTGATCAAGAAAGGGCCTAAGCCATGGCCGCTGCATTCTGCACGCGTTGCACCCCAAGCTGGCGGGCTGAAGTCTAGAAATGCACGAGGCACTCTAGAAGGCAGAGGAGGAGGTAGTGGAGGTGGAAGAGGAAGCGAAGGGGGCGGAATGGAAACCGGGGGCGCAGGAAGAGCCAGAGGAGCAGGGGGTGGGGCATCAACCTGCATGGAAGCCAGCTGGGAAGCCCGAGGTGAAGGTAACAGAGGGGAGTGAGAGGACTGAAGACCTGCCACTGCAGGTGGAGTCTGCTGACCGTGATCTTGAGAAAACTGAGTGCCCTGAACTGAAGAGAGAGCCGGTGAAAGAGGTCTAGCCAGAGGGATTAGCAGAGTAGGTGGAACTGGAGGAACACGCCGCTCCCTCTGCTGGAAACTATGACGGCGCTGAACGGGCCTCCACTCGTCGACTGGAGCAGGAGCAGAAAGGGGTGGTGGACGACTCGAAGAAGGAACATCTGGCTGCATAGGAGTCTTCCCCTTGTGCTCCGGCTGGGCAGTGGCAGGACGCTGCTGACGAGGCGACGGGAGAGTGGGACACTGCCTAGCCAGGTGCCCCATCTCATGGCACCGAAGACACTGACCAGGTCGGCCAGTGACGAGGAGGCGCTGAGTAAAATGACAAGATCCTCTGCCTGTAACAAGAATAGAGTCCGGAATGGCAGAAGAAGCAAAAAGCTGCACACGAGGAGGACCTGCTGATAAACGGACGGAACCTGGAACAACAATCCCCAAGTCAGAGGCTAAGGCAATGACAAAGTCCTCCTGTACGAACTGACGGGGCAACGAAGGCAGAGAGAGCGTGAGCAGAAAGCGTGGAGCAATCTGTCTGGCCTCGAACTCGTCCTCAGTGAAGGAAGGGTACCAAGGTAAGATATACAAAGCACGCCCCCCAGCGAGGATAGGGACCACTGCGCAAATGGCAGCCACACAGAGGCTGCATCGGGGAGAGTAAGGCCATGAAGATCCCGCGTCCGAGATAGGAGACCTCCAGCACACGACCCTGGTGGGTACCCATAGCAGACTGCAAATGATCACGCAAGGCAGCACGGGTGATGGAGCGACCTGTGATGCGTCCAACAACTGCTCGTTCCCTGAAAATACGGCTCGAGGAGTCCGCTCCATCCATAACTCGGTCAGGAATCACAAACTGGCGAAGAGGTGGTGGGGGAGTCTCCTGGTGGAAACTCGAAACCGGCGAAGATGCCATGCCAGCAGGGGATCCACAGAAACGAGCTTGAGCGCACATGTCTCTCTTCTCTCTCTCTCTCTCTCCTCAACGTTGTATCTCTAGTTTAATTAGTTTATATATTGTGCATATTTATTTAGTGAAGTTGTATTATAAACTGATGATGTTCACAAAGTGTTATAGTTATGTTGTATATGCTAGTTATCATATCACTATGCTGATTAGCATACAACTAGCATACATGTACATGCAAGTTCGATGCAAGTTCGCATGCAAGTTCACATACAACTATGTTAATTAGCATATAACTATGCTAATTAGCATATAACTAGCATTTCCACATGCAAGTTCGCATACAACTATGTTAGTTAGCATATAACTATGCTAATTAGCATATAACTAGCATTTCCACATGCAAGTTAGAATACAACTATGTTAATTAGATAGCATACAACTATGCTAGTTAGCATACATGTATGCAAGTTTGCATGAGAGATTGTGTGTGAGAGACAGAGAACAAGAGAGATCGTGTATGGGTGTAGGTGTGTGTGTGTGTGTGTGAAAGAGAGAGAGAGAGAGAGAGAGAGAGAGAGTCGTGTGTGTATGTGCCCATTGGATAGAGAGAGAGAGAGGTGGTGTCTAGCATACAACACTAGTAGGCACCAAAGCACCTAATCATTGTCCCTTGGTCCTCAGTTTCTCTAAAAGAATACTTCACTACCCCCCAGCCACCCTAATGACCTCAGCTACTCTGCGTCAGTTTCTCTAAAAGAATACTTCACTACCCCCTAGCCACCCTAATGACCTCAGCTACTCTGCGTCAGTTTTCCTCTATGGTCAGCACTAATCTCAGTGTCTCTAGTTTATCAATTTAGAGACTCTCTTGACTCTCTAGCTAACAAAAACCAGCCTCAGCGACATAGAAAGGCTTAGAATCTACCTGCGATGTTATCCCTTTGTTTTCTTTCATAATTCTATCCTCTAGAAACCAAAGTGTCCTCCATTGTCAAATGGCTTCACAAACAAGTCTCAAAACCTTTTAGAACTAATCATTTGACCTCTATCTGAAAATATACTCTCTTGGGTGACTTAGACAAGTCACACTTTGTCTGTCTTCTGCATCCAAAATTAACACCAATTTTGACCCTTCTAAAAATGTCCTCTGTCAAATATAAACCCCCAGAAACCTTTCAAAAGTAGGTAGGATATCACCTTACTAGCTCTCTACTCTGAGTATTACTAGCTCACAACTGCATCCAAATGATACAAATCTACCCAACTACCCAAAGCTGACCTAGCTGATGTAGAATCATTGTTCTCTCAAATTGTTCTCTCAATCAGCTACACCATAGGGATCTCTAAGAATTTAAACACAACCATATCCAAGCCTTAGAAACAATCAGCTACACCATAGGGATCTCTAAGAATTTAAACAAACCAAATCTACCCAACTACCCAAAGCTGACCTAGCTGATGTAGAATCATTGTTCTCTCAATCAACTACACCATAGGGATCTCTAAGAATTTAAACACAACCATATCCAAGCCTTAGAAACAATCAACTGACCAAATGTGTCAGATTGCTACCTCTGACACACTATAAAATAGTAAGCCTTCTGTCTATCTGCTGACAGCCGACATCTCTGATTGTCAAACCAAACCTAGAAACACTTCTTACCCACTCTCACAAGTCAACTCAAGATCCCCTCACTCCAATCTAATGGTTATAATTTCCTGCTCTGACAGACCCAACTCTGTTGACAAAACTAAACTTACCCCAACTAGCTTCATCTTCACAACTTCTCAAATATAAACTCTCCTTAAACAGTTTACTTGAGTTGTGCTGCATTGATCATCTTAATACTTAGCACATGATTTTTGATCAATGTAACCTCATGGTTTCCATGCATGAAACTCATATACCCTTTCTAGAAATTCATGTGAAACAACCCAAGAGCTGCCACCAATTGTATCCAAAACAATGTCAATGGGACCCATATCCAATACAAGTAAATCAGCCTTGCAAGTATAATAATTTGTGAGAATCAACCTCACATCTTTGCATACCATTGTGAAATCCATCTTTGCTCCATTATCCATTTGAACTTCATGCCACAAAGATAAAGCTACCGGCTATAATTTGAGACTGCACATGGATTTGGTGTTAATAAATCTATGCGTGCTTCTAATATCAATCAAAACTTGTGCCACCCTTCCATTAATTTACACCTTTAACCTCAATGTATTTTCCCCTTTACAACCAACATAGGCATCACTTTTGAGATATTGCATAGGGTAGCCATATTGTCCTTATCATGATAAGCACACATAGGCAATGGTAACCCATCATCATAGTCAACATCTCCCCCAAGTCAAAAGGGAATTCACCATCCTTTTCTACATCTTCAACTTCATTTTTGTTATCTTCAAAACACTCCTCATATTCATCCACATCCTCCTTAATGTCTTCATGGTTGGCAAGGTTTGGTGAGAATCATACTTAGGGTCATCTTCTTGGCCTTACAAACCTTTGAATGATCCTTGTTCCATTTGTCACCACACTTGAAGCACAAACCTTTGTCCTTAAAATTATTAATACAATCTTCCCCAATAACCTCTCTTGGTGGATGCTCTCACATCAACTTGATTCCCATCAACATTTTGAGGGCGAGGAAAATAGTTACCAAATCTGAAATTTCTTCTTCCACGTCTTCCATAGATGGTTGGGAATCTAGGATTACCCGTGTCATAAGCAACTCCACTTTAAGATTTTCCCAAAGTTGAAGCACCAATATCAGCCCTAAACCCATGCCTTTCTCCGCCACTAGCATGTGTATACTTTGCCTCATAAATATCCACAAGAAACATGGCCTCCTTGATGGTTTCATGTCTTTGAGCATCCACATCAACCTTGACGCTGCTTTGTAGCCCTTTGATAAACTTCCTTAATTCGTACTTGTCACACTCAAGTCTTCCACATGAAGTGATAACTTCATGAACTTGTGCACATAATCCTTAACATTGCCTGTTTGAGTGAGATCATCCCATTTGTCCACCATCCTTGATCTGTTAAGGGATGAAACAAAGGTTCTCCTCATCCCATTTGTCCACCATCCTTGATCTGTTAAGGGATGAAACAAAGGTTCTCCTCATCACATTCTTGAAATCTTCCCAAGTGGTGATCAAATAGCCATGAGCATTTCTCCACCATCCTTGATCTATTAAGGGATGAAACAAAGGTTCTCCTCATCACATTCTTGAGTGAGATCATCCCATTTCTCCACATCCTTGATCTATTAAGGGATGAAACAAAGGTTCTCCTCATCACATTCTTAAGTGAGATCATCCCATTTCTCCACCATCCTTGATCTATTAAGGGATGAAACAAAGGTTCTCCTCGTCACATTCTTGAAATCTTCCCAAGTGGTGATCAAATAGCCATGAGCATTCAAGTGCTACCGCCATGCATGGACATAACCTTCTAGATGCAAAGTAGAAAACAAGAACTTGGACCGATCACTACGAGGGATAATTTCAAAGTAAAGCTCCATCTTGTCAATCCATTCTTCAAACTCCTCATTGGTTAATCCTTCACCCTTGAACTTAGTAAAAGTCAACTTGTCCTTAAATCGCTTAAACTCATCTTTATCACCACCTCAACGATGAACATGCGGTCTATGCTCAAATGGTCTAACATGATTGCCCCCGAACCCATTGAAGTGATGAGGTCTACTATGATTAGGTTCCATCCCATTAAAATGATGACCGATCTCCTCAAAGTGATGACCACTCATGTGTGAAGGATGATGACCCATCTCATCAAAGTGATGACCACTCATGTGTGGATGATTCCGATTTCCTTTCACTCTTGATTCATCCAAAACTATGCCTTTTCTTTTGTCTATTCACTATTGATTCATCCAAAACTATGCCTTTGCTTTTGTCCACATTTCTCCCTTGCATTGATGAAACCCCATTCATAGGACCATGCATAGTCATATCAGGCATACTTGTTCCACCTTGATGCATCATTGGCGGAGGCAACTTGTCCTTTCTAAGAATAGAACCATGATTCCCATCAATATGGTGGATACTAGCTTGAGGATTATGCAATGCATTTACATATGAAGGTTCCACAGAATACCCATAAGCTTGTGGCCTCATTGGTGGAAAAGTATTTGGTGCATATGGATGCAACATAGGTCCACCATAAGATTTTTTGCCTTTATCCACATCTTTCCTCAAGCTTGTGATCCCATTATGCAACTTCTTGCTTGTACACTCAAACCTCTCCCACCATGAACTAAAATCTTTGGTCCATCCTTTCAATCATAGTTTCCATGAGATACATCATGTTGTTCACGTTCATGTCCTTGCCTTCTTAAGATATTGGTGGAACATTAGCCTCTTTACGCACCGCTTCATTGATATTTCCACTAATTTATTCTTGCATTTCTCCTTGAGCATCCTAACTTGCTTCTTGTCTTATGGAAGTGCCATGATTCCCTAATTTAACACAGTGTGCACAATAAAGTAGTGGCCTTGCCCTTAACTGCGGGCATTTGGTAGTACTGTGATTCAATCTGCACATGGAATACCACACCAATTCTCTACGGGGGTAAAGATGGGTATTTTATGCCCATGCCTAGATGTCTCTTTGCCCTCCTTTAGCTTCAATTTATCTAGTATTGCATTACTAAGCTCTTCCAGAGTCATGTTTCCAACTTTCTTGCTCTGAATTCCAATCTCTTGGTGACTCGAAACACGTGAAGTCGTTGTTGCCGAAGATATTCTAACATCTTCCGATTGTGGAAATTCTAGCATATTATCTTCATATTCAATTGCCAATTTGCAACAAGCATCTAGAGTAGTTGGTTGGGCTAATACTAGATAATTATGCATCTTGTGGTCTCTAACTCCTCTCCAAAAGCAAGGCAATAACTGATCATCAATTAGAATCTCCCATAGTTTGTACCTTGAATTTAAGTGCTTTAGTAGAGACACATAGTCTCTCATCGACTCCATCTGCCACTTCTGGCAAAGCTAGGCACAAACACATTCTTGAGTCGTGTGAAGTTAACCTTATCCTCGGGTTTGAGGGTTTGGAACCACTGATCCACTTTCCCTTTTAGGGTCAATGAGAAAGCTTGAATCATTGTTACATATTCACTAATAACTGGCCCACAGGTTTCGCATGTGGATTCAAAAGTCTCTACATGTTGAATAGGATCCCCATTCCCATGGAATTTTCGAACGAGCTTGGAAATGATGTGTGGTTTCATTTAGGAGCGTCAGAATTCTAGAGTAGTGCCTAGCTCCTCGACCATTCCTCGTCCCATTTCCATACCCATACTCAATAGATTCGTCCTTGTGGCTACATTAAGATTGATGGTTGGATCCACCCTTGGTCTTTGAGGAATTGCTTCCCCCCCACCTAGACCTCTTTCTCTTCCTATGTTGGCTCTTCTAGGAATCTCTGATCTATGGGATGGTCTTGCCACTTCATAAGTCGCTTCTTGATGCCTTTGCATAATTAAGAGTTCCATGTCCTGTAGGAACATACGATGTTTGATCATTTTCTCGATGTCCTTTTTGGTGTACAAGTAGGCTTCCACTTTTCTCGATGTCCTTTTTGGTGTACAGGCAGGCTTCCACTTTTCTCGCCACTCTTGGTAGGTTATCCTCTTCTTCTAGGTTTACAAACCCTTCCTCCGCTCTAGGCTCTTCATTTATGGGTTCTAAGTTTGGAATTCCTCACTCACTTCTTCCCATGACTATTTCCGGCTCTTTACCCCGTGATTGGGGTAAGTTTACGCTTCCCATCTCCTTTTGTTTGGCTCTTTCCCTTTGAGTATCGAGCTCTTGTTTCCTTAAGCTCAACTCTCATAGTTGTCGTTCCACCTCGATCCTTTTCAGATCTAACTCTACTTCCTCTGAGGTCAGGAAGAAAACTTGACCGGCTTTCCATGTCTCTTCTCATTTGGGAAGTGCTCATGTTTGACAACCTTCGAATTTGAAGTTTAGATAGGTACTTCTTGGACCAAGTCTAGCATTGGTTGACGGACCCATGCTCGCAAATTGCGCTTCTTTGTCATTGTTGGTTTGGAGACCGAAAAATCCCCGGACTATATTAATGATACCGCTCGATTTGGTTAGAGAGGGTGGTTTCTTCTCTTCCCCAAACCTAGAGTATTGCAACCCTTCTTCCATGGATTCTTCACTACTAGTTTCAACATTGGTCAAATTCCTTAAGACACTCAATTAAGTACTTTACTGAGTGGCTTGAACCCACACTTTTTTGATAGGAATATCCTGGGTGATTCGATGCACCATCGTCACCACAGGAGTGAGGTCATCTCCGATGAGCTTTCCAGACCTCAAGTGCATGTATATATGATTTGATAAGCTATTTTGCTCTCCCATTTAAATTTTGGTTAGATTTTGTCGACTTGTTTCTGAGGTCGTGAGATTACAGAGAACCGTTCACGGCATCATGAAGTGTAAAAAAATAGTTTAGGTCGTGAACGCTTTTTTGCACTTTCATGTGTTTAAATGTTTTTGCTTTTGGACTTACAATTCCATGTTACCTTGTTATGATTTTCAATTTTCTTACCCTTAATCTGACTATACCAAGTTCATGAGTTTGATTTGATCAAGGCATGAAATTACAAAAAAAGTTCACACCATGAAGAGATAAGGTTTCACATCATGAAAATCAATTAGTTCACGTCGTGAACTAAAAATGATTCATAATGTGAAGGATTCTAAAACGGTTCACGTCGTGAACAAAAAATGGTTCACGACGCCATGAAGTGCTCTAAAATAGTTCACATCGTGAACGATTTTCTGCACGTTCATGATTTTTAAGTTTGTTAAACCTCGTGGTGTGAGAGGTGTCAGGATAAGGATCCCTATTTTTGGCAAGGTAATCGTATGAATTGCGGCATTAATCGTGGCGTTGATGCCTAGAGCAGTTCACGGCATGAAGTTATACGAAACGCTTCACATCATGAACGATTTTCTTGCAGTTTCACATGGGAACTTCTCGCGTCGACTAAAGTGATTTTGGGTGAAAAATACTTATCCAACTATTTTCAAAATGATTTTGCCACGCCTAAGGAGTATAATACAAGTTCAAGGCACAGTCAATGGCTCCTTATTTTTTTAATTTTTGAAAAGAAGAAAAAACAAAACACCAATGTGCTCGTTCACGTTGATGATTCAAGTGATGCAAACATCAAATTTAACTAGAAAAAACAGTGCAGCTCTCTTCCATGACCACTCCACCACACAAATACACAACAAACACAACCAATTTTTCACTTCCACACAAATCTTATCCATTCATTTCCTACACAATGCACTACCAGAATGTAAAGGCAATCATGAATCTTATGTAATGGGAATTGAAACTCCAAGAGGAAGAAAGAAACAAAGGTGTTTCCTCGACAGCGGCGCCAAAAATGTTATAGGCTACCACACCTCCAAGAGGGAACCCAATGCATTCACCTAAAGGACGAGCAATAGAATACAACTGTCATAGGGCACTTACCAATGCTTCGAACTTGAGTCTCTTGAGGCCTCCAAGCTCACTTGTTAAGCTCCAAACCTCAAAGCTCCACCTCCACTCTATCACCGTAGAGTCGCTTGCACCATCGCATAAGGCAATCACTCTCTCTCACTCTCCCACACACGCAGGAAACATACAAGAATAGAAGAGGCACAAGTGCTAGAATACTCTCTCTCAAGACACAAAGAAGAGCTCTCAATAGCACAAAGGGGATTGTCTCTATTCATTATGAGAAAATGCCTTATATACATTTGGCCATTATTCACACTTGGGCGCCCAAAACTTACTTAACTAAGGACTTGGGTGGCCAATATCTCATAATGTACAACTTTTATAGTGCCTTTTCATGCCACTTATTAATGTCCTCAATTGAAGGAGAATACTTTTGTTAATCCAAAATGGGATTAACATTTAATCTTCCACCCATGGAGCGAGAGTCCTCGTCAAATCAGGAGGGGGGAAGCTAGTGGAAGGAAGCTCTCTCTCTATTTTCTCAATAAGTTCGCGTCCGCAGGTGTTTGTGGTAGGGGGCCTCCGCCCTTCTTTTAGTTCTGGGATACTACTTTACCTATACAATTTTCTCCACATTTTTTGTAGTCTTGGGATGCTGCTTGACCTCCAATATAGAAAGTAAAGCCTTGCGGGTGTGCTCATCACAAACTGTGACTGATACCTCTAGGTTCAGTAGAGGTATTTTTCTTGGCATGAAGGGATGTTTGGGAATCTTGTCCAAGCGCCACATTATAGTACCCCAAAGTATGTGCATTAACCCGCTTGACTAACAATCTATGTGCATTAAACTCTTGGGGGGTTCACCTTAAAATATGTAAGTGTAACACACGTGAGTCAATCAGGAGGGGTATATTAATTAAAAAAATTTACAGAACTACATTTACATGAAGGGTTTGTTAAACCAATTTGGAAAAAAACCATAAGTTTATGAAGAAAAAGGGGTCGTTTTATTTATAAAAGTATGTAAGTGTAAGGGATTTTTAAAATACCCATTGAATGCACGTGATACATAAAATTTCTTAGTGGTGAATCCCCCAAGATTAAATCCCTTGACCAGTTGATTGCAATACAAAGACATGGGGGCTGTCATATAGCTAATGTACAACCGAGCTTTAAATATCATCTCTTATGCACCAGCCAAAATTAATGCACTGAATTTATAACAAGTGATACTACAGCATGAGAACATTCCAAGCTTAAGGACTTTGTGGACATGGGGACTTTCAGCCCTTTATGGACATGAAACTATAATAGCACCATTATGCAAATTAGTGAATTGCCTTAAATATCATGCATTACAACAATGATTACATAAAAGAAAGTACATTCCAAGATAGCAAAAATTAAAGAGTTTCACCACTGTGGGCAATATGAACTAGGGCGTATAATGGCAACCAAGTAGAATAGTTGGTGCATGGAAAAAATAGATAGAACACATGAACTACAAGGCTATCTTGGGACAAATAGATGTCTCTGCCCGGCAGAGAATGGAGTCAAAGTTTCTTGCATGCACAAGCTTTGGAAATTTTCATCGATGAACAAGGCTTAGCTTTGGGTGATATACCTTTCACTTTCTTTTTCGGAGTTACCCGATTTGTTGAATAGTTGTGTGCCTTTTTCCTTGACATTCTTTATATGACTTTTTCCAAAGTAGAGTTATCCTATGCATCTTGCCTCACTAATTTCATTCAAAGGTTCTACGAGATCGCACCCATTGACACTCACAGGATCTAACACAATCTTATTTATGTATGTAGAAAGAAGCCTCTAGCTTCTTTGACTCATCATCTAAAGCACATTCACTATCTGAGATATTCGAAGGTTCTACTAGATTGCACATGATGACACTCGCACGATCCAACATAGGACCTTATTTGAGTATGTAGAAGACTCCATCTTCTTTGACTCACGATCCAAAGCACGTTGACTATCTCCATTAGAGTAAATATTGGCCTTTTTCTCCAATACTACTCAAAATTCCCTAACAGCAAGGGAATGCTTGTCTTCACCTCCCTTTTTGATTCTACATTTGGCTAGTATAGTGCTACTGAGCTCGATTTCTTGAAGAAAAAGATGTGGATTTTTTTTTTGGATCAGGTACCCCTTGAGGCCTCTGCAGAACAGAGAGAAGAAACATAGATTACCTATGCTCACTACCATAATATATGCTAACTTGCATATAGTTATCATTGTTTTACATGTTAATTAGAACACCCATATGCGTACAAGCATAGTTCTATGCTAAAAATAATAATAACCATACTAGAACACTCATATGCTAACAAGCGTACTCATATTATAATTAGCATAGATAGTTGTATGCTAACAAAAAAATGACTATACTAGTTAGCATATTCTATGTTAACTATATATGCTAACTAGCGTAGAATATGCTTACTAGCATAGTTACCATAGTTTGCTATGATAATTAGGATAGCCATATGCTAACAAGCATACTCAGATGCTAATTAGCATAGTTATATGCTAATAAAAAACTTATTAGATACTAATTAACACAGGCTAATTGTGTGCTAACTAGCATAGTATATGCTTGTTAGCATATAGTTAGCATAGTCTTCTATGCTAGCTAAAATAGCTATATGCTAACCAGAAGAGTCATATGCTAACTAAAATAGCATAGATATGCTAACTAGAAGACTCATATGCTAATTAGCATTGTTGTAAATTCCAAGTCTTATCTACTAGCTAAAATAGCTTATGCTAACCAGAAGGGTCATATGCTAATTAGCATAGTTGTATGCTAAGTAAAAGCTATGCACACCTCTTAACATAAATTAAGCTAGGTATATGGTAACAAGGATTGTCATATGCTAATTAACACTGTTGTATGTTAATTAGTATATGATAAAAAAGGATTGTTAATTAATAGCTTAACGATGGTAAAAAACATATAACCAGCATAGCATATGTTGATTAGCAACAAACTAACATAAACAATGCTAATTAACATAGTAATAACATATAGTTAATGCATTATGCTAGCCACTCATTATAGCAAGTTTGCTAAATAGCCAAGGATATATGTATTACTAAACATAAACCACGAGCTAATGTCACTCAAAAAAGTACAAGGGTGTAACCTGATATCCAAATGACATTTATAACAGCACTTTGTGGAATCACATAATCACAGTTTTCTTCTCTACATTGTGCACCTTCTGAGGTGCAAATAGTTGCAAAACACATGGAATGGTATACATGGTTGCACGATAGTGAGACCAGTGTGAAATTTTTATTAGCATCCAAAAATACACCACAACAAGTCTGCACATTAACCTGGGAGAGTAAGATTTTCCATGCTCTTACTTCCGTAGGATGGCGCACTAGGAAAGAGGAAAGCCCTAGTGCTTGCCTAAACTTTGTTTAGCATGTCGTGAATGAGGACACACTGCCCTACTAGATTCTTCTCTCGACTTTATAATGCACCTCCAACTTAGTTTGCAAAACATATCTATGTGAGAAATGTACCAGTGTGAATCTATAGAAAAACAAATCATGTACAACAAAAAATAGAAGACTATTTACCTCTATCATAGAGATGTTCCCAGTTCATTTGAACCCCCTCCAATCATCTCCAAAGTTCCTGGTTGTGTTGATATTTTCACTACAAGGTTGGATTTGTCAATCAAATCTTTGAGGCAAGGATGCCATCGTCTCTTTTGCAACTTGAATCTCCAATCTCAATGCTGACAGGAAAGTACCTACTCTCTCTACAGTCATCTACTTTAGCTTTGCATCCTCCTCATAGACTGCTTTTGACAAAAGTGGCACATTTTATTTCTTTCGAGGTAAAATTTTGAGCATCCATGGTTGTAAAATAGTTTTTAGATCATGTTTTCAAGTTGCATGGAGTGTCCTAACAAATTGTTAGTGTGATTAGGATGTGAAGATTATGAGTTCATTTTGAGGACATTGTTTGAGATCATGGGGACTATTTTGACACCTAGCACCGCCTATCACCCAGAAATCGATGAACAAACTGAGAGGTTGAACAAGTGTGTGGAAACTTACTTGAGACACTATTTCCATGATATTCAAGGTGTTTGGGATGAGCGGTTGTTGCTTTCTGAGTTTTCTCATACTATAAGTATGCATCATGAGAGCTTTGGCATGTCACCTTTTGAGGCACTCTATGGGTACAAAGTGAATATGCCAATGATGGTTAAAAAGCAAGAGGGGGTGAATCATAATGCAAAAGAGGAGATGGAAAAGCTGGATGCACTCTTGCAACAATGAAAAACTAATATGAAGCAAGCTCAAGAAAGAGTGAAACATTATGCTAATGCTCATCGGAGGCCATTGGATTTCATCAAGTGTGATTAGGTATTCTTGAGGATTCCCAAAACAAGATATGGTTCTCTCAAGGACAACACAAATACCAAGTTAGCTCATCGCTACTATGGGCCATACAATGTGGTGAGGCGTGTTGGTGAAATTGCTTATCAATTGGCACTTCCATTAACCTCAAAGATTCATGATGTGTTCCATGTGTCATACTCAAATATTACCTTGGAAGATGAATCACCTCTAGTGAATAAGGAGGAGATGATTGAGTATAGGTCGGAAGCAATTTTTGGTACAAGAGAAAGAGTTTTTCGCAACTGTACATTAGTGGAATACTTGATCAAATGGTTAGGGCTACCTAAGAAAGAAGCTTCTTGGAAATCCTCCTGTACATTGGAAGTATTTTAAGGGTTATTGGATGCATTTTGGAACTCCAAGGAGGGTCAAGAATAGTTAATTAACTTGCTAGAAATTCACGTAAATTCACCGTGAACATCCCTACACCCTTGGAAATTGGATGCATAATGTTAGGAAGCTACTCAAGGTTTTCAGCCATTATGGAGGTAGATGTCATGGCTTGTTTTGAGGGTTTATTGACTATTTTATATCCATATACATGCAATTTTGGCTTCCCATATATTATGTGAGCATGAGCTTCATATTTGACATGTGTCCACTAACATATACTCCATCCATGTGGATTGTGGTTGTACATATCAATGGTTTCGAGGATGAAACCTTTTGGGTGGGGATGGTTTGTAACAAAGTGTAATTGTCTTATATGAATAATGGGCCCAAGGACAATGGACCATTCCCATGGACAACACTTATGATAGTGTGAAAAGGGTGGTCATGTATATATGTCAAATAGGCCATATTTGAGGTACCTTTTGATAACCAACAATATAATACAAGCCAATTGCTCTCTTCTTTCTCTAAACCTAGGCTAATCTTCCTAATCTAGGTGAATCCAAGTCTAATTGGTTAATCCAAGGCTAATCTAGAAGCTCCTATCTTTCAATATTCTTCTAACTTGAATATTGCGCATGGTAAATAACACTTGACCCATCATGTGTAACATATGCCATTGAGGGAATGAAATGGGTTAAAAGATGATGTTTTTAGGGACTATAAATTTATCATGAGTGAAATAAATAGTATCTAAAAATATTATATTAAAAATTTCCAAAACAACCTTAGGTCCAACTATGTTACATTCTTAGAAATAGACATCTTAGTAAGATGTCTCTTTTTAGTGAGAGACTTCTTATTTGTACATATAGCCATTAAGATGAATTGTGTTGCATATTCTTTTTAGATGTCTCTTTTTAGTGAGAGACTTCTTATTTGTACATATAGCCATAAAGATGAATTGTGTTACATATTCTTTTTTCATGTGGCATGAGTGTCAAAAATATAAAATATAAAAAACTTATATTAAGTTGTATCCATCTCAATTTCTTTTAGGGGAAATATGTAAGAAGATCCATGTTATCTAGATTTATAGACTTTCCTTATAGACCTATTTTCGAAGCCATATTTTTCACCAAGCATCATTCAAGTAAATTTTTTTCTAAAAGACTAGTATGTGGCCAATTAGGTGATAGCCCAAGTTGTGAAGGTATATGCCTAAGACTAGGAGGTCCTTAGTTCAAACCTGATAATGTTTTCCTCAATGACATCGCCTACAAGTGAATAAAAGGTGCCTACTGTGGGTGGTGAAAAATGGCAACTATGAGGGGATCTTGGACTTAAAGCTAGTTTTTTTAAAAACCAATATATTGTTAATAATTATTAAAAAAACATCCTTGGTCTTTGATTACAATCATTTTAAGAATAATTCATGCAAGAGTTTAGCTTCTAGATGCTCTAAGGTTCTTGGTTCTTAGGCTTAGTTTGATTTTACAACATGTTTAGGAATGACTTACTCTATATTGTAGCATATAGGGGCCCTAATATTCTATTGTTGGAAAACAACTTTGAGTATTTATATCATGTTTTAAGCTAAGGACTAGCATGCCCTTAGAATGCCACCCATAGACATGAACATAGAAACACTTGTCATTAGCTTATCTCTCATAGTTCTTAGAGTAGTTTGATACCCACCTAAGGCATTACCTTGGAAAGTGGCTAGGATCATGACAACAACCAATTACTACCTTATGAGGAGTTAGCATACTATAAGACTGATGTGCCATAGCATACCCACTAAAAACTCTATATGCACCATAATTTTTTGAGTAGGAATTACCATACCCTCACTAGCTGTTGTCTCAAATAAGTTTGTGTATTTCATTTCTATTTTGCTTTATCTACGTGAGAAAATGGTACCTATAATACTTTTAATGTTCCCAATACCAAACTATTGTGGCAAGATAGTGAGCGCACTACTAGGCATGCATTAGATGTATGAAGTGGATGAGATTTTAGGAAAGTGCATGGGATTCTAAGAATTCCCCATAATGAACATGATTTGAATGTGTGACTTCCTTGACTGACATGAGTGGGTGAGTCAATGTGGTTGGTTATGAGAGCTTCCACATCATGTGGAATTTGTTGAAGATCTTGAAATTAAGTAAAGATGTGGATTTTGTTAAAAATCTTGAAAGTAATTTGTGTAGTGTGTTGCATTTTTATTTTTGAATTTTTGATTGTAGGAAGCCCTTCTTCAAGAAGAAAACAATCTTCTCAAACTAGAGGTAAGAAGTTATGATTCACTGTTTGACAAAGTTGTGTGATGAAGAAACTTAGGTGATCTTATGAAGGTTCTATTGACATAGCTTTCCAAGGCTATTTCTATAAGGGACAATGTTTCCTTATTGGGTGTGAGCACTCATACCATCCAAGAGTGTTCAAGTGACAACTTATCCTCCACCCACTCTATAGAAATAGTAGTTGCTAAATCAACCCAAGAATCTCCAAAATCAATCCAAGAAGATGATGTGACTTCTCTGTATCTTGGGTACGTATGTCTTCTACCTGTATTTTGAAGACTTCAATTAATAAAATCTAATATAGTAATGAACCATGTTTCTAAACATCTCCATTATTTCCATGCTCACAAGTCGAAAAAGCTAATGAACCATGTTTCTAACATCTCACCATTATTTCCATGGTCCTAGGTCGGAGTTGTTTCCATCCAATGTGGAGTAATACGACGTGCTATCCTTCTCATAGATGTAATGCCATCCAAGCTACACAAAGCGTCCAAAATGTGTAGATATGGACTAGAATATTCTTCTTGAAGGATATTCTTCTAGTATGTGACTACTCTTATTAAAGCTTTATTAACTACCTCTATTTGATGTGATGGATTATTTTGGTGATTCCATGTTCCCACATGTTAATGAGTAAGATAAAATATAGCTACTTTTCCCACATATTAATTAGCGAGTAAGATAAAATATAGCTACTTTTTTTCTAACCTCTTCTTTATCATACCTTATGCAAGGACATTGAGAGACTTCTAGGAAAGCCTTAATCAAATGATATTGTTAATAATAGAGGGATTCAAGGGTAGAGACTAAATATTGCATTGTTGTTTTGTCAATAATAAAGGGATTCAAGAGTAGACACTAGATATTTCATCTTTGTTTTGTTTGCATAAATTTGGAATTTTCTTTGCATGAGTCTTAATTGATATAAATGGATTAAGTTACATATTCTTGTTTGTCAGTCACATATTTTTATCACCTATATATACTGGATCTTTGTAATGCTACTTGCCTTTGATTCCATCATTACACACAATACTAAAGCAAGTTGAGTGGTGGTGGTTTCATGTAGCTATTATTTATGGCATGTATTTTGTTTGGCCTTGATGGTGTGTGGAGTCCAAAGTATATTGAAGTTAAATCACTTGCTTATAAAGATAAAAACTTATTTAACCATGGGAGACATGCATCTACATAATGACAATTAAGATGTTATGCAATCCACATGATTGTGGAAAAATGAAAATTGCACACAAGTGAGAAGAAAGTAGATGTTACATTCATAACATGGTTGAGTGTAGGACCTAAGTAAGAGCAACCTATATGGACTTTGCAAAAGAGTACATTAGGTGGAATACAAGTCTTAAAAAACAACCTAGAAGAGTTAACATCCGTAATAATTCTCTCTTCTTTGGGTATTTTGTCACGAGCCTTTTTGTTCACATGAGGTGTTTATAATATTTTAAAGCTTGCAAGCACATATAAAAAAATAGGGTCCATAGTAAAATTTTATTCTTATCCAAGTAGTGAAATAAAAGATTTAAAAAATCTTAATTTTATAAATATAGGAAGAAAGTTATTAGAGATTATGTATATGGTGGACTATTGTATAATCTTTCTCTCTCTCTCTCTCTCTCTCTCTATATATATATATATATATATGTATGTATGTATGTATGTATGTATGTATGTATGTATGTATGTGCCTCCCTCTCGATACGCACAGCAATAACTTCAATGCTAACATTTGATGAGGCCATCACAAACAAAAAGAAGGAGGGTTTGGGTTGTTTTACTCTTCTAACAAGGCTTGGTGGCAATGCTGTATAACAAATTGCTTTGGAGCTTGCCTCTATATTTATAGTAGTGGGAGAGGTTCAACACTCAAAATAAAAAAATATATTTATTTTTTTAATTGTTATTTATAAAGGTTGATAAAGGTTTCTTTCCTCAAATTTCGGCACCACAATAAAAAATGCATCTGGATTACCTTCAGTGCAATCAGGTTACAACTCCATTTTTGTGGTAGTTGACAGACTAACCAAGGTTACCCATCTGATCCTAGATGGGCGAGACAAAACAGTCCCATAAGTCCAGATATCATAATCCATGTCCCAAGTAAATGGGCGAGACAAAATAAGTCTCCTGCCAACAAGACATCGGTCCACATGACCCTTGGCATAGACATAAGTCCCGTCATGTCCACTTTACCACTTGCACTCCGTGTTGGTAAAATGAGCTCCCAGTTAACCAGTATCGGGGTATGTACCATCATATGCTTAAAAAAAGCTAAGGTCTTTTCTTGGTCCGGACCCCAATGGTACAACACATCTACATGTAATAGCCTATTGAGAGGGACACAAATGTGAGCATACATCCTTACAAACCTCCTCTGATAGCTGGTTTGCCCTAAGAGATCTTGCACCCCATTAGGGTTAGTCGGTGCAAAGAGTCCAACAATTATAAGGATCTTCTCGAGATGGGAATACATATGATTGGATGTGGATTAAGCAAAGTGAATTGATTATTTAGAAGTTCTGCTGGAATCTAAGGTAGAGAGGTGGAGGAAGCGCTTCACTCTTTTGAAAGAAAGTGGCAAGATGCCAGATGAGGAAATGCAAAGAACTAGTAATCTACAAAGGAACATCGATGGACATAATCCCTAATGACAAAATGCGACAGAATGCATGGGAAACAACTAAAAGACTGGAAGACAGTGCCAACGATGAAGCTCCCCTTAGACCCTAGATAGAGGAGTACAAATGTCCTGTGGAAGAATTCAAGGAGCAGCAAAGGCAAGATGGGGAGCCTATCAAGGATCAAAGGAGGAGGCCAGAATTGTTGGAAACAAGAGTCACAAGGGCAAAATGGGGTAAAATAGATTAACAAGCTAAACATCGCTCTGACCACACCACTACTTAGACCCATCTCATAAAGAGACAGGAATATATGGACATAATGAGAAAATATCATGCCGTGGTAATATGGAACAAGGAAAGAATGATAGAGGACTTCGAAGCATGGGCAAAAAGGGAGAAGGCAGAGAAGGAAGAGTTGCAGCGCTTAGGGTCTAGGAAGAGAGGAAATAAGGAGACTCAGAGCTCTACAAAAAAATTGCCCTCAAGCACATGAGGAGCTTAGTCCAGGTTGCTAAGCAAGCAGAAGAACTGCAACCATCGAACTACCAGGATGAGATTGCAAGTTTTATGCACATGTTGGACGGGAGGCTAAAGAATCATGGGTAGAGTAGCTCACATGCCAATGAGTGAGCACACGAGAGAAGCCCCTCATCCGGATCCTGGGATGTTTGGGAAAGTGGGGGCATCTTATGACTCGTAGACCCGAGTGAGGAGGAAATTGCTCATGCACCAAGCACGACTGATAGTGCCCCTCACCAACAACGCAGTCTCCTGGTAGGAAAAGAAAGAGCAAGATACAGTCTGGAATCAATTGGTAAACCCCCGTATGGATGGAAGTGGAGTCAAGTAGAAGGAGACCAAGAGAGCCTGAGTAGACAGTGTTCTAGAACTCTGCCATCCTCCCAGAGTTGGCGGAGCCCCATGCTTTTGTTGGTGATAGTTTCCGCACTTATGTCACTGGCATGGTTGGTGAGATTATGGTTTATATGCTACCAGTGGATGATAGGCTATGTCACAGCCACTTTGGAGTACTAGAGTTATGGCATAGTTATAGCGCCAGCTCACATAGTCGGGTTCACACTATAGATTGACCACTTTGTATGCTGTAGGAGAGTACTTTCCCTTTATGTATGTACTCTTATCTTTTAGTTATGTTGTTATAGAGAAGAGAAGAAGATAGAAGAAAATTCAGGCTTCCATATCTCTTGTGTCTTGGACTCTTTTGTGTGTGCATGTGTGTGTGTGTGTGTTTGCTTGCAACAAGGAATGCAAGCTCTCTCTCTCCCCCCCCACATTGTCTTTATGGTATTAGAGCTTCAATTTGTGTGAGAGATAAGGAGGAAAGAAAGAATCAAGGACAATCTAGCAAGGAAGTGGTACATGGGTAAGAGCATTACCATCTCTTTCCCTTCTTGGTTTAGGTACAACATCCCTCGATAGCTCCAGTAGCTACGCATCTCCGATTGAGGAGATGTCTTTGCATGCTTGGAGGTGCATGTGTGGTACTGTGTAGGACTTTATATTGGTATTTTATACTTAATTTTTTTGGTGAGAATCGCATTTTGGGCACTTCTCGGTCTTCGTTATGTCACTACAAGGTAGTTTTAACAGTTTCACAGAAAGTTCTAGTTGAGAATTGTCTCTAATCGAAATCTGGTTATTGTAGCATAGCAGTGCATTTTGGGAGTGCAGATAATACTTGTATATGTATTGTGGATATTGGGTATATGTACATGTACTTTGGTCAGATCTGTTGACGTACAGGTTGTGCTGAAGTACCACTGTAGTAGTCATAGAAGATACTACTATGTTACAGGTTGCATACATAAATTATCTATTACAGTTTTTTTATTATTGTAGGAAAACATGTCTCGTGATGGAATCAATCAGATTGTCAATGAGAAGCTAGATAAGAACAACTTCTATGCCTCGAAGTTTAGAATGACCAATCTCCTTATGGTGGGTAAAGGATTTTGGGACTGCCAAAAGGAGATAATGAGGAACCTCCTGATTTGTCCGAAGAGAATGCCACTCCAATAGACATAAAGGCATTCAAGGATCAGAACTAGGGTTCAAGAAAATTCATGTATTGGCTTTCCATTAGTGTCACAGACACGATGATAGGACACATACATGATGGACAACACTCTAGTAGGTGTGTGGTAGAATTTGGTGTAAATATTCTAGACCCCAACACAAAGGCAAGGAAATTGTAGCTAAAGGAAGAGATACATACTGTGGAAAAGAAAAGCATGTCAATCAATGAGTATGCTTTAAAGATCAAGGGAATTGTTGAATCTCTTCGGTCTATCAATGTATCGGTGGAAGATGATGACTTGGTAAGTGTCTATTTGAATGGGCTTAGCAAAGAGTACAAGCCACTCAAGACTTCCATATTCCCAACTTTCAGGTCTTGGTTTCTATGTAAATTATAGAAGAAAAGTCTTTAGGTGAGGACTTTTCTTCACAAAGCAAGGGAATTGTTGAATCTCTTCGGTCTATCAATGTATCGGTGGAAGATGATGACTTGGTAAGTGTCTATTTGAATGGGCTTAGCAAAGAGTACAAGCCACTCAAGACTTCCATATTCCCAACTTTCAGGTCTTGGTTTCTATGTAAATTATAGAAGAAAAGTCTTTAGGTGAGGACTTTTCTTCACAAAGCAAGAACACATTTGAACATGTCTTTTACTCCAATTTAAGTAGAGGTCGTGGTCGGGGCCAAGGTGGTGGATGAAAAGGAAATTATAATTCTAGACAATAGTCTAATGATTCACAATAGCAATCATACACAGGTGAAAGAGGCTAGTCTAGAGGCAAGACAAGCTAAAGAGGCCAAAGAAATCACGATGCAAATAGCATAGAGTGCTATTATTGTGGAAAACCAGGGCACATGGCAAAGGACTACTATAAAAAGAAGAATTAAATTAAAAGTGGAAAGTTGCAATAAGGCAACTATGTATCATCTAGTACACAGGGAGGTGATGATAGAAGTGAGCAATGTTTTGTGATGCAGCACATGCTCAGTTCCATAACAGGATATGTGTCAAGATCTCAAGATACATGGTATGTGGATTCTAGTACCTCTAACCACATGACCAGTTATGATGAGTGGTTTAGAGACATGTAGAAAATGGAAAAACGAAGTTATGTAGAAACAGGTGATGATATTGTGCATCCTATTGTGCATGTTGGTAAAGTTCCATTGTCTATGCAGGATGCAGGATGAAAAAATGAATTACCAGGTAGATGTACTTCATGTTCTAAGTATTACAAAGATCTTGATTTCTGTTACAAAGATTGTTAAGCAAGGTCTGCAAGTCAGGTTTAATCCTCAAGGATGTTTTGTGGAAGACTTTAAAAATTAGTGTCGTTTGGTTACAAAGGGTAACAAAAATGGTAGGATGTTTACTTTGGATGTGAACATGCTTGAAGTAAAGGCAGCCATGTTTGCACATGGAACATGTGTCATTATTTAGAGATATTGACATATAGCACAAGCGCATTGGTCATGTGAATGTACAACGAAGTCTTTGCAGGCCGAAAATATTATTATAAGTTTGCCAAAGTTTAAGGTTGATGGTATACACAAAATATGTGAAGCATGCCAGCTTGGTAAGCAGGTCAAACATGCTTTCCCACATGAAAAGCATGTGATTTTGCCAATGAGTGATTAATCAGCACTAATCATTATATTTTGGTGCAATTGAGGGTTCAAATTTGCTATTGGGTATCTGATATAAATCCCTATAACTTCAGATTACAATTCAGAGACTGTTTGATACTCCAACCA
Source organism: Cibotium barometz (assembly GCF_041138505.1). Classification (NCBI taxonomy): domain Eukaryota; kingdom Viridiplantae; phylum Streptophyta; class Polypodiopsida; order Cyatheales; family Cibotiaceae; genus Cibotium; species Cibotium barometz. Next base: position 41,707,774 of record NC_141067.1, on the reverse strand, counting down.
TTCAGTACATATTTGTTACCCTTGGCTTTTTGTAATTTTTGGTGAATTTATGCTGATAAATCTGTTGTAATCATTACCTAAACACCAGATTGAGTTGTAAAAGGGTAGACACTACCCTTGAATCTTGAAATTGGATCAAGAGGTAAGACCCCCTTCACATCATCATGAGCACGGTACAAGAGATAGCCAAATTTAACGGGGAGTAGTTTTATACATGGGGAGCAGTTTTATACATGGGGAGCAGTTTTATACATGGCACAAGAGATAGCCAAATTTAATGGGGAGCAGTTTTATACATGGCAAACAAAAACCATGTATTTGCTCATGAGGAAAAATCTATGGGGGCTAGTTGAGGGAAGAGATGAATGTCCAAAGGTGAGTGGGAAAAATGAGTGGAAGAGCAGGAATGAGAAAGCATTAGGACTCATCGCACTCAGTTTAAATGGTGAAATCATTCATCACATCATAGGGATACAATGGGCAAAAGATGCATGGGATGAACTCAATAAATTATGGCACTCAAGCAAAAATTTCAAAGATAAATATGTTAATGCAATTCTATAAACTTGATATGAAGGAAAGTGAACCTTTAATCACACACTTGAACAAATACAAAAGCATTAAGCAACAACTGGCAGCCATTGGTAAGAAGGTAGAGGATGATGAGGCGCTTCTGAAGAGTGTGGACAAAGGTGAATATGAAAACATTATAGCAACCTTAAATAATGTACCTGAATTGAAGTTGCATGAGATAGAAGGAGCTCTAAAGAGACCAACGTCAAAGAGAAGAAATGGCTGGACTCAACAACTAGAGAGGAAAAAGCATTCTTCCCCCGAGGAGGATTCTCACGAGGATGAGGACGAGGACAAGGAAGAGGCAGAGTAGGAGGAAGGACCTTCACTTGCCACAACTATGGGAAGCCAGGACACATGGCAAGAGACTGCTACAGCAAACCCAGTGGAGAAGGAACGACAACGGCAAACTTCATGGAGACTCCTAAGGAAGTGGAGTCAGATCATCTTTTCTAAGAGAGAGAGATTGAGAGAGAGAGAGAGAGAAAGAAACCCCACAACCCATTGTAACTTGCCCCAACAAAGTAAAACCACCTCTGAGCCACTGATGATGTAGGCCATGTGGTAGATGTATGTGTGAGCACTTTAGTCAAGGTCACGGGCACTTTGTAGTAGCCTTGGACACATAGAGAGAGAGAGTGTCAAGGACTATGAGTTTAGGGACTTGAGGCACTCGTCGCGGGGACTACCAAGTAAGAGGGAAACTTGGTATAGGGTCCAGGTGTGCTAAGATTATTCACTTGATGGGGAGGTGTTGAATAGGGTGTGTGCGGGAACAAGTCCTTAGTAAGTGGCTATAAAAGAGAATCTATAAATGAGTGAGAAGTAGTGAAAAGGTGAGAGGTATCTACTGCGAGAGAATAAAGGGTAGCATGAGAAGATTTAGGATGTGTGGAGATATTCTGGGAAAAGTGAAGAGGTGGAGAGACTCAAGAAAAAGAGGTGGAGTGAATCAAGGAGAGATCAGTGGTATTAGATGCTTGGATGTAAACTCTTTAAATTGAGGCATTGGCCTAATGAGAATTTGCTAGTTTTTGATTATCCATGCCTACATTAAGCTATCAGTTAATTGCTCACTAATCTCATCTTAATCATTATCTAATCTCTTTGTTAATGATGTTGATTCTTGCATTTGATGCACCATAGCTCGTCACATTGCTGAAAATTTAACAAGCTTGGCATTCCATCTGTGGTTACTCCTAGTGTAAGGAGAACGAGGACTATTTTGAGGACATCTGGTAGTGATCTAGATGTACGCAGCTCTACAAGGGTTAGGTACCCTATTGATAGATTGAGGTATGATGGATATATAGCTTATCATTATGCTTACATGGTTAAAGCCAAATAGGAATTGGAGCCGACTTGTTTTGAGAAGGCACTTGGAAATAAGAAATGGGAAGATGCCATGAGTATAGCTTAAAGGAGGCACCCAGAGCATGGTCAAACAAGATCGGAGAGTATCTTGTTACCATTGGATTTTGGATATCCAATGCAAATTTTTTATTTTATGTGAAAAAGACAGATAGAGGGATCATGCTATTAGTCATCTATGCGGATGACCTGATTATCACTAGTGATGGTGATGTTGACATACATGATGTCAGGAGCATTTTGAAGTAAAAGTTTGAGATCAAGGATTTGGGTGAGCTGCAGTATTACTTGGACATAGGGGTGGTGAGATCACCTCATGGCATTTTGTTATTGTAGAGACAATATGGCTTGGACATGTCCAAGTATGGTATGATAGGTTGTAAGCCTATTTCAATGCCATTGGAGTAGAACACAAAGTTTTCCATAGATACAGGTGAGATTTTGGAGGACCCCATTACATACAGGCGCATAGTGGGGGTAGCTATTACTACATGACCATTACTAGGCTAGACGAGAGTTATGCTGTTGGACTTGTGAGTCAGTTTATGCAGGTCCCTAGGAATCCACACTTGGATGCGGCTAGACGAATTCTCAGGTATATAAATTCCATAGTTGATTATGGACTTTTCTATGAGGCTGGTATAGAGATATAGCTACATGGGTACACAAATGCTGAGTGGGCTGGTATTGTTGCTGATAGGAGATCTACCAGTGGTTTTATGTTCACATTTGGGAGTGTTGTTGTGAGTTGGAGCCTAAGAAGGAGCCAACAATTTTCTTGTTAAGTGCAAAGGCAGAGTATGGGGGTGCTGCTATGGCATCTTGTGAGGTAGCTTGGTTTCAGAAGCTACTTAGTGATATGGGTGAGCCCGTGGATAGGGAAGTTGTCATTTATTGTGACAACATGAGTAGCATATAGTTGGCCAGTAACCCAGTATACCATGCTAGAATGAAGTACATTGAGGTGGTGTATGTCAACATAGAGGATCAGGCGGCTGACATCTTCACGAAGGCATTGGGCACAAAGAGGCTCCATAAGTTTAGGAGTTTACTTGGAGTGCAGTTTGTGGAGTTGAGCTTGAGGGGGAGTGTTGAGATATCGAGCTCAACTAGTGCTACGGCAGACATTGATGACCCGCCTGGTGATAGCTTCCACACTTATGTCACTAGCATGGTTGGTGAGATTATGGTTGATATGCCGCCAGAGGATGACAGGCTATGTGCTAAGCCACTTTGGAGTACTAGAGTTATGGCATAGTTATAGCGCTAGCACATATAGTCGGGTTCACACTATAGACCGACCACTTTGTATGTTGTAGGAGAGTTATGGCATAGTTATAGTGCCAGCTCATATAGTCGAGTTCACACTATAGACCAACCACTTTGTATGTCGTAGGAAAGTACTTTCCATTTATGTATATACTCTTATCTTTTAGTTATGTTGTTGTAGAGAAGAGAAGAAGATAGAAGAAAATTCAGCTATCCATCTCTCTTGTGTCTTGCACTCTTTTGTGTGTGTGTGTGTGTGGTTGCTTGTTGCAAGGAACTAAAGCTCTCTCTCTCCCCCACATTCTCTTTTAGAGAAGAGAAGAAGATAGAAGAAAATTCAGCTATCCATCTCTCTTGTGTCTTGCACTCTTTTCTGTGTGTGTGTGTGTGTGTGTGTGTGTGTGGTTGCTTGTTGCAAGGAACTAAAGCTCTCTCTCTCCCCCACATTCTCTTTGGCATAGAGGACCAAGATTAGGAGCATTTAACCACATCACACTTGGAAATTATCCCACATGACCCCATATGCAAAAGGGGTGCCTCCCTCATATAAAAGGGCTCATTTTCAAGAAATGCGAATAAGCTACTCTCAAGTCTTTCTATGAGGACAAGTTGCTGTCTTGTAACCTAACTGAACTTCATTCAAGATTAATTAGTTTAACTAGTTCATCATTGTGTTTGTAATTAGGCTTCATTATTCATAAGATTAAATTAAATTAATCATGAATTAATCAATGTGATTAGGGTACAATGAATTTAATCAATATCAACATCATCATTATAATGGAAGGCATTGATGACCGGTCGATGGCCATCAGACAATAGATCATCATTTTCATCATCATCATAAGCATCATGGTGGGCATTGTTGACCTCTTCACAGTAGTATTCATTAGCCACAACAGAAGACCTAGTGCCACATTGTAGACCAACACAATGGCAAGCATTAAAGTTAGCACATCATTTAATATACAACATTATATAAATATTATTCATTCAAGAACTGTCTGACAGGAGGTAGAGCACATCAACTAGATCCTCTAGCATATATATATATATAAGCATGAAGTCATAAATCATTCATTCATATCATTATTTCATAGAAGCTAGAAATCTAGAAGTCAGTAGAAAGCATGTAGAAGACCATATCTCCTCTATCTTAATCATGTTTATTTAACATATCATTTTTTACCAAGATTAGGGTTTTGGATGAGTATGACAAGGCGTCCATGCATACAACACTTAGTTGTGTTAAGCTGGCTTATATCAGCTCTTTTTATCCAAAGCACTATAAGTTTTCAATGAGATATTGTGTGAATACTTTTTTAATAGTTGTCAAATAAGATTTATTTACAAAAGTGACATATCTTTATGCATACACTATATATGTACACTCGAGCATTGACAATATGGGTGAGATTTCATATTTGTTTTTGTTTATATTAGGTGTGATTAAGTTGATATTGTAAAGTTTTGTGAGTAGATTTACATGGAATCAAGATCAACCTTTTTTTTGTGAAGTTTGAAAAACAACATGGACTTTCCATTGATGTAAATTTTTAATCTTGAATCATAGGTGTTTATGCATGCTTTTATCCCTACATAGTGAGAATATTAAGGTTACAAATTTTTACATTATTCATATACTTGAACACTTTTTTATAAAAATATAATACAAGTGGTAACACTCAAAATAAAGTGTCACTAGAAAATATTTCATGCTCTTTGCAAAAATATTAAATATTAAGATTAGGATTTTTTTGTTTTAAGAAATTTAAAATTGTTAGATTAGTGATTTTATTATTATTTTAATCATGACTAGATCATAAAATAACATGTCTTATTTATTTATGATGTCTCTAGCATGCCTAATGGTGTGCATAGATATCAATAGTATGTAGACAAAAAAGACTCCAAACAATGTCTTCTTCACGATGTTGCTCGGTAGGTAAACCTAAGGCAATAACACTTATCTTTGATTCAATAAAAATACATAGTATATTAATTTATTTCATTTTTTTATTTTTCTTCCATATCTCTAAATTTGTACTCATCCACTAGAAATAAACTATGTATTAGTTTTAAAAAAATTTAGTTTATCTTTGTATTTATATAAAATTCAATCTCATTGATGCTTAAATTTATTTATGTAAGTAAATGTGTTCTCATTTGGATATTTAAGGCTTATATTTTTAAGGATAATTTTTTGTGAATATCATATTTGAAATGATTCTAAAATTTTGACCAATTTAAAGATCATGTTGCTATATGGATTTTCGTTATCACATTATGTAGTATTTTCACGTTTAAATACTATAAACATCTTACATGAATGACATTAGCTCATTTCTTTGAACTCAATAATTATAAGTTTAAATTTTAAGTATGTTATTATGCCTTATGGTTTGGTGAAAATGGCCATCTATATTTCACAAAATTTCACCAACTTTAAAATGGAATGTAAACCTTAGCTTATGCTTAATTAATATTCTCTAGTGAAAGTAATTAGAAAAGTACTAGCTACTCTACAATGAGTTTAATATTATGTATTAAATGCTATATAACATTTTTTACCAATTATTTTAAAGAAGTTCTTGAGTTCTGTGTGTAGATAAAACCCCTAGAGCGAGAAGTCATCACACACATGTTTTTGTTTTCTTTAAGATTACTAGAGAGAACAGATGACTATTTGTTAGAAAGTAATTGATCAAGTGTAATTATAAATGAGGGGGTGTATGCACCTTAGAGGTAGGGGTGTTGCTAAGGTTATGAGAAAACGCACTGGTAAATTGTAAACCTAAAAAGTTTTTCCCACCAAAAGGCATCTACTTCAAGTGGGCATGTGTTGTGCACAAAAGCCTTTGATCAACATTAAGTGAGCCTAAAATTTAAGCAAGGTGAACTTAAAATCAAAGGAGATGATTAATATGTGTAGGTGAGGATCAAGCTAATCCGTGATCAATCTATTCAAATCTCCTCATCTAATAGAATTTGTGCATGTTGGATCAACTCTGTAGCATTATCATTATCTTGTCATCATTAGTGTTTATTATGTTTCTTATATTTAGATTATGCAAAAATTTAATATATACTCTACTACTATCCATATATAATCACTCCTAACTTGCTAATTTCAAGTTGGTATCATAGCCTAACACCATCCCTTAACCATGTATGCATTCTAAGATGCGTAACTAGAAAATGCCATCAAGCATTAATTAATTTGCTAATCTATTTTTTTTCTCTTCCACCCATTCACTCAAATCATTTCAAATGGATTGATTGGAGGGTTCTTACTGAAAATTTGGGCAACCCTTTATGATCCCCCACAAGATCAAGGATATCATGTACATCACCTCACATCAAGTACCTGAAAGCGGTTCACATATAAATAGGGAGGCATTTCCAGATTGTTAAACTCACGAAGTAGTATAAATCATGCTAATTGAAGTTATAGGAGTCTTTAACTACATAGCCCTAAAATCATTCAAGTGTGCTAAGGGTAGATATTAGCCTTAAAATCATTCAAGTGTGCTAAGGGTAGATATTGATTTTATAAGGGTAGATATTAGCCTTGAAATCATTCAAATGTGCTAAGACCCTCTTGATTTTCATAAGTATGGCCACATAATTATTACTAAAGAAGTTCATGTGATTAAGGGCTTCGACACATGGCATCCACACATGGCAAGTACAAATAAAGGATCTAGTCACGAGAGAGAGTTTGTGGGGAATTGTAAATGAGATAGAGGAGTATTTCTTGGAGTCCATAGTTGAGATGAAAAGATATAAGAGTAGAGATAAAAATCTCTATTCACCACTGCAATGGGATTATGTGATACATTCATACACGACATTACAGTAGAAGAAAACTCCAAAGAGGCACAAGATGAATTGGAAACTTTATTTGGGGAGGAAAAGGAAAATAACTCTAAAATCAACCTTAAAATATAATGTTTTGGTTTGGACATAAAAGTAAATGATTCTTTTCTTACACATGCTAATAAAATGAAGAGTAACATGCAACATTTAGCTAGTATTAGCTCCCTCATGGAAGAAGAAGATTACATCACCATCCTATTGAAGAGCACATATTGAAGATCATGCCAGGTTAAGAGTTTGGCCCATTGGTGGGCTAGCTTGAAAAAAAATTTTGAACCAAATTTTAACGACATAGAAGCTACACTCATGGGGTGAAGGAAGAGAACTTGTTAAAGAGTATGCCAAGTGAAGAGTTTGGGCCATTTGTGGCCTTATCGATCCAAAGTTTAAAGGCATAGAAGCTACAATCATGGTGAAGGAAGAATAAAGGATCAAATCTAGAGTTTCACCTACAATAGAAGAACAAGAATTCTTCTTAAAAGGATGATCAAGACTAGGAGAGTAAGAAGAAAGACCAAGATGAAGTGTCATTGTTGTTTGTAAGATGATAGACACATTAGAACATTTTGGAGATCATTTGTAAAGCCTTCTAAGAAATTCACGAATTCCTATTTTCTCTCTCTAGAAAACATGTACAAATATAAAACAACTGAATTTTATGATGTGATTATTCTACTCTTGCATTTATGAATAGCTGCAAGCTTTTCATAAATTCGAATCCTAATATAACCTTATTCTAATATAATTTGTGTCAGCTTGTCATAAAGTAGTTATTTTCGTATCTTATACACCAAGATAGGGCTCTTTAATGAAGCATTTCGCGCTTAGAATTGAAATTCTAATAAACCCCTTGATAGTATAAGCAAGATATTATCACCCTATCTTCACCCTTACACGTAGTCCATGGAGAGCAATAGTGTAAGCAACCATTCTACTAACGTGCTTAACAAAGTAGATAATAACAAAAAATATCATCTCCACATTGATCTTGATAGTGAGTATGAGCCCATTCAAAAGCGCAGAAAACAATCTGCAACACTCTCATCAAATGATAAGGCAAACATGAGAGGGTCTGGTTTGCAGCACATAGATCTTTGGTGTGATGGATCAATCTATCCTATCAACCCTACAACTGCTTCTCATCCTCCATTCTCTAATCCCACAACTCTATTATGTTTTACAGGAGATAAAGTCAATGGATTGCTAGGATATTGTCAATTCATTACTGCCTATGCAAATAGTGAAAGGCAATACTCTCAATACCAAGTAGCTCAACTTCTTCGTTCAACCGAAGAATGCAAGGCACTAAAATTGAGAATGGAGAAAAATGATATTGAACTTGCAAGACTACGAAAACAGTTGAGGCAAAAGGAAACAAGCGTTGGACTACGACAAAGGAAGAGAAAGCTCAAGAACCTGAAGCCTGGATCGGGTGGGCTAAAGAAAAGAATCTAAGCAATAAGGTAAAAGATGTATTTAAAGCTCTGTTTAATTTGTGTTCTTGATGTTAGAACTTATCATTAGGTGGCTTAAAGAAAAGAATCCAAGCAATAAGGTATGACTGTGTTAGAAATTATCATTGACTATGTTCTTAATGTCAGATATTATCATTGTTGTAAACTACAAGGTTGTACTGCATCCTAACAAGGAAAATATTAATCCGAATATGCATCCAGCAAAGCAATTTAAACCTCTGCTTACATCAAGAATGTCAAAGGAAATTTTGCAGGAAAAGAAGTTTAAGGTAATTACAAGAGATATAATCGAACAATTTATCAGTAGTAATGCAATCTCCACAACAGAAATACAGGATGCTATGGACAGTAATGGAGTCAGTCAAAGAGGTTACAATGCTATTCAAAAGTCACTATCTTCATTTCTTGATGCCAAGGGAATCAAAGGGAAACTACTTCCAACTCCTATAGATGTCTGAAGATTTCGGGACAAGCTGAATGTAGAGGTATTGCAACACATCGGTAAACCCTACCACAAGAGTTCAATGGAGAAAGTGGCAGCATTCAATACAATCAATTCAACAATATATTCCTAGATATGGAGCTTTTGCAAAAGAGAATGGTAGGGTTCTATGACATCACTTACGGCGAGGAGATAGGGGTGTGCTTCAATTTTTCATCAAGCTCGATGAATGTGAGATTATCAAAATGAAAAAGGTAGAAAGAGTGACAATAACACTAATGAATAGAGCACTCAATAAATGCATGAAGGATGATAATCCGTAATATTTCAGCGTGCAATCTGAAACAAATATATGGTGCATAGGATCATTTGATGTAAATAATATTGCATTTATCTACAGACTTGTTTTTCTCTTGTTTAGGAAGAAAGTTGACATTATCTATTTATCTGAACAGGTCAAGAAAGAAGACCATGAAACATTATTTTGGGTGTTTCATCATACACCCATTCCTAAATTGATTAGCGACGACAGATGAAGGGAAACAGAATCATTAGTGTCGACAACAAGCGAGACTTCCAAGTTCAGTGGCATCTTGTAGGTGACCTCAAGACACTCAGGTGCTTATTCAATTGCAGCAAGGGAGCTAATGCAAGGTCACCCTGTCTTTATTACATGGATTCTGCAAAAGAGCTATATTCTAAGTGGTGGAGAAGACCACCAAACCAAAATTTGATTGATGAGAACTTTCACCCTGCATTTGAGATTCCTCTCATCAATGTACATATTTGTACCCTTCATGTGATGTGTCGTATCATTGAGAAATTGGTGTTTCTCTACATTGGATTTGCTTGGAAGATAAAGAAGGTGCCAGAGAGAAAAGAAGCCCTTTGCCCATTGGAAAAGGTGTTGTCTAAGATTGGACTACATGGAGGGAATGTTTGTATTCTGAAAGACACTAAGAAGTGAACCAATGAGAAGGATGTACCAATGAAACCATTAATTGGATGTGTTAAAGCAAGAAGATTTCTATCAGAACCCCTCCATAGCCAGAAACACAAAAGCAGTAAGATAGGAAAAGTATATAAATCAAACTACATTAGAAGAATCAAGTACGAGCAATGGAAAAGTCTCCATAATGCAGTTAAAGGTCAAGAGAGTGAATCAAGGCATGCAAAGGCATAGGTTTGGCGATCAATTGATGTTCTTTCCTCCAGAATGTGTGACAAAGTTAACTGGACACAACAAGATAAAAAGAGCTTTCAAGACAACCTGCAAACTTTTATGAAGATAGCTTGGATAGATTCCAAGATAACACACTACATGGTAAGGTTCATGATTATGTTCTTGTAGTTGACATACACATCTGATTCTCTTTTTGTTGATATGCAACATATTCTCTACAACCATATGCCATTTTTTATCCAAAAATATGGAAACTCTAGTACTTGTTGGAAAACTCAAGGGATGGAAAAGTCACACTACATGGTGGCATGAAATGCATATTTCAGGCATACACAACATGGTGGAGGAAGGAGAAAAGCAAACAGCATGCATGAAGTATTCCAATGGTTCTACCACAGAATACTCCAACTACACAAGAAAGAAACCTTAAAGTCATCTAAGATGCTTCAGATACTTAGAGATATAGAAAAGAGAAAATAAAAAAGATCTAAAGCTTTTAAAAACTCAAGTGCTATCCAAGCACAAAACAAATGGAGAGAAAAAAAGATTTATGTAAATCACTGCTAAATTAATAGAATGTAATGATACAAGAACTTTTTTAATACAATCTCAGGATTCTCTGTCCTTGAGTAATTTATTGCAACACGGTGTGCTGGTTGCTTGCATCTAAGTAGAAAATGTTTTCTATACTCATCTAGCTCCTCAGGATTCTCTATACCTAAGGATAAAGCATTAGCAGTGAATGTAAGAAAGTAAGCTCTCCTAGAAGCTCTTAAGCCAGGGTAGTATCCAAAAATATCTACTGTGCTTACTTTCTACAAGAATTATCTTATCGTATGTTTTGGGTATTATTATATCGCCAAGAAAGCGAGAGAGTGTCTTGAACAAGAAATTTGCTAAGACACCCTATTGGCTCATAGAAATATGGTAGATCAAAGTCTTTGCAGTTGATAATCTCTTCAGGTAGTAATATAATGCAGCATATCTACCACGGTAGCTCCGATTGTGCCTCTGTAAAAACTGATCTGGCTCCTCCATAAGGTCTGCAAGAAATTTGAATACCATAGAAATATGAGAGAGAGAGAGAGAGAGAGATTCCAGTAACCTGAGTGCTTTCATCTGCTACAAACGCGTTGTTGATCCTCCAGAGATCAATTGAGCTCTCTTTTGCCGGCATCTTCTTATCCACCCCGCCTCGTGTAGAGTCATCCAGCTTATCAAAACCGTAATCCTCCTGAAACTTTTTGAAAGATTGATCGTCCGGGACTAATCCATCATCTCCCTATACTGCCTTGCCTTATTGAAACACTTCCTTAGACAGTCTTTGCCATCAAAATTCAACTCGAGGGCCTCTTCGTCTCACTAGATTCCTCTGAAACAAATCCCTCCTCTCCATCATAAAAACTAGCTATGGTGTAGATAGAGCGTAGTCTTCACGTATCCTAAATGTATTCTATATGTCACTCAAAAGGAGATACACCTTCCCACCAACTTCGAACTTCGGGAGTACAGGCAGGATCAGCTGGCTATCTTCAACATTTAACTCCTGTAGATCATCTGGCATCTTCAAACCTTGACTCCTGAGAAGAACCGGGTCTAGGTTCTTCGCTTCTTCTGCCTCTTGTTCAAGTTGGACCTCATTAACAACTTCTATGTCTTCGTCATTAGGCCGGTTGGTCTCATCTGCAGGCACATCCTCATCAAGAGTCTCCTCGTAGAACACCTCTTCCCCTAATGAAGGGAGAATAGTGTATAGACAATGAAGGAAACATAGGAATTCGATCGATTCCTCCAGCAGCCTACATTGCCTGGGGTGTACGGAGTCGCTTTGCGGTGAGAAGGAAATTACAGATACCTTTTTTGGAGAAGATTCAGGTACTTGGAACTTGGAGAGCAATCCATTAAATGTACATAAGCTCTCCCACAAATAGGGACTCTCCCATTCCTGAGAGAAGCTTCAAAATCAAACCTCTCCTTTGATAGAAAATCTGCATGCTACTCCAAAATTAACAAAATGTCAAGTGGCCTATTGAAAATATCAGCCAATATATAATACTGCTCACTAGCCCCAGAAGCACAGACAAAATCAAACAATTTTTCATCAAATGACTGAGCTTTCAAAATCCCTATTACAACCTCCTGTTCCTTACGAGTTCCTATAGAGATATCAACATCCCTTTTTATTGACTTCCTTACCACATGATAGGAATCAAGGACAAGTTTGGCATATCCTTATTAGCTTCTACCACATAGAATCTAAGCTGTCTGCACTACTGTCATAATCCCTGTGCTGGCCTTAATTTGTTCCTCGGAATCAGGATCCTCTACTTTAAAGGCACAAATCTTTGGAACAACATTGGAAGACCTGCTTAATTCTGTAGACTCACTATTAAGTACAAGACGTGCAGAACTCTTGCGATGCTCGTAATCAAATATGAAAGACGTTGCTGCAATTGGTTGAGCAGATTCAGGTACTTCACTCTGCACAATAAGAGGAGCGTCACTTGAAGAAACGACTGAACACCTGATGAAAAATTGATCAACCTCTTCTTTGAAATCTTTGATTCCCTTGGTTGCTTATCCAGTAAATCTTTCCGTACTCTAAAGCTATACTCTGCATCCATTTCAGAAGACTTTCTTTTAAATCCCCTTGACCCTACATTATAAGAAACAGATATATGATTAATTTATAAAAATAGATTTCAAAATAGCTATGTGTTGATCTATGTGTGTGCGTGAGAGAGAGAGAGAGAGAGAGAGAGAGAGAGAGAGAGAGAGAGAGAATACAAGTAGCCATTTGACGCGAAGATACAAAAATAAGAGCTTTGAAATCAGAATATCGCATCTTTTGACTATCAAAAGCAGCTTGAATATAGTTTACGTGCACATGCAAAATCTTATAGAGGCGTATCTATGCATATATACAAATTTACAATTACATAGATATACTAATATACAGACACACAAATAGAAAAATATATCTACACATATAAAAACATATAGACATGCGCGCGTGCGCACACACACACACACACACACACACACATATATTTGCAGTATATACTTAAGGATATCTATATATGTATGTGTGTGTGTGTGTTTGTGTGTGTATTTGTGTATGTAGCCATTTGACGGTGATAACAAAAAAGTAAGGGATTTCAAAACTTAATATCTCGTCTTTTGGCCTATCGAAACCGAATTTGTTTTGGGAAGCAAAATGACGAGGTATTTCGTCTTGAAATATCGAGGATTGACCTATTCGCGTCATATGGCTACTGCATGCAGGGATTCCTTGAGATCTAAAAGCATCTAAAGATTTTAAAATAATTTCTCTAAAGAAGGTACATGAAAAAGCGTAATATAGCTACCTACTCTGGAATATATATTTTGATTGATGTCTGTTTCCATTTTGTCGTGCTTTTCCTCCATTCTAACAGCTGAAATAACTGTACTCAAAGCGCAGTTTAAGTCGTTGTTTCTCTCGAAAGCAAGTGACAACTAGATTCTCACAACTGGGGTGTAGAAACTCTAACTGTGTCAAAATCTAGACTTTTTGAGAAACCTTAGAGAAATTTGGGGCAAAAAACTCTCTAGTTCCGTGAGTTTGTGTGAGAATAGTTTATTCGGCCATGCTATTTAAGTTAGAATGTGATATTCAAACGTGTCTGTATGACATTCAATCGCAGCATGACACATGGAGTGCTTTGATATTTGTGTCAAACGGTCAATCTGCATGCAACGAATAAAACAATGACACGTGGCAAAAAGTACTCTCTACATGTGTCGCATTGTTGAAAGCGCACTTTCCCATTATTTAATGTCATTTTATTTCTTTCAATCCGTGAATGAGTGTCTGGTTTTTTGTCTCAAAAGCTGACTTAAGCAGACGACCAACGCTTCAGCTCAGCCTCCAACGCTCTAGCTCACGAACCCCACTCTAGTTGCCTCACGACAATACTCCATCTGCCTTATGACCAACGCTTCAACTCAACGAAATCTCTTACCAGGTACCTATTCCATATCATATTACCATCACAAAAACAGCATTAAATATACCTTTTAAAAACCAGAATGCATCGGAAGTGCATTTGTTTCCTTATTTCTTAAGGGTAACACCTGTTTGATAAGAAACGTGGTGCTTGTTTCTTTAAAATTTTGACAATACAATCATCCCTATACATAAAAATATATGTATGTTTACTATATACATATATGTACAACAACAACTATATCATCATACTTGTAAAGAAATATACTTAAATATATTTTAACATACAACACAATATACCAAAATCTTTATGATAGTCGAAAGGCGCGATATCCCGTTTCCAGTCTTCTTATTTTTCCTTATTCACGTTAAATGGCTACTAGATGCATATATTCTAGCTACTCCAAGCAAATAGTCAAAATTAAAAGATCCTAAATTAATAGCTACTCAAAGTGAATATCGCATTTTTCGGTTATATGCACCATATTTCTATACAATTCTACCTGTGAATATAGTTGTGTATGTGTATATAGAGACACACACCCACACACACACGAGAATTTGGTCATAATAGCCGAAAGATGCGATATCCCATTTGCAAACCTCTTAGATTTTCATATTCGCGTAAAATGGCTATGAAGGCGCAAGCATAGGTATATATATACGCACACACACACACACGCACGCACACACACACACACACATATATATATATACGTATCTATTTATGATAGTCGAAGGCGCGATATCCCATTTCCAATCTTCTTACTTTTTCTTATTCGCATTAAATGGCTACTAGATGCATATATTCTAGCTACTCTAAGCGAATAGTCGAAATTAAAAGATCCTAAATTAGTAGCTACTCAAAGTGAATATCATGTCTTTTGGCTATATGCACCATATTTCTATATGATTCTACGTGCGAATATAGTTGTGTATGTTTATATAGAGACACACACCCACACACACACAAGAATTTGACCATAATAGCCGAAAGACACGATATCCCATTTGCAAACCTCTTAGTTTTTCATATTCGCATCGTTAAATGGCTACGAAGGCGCAAGCATAAGTATATATATGTACATATATATATATATATATATATATATATGTACGTATATATACATATCTATTTATATACATATACATACATACATATATATATACGTATCTATTTATATACATATATATACGTATATATACGTATATATACGTATCTATTTATATACATACATATATATATATATATATTCTTATATACATATATTTTCATGCTTGCACCTTCGTAGCCATTTGATGCGAATATGAAAATCTAAGAGGTTTGCAAACGAGATATCGCGTCTTTAGGCTATCATGACCAATTGCTCATATGCTTGTACCTGCATTTATATAGAAATGTAAAGCGTATATGTGGATGTGTTTGTGTGTGTGTGTGTGTGTGTGTGTGTGTGTGTGTGTTGTGTTTGTGTATAAAGCGTATTTGAGATATATATATATATATGTATATGTATATGTATATGCTTATGGATATGTTTTGAAATGTGCAGTTTTTTATATGGCGAGGACTAAGAGAACTGTGCCTGTAGGCAGGGCAAGGGTCCCGATGTTGGTACAAAAGCTGCTGCTAAACAGAGGAGAAAGGGAAAGCCTATGCATATTTTGAAACAGGCGAGATGTAGTAGATTTTCTCAAAGGGTAACTATTTTAAGGGAGATTAGGAAAGCTGAAGAATGTATTGAGCTCTGTATTCCTAAGGCTCCTTTCCAGAGGTTAGTGAGATCAGTTTATCATCAATGGTCTCTTCAGATGAGGTGGAAGAGAATAGGCTTGCTTTGTCTTCAGGAGGCAGCCGAAGATTTAATTCTAGAATATTTCAATGATATGTGTAAAGTTGCTGCACATGCACACAGAATCACCATCATGATTAAAGATTCGGAGACTCTGAAGAGAGTTAGATGGAGATTCGAGAAGCTTCTGTTTCCTGCCGCGCCGAAATGATTGATTGTAAAATGAGAGATATTCTTATAATACCCCCTGTCAGGAAGCAGAGCGATGACATAAAGATCACAGAGGTTACACATGAAGTTAATAAAAGAGCCAGGGCTGAATAGGAGGCCCTGCAAGTTACAACAGGAAGCACTGAAGCAGGAGAATGCAATGGCCATGGAGAAGCCTACAGAGGTTGAGCTTTCAAGGGACAAGTTGTACCAGGAGGAAATTGCAGAATTAGATGCTGTTAATTTACATGAATTGTTAAAATTTTAGAATGGTATATATGCCTTCGTAGCCCTGGACGATGGGGAGAGACAACTTAGTCTCGACTTGGTGGACTTAAATATACTGAAGCAAGAGAGAGATCAGATATCTGACTCTATTTTGTATGTTTGTCTAAAGTAAGTTCTTCTTCATCTGAGTCTAATGTATTTGTTTGCTTCAAGTTTGATAATTTCTAGTGTTAATGTTTATTTTTTTATTTGGCACTTTGGTAAAGTGTAAGATCCCTACAGAGTCCCAGACTAAAGTTTTTATTCTTAATTCTCAACTGGCTCCTCTGCTAAGGATCAAAAGTAGTCCACCGGATAACATAAGAAGATGGTTTACGTCTACTGCAACTTCAAGGAAGTCAACACGATTTTTTTTCCATATGAATCAAGGTAAATATACATATTTTTTGATATTATTTAAAATTTTGATTGATTTAATGTCTTGTTTTTAACTCTGGTTTTTAATGTTTCAGCAATCATTGGAGCCTTGTCTGTTTGGAGGTAGACAAGAAGATTGTCTGGACTATGAATTCCATACCAGGCACACACCCTGAATTGAGACTGTGAGTCTTGCTCATTTATGTTACTCTAAATTAGCAAGTCCTTCTGCAATTTCTGGTGTGTTATTAAATTTCTATGCCTTGAAAGTCGTATTAAGAGAATGCTTGCAACTATTGGCCCTATTTGCCTTGTTGAAGGCATTTTTGATTCTGCAATCAAGGAAATATTTGTGCCATATCAAATAGATGGTTATTCGTGTGGCTGGAGAACTATTATAAATGCAGAGTACCTACTAGATAGCCCTTCTTCTCCCCAAATGTGTACTTCAGGAGGAAATATGGTGTAGAATGTTCAAAGATGTGGTGGAAGACTCTTTTGTCCTTCAGAAAAGTAGCTGGTTGAGACTTAACTGGAGAAACAAACTATTCTCTTCTGCTCCCCTCAAGATCTCAAAATCCCCTTTTTGTAGCTTTTTAAGTGGCAAATGGAAGGAAGTGTTGAACTTGTCCTATTGGGATGGCTACCCCAGAGGTACTTGAAATTCTTTTCTCAGCCTAGGGATCTAGTGGTCCCATAACTTTAACCCTCCTCTAGCTCTTCTAGATATTGCTCTTGCCAAAGAAACTAAACAATAGCGGACTAAGAAGACTAGCTGAGTATTGGGACTGGTCTCTGGCGGCAGGTTGGAAAGAGTTGGATCAGCTAGTCATCACAAGTCTTTGGCCTACTATCTAGAGAAAAGCATCTGGCTAGACAGATGATTGGCAAAAGCACAGAAAGTATGGGTGTCTACTGCTTTTGATGACTCTTGTTTGATTAAAAGACTAGATGTGGTTCAATGGTTTGTATAAAGCTAGATAAAGGGACAACTAAGGTCCTTTACTTAGAATTGAGAAAAACTGAGCTCAACACTGAATTCTGCAATAGAGCGTGGAAAGTAAACTAGAGAGCAGGAACTTGGAGGAAGAGGTGGAAACTCATTTAGGAGTCAAACATTCCCTTGAAATTTTAGGTCTTTTTATGGAGACTTTGCTTTATGGCCCTTCCCATTGGGTCTAAACTCCTTCAAAGGAGCTTCACTTTAGGCTGCTACCCCAGGTGTGCAGATCAACTCTAGAAGATGGAAGGCATGCTTTCTTGGATCGCCCTACTATATCTGGGACTCTTGGTTTAGAATTGGAAAATAGGTAGCCAAGTCCTTAGGTGTTTAGGGTCGCTAGGGGGATTGGGTTCTAGGTAGGGGGTGGGAATCTGAAGATGTCACTAACTTGGTTTTTAATATTATTAGATATGGCTCCTTATGGGAAATATGGGTATCTTGAAATAGTATTGTGTTTCAGAAAGGGGGGGGGAATACTCGTCTAAATATGTGGTTGAATTGATGTATAAATGTACTCGTTTGTGTTAGTCTATATACTATTCTAGCAAGCTAAATGATGCTAATATTTTTCAGGCAATATACTCTCTGCAAACTAGGATGAGTCGATCTGCTGATCAGCAGACCCTTGTACATACTAGGTTGTCTAATATTTGGGTGCATGCAGGATTGATTAGGATATGATGTGAAGACTAGGCCTCTCAAATTTGGGCCAAAGACCAAAAGATGGTACCAGGTCAAGGAAAAGCACCGTAAGGAAACATTTGTGGCCTTCACTGAGAACCCCCGGGGACCAGACGAGTGGTCAAGGTGTGGACTGGCAAGTATGTGTTGGAAAGGCTGGCCCCTAAAGGATGCACCACTGAAGCTATGATGATTGCATGCATGCAGATGGGTATCACGTGTCTTGGAGCCTATCCTCATTTGTGTGGGAAGATGATTGACAGGATATGTTATGTAAGCTGCGAAATTGCAATGTAAATAAGTTGGAATAGTCTCTAGCTCATAGTCTTTGGCCCATGGTATTTTTGGTACCTTTTGTACAGTTTCTCCATGCTAATATTATAAATATCTTTCTCCCAAAAAAAAAGAAAGAGAAATTGAATAAGTTGTAGATTAAGATGAACCTTATCTTTTCCCCATCCCTGCTTTAAGCCCTAGGTGGGATGGGGTTAATTAAAGTGAATATATTTGCGCCTACCTCTCCTAATTAAACTCAATCTTTGCGCTTGCTACCCCTGTAAGCCCTATGCGTGACAGTGCTCTTAGCCACGAGATTTGTGTAGCTAGATTGATGAGTGAGCATTAGTTAAGTTTTGAAATTTGGTGAGGGCGCCATCATTCATGGTGGGTTGAAAACGTACCTGCTAATACGTACCTTGCCCGCACTATGGAAGTTATGGAAGCACCCTTGCGTTCAGGTCGCCGCGTTCAAATAAGTGCACCAGCGAGTCGCGACTCTACCACTGCAAGTTGCAAAGGCATCCAAAGTTTTCTGAACTCCCAGGGCAGTGGCGGGAAGATAACGCAAGGTGCACGGGACTCACGCCCGTAAAATCCTCCTAGATTTCGCCAGGCGGTCGTGTATGAGAGTGTGTGTGAGTGCGCTGTAGAACAATCCAGAGCTGGGACGTGCACTGCAATGCGCAGTGTACCCCGCATCGGCAGGTACGTGAAGCACGTCGGAAACCGTAAGCTATTATTAAGAGAGTGGAAACCGTAAGGTTATTAAGAGGGTGGTGCTGGGCCACACGTGCCAGCCTCGCCCGACGGAGTTCTTTCCCTTCTTGTATTTTCCGTGACCCGTCCTCCCCCTCCTCAAAACAGCGATTCTCATACAAATAAAACACACGACCGACCTGCTCTTTTTTTAACACTACCTGCAGCCTGCCGCGCTCACACCCTCGCACTTGCACGATCGGCCAAGCCAAAATGACGTCGTCCCGCACCACTATTTCCCGATCAGCTGCAGCCGCCGACATGGCTCCTCCCCTTCATCTGTTGGTTGATGATCCTGCGCCTGCGGAAAACCGACCATCATCGGGGCCGCTGTCCGCCACCCAGGGCCGCGCCACCAACCCCATCAGTCGAATCGCGAAGCCCATCAACCGCCGGCTCACCTTCTCCAAGCGCCGCAACAGACTACGAAAGGAGGATTACGAGCTCTCCGTCCTCTTCGATGCGGAGGTGGACGTCGCCGCCACTGGAACGCTCTTCGAGTTCGCCAGCTCCAGGTAGGGGCCTTCGTCTAAGTTGTCCATTGTATAGTGAATTAAAGCTTTACTGCGTTTTCAAGAGTGAAACAAATATTTGGAATCTCAAGATTAGATGAAATTATAAATAAACGGCTTTCTCCTTTCTCCCTTAGTAAGCCCCAAGGAAAGGTGCTATCTCTTGTTAAAAACGATATGTTCCAGTGACTATGAAAATGTTTGCATAGCGCACATCACGTGTCCCGGCTCAAGGTTCGTGAACTCCTGGAGTTTATCAAGATTTTATTCATCAGTAATCTCACTCAAAATATAATTTGGGCCTTAATTTGCGTCTTGATTTTCAGAAGTATAAGGAGTGGAGAGCTACATATTCAGTTTTTTCAATTAAAAGGGAAGTGCTTTGTTTTGATAGCTTGATATAATTTGAAATGTGATTGTAAGCTTCAATGTGATGAGCTATTCTCATGAAGTCATGCATTCATTAAAACTTTGGTCATTATAAGCAAAACACTTGTACAAGATTATGTAGTATATTGCCAATGAGGTGATAGCTCAACTGGTGAAGGTGTTTGCCTAGGATCAAGAGGTCCTGGGTTCAAAACCCCCCCTTCTGCTTCCTCGGCGGACCTACGGGTGGATAAATAAGGGCCTACGGGCGGCTGTCTATGGGCAGTGAAATCTCGTAACTATGGGACGATCTTGAGCCAAAGGCCACTTGAAAAAGAAAGAAAGAATAGGTAGTATATTATCATTTCTTTGGTCTTGCAACACTAACCTTGACAAAAACACTTCAATACAAATATGTAGCATACTGCAAAGGCACATGAGCTATAAGAACTAGAGTACAAAATGATGTGATGTGTATGAAAAAATTGTATCTCTTCAGAATGGTGATATTATGAGTTGTGATTATAAACTCGTATGATTAAGTTGATCAAAACGTAATTTGTAATGCTCATGACATCATGCATTCATTAAGAATCAAAATCTTGAACATAAAGAATTAAGGGGTTGCTTAAAATCATATATAATATTGACATAAATCTTAAAAGAAGGATGTATTATCATTATCATAGGAAATATTTTGTCCACAATTAATTTGACCTTGAAACATTGACAATAAGTAAACACTTCTATAAGAACATGTAGGACAGTAGATAGGTGTGTGAGCTGCAAGCAAGCAAGAAGAGGGCATAAGAAGAGCTCACAAGTAAACTATTATAAGGAAATGATAGTGTATTGCTTATTGTTAAAAACGAACAACTCACTAGTTCTCACACTAGGCCGACCAAACTTAAAAATGATATGGTCTCTGTTACTAGTCTTAAGCAAACATTTACACAAAGTCCTTAGACTTTCCCTATTTGACATTAAGCACAAGGTAAGGATGCTTTATACGTTTTGACGCCGTCTTACACAAAAGAGAAGTGCACGTTCGAGCAGGTAAGATGGCAAAGCACCTTATGGTATGGAAAATTTTGTGACATGTAGTATATCTTGCAAGAAAATGTTCTTGAGACCATTACTATAATGTTTGCATTTTCTTTATCCTATCAAGGTTATTATCCTATCGTGTGTTCTTTTACTTGAATTTCCTTGCATGTTTTAGATGAAACTTGAAATTGAAGTGATCTCAATGAGAATTCTTACCATATATAGTTTCTATATTCGACCAAAATACTATGTAACATAGTTTTGCATTTCATTGTATGGATCAATAATCATCTTTGTAAATTAAAAAAAGAAGAAAAGTAACCATGAAGACCAGAACCTCGTTTTTTCTACCTACCATAGATCTTTCAAAGAGAATTAAAAAGTACGTATAGATGTTTACTAAGGTAATACTAAGTGAATAAATCGAGAAAATACCGCCATTATCTCACCATTTTTTCACAACAAAAAAAGTGAGATTTCACGGTACACAAAACATGTCTATATTATGGGCTACCACACCTCCAAGAGGGAACTCAATGCATTCACCTTAGGAAAGAGCAATAAAACACAACTATCATAGGGCACTTACCAATGCTTCGAACCTGTGTCCCTTGAGGTCTCCAAGCTCACTTGAGGTCTCCAAGCTCACTTTAGAAGCTTGAATTCTCCAAGCTCCACCTCCCCGCTTTCACCGTAGAGTTGCTCATACCACCACACAAGGCAATCACTCTCTCTCACTCCTCGATACAAGCATGCAACATATAAGTCTTGATTAAGGAGGATGATAATAACAATTAGCATTAAATGAAAACTTAGTAATACTACAGATGATTGAAAATAGAGACCACACATTGCATTGATTTGATGCCTCTTTAAATAGGAAGAGATACATGCATTAGCTTGGCTCTAATGGTACTAACCTTTTTCATAATTATCTCCATGATTATCTCCACTGCTTGCTTGATTAGGAGCCAAGATTATCTCAAATGTAGGCATGTAGCCAAGATTATCTCAAATGTAGGCATGTAGCCAAGAATATCTCCAATGTAAGGCGTGTCTTTTGTTGTACATCTATGATCTTTAACAAGAGTAAAAGGGCCAAGACTAATGCCTCAATAACCTTTGAGATTTGAACTCTACCAAGAGGATGTTCATGTGTGCATGTGATGGAGCATATCCAACATCCTCCTTGATCCATACATGGAACATGAAAACATAATGCAATAGCATAGCTCCTATGAGCATAGCTCTACACAAAAATGCATGAGTCCTAGGTATTTTCTAATCATAGTGCATCCCTCCAAAGCCCCATCATCACTCCATGAAACATAGTGCCTCATGTGCACTATCATGAGTTGGGCATACAGACCCAACACTCCCATCAATCTCCCCTTTGAGGGCTATATGGCCAAGTGAGAGACAATCTGGGAATAGACATATCACATAACCTACATCATCGGTGGTTAGAGGTGATTTTCCATATGGAAAATGGAGAGTAGTACATGGCTTTTAAAAAGCCCATGATGCCTCTTCATCATCATAAGCCTGGCATTTACATGGTTGCATAGTGCAATGTTTTCTTCAAGTGTAGACGTGCTAGCAATGTTTGCTACACCTTTGTTGTAGCATTTTTCTGCAAGATGTCCTAGCTTTCCACATGTTGTGCATTGAAGCTTTGGTTTATCCTTGTGATAACAATTCTTTGCAAGATGGCCAATCCTACCACAATGAGTGCATTGAGGAGGTTTAATATTCTTCTTTTAAGTGAGATATGCTTAATCCATCAACTTCTCTTCAGAGGCTTCCTGTCGTAGTTGTTTCTTTTTATATTCTTCCACCCATAAGAGAGGACTCCACATCTTGAATTTTCAGATCCGGAACATTCAGAAGTGTAGTTACAATATTATAATATTCTTCAGCCATACTGTTTAGCAATAAAGCTATTGCCTTGATATCTTCTAATTGTGTAAGGAGACTTTTCATCTTATTAAGACGATTGGGAAAGGAGTCACCGGTCTTCATAGTGAGCCTAAAGCTTTGTAGCTTCAGATTTATCTTTGAATTCTTTCCACTAGTACCAAGAAGTCTATTAAGAGTTTGCCATGCTATTTTAGCTGACTCTATGTTTGAAATATGATGTAAATATTGATCGCCAACAAGCCCAAGTGCTAGAATAGCAAGTGCCTTAGTGTCAGAGAGTTCCCATTGTGCTTTTCCTTCCCTTATGGTGGGTCTATCATTTTTAGATGTAGTAATTACTTTCCACAAATCTTTCTTTTGAAGGATAAACCTTTGCCTAGTCTGCCAAGTATGAAATTTTTCCTCAATAAATCTTTCTAACTGTGAAGTTTTAGACATGATGGCAAGGTCTTACTTGAGAGACTCTCTTCGAGCAGTGTCTAATGCTGAGGTAGAAAGAGATTAGTTATCCATCACAATTCCATACAAATGTTTGTGGCAAGAAAATCACCTAAACCAATATATTTGTCATAATTAAAATACCATAGTTTTCTATCGAGCCTTGATTTTAATTTTTATAATCACTCTTTTCCTCGTCTTAAGAATTTGTTTAGTTGGCTGATTTACCAAAGCTTTACAGTCAAATGAAATTTGTATGATTTCTTCACATGATCTAGTCATATCATCAATAATTCAAAGAACATTGCAAAAGAGTGTTCAAATACTTGACCTTCAAAGAAAACCACCTTGTATTTTGTTGTCGCATATCCGGTTGAGTTGAGCAGAACTGAAGGAGATCAATTCACCAAGGCATGACTGTGATGAGAAGATGAGTTTGATTTTTAATAGGCCTTATTACTAAGGCTTATAAACCTTATGAAAATTATTTACTTCAAAGCCTTAAGAAAACTGGCCACATGGCTTGGGTATCACTACCAGCAAAGAGCGAAGCTGGCCGTGTGGCTCAGCTCAGGTGTTGGCAGCATTGTTCTTAATCTGCCGGTAGCATCTAGCAGGTCTTTGGCCCATGGCGATGGAGTGGAGCACGGATGTGGCAGCGATGGCAAGCGCTCAGAGAGAGTCGATAGAATTCTAATGAAGGAATGCACAGGCTACTCTAATCGAACTTGGCTCTGATACCAAATCTTGATTAAGGAGGATGATAATAACAATTAGCATTAAATGAAAACATAGTAATACTACAGATGATTGAAAATAGAGACCACACATTGCATTGATTTGATGCCTCTTTAAATAGGCAGAGATACATGCATTAGCTTGGCTCTAATGAGATGATTAGGTACTAATCTTTTTCATAATTATCTCCATGATTATCTCCATTCCTTGTTGGATTAGGAGCCAAGAACATCTCCACTGCTTGCTTGATTAGGAGCCAAGAATATCTCGAATGTAGGCGTGTAGGCAAGAATATCTCCAACGTAAGGCATGTCTTTTGTGGTACATCTATGAGCTTTAACAAGAGTAAAAGGACCAAGACTAATGTCTCAATAACCTTTGAGATTTGAACTCTACCAAGAGGATGTTAATGTGTGCATGTGATGGAGCATATCCAACAAGTATAGAGAAGGCACAAGTGCTAGAGTTCTCTCTGTCAATCTCTCTCTCAAGAGACAAAAGCAAGAGCTCTCAATAGCACGAACGAAAATTGTGTCCATTGATTATGAGAAAATGCCTTGTATACAATTGGTCCTTATTCACACTTCGGCGCCCAAAACATACTTAACTAAGGACTTGGATGGCCAATATCTCATAATGTATAACTTTTATAGTGCCTTTGCATGACACTTATTAATGTCCTCAAATGGAGGAGCATATTTGTTAATCCAAAATGGGATTAACATCTCCCCCTACTTGATATAGCTTCTGTCCTCAGAACCTCTTACCAAGGTCAAAAGGACTGGTCGCCAAAATCGTGATGATAGAAGTTCTGGTACGACTAAAGCTTTTTCAGGGTTCTCATGAATGTAGCGTGTGATATCCAAAACCTAGTGTCGACCATGTCCTCGAATGTGACATGCATATATGCTGGTAGACACCTTAGGCGATGATAATATAACATCATGCCTCTATCATCGGTCCTTGATTCATGTCGAACTCCAGCTGATCAGCACCATATCCATCATATCTTTCTTTGGGTTGATCTCTCAAGACCACGAGCAGTTTTAGGAATCGAACACTAGCCATAATTATCGGGTCCGGGATATGGCGCCATGCCTATATCCAATTCAGTATCTACTTTCTTTTCTCTCCTATATCTGTAAATGTTGCTGGCATGAAGATGGGGAAGTTATAGCAGACATGTGAGTCCCTTTGCTTTGCCTCTTGAAACTCCAATGGTGTCCACCTTCTCTTTAGTGGCATGTACAAGAGATCTACTCTTTGTGCTGGTGGTGCACACATATATTGATGGCTATACTCTCGTATTGTAAGATAATCTTTTCTCCAATCTGGCTGTATTCTGAAATCCTCTAGAATCATCTGTGATAATTGTTGTATAACCCCCTCTTCTGTGGATTGGATTGGCCTTCCTTCACCTGCGGAAGCAGTAACTGATCATAAATATCACAATCCTTATTTTCAATAGATATGCCAAATGTGGATTTGCCATCTTGGTGTTTCGTGCCACGTTGGACCATAAACTGCCATCTCTAGCCAAACGTAGTAGCTCTTCTAATTATGGTCTAGGTGCTCAAAGAGGATACGGTACATAGGGTTGTTTTGTTGGTGTGACATCTGATTATGCTTTGGGTAGGATCCACCGAGTAGGTTCAAATGGTGTTATTTGCATTAATACCTTGAACATGAGCTTTGGTTTGAGTAGCAGATTCCCGGCTCTTATGAATCCTTCGTACTCTGCAGCACACAAGGACTTGAGAATAGATTCATTAGTAAATGGTTCAATTACATCTTGTGGGGGAGTGTGACTTACCCCTTGAGTTGGCCATGGGGGTGGAGATAGTTAAGCTGCTGGTAACTCCTCGAGGGTGAGAGTGCTAGTGGGAAATTCTAAGGGTTGAGAAGGAAGAGTAGAAAAAATACAGTCCGCTTGAGATTTGTCAACAGGCAAAGCATTTGGATATGGATTAAGTAATTGATTGGCAACATTAGAATATACGGGGTAAGTAGGATTAAGTGATAAACTTGATGTTTCTTCTTGACCATGTCTTGAATTTGGGGGTGGGTGGTTGGGTTTGTGAAGCTTCATAAAGTCTTGTAGCTCAGTTATATCCTCTGGATTTATGTTGGAATACTCAATACGTGTTTTATCAAAAGTATAAAGGACGTTGGTTAATATGGCTTTTAGATGTTTGTAGACATTATGATATAGTCTTACTTAGAATACCAGAAGGATGATATAAAGAGGACTCACATAGATTTAAGTGCTAATGAGTATTATATACCTCTAGCCACCCATGGCTTCTGATCCATTGATAGCTTTGGGCTACAACCTCGTAGTTGGCCAGTGTGTCAGGAATATCATCTGGAACAAACAGGTCTAATTATCGACACTATTGTCCAGGATTTCGCAGTTTTGTAGCACCCATCACCAACTACAAAGGTTGAGCACAATGGGGTGCAAGGGATAAAAGTAAATATCTTTAGGATCAGTTAGTACTAAGTCCCTTTGAAAAATTCCCATGATGAGGGTAGGATCATCATCATGTTCTATGTTTTAATGAATAAGTGTTAGTTCTCCTAGGCTTAGGTCATCAGACAGGTGTATATCGTATTGAAGTAAAGAGAGGGTTAGTGTAGACAAAAAGAGAATCATAGTTTGAGAAGGGGCCTGAGGAGTTACTGGCAAATTGACCTATCTCCAAGGCTCACTCAAGGAGTAGTCACATCTCGTCTGTGGGTTCTTGTCGTTGGCTGTGTTCTTGGATGGCTAGTTGGCGTTCCAACTCTTGGATGCGCGAGTCCTTGGTGGTGAGAAGGTTTGAAATAGCTGTTTCTCTCACCATCTTGGCAGCACCTAGCTCTTCAAAGCGCCTTGTTGCTTCTTCTTATGCTCGTCTCATGGTAGCTTCCCTTCCTTAAGCCTCTGTAATCCTTTGAAGTCTTTAGGCAGCCAAATTTTGACTTTCTTGTAGGCATATGCTCACTTATGGTAGCGCTATGTGTGAACAAGGTTAAACCAAGGGCACTTTTTCCCATGTGGTTTTTTCCCTTGGACATCAAGTGTGAAAGGACACTCTAACATATAATATTTTGTACTTCTATACTATATGGATGTGGCACACATGCAAGGGTTGACTTGCATTTTGTGGATACCACAATTTTGGCTCACACACTCTCTATCTCTCTCTCTCTCTCTCTCTCTCTCATTTCTGTGTGTGAGCTATTCTAGCCTCCACCTAACCCTAATGTGCAGGTTTGTGTGTGTGAGTGGTGTCAGAGCTGGGAGCTGGGAGAGCTGGCCCTGAAATTCTGCTGCTGGAAGAAAACTTGTAAATTTTCATCGCTCTGTAGATTTTCGTTGCCGTCCGTCCGACAGTTCTGTCGACGCAGGTTCCGTCCGCCGTCGATTCCAACCGACGGTTCTGCCACCTCTTCCTCCGTCAACCAAAGCCGACGGCACTACTGGGGAGCCCACCACTGCCGCTCAGCCCACCTGGCGGTGCCTCCCTCTCCAGCCGGTGGAGATACTGCAACCAGATCCGTCGTCGCCCACCAGCGACCCTGCTCCGTTGTGTTTCGACCGTCGCTGCTGTCGCCCAGCAGTGACCCCGCTCTGGCTACCCTCGCTGTTTTGTTCTAGCCGCCCTCTCTGTTCCGCTCCGGTCGCCTTCGACATTTCATTATGGCCGTCTGTTGTCTCCCATGCGCACCCGCCAAGGACTCCAGCGCCGTGCCCAGTAATCGGCTCCCGTCCGTTCTGACTTGCCTATGGCCCCCGACTCCAACGTCGTGCTCACCTTGCGCCTATTGCTTCCATGCGTTGTTCGCGCCCAGTGCTCTTCATCGCCTGCACGACACTTGCCCAGCACCCCGCCTCCTCTGACTGGCCCGACACCTACCTCGTCAGCTGTGTGTGCCCTCCTCGACACCTGCAGCTCCGGCACACTCTGCACGCCTCCATCTGGCTGCCACGTACATGCACCCGCCTGCAACTCCAAGTGCTTCTCCTCATTGAGTTCCCAGCTCCGCCGGCTCCCACCATCAGCTCTAATCGCCTGTGTGCTCCCCACCTAACATCATTTACACTCTGCAACTACAAGGTATTTCTAGTACACATTTTTGGTCAAACCCAAATACAAAATTTGCAGCCATTTCAGTGTAGGTCATATGCAAATTTTGTAGACACCTCTGTGCAAGTCAGATTCAAAGGAAAGTTGCAGGTGCAATTAGGGGGGATTCAGATCAGCCAGCCCCAACACAAGAAAATCCTCATGTAGAACATGTGGAACAGCTAGCCATTCAGCCCCCTTCTATGGAAGAAGTGGAAGATCTTGTCAGGGAAAAGCAAACAGCCATAGACACAGCCATGTCAGTGCCAAGATGGTTGCTGAAAACTTTGCAAGAAAGCAAACTTGCGCTCCACTCACAGGTAGAACAAGGGCTAGTTCCAGCCATGCTTTGAATATACATCGTGGGAGTCTGCATTAGCAATGGGTGGTCTCTTTGATTCAGAAGAGTCTTCTTCTTGTGAAGAAGCACATGAGAATGAACATTGTTTGCAAGCTATGCAAGTTGAAATTTCTTCTATCATGAAGAACAATACATGGGATCTTGTGGAATTGCCTAAAGGCAAGCATGTAATTGGAACAAAGTGGGTGTACAAAGTCAAAAGAAAGTCTGATGGTACTATTGACAAGTACAAAGCATTGTGGCTAAAGGCTACTCCGAGAAAAAGGGAATAGATTATGAAGAGACTTTTGCTCCTACTTCCAGAATGACCACAATAAGATCAGTGATTGCATTGGCTGCACATAAAGGATGAATAGTGCATCAGTTGGACATCAAAGCTGCATTCTTAAATGGGGATTTATAGGAGGAAGTATATGTAAATCAGCCCATTGACTTTGTAGTTCCTGGTGAGGAACATAAAGTATGCAGGTAACACAAAGCATTGTATGGGTTAAAGCAAGCTCCAAGAGCGTGGTATGCTATTTTCTTTGTATTTGGAGGTATTTGCAACAGTGGCCACTGGGTGGAGTTATGGCACGTATACTATTTTATTACCCTGGCAATAACCTTGTGCCATTAGCAAGTCCTTTCGAACCCATTGCTTACGAAGGCTTTATGGAGTGTTGTTTTGTTTGGAGTACTACCAACTTACCTATGAAGACCATTTCTATCCCTTGTCTTCTCTTTGAACCTTTCTTTTGATGCCTTATTGACGCCCTTCCTCATCCTTGTAGTTTGAAATTCTTGACATATGATCGTCGGCCAACACATGTTGTGTCCCATTTCTCACCGTAACTGTGAAGTCAAATTTCAATAGTAATAGCAACCAGTGTGTGATTCTTCATGGTGCAAGGCTTGTTCAGCAAATATAATAAGGCCTGATGGTCTAGGAAGAACATGAATTGTTGGCCAATAGGTAATGTCGATACTTCTTGACTGCATAAACCATGGCCAACCCTTGTCGCTCTGTGGTGGTATAATTCGCCTCTGCATCATTCAATTAGCGACTAGCAAAGTAGACTGGGTAGTCTGATTTGAACTCACCACGGTGTGGCAATACGCATCCAATAGTAAAGTTTGATGCATCAATATGCACATGAAATATAAGGTCCCAATTAGGTGGTCTTAGAATTAGCGTGCTAGCCAGTGCTTGCTTCAATCTATCATATGCTTCCTGGCATTCCTTAGTCCATTCAAAGAGAATGAGTAGCTTATATAATGGTCTGGTGATTTTAGGATAGAAGATTATGAAGCGGCAGTCATACCCAACATGTTGATTTCATCTCTTTGTAGTTCCAAGCAAAACAATCCTTAAACTCTTTAAGGAGAGTAACAAGCTTATTCTCTTCAAATGGAGTCAAGTCCTTAGTGATATAAATAGGTTTGGTTTTCTCCCTTAGTTCCACAATATCAACTTCCTTGACTTTATCTAGGCCATCGTATGATGTGGACAACCCATCTTCCTTAACTCTTTTTGCCATCAATTGGACCACCTTTCGTTCGTCTCAATTGTGTAGGTTTTGAAATGTTCTGGTACTCAAAGCAGGCCTGGTTTATCCTCATTCTCACTTTTTGTTTTAGCCATAACTTTCCTGACCTCTCGCTTAGCTTCTGCCAAAGCTCTGCCACCAAAGCTTTGTTTATTTTTTGGTGCCCAGTTTTATAAGCTTAGGCATTTTCGATTCTTGAAGGATGAATTCCTCCTATGTTTCCCTTCAAGTGATATCTTACTCAGTTCCTAACCCCAATTCTTAGAAAACTCATCGTGTACCTTAGTGGCTTCGAGGTATCTTAACCACTTGACATCCGTGGGTTTTCTTCGTAGTAGGGCATTTCATCGAGTGATATATCATTCTTGCTTTCACCATCTTCTAAGGTGTTGGGCACTAGTACGGCCCTGTGATCTAGTCCCTTCTATGCTAGAGGCCTCCTCTTCTGATTCCTCATCAATGGTTTGCCAATTGACCATATTGACAGAGGTAGTGGAAATAGTTCCAGATTCCACATATTGGGTTCCTCAGGGTTGCATCACATCTATGGTAGCTAGCACATGCATCGAGTTTTCACTAAAATCCAGAGGAGGAAGTGATGCATACATTTCCATTTCCTCTTCCTCTTTGTAATTTTCCACCATGAGCTGGCATATTTATACGGATGTGGTTCGTTCGGTTGTTGTGACCGAATCATTACCGAACAATTGCCCTTCCATGGGGTGTGCTTTCCATGTTCTTAGATTTATCTTTAGAATTTGTGAATCCCTACGAACATACACATGGTCTAAAGCCCAATTGTGCACCAATTTGGATTCCCTCATGGTCTCCCCAATATTATGCCACATGAGTCTGGTTGGCATAGAAAGTCCATTACTACAAATGTATTATGGTAGAAAAACATAAAGAGTTTGAGTCTCACATTCTCTAAAACCCAATGGGCCTTGAAGATGTTCTGTCTGCCATTTTAATGGTAAGATATACTCTTTTTTGGATCGGTTTTTTTCCAGTTTTCCAACATCATTTTGTGATGATGCTAACCCCCACCCCATCATCCAAGATAGCGAATGCGTGGTATCCATTATGATGATTGGGATCATAGAATTAGTGTTGTCACTTTTGTAATAACGCCCCAACTGATTAACTAGTATCTAGACGACTCTTGTTGTTCTTTCCCTTGTGTGTTTTAAGGTTCTTTCTTCCAAAGGTAAGAGAACATCCTCTGTAGTGTTGGCTGGCCTTAGTCCGCTTTCTATCCATTCCTTTATGTCTTCCCATAATGTTGGTGAACTACATAGTAGCAGTTGTCCCAATGGCATTTACATGGAAGTAAACAATATGGCCGCGAGGCTGCCTACATCTCTGGGTTCTTTCTTCCAAAGGTAAGAGAACATCCTCTATAGTGTCGGCTGGCCTTAGTTCACTTTCTATCCATTCCTTTATGTCTTCCCATAATGTTGGTGAACTACGTAGCAGTTGTCCCAATGGCATTTACATGGAAGTAAACAATATGGCCACGAGGCTACCTACGTCTCTAGGTTCTCCAGCAATTGAGGGTTCCTTCCATGTGTGCGTCTCGTATCCATCCCTACGGAATGAAGGATGGACTCATCCTATGCGTCTTCCTCAACATTCTTGACATGGTGTTTCCTTGAGATCCCTCTTCCGTCTCTTCTGGAATTGGAGTAGGTAGGTCCAATTCCCTTTTCCTTGTTGGTTTGTTTCTTGGATACATTGTATCCCTGACCCGATTAGCCCTTAACTTGACTTCGTGAAATCGTTGACACTCTTCCACTAGGGCCCTCACTTCTTCTAGCTTCCTTATCTCCTCTCTTCAGCATTTGGGTATTCATCGAATCCCTTAGGGGTTGATGGTCTTTTCCCTTGCGTCTCTTAGTTAGGTTCTTTTGGTTTGATCGCTTGATCCCTCTCTTCTCTTCTTCTCTTCATTGAGTGGATTTGGTGTTGATCGTATCTTCCTCAGATCCATCTTAGATTGTGACCGTGGTGTCACCCTTACCCACTTTTTTCACCCTCCTTCTCCTGCCATCTTTGGAAGTGGTTGCATTTGTTGCGTTCTTCCCTTTGTCCCCCAATTGGGCCTAGGCGCGCATGTCGGGGCATTGAGTGGCGTGATGTTTCCAGGCTCCAAATTAATGGTTCGGACGGTGGCGTGATTAGAAGTGGAAGTCAAACCACTTGCTCGGTATGGAAAATCTTTGATCAATTCCACATTTAGTACAAGTAAGTGTTGGCATGTCATTGGGTGGTGCAGTCAATTGTTAAGGTTGGTGTGTATGAATCACATTCTTGTTTGGACATTCAGCGATTCAATTCAGTCCACTGCAACCAAAACATTGTAGTGGTCCTCTCCTCATGTGTCGTTCTACTTCAATCCTCTTCAGATCTAATTCTACTTCCTTTGAGGTTGGGAAGAATACTTGACCAGTCTTAGCTGTGCTTTCGATGTCTCTTGTCATTCGGGGGGTGCCAGTGTGTTTGACAGCCTCAAATTTGAAGGTTGGATAGGTACTTCTTACCTTGGACCAAGTCTCGTGCTGGTTGACAAACCCATGCCTGTAGATTGCATCTCTTCATCATTTGGCAGTTTGGAGACCAAAAAATCCCAGGGCTATATCAATGATACCGCTGGATCTAGTGGTTTCTCCTCTTCTTGAAAC
This sequence comes from Cibotium barometz, assembly GCF_041138505.1. NCBI lineage: Eukaryota > Viridiplantae > Streptophyta > Polypodiopsida > Cyatheales > Cibotiaceae > Cibotium > Cibotium barometz. Next base: position 41,674,523 of record NC_141067.1, on the reverse strand, counting down.
CTAGAGTATCAGAGCCCTTCTTTTATGGATTCTTTAGTATTAGTTTCTATGGTGGCTAGATTTCTTACAACACTCAATACTGAGTGGCATGAACCCACACTCTTTTGATAGGAAGATCCTAGGTGATTTGATGCACTATCGTCAGGAGTGAGGTTGTCTCCCTGATGAGCTTTCCAGACCTCAAGTGCATGTGCCTATGATTTGATAAGCTATTTTGCTGCCCTAATTAAATTTTGATTAGATACTATTGACTTGTTTTTTGAGGCCATGATTGTAGAGAATAGTTCACGGCCTGAAATTTCAAAAAACTGTTCACGTCATGAACGATGTTCAGCACTTTCACGTGTTTAAAGTTTTTTCTTAGGACTCACAAATCCACGTTTCCTTGTTATGATTTTTATTGGTCTCAAGAAATTCCTTTACCTTAATCCGACAATACCATGTTCGTGAGTTAGATTTAATTAAGGTGTGAAATTGCATAAATAGTTTACATCGTGAAGGAAAAATGTTTCACTTCGTGAAATGCAAATGGTTCACGTCATGAAATGAAAATGGTTCACGCCATGAAATGCTCTGAAAAAGTTCACGTCGTGAAATGAAAATGTTTCACGCCGTGAAATGCAATTGATTCATGTCGTGAAACGATTTGAAATAGTTCAGGTCATGAACGTTTTCTGCTAATTCACAATTCTTAATTTTGTATGACCCATGGTGTCAGAGGTGTCAAGATAAGGCTACTTATTTTAGGCAAGGTAATCCCGTGAATTACGACACTAATTGCGACGATCATGCCACGAGGGTTTCACGCTGTGAATTTGTAGAAAATGTTTCATGTCATGAGATGGTCTCCTGCAGTTTCACGTGGGAAATTCTTGTGTTGACTAAGATGAATTTGGGTGCAAAATCCTTATCCAAATGCTTCCAAAATGATTGTGCCACGTATAAGGAATGTAATATGATTTTAAGACACAATCAATGGCTCCTTATTTTTTAAAAGTAAAGAAAAACAAAACATCACCCTACTCGTTCATGTTAATGATTCTAGTGATACAAACATCAAAATTGACTAGAAAAAATAGTGGAGCCTTCTTTCAAGGCCACTCCACCACACAAATACACAACAAAAACAACCAATTTCTCATAATTTTTCACTTCCACTCAAATCTTATCCATTTATTCCATACACAATACACTACCAAAATGCAAAGGTAATGATGAATATTATGTATTGGGAGCTGAAACTCAAAGAGGACAGAAGAAACAAAGGTGTTTCCCCTGCAATGGCGCCAAAAAAATTATGGGCTACCATACCTCCAAGAGGGAGCTCAATACATTCACCTTAGGGAGCAGAGAAATAGAACACAACTATCATAGAGCACTTACCAATGCTTCGAACTTGTGTCCCTTGAGGTCTCCAAGCTCACTTGAGAAGCTCCAATCCTCCAAGCTCCACCTCCATGCTGTCACCGCGTAGAGTCACTCACACCAGCACACAAGGCAATCACTCTCTCTCACTCCTCAATACAAGCATGCAACATACAATTATAGAGAAGGCACAAGTGCTAGAATGCTTTCTCTCAATCTCTTTCTTAAGACAAAAGTAAGGTCTCTCAATAGCACAAAGGGGGATTGTGTCCATTCATTATGAGAAATTACCGTATATACAATTGGTGCTTATTCACATTTTGGGTGCCCAAAACTTACTTAACTGAGGCCTTGGGTGGCCAATATCTCATAATGTACAACTTTTATAGTGCCCAGCATGACACTTATTAATGTTCTCAAATCTCCAAAATGGGACTAACAGTCTAGAATAGTTATGAATTGATTTTGTAGCCTCTGACTACACTTAGAAAACTCGCAACTTACTCAGATGGGTGAATATTCATTATTTATATAACCATGAAAATCTTTGGTTTTTCACAAAAGGAAAACAAAGAGCTCAATTATCAGTAAACATATTATGTAAAGTCATGTGTGAAGATTAAGAATGTATCTAATATCTTGCTCTCTATCATAGCAACTAACCAGACAAAACCTCACCATACTATATATATATAAGGATAGAAATAAGGCCTTTCTCTTACCATTTTGATCTTATTGTGTCAATGCACTTTTTTATGTGTAAAAAAATGGGATCCAAAAGGAAAAAACAAATTTTGAGTATTAGTCTTCATTCCAAAGGAAGAGGTTACTATTTGTAACATGTAAAAGCTTAATAAATAGAATCAATACTGTAATGGATAGAATTCAAGAATCTTTTGTGACAAAGATAACACATAACATAGAGAGATATGTGTAAAACTAGAGAGAGAAGGAGTCTGACACAGTATTAGGTCTCGAAAACCCTCTCTCGGCACCCTCTCTAGGCACCCACAATAAATGGTGTATTTGCTTTATTAGAATTATGTAAATCTATAAAATCTTCTAGTTCTTGATCTTTAACCTTCACCTTGGTTCAAGAGTTTTCCTTGGCTATCATGGCCCTTGCAACCCTTTCTAAATTTGTAAGATGAGAAATGAGATCCTTGCTTATGCTATTTATAGCCATTTGTATGCTGGTCGATTTTCTCTTATAGGTGTCGGCATGTTGAAAAGTCTTCCACCACAACCAAAAATCATGCATTTTCAAGATGCGCTTCACACACCTAGACCTAGCCGCCTCTTGCATTATTGTCCAGGCTACTGCCTACTAGGACTGTGCAATCTTAGCTTACCTTGATGTCTAGCCTACCTAGATGGGGCTAGCCAAGACCTTATGGGCTAGCCAACTTGGCCCCCCTATCCCTTCTAAGCCTGGCCGTCTTGCTTCCTAGGCCTTCGAGGCTTGTCCACCACCGACAACATGTCCTAGCCAATGGTGGCTATTGGTTTTGGCCCTGGGATTCTTGCCCCCTTAGGATGGCATAAGGCCTACTCAGACTCTTAGTTCAAGGATAACAATCCCTTTTTGGGGTAGCCCCTACCCCATATTGTAATGCTCCTTGACCCCCCTATCCCTTCTAAGCCTGGCCACCGTCTTGCTTCCTAGGCCCTCGAGGCTTGTCCACTGATAACATGTCCTAGCCAATGGTGTCTATTGGCTTTGGCCCTAGGCTTCTTGGCCCCTTACGGTGGCCTAAGGCCTACTCAGTCTCTTAGTTCAGGGATAATAATCCCTTTTTGGGGAAGCCCAAAGGGCTACTGTAATGCTCCTTGAATCATAGCTTGAGGACTTGTAAGACTAGAACTTTGATTCTCCACCCAACCACATCCCAAATGGACCCTAGACACATGGTTATATAGGCCTAGGTGATGCATGAACTTTGAAGTTTAGTCCCTTGACCTTTCAATGGCTAGACAAGTCCCTTTCACTATCCAATGGCTCCTTAACTCCCCCTAGAAGGGGCCACCTATTTCTGTGGCCTTTAGGCTTCCCTTATGCACCATCTACATCCCTTTTACATTGAACTTAATGCCTATTAACCATTGCTTTAGGCATTTCCAATTTGAAATCCCCTCAACCTTATTTATATGCAAATCTTTTACATGTAAATAATCTTTTCTTGTCTTACCTTATAGTGTTTCCTATCAGCCTCATAACAGTTGCCCCCTTACATGTAAACAATCTTTTCTTGTCTTACCTTATAGTGTTTCCTATCAGACTCCTAACAGTTGCCCCCTTACATGTAAGTATATGCTCTAAGACCCACGTGTAACACGCGGAAGCTCTTAGAGTCTTCTTTCAGCCCTAAACACTACTGGAAAACATCTGATGCAAAACACAAGAATGTAGAGAGAGTAGAGAGAGAGAGAGATGTGCTGGAAAATTCAATATATTACTATAGTACAAAGATGTACTTGTCTATAGCCCTAGGATGCCTTGAAGAAAAGGTGATAACACCCAAAATTTTGTCCCCCTATGCGACTCCTACTGAACCAATCCCTAGAGGATTGAATGGTTCTAATAATGAGCACATGGCCCCCTTTTATAGACCCTCTAAGGCTTGGCCAACTGGCAAGTTCCACAACCATAAAACACTTCAACGCTGCCCGACTGGGCAATAACTGCCTTAAACGCTGTCCAACTGGTGGTTTTCTTTGATCATTAGTCACCACTGCCGCCTTGTCCTTTGGAGTGCCTACAGCGGACACAACTCTGACATCATCCTTCATGCAGCCGCCGTCAGTCCATTCTAGCAGCCGACAGCCTCTTCCATGCTATGCTTCAAGACCAATACTACCAAACAACCCTCCTTGCTCCAGTTTCTGGTTCTTATCTAGTTCATAGTCTTTATCTGGCTGCCTCTTCTGGATGAGCACTAGATAATTGTCCATGGCATTGATCATACACATGACATCCCATTCTACTAAACTTGATGACGGGATTCCAACCTGTTCTTGGATGATTGTCATCATTCCATTCTATTCCTGGAGTCCCTCTATCATCCATCCATCCCTGGCAACCCTTTTCTTTGAAAGCTCAGCCCGGTCTCCAAACTACTCTGTCTCATAGACTAAGGTCTATGCATTTGGTTCCATCTAGTCCACAATCCATTCCTGCCTTGAATCTGAACACTCTCTTGGTCTTCATTCCTGAGAAATGAGTCTCGCACTCTCACATCACCCTTTGGAGTATAATCCTCCCTTGGGACCGTTGCCCGAGGACCTATCTGGCTCACAGGACTACCATCCCCTCTGGCTTTGTGGAACACCACCAAAAAACCTCCTCGGAGCTCTTCCCATTCTATGTTCCTTGCCTTGGGCTTCGTATCTGTGTACTTTCCTATACCTTAGACCTATACACCATCATATGGGACTGATTTAGTGTTTAGCTTTGCTGAGCCTGATGCTCTGATACCAATGTAACATGCGGAAGCTCTAAGAGTCTTCTTTCAACCCTAAACACTACTGGAAAACATCTGATGCAAAACGTAGATATGTAGAGAGAGTAGAGAGAGAGAGATGTGCTGGAAAATTCAGTATATTACTATAGTACAAAAAGGTACTTGTCTACAGCCTTAGGCTACCTTGAAGAAAAGGTGATAACACCCAAAATGATGTCCCCCTATGGGACTCCTACTGACCCAATCCCTAGAGGATTGAATGGTTCTAATAATGAGCACATGGCCCCCTTTTATAGGCCCTCTCTAAGGCTTGGCCAACTGGCTGATTGCTGGTCGGCCAGTTCCACAACCATAAAACACTTCAGCGCTACCCGACTGGGCAATAACTGCCTTAAACACTATCCGACTGGTGGTCTTCTTCTATCATTAGTCGCCCACTGCCGCCTTGTCCTTTGGAGCGCCTGCCAGCCGCCCGCCCCGACACAACTCTGATGTCATCCTTCATGCAGCCGTCAGTCCATTCTGGCGCCGACAGCCTCTTCCATGCTATGCTCCAAGCACAATACTACCAAACAGCCCTCCTTGCTCCAGTTTCTGGTTCTTATCTGGTTCATAGTCTTTATTTGGCTACCTCTTCTAGATCAGCACCAGAGAATTATCCATGGCATTGATCATGCACATGACACTAGGTGCCTAGTACTTGGCTACAAGTTAAACAACAAGGTAGGACAATGTGCACCTGGCCAAGACCATGTACAAGACTTTTACACTTGACCTTTGATGCTTAGAGTGTAAACCTAGGTGACTTGTCTCTAATTGGGGGCTCACATGGGACCAATTTCCACTTCAGGTCTTGCACCTTCTATATAGATATGTCCATGTGGCATCCAGGTGTGGGATGCACGTGACAAACTTACAAGGCAAGCAGAAGAAAGTGGAAAAAGATTGCCTCCATGTCCCAAAGATACACTTGTGTTCCTCTACGAGGATTAAGTGGTAGTGTACATTGTGCAAAGAGATGTGGATATCCCTGAGGGCATGTTGCCCAAAAAATGTGTATCCAGGTTGCCTCTAAGTTCAGATCCTCCAGTCCAGATGTCTTATGGCCTATTCCAACCACCTTTATAGGGTGATCCTGGGCATATCTTGGCTCGTAAGCCCTCTTCCTGTGCTGCTTACCCAGGCATGCCCTGTGCCCGTCCTCTCATCGGCCTGTTGAAATTGCACATGAATGGGTCGTTCCTCTGGATACCTTTGCCTTGCCCTCTTCATTGTGTCCATAGCCATGCCTAGTGTGAAGGCCTCGGGCTCTGATTGCTCTAGTGTGATGATATCTTCTTCGAAGATGGTCTACTCAAGTTCCCTGGGCCTTCTTTTCCCGCCTCGACTCCATTTCCACCCATAGGGTGGTATGCATGTAGGTTCAGTCTTCGGCACTCCCCTTCCCCTTTTTTCTTGGTGACTTTGTTGGCGACGGGAATTAGTAGGGTCTCTCTTCCAATGACTTGTTGCCTCCTTACTCGGATCCACGAGTCATAAGAGGCCGTTTCTTCCATGCACTGCTCTAGATCCGGGGGAGGGGTTTCTTTCCTATCTTGATGCTTCTGCCTAGGGGCTGCTTTGTCCTTGTCTCTCTGTCTTAGGCGTTTCTAACTAGTTCATGAATTTTGCAATTTCATCCAAGTTAGAAGGTCTCATGGAATGTGCCTACTAAGCTGTCTAGATTAAATTTTGCATACATTTAAGAGGAATCTCCTTCCAGATGCCCATGCTTCTTTGGCCCATTTCTTCTTGGATTCTTTTCTCTGCAGGTGATCTTTTGCTCTTTTTTTTCCTTTTTGCCTAGCTTTGGAAGTCTTCTATCATTTTTTCCTTTGCTCAAATTTCCTCTACATGTACCCTTATCATGGCATCCATTTGATCTTATCTATTCCTAAGGTCAGTGTGGGATGTTGTCAAGGTGACCTTCAGCTCACTGTCATTTCCCCCCCTTTTCCTCTTGTCACCCTTGCAGGCGTAGCTACCTCTACCTTCTTTTTTAGAGCATTTATTATCTTTCCTTCTTATTTTTGCTACTCTTTAAATTCTTGGATGAGTGTCTCTAACTCTTTAATTTGAAATTTGGCACGGCCTTATCGTTTTACTTTTCCTCTAGTTTCTTTGTAGCTACCCATGCGTGTTCTTTCAACTCTTCATCATGGTTCAGGTCCATTGATGAACCTCTCCATAAAAAAATTTCCTTTCTTTTCCTTTCTCACTGTGCGAGGACTAGCTTCTTTTTGTCTCCCCCCTTAAAGATGGTGAACCTCCTTTCCAAAGACCACTAATTCTTACTATAGCTGCTCATTTTTCAATTACAGATCTTTTCCTTTGCTGGTGTCTACCCCACTGTTGCTGGCCTCCTTGCCCAATGCATAGATTAAGCTTAATCTATGTATTGATCTTAATCTATGGATTAAGCTTAATACATGCATTAAGATTAATCTATACATTAAGCTCAATCTATGGATTAAACTCTATTCATGCATAGAGATTAAATGTATGCATCAAGCTTAATGCCTAGTTTAAGCTCTATGCATTAAGCTTAGTGCATGCATTAAGCTCTAATATGCATTAAGCTTAATGCATAGGTTAAGCTCTATGCATGTATTAAGCTCTATGCATAGCGCTTAATGCATAGATTAAGCTGTATGCATAGAGCTTAATGTATGCATTAAGCTAAATGCATAGGTTAAGCTCTATGCATGTATTAAGCTCTATGCATAGCGCTTAATGCATAGATTAAGCTCTATGCATAGAGCTTAATGTATGCATTAAGCTTAATGCATAGAGTAGGCTCTATGCATGCAGTAAGCTTTATGCATAGAGATTAATCTATGCATTAAGCTTAAGCTATTTGCATGCATGGTTAAGCCTAAGCTAACCCTAAACCTCGGCACCGACCAAGGGAAGCAATTAGTAATACAAAGCCCTAAAAGATTAATGCATATATTCAAAACCCTAAAGAATAAAAACAAAAGAGACCTTACCTCTATATTGTCAAGCTAAAAGAGATAATTAGTGCAAGACCTACACAACATAAAAAGGTAAAAGATTGATTAGTAACACATTTAATGAACTCTACCTACCAAACATAAGAGACATACAAAAGAGAGCTTACCTCTATATTATCAAGCTAAAAGAAATTATTAGTGCAAGATCTACATAACATAAAAAGGTAAAAGAGTGATTAGTAATACATTTTTTGAACTCTACCTACCAAACACAAGAGATATACAAAATACCAATACACATTAAGCATAGACACAAAAAGGAGAAGGAGAAGAAGAAAAAGAATGTTAGTATTCTATGCATTAATCCTAATCACATTATGTTTCTTATTATTTCTCATTAGGTTAAGCATAATAGAATCAAACCCTAACCATTAGGTCACACCATAACTTGTAGAGTGATGGATAGGAAAAGAAAGAGATATAGGATAGGGAAGGTGAAGAAGAAGAAGAACCCTAAACAAATACATTAGAATAAAACATAATAGAAAAATACCTTCAATAGCTTACACCATAGACATATAGTGATAAAGAGAAAGAGTCTCATGAAGAGAAAGAGAAAGGGGAATATAAAGAATACAGGTGCATGAGAGGAGAGATAGATTGATGAAGCGGAGGAGGTAGTGCATAAACTTAAGGAAAGGGTTGGAGAGAATTTTTTAGGGGAGAGAAAGATAGGCATCGACGGTGCCATAGGTTTGAAAAGTTAATTTTCTCTACGTTTCTATAAGCGTCGTTAAAAATGATTCCTAAAAATACATTAACAATGCTTTAATGATACTTATGACATTGCCTATAGCAACAATGGAAAATTTCTAGAGAGAAAACTTATACATATATCATTGACACTGCTAGTTTTAGTCCATGTATTCATATTTAGTTTTTTAATTGCATACTTTTTGCCCAATATAGATGTCTTCTACTAGTTCAAGTAGTGATGGGTCACCACCATTTATTGGAGGTCTAGAGTGGTTGCAAAGAAGAATCCCTTGATCATATGCAAGATGCAAGAATGTTTGTGTACGTGAACATCGAGTGACATTCGAGCATATCAGAAAATGGGGATGGTTTGTACCAATACTAGCCAGCTTGATGATGCAAGGCAATTCCTCAGTTAGTATATAAACTTATGAGATGAAATGTAAGCTCATGATTTGCCATATATAATGTTGAGTATCATTTTTAAATATGGTTCATTAGGATGAGGAGGACATGGACATTCATGTACAAGTATTACACAATATGCCTTATTATTTTGTCATTGGGAGAAACTTGAGGAAGGAGTACAAGCGTCATAAGGAGCACTTTGAAAGTTGAGTATGTTTAGTACATTTCGAAGACCTAGGATCTCCTTCACATGAGATAGAGGAACAAGATGTTATGGAGGAGATGATTGCTCACTTTTCTCAAAGCGAGGGTGAGGAAAAGACACCTAACTTTGAAACACATGAAAGAGAGGATGTGTTACACAAGGAGGCTAACCATCACTGTATGAGGGTGCAAAGTACTCAACTTAATGGGCATGCTTGAAATTCTTGAACTTACAAACAATATATGGATGGAGAAAAAATAGTGTGAATAGCCTATTTCGATTATTAAAGAAGATGATCCCAACAAACAACCGAAAGAAAAAGTGATGCTCAAAAAATACTTTCCAAGATTGGTATGGATTACACTCAAATTCATGCATGTTGTAATGATTGTGTACTATTTAGGGGTGCCTTTGCCAATGTCATGCAATGTCCAATTTGTGGAGAGGATCGTTACAAGATGGATTTATAGGGTGCAAAAAATTTACAAAAGGTATTGAGGCACTTTCCTATTTACCTCATATTCAACATATGTTTTGGTGTCAATCCATTGCTGGGTTAATGACATGGCATGTGAACCATCATTCAACCGATGGAATGATGATGACTCCGGTTGACTCACTGGCTTAGGCTCACATGAGGATGGATGGCCAGAGTTCAAAGATGAGTCCCGTAATTTACGGCTTGGATTGGGTGAACCCATTTAGATTTAGGTCTACATCATGGTTCACATGGCCCATTTGTTGAAATATACAAGTGAATGGTGTGTGCGGGAACAAGCCCTTAGCTAGAGATTGTAAAAGGGAGTCAATAATTGAGTGGGTAGTAGTGAAAAGGTGAGAAGAATCTACTAGATGAGAGAATCAAGGGTAGCATTAGTGAATATAGGAGTGTGACAAGATTCTAGGAAAAGGTGCCCCTAGATGTAGGGGAGGTGGCACAAATAAAGGAGAAATCAGTGGTGGGGAGTGGGTGCTTGGCACCTCTTGTGGATGTAAAAGCTATAAATTGAGACATTGGCCTAATGAGAATTTGCTACTTTTTGAGTATCCATGCCTACATTATGCTATTAGATTAATTGTGCACTAATCTTGCTTTAATCACTTTCTAATTGCTTACTAATCATGTTGATTCTTGCATTTGATCCACCATAGCCTATCACATTGCTTAAAATTCAACACTTGGTATCAGAGCCTAGCTTAGCATTGAGCTATTGTTTTAAGCCTAACCACCTTCTTCATTACTAATTAGGTGCTAATAGCCTTATAAGCCATTTTTCACTTTCTGAAGTACCCACACTCAGTGGAGCTTAGATCTCTCCCTCCACACAGCTCCATTGCCTACAAAATTCACACACCCTCTTTCCAACATCTTGGCACCTAGGCGTGGTACCTCAAAAGCTCAAACCGTCGACGAATGCAGCCAGGAAACATCGATTTGCTGGTGTCATGTTTTTGAGAAAATTTACAAAATCGCCATCATGACCTTGAATTGGAACCATTGGAGCTAGCCCAAGGGGCTTTTGGGTGTGCTGAACATGCTGGTGTCCTTAGAATTTTGAAATTCGTTAAGGAGAAGCTATATCAAGCTCTAGATCAAATTTGCAAGTGACTTTCGTAAAACAGAGATTAAGCATTCATTATTTGGTCAAATCTTATGTTTTTGGGCTTGATCCGCTACTACTAGAATAAGTGATATTGATTCCCTTAAAAGGATTTGAGCTCATATGAACTCCAAGGCATCAAGTCTAGCCTCCCCATACACTTTATTTTTTGCACACAAAATAGGAGATTAATCTCACTAATTAGTGAGTGATTAATTAACATTAATCACTCAAATTTGATGCAATTGATGGTTCCAAGTTACCATTGGATATCTGATATAGATCTCTATCACTTTAGATTGCAATTTGAAGTTGGTTTGATGTCCCAACCATCCAGTACAAAACCAACTATCCTTGGCTTTATGAAATTTTTGGTATATCCATGCTTGTAAACTTGTTGTAATCATCATTAAACACCAAATTGGAGTTGTAAAAGGGTAGACGCTACCCTTAAATCTTGAATTGGATCAAGAGGTAAGGAATCCTTCACATTATCATGAGCATTGCACAAGTAGCTAAATTCAACGGGGAACAATTCCATACATGGCAAGCAAAAACCATGTATTTGCTCATGAGGAAGAATCTATAGGGGGTAGTTGAGATTGTAAGCTACAAAGCTTAAGTAGATGAAAATGTGATGAGCTATTTCTCATGATGTCATGCAGTCATTTAAACTTTGTTCTTGCAACACTAACTATAAGAAAAACACTTGTATAAGAATATATAGCATATCATCATTTCTTTGGTCTTGGAGCACTAACCTTGACAAAAACACGTCACTGCAAATATGTAATACATTGGAAAAAGGAACATGAGCTATAAGAACTAGGGTACAAAATGATGTGATGTGCATGTAAAAATTGTATCTCTTCAATAGAATGGTAATATTATAAGTTGTGATTTTAAACTCATAAAATTAAGTTAATCAAAATGTAATGTGTAATACTCATGATGTCATGCATTCATTAAGAATCATAATCTTGGACATAGAATTAAGGGGCTACTGAAAATCATGATATTATTGACGTAAGTCTAAAAAGAAGGATGCATTATCATTATCATAGGAAATATTTTGTCCATAGTTAATTTGACCTTGAAACATTAACAATAAGTAAACACTTCTATAATAATATGTAGGACATTAGACAAAAGTGTGTGAGCTATAGAAATCAACATGGAAAATCTTATCTTATCTTGCAAGAAAATGTTCTTGAGACCATTATTGCATGGTCAAAATAATATTTACATTTTCTTTACACTATCAAGATTATTATCCTATTTTTACTTATTTTTCCTTGCATGTTTTAGATGAAATTTGAAATTGAAGTCATCTCAATGAGAATTCTTACCTAATGTAGTTTCTATATTTGACCAAAATACTATGTAACATAGTTTTGTAATTCATTGTAAAGATCAATAATCATATTTGTAGATATAAAAAAAAGATTAATAACCATGAAGATCAAAACCTCATTATTGAGCATTGAAAAGTACGTATGGATGTTTATTGAGGTGAGCCTAAGTGAATAAATCAGAAATATAATGTCATTATCTTTGCATTTACTCACAAAAATGGAAGTGGGGAAATTTCATTGCACACAAAAAGAAATTCAATAGTTATGAATTGAATTTGTAGCCTTTGTCTACACTTAGAAAACTCACAGCATTCTCCGATGGGTGAATATTCATTATTTATATTACCATAAACTACATCTTACAAGGCAAGGAAAAGAAAGTAGAAAAAGACTACCTACATGTCCCAAAGATGACACACTTGAGTGTTTACATGGAGCAAGTGTGGTAGACTACAGCGTGCAAACTTCAAAGGGATGTGGACATCCTTGAGGGCAAATTGCATTTTTATTATCATTACAATAATTCATGTTGTTCTCATTACTCTAATATTATCCCCTATCCTTAGCCCCTCCTTAAATTCTTTATCTATATTTGTAGAAATATAGCACACATAAGAGTCCTAAAATAATACTCTATATAATGCAAACAAAAGAAGTAGTACAAACTAAACTCAAGTACAAGATGTAATCTGAGCTTTACGACCTATTATACACTCATCATCTACATATAAATGCTATGTGAAGTCCAACATTGAGAGAAAAGAAGATGAATATGATGGTTTAGCTATGGGTCCATGTATTTATATGCACCAATGCTCCTAGTTAGCCAAAAGTAGTTCTCTTGGCCACATGTACCTGATTTCCACTTCCCCACTACCACAAGGTAGTGCCACATGTTATGTGGAGTGTCAGTCTTTTCATGTGAGTTGCTATCCGATGTATGAGTGTGTCATGCATAGGTGTCACATTCTCTCGTACATGCATTATAGATGTCCTTAGCTCCTTGGCCTTTTGATAAGCTCTCAACAATGGGAAAGATCTTGTGAACTCTTCCTCATAAAACCTAAGTGACTATTAGATTAGGTAGCCCTTTAAAACTTGAGGAGATGCTAGAGCTATGTTTGACTAGAACCCCACTTGTACTAGTGTAAAACAACATTCTTCGGTAGTATGACCTCATGTAAGCCTTTGTCATCCACCAACTCAAGTTTATCCTCATTCAATAGAGTGCTACGTGATACTCTACAAAGTTTCTTGAATGAAAGACTAGATGCATCCTCCAATGGCTTGGTAGTTCTAGCTTAAAAACTACATCACTGAGCTTCTTAATAAAATCGTAGTCAATGGGTCGTTCCTCTTTGGAGCTAGTTTGGAAGCAACTTTCCTACGATGTCTAAGCCTTTGATTCATGGTCTTCAAAAAAATACAATCTCTTTTTTGAGAGTGCTATCCTGATGATGTTTGTCACCATCTTCAATTTTCTTTGTCTGTGCCTTCCATATTTCTTCTTGAACTTGTCACAATAGCTAGTCCAAACCTTGAACAACCTGGTCTACACCATAATTCCTTGTGGGAGTTTTCAGAGCTCGGGTCGTCAAGTTAATAATTAGACAACCATATGCAACCTCAAAGGGAGACTTCTTTGTCTATGCATGCACTTAATCAAATGTCTTTTAAAGTATTTGTCTAAGTTGTGTTAAATTGGCTTATATCAACTCACAACCTCAAAGGGAGACTTCTTTGTCTATGTATGCACTTAATGGAATGTCTTTTAAAGTATTTGTCTACGTTGTGTTAAATTGGCTTATATCAACTCTTTTTATCCAAAGAAATATAATTTTTCATTGAGGTACCATGTAAATGCTTTTTGATGGTTATCAAATAAGATTTGTTTACAAAAGTGCCATATCTTTTAAGATTTGTTTACAAAAGTGCCATATCTTTTTGTATACACTATACATACACTTGCGCATTGATGACATGGGTGAAATTTCATACTTGTTTTTGTTTGTATTATGTGATGATTAGGTTGATATTATGAAGCTTTGTCAGTAGATTCACATGGAATCTAGATCAACCTTGGTTTTTTGTGAAGTTTAGAAAACAACATGGACTTTCCATTTATGTAAAATTTTCTATCTTGAATCATAGGTCTTTATGCATGCTTTTACCCCTACATAGTAAGAATATTAAGGTTGCAAATTTCTACATTATTCATATACTTGAACACTTTTTTAAAAAAATATAGTACAAGTCTTAGCACTCAAAATCAAGTACCATTAGAAAAGATTTCATGCTCTTTTCAAAACTATTAAATATTTAAATTAGGATTTTCCTTTGTTTTAAGAAATCTAAAGTTGTTAGATTAGTTAAATTATTCTTTTTAAATCACGACTAGATCATAACATAATGATTTATTTCTTTATAATATCTTCAGCGTGCCGAATGGTGTGGAGAGATATCGAGAGCATGCAGACAAAAAACACTCCAAAGAGTGTCTTCTTCAGGATGTCGAGGTAGGTAAAACTAAGATGATAACACTTATATTTCCAATAAAAATACATAATAATTTGTCTCATCTATTTTTTAATTTTTCCTCTATATCTTTAAATTTGTATTCATCCATTAGAAATAAAATGTGTATTAGTTTTGTAAATTTTTTAGTTTTTTTTCTATCTTTGTATTTATATAAATTTTAATCATTGATGCTTAAATTTATTTATATGAGTGCATGTGTTCTCATTTGGATATTGAAGGCTTATAATTTTTAAGAAATATTTAACTGTGTATTCTATCTAAAATGATTCTAAAATTGTGAACAATTTAAAACTCATCTTGCTATATGGATTTTAGTTATCATATTACGTAATATTTCCATGTCTCAATACTATAAACATCCTATATGAATAACATTAATATTTCCATGTCAGAATACTATAAACATCTTACATGAATAACATTAACTCATTTCTTTGATCTCAATAATTCCAAGTTTGAATTTGAAGTATGTTATTATGCCTTTTGGTTTGGTGAAAATGTCCATATACATTTCACAAAATTTTCCCAACTTTGAAATGGAACCTTAGCTTATGCTTGGTTGATATTTTGTAGTAAAAACAACTAGAAAAGTACTAGCTACTCTACCAACGAGTTTAATATTATGTACAAAATGCTGTATAAATTTTTCAACCAATAAGTTTTAAGTTCTTGAGTTATGTGTGTATATTAAAGATAAAAACCCTAGAGCTAGAAGTCTTTGCACACTTGTTTTGTTTTCTTTAAGATAGTCAATAGACACTAGAGGAGATATGACTATTTTGTTAGAAAGTAAGTGATCAAGGGTATTTTGAAATGAGGGGGTGTATGCACCTTAGAGATAGAAGTCTTGCTAAGGTTATGAGAAAATACACTAGTAAATTATAAACCTAGGAAGGTGTTCCCCTTAGGCATGATAAGACTCCTAGCATGGACGTTGAGTTGAAGTAGACATGATAAGACTAAAGAGAAGGAAAAGGATATTATTACTTCCTAGAAAGGAAGTTAGGACTCATATATGCCCTTTTAAAAGGGCGTAATGAGAGCATGAGTCTCACCCATACTTGTAACCCTTTTTCCACCTAATAGTGTGAAGACTCAAGTCAAAGTCAAAATTGTAGCCAAGATTCAAAGTGAGGTGGACCACTTTATAAAATGAGTAAGAGTGTAGACCCAATACATGTATGCTAATAGGAATTCAATAGTTAAGGGGTAGTGTTAGAAAATAAGTGATGAAGGAGAGGATACACCTTAGAGATAGAAGTGTTGCTAAGTTTATGTGAGAAATCAAACTAGTAAATGTTAGGAAGCAATGTAAACCTAGAAAGGTATTCAACATGGATGGTAGATTCCTAGGATGAAGACACCTACTTCAAGTGGGCATGCACATGATGTGCATTTAATCAACAAGAAGATCAGGGGGAGGTATACCTAGAATCAAGAGAGATGATAAGGGCATGTGTACATGAGGATTGTGTTTGTGTTAGATCAACTCTCTAGCATGTCATTATCTTTTCATTAGTGTTAATTAAATTTTCATGATTATGTTCAAGTATTGAAACTTGTCCACTACTATCGACCCTATTACTCCAAAATTTCTAATTATAATTTGTTGGTATGAGAGCCTACCACTATCCCTTAAATATCTATGCACTCTACGACGTGTCTAACTAGTACATGTCATTAAGTATTAATGACTTTGTTGATCTAAAAATTTCCTCTTTTACCCATTCACTCTAGTAATCTCAACTTAAGTGATTGGAGGGCTTCTCTTGAAGATTTTAGGAACCCCCATAATCCCACAACATCAAGGAGATCATCTACATCAGATAACATCAGATAACATCAAGGAGATCATCTACATCAGATAACATCAAGCATCCAGAGCAGAACAAACATGAATCGGGAGAGATTTTTAGATCTATGTTGATTAGAGATGAGATCAATGACGACTAGTATAAGACACTTTTTATGATGCAATTGAAGATATAAGAATATTTAGCTATCATTGATCCATGATCACGTCAACTCTTATAGCTTGATTTGCTCTCTAACCTATTCAAATCTTCAATGTACTCTTTGTTTTATAGCAAACCTTTACCTACAAATAGAGTGTACAATTAATGCATAAAGAAGTGTTAATATTAATCTTTAAGGGTTTAAATATCTGATTAGGCCATTGATAATCTTCTATTTTGTATCATATTACACTCCAATTTCATTTGGGCACATATATCACTAATTTAAAACATGTTTTTTTGGGGGGGGAGGGGGGGCAATTTTTTTTTGGGGGGGCAGGGGGCATTTTTGCTTAAAATAATGCAAAAGTTTATTTGTTTTCAACTCTAAGACTTGGATTGTTGGAAGCCTTTAAACTTAGATTTTATCTCTTCTTGTTTTTGTCACCAAGGGAGGTAAAATCTTGGAAAACTGGATTGGTAAGCTTTGAATAATAGAGGACACCAAGCTTTTAATATCAAGTGCTTTTCTAACAAAAGAATAGTAAAGCGTTTTTAGATTTAAAGCTTAATTAAGATTTACCAAAAGCTTTATAAGAAAGCGTATGGCAGTAGCGCGTAGCGCTTACATAGACAATGGAGATGGCATGCCATTCGCATGAGGTGATGTAATGCTGCCAGTAGGTGATCACCAGGTGGATGAGGGGAAAATTAATTAATTGGCGGCGACGAGACTTTCAGTAGGCAACCGGTGCATTTTTTTTATTTTTATTTTATTTTTTAAAGTAAATTTTTTTATTTTTTTAAAAAATGTAGAACCCCACGTAGCATAGGAGGGTGAATTTTGTGATTCATCTCTTCTTCTTCTTCTTCTTCTTCTTCTTCTTTTTTGAAAAATCAATAAAAAGTTATTATGGCCCTCGATTATGGAAATTGACTCTAGAATCCAAGACTAGGAGGAGGTTGGAGCCCTTGCCCTACTAGTAAATCACATCCATATGGCTTGATTATTAAGGAATTAAGAATTGAAGAAAGTGGTTTTGTAAAAAAAAGAGGCGATTTTTGGGTTTTGTAGAAGTTGTTCTTAAAACGTTGGTATGGCACCCTAGTTCTTGATCTTGATCTTAATCTAACGGCTCATAAGATTCCCATAAACCATCCAAGCTTTTTTGCCTAGAGGTTTTATAGCCTTCTTCGCTTTATCCTTAATGATGTCCAGATGGTTTTATAGCCTTCTTCGCTTTATCCTTAATGATGTCCAGATGTTTTTATAGCCTTCTTCTCTTTATCCTTTGGATCTTTGATGATGTCCTCTCTTTCTCCAAGTACTTGTACCCTTGTTGTAGCTTTTTGAAGGCCTTTCCTCTTTCGATATATTCCTCCTTGATTTTTTAAAGCTTTAGATATTATAAAAATTTAACCTTTGGCCTTCCTTGCACCAAATAAATTGCGTAAACCTCGATTTTTTTTTAAACTTTTTCTTCAAAAGTCTTTCTCCTTAAGTGGTCACCAAATCTTTGATACCACTATCATGACCTCTAAGACACTTAGAGAAGGAGACTCTAATTTCTCAACACAAAAATTACAGTAGAACATATATTTGCATAAACCTTAATAAACCAAATTAAACAAACAAAGAAAAACATGGAGAATGGAGTCGCCGTCAACACAAGAGTGGATTGAATCCCCCCCTCATTAGAGTGTGATCCTTGTAACGAGTCTCCGGCCATATTTATATATATTAGGAAAAGTGCTTACTTCCCAAAAAGATAATTCTAAAAACAGAGCACAAGCAAGTACTTTTCTTTCTTTATATGTATTAGAAAAAGCACTTACTTTCCAAAAAGATAATTTCAAAAGCGGAGCACAAGCAAGAGCTTTTCTTTATTTACATGTATTAGAAAAAGTGCTTAATTTTCAAAACGATAATTCCAAAAATAAAGCACAAGTAAGTGCTTTTAAGTTTATGAGTGTGCAAGCTCTACAAAAAGATAGTAAGCATTAATATAAAGTATTGGGCCTACCAAAAGTAAGTATTAATATAAAGTATTGGGCCTACCAAAAGTATAAAATACTATTTGGTATGTACAAAGGTATAAGACCTTAGCCTTACCAAAATATAGATGCCTAAATATGAAACCATAAAAGGTGTTCACATGTCTTCCAAAATATCTCATAGTGGTCCAACACATGTTTCACTCACGATTAACACATAATCCACCACTCATTCTTCGCCTACATCCAAAATAGTAATAGTCAGTGCACACATCTGATTAAACACATTAATCATGACCATATCAGACTAGTGCACATATCTTGATTAAGCACATTAATTTTGGCAGACAGCATAATAACTCACACAGCTTGATTAAACACATTAATCTTTGTAGATGATATAAAAGGGAGCATGCAAGAATACAATATCCCAAAATAAAATAATGGGCATCCCCAAAGAGGTTATGACTAACATATGCACATACATTCCTTGAAATTTTCATGAAATCAACCATTACTCCTTATATTTACTGATGTAAAGCTACCAAGTAGGTTGGGGGATGTGCTTGCTTTCCTTTACTAGGTGCGTAATGAGCCACGCCTGCCAGCTAGCCTTCTTACGCAAGCATGCACTTAGAGTGCGATAATATTAATAAAGGAGACTTGATATATGAGCTTCTCACAAGTATTAAAGAACTGAGAGAGAATCTTGCATATATTGATGAAGACAGTTGATTGGTGAAGGGTTTATCAAATTCACACCAAGATTTTTCATCCACAAATCTTCTTATGATAAAGGGTAACCCAAATTCCCCTATGTTTGATGAGTTGGCTGCAGTATTGTTGTAAGAAGATAAATATCGATAAAAGAAAATTAGTATAGGAGTGCATGTAAAAAGGTAAAGGTAAAGGTAAAGCCTTCTCTCAAGGTGGTTATAAGCTAAAGTAGGAATCAACCTAGTCTTCTGGCAAGGATGGCCCGGGTGATAATCCTAAGAAGAAAGGAAAATTCAACTATTGTCAAAATCCAACTTGTTATATTAATTAATGTAGAAAAAAAGGTTTGAGATGGAGAAGAAGAAAGAGTCAAGCATGACTATAGCTAGTTCATTAGCACCAAGTGCTAAAAATAGGGAATTAGATTCACATGATGATTGGGCATTGCATAATAGTTGATATTAGAGTAAGTGCTCTTGGATCTTACCTTCTCAAGATTCTCTTTTGATACCTTCTCAAGATTCTCTTTTGATTGTCTTAGATCGAGCTATCCTTTGAGTAGGTGCTTTTGGCTCTCACCTTTCTCATTTTCTCTCATTATCACCTTCTTCTAAAGACGCTCTTCTAATTGTCTTAGATTGAGCTATCATTTGAGGTGGAGAAGGTATACCATATAAGTTAATAAATTTATTGGTTGATAAAGTACCATGATTTTTAAAACTTTCAAGCCGTTTTTTGTCAGATTTCATGACCTGTTTGCATGCTATAATGTTTCAACAAACATCCTAGGGGAGTGTCGTTTGAATTGTCTTTATTCAATTTTAGGTTTCAAGTAGTGTAACGACATAAATTTTTTGTTCCAACATGGTGTGCATATTCCATAAGTATAAAAAGGTTGTCTCATCATCACTTCTTTGTCATCATCGACATTACATGTTCGATCTCATTTTAACTTCTTTGGTATCATTGTCATCATTGTCATCTACTTTTGCATCCTTGCTAGTGACATTTCTACAATACATTGTGTCATTTTCATACAATTTGCATGTCTCTTCACTATCATTGTCATCATTGTTATCTACTTTTGCATCATTGTCATCATTGTTATCTACTTTTGCATCCTTGCTAGTGACATTTCTACAATACATTGTGTCATTTTCATACAATTTGCATGTCTGTTCACTATCAATTCATTAAATGGGCATTGCCAATACTTGTAGGTTGGGATATTTGCATTTTGTGTTATAGATTCATTAATTGCAAAATAAAATGGTTTGAACCATGTATTTAGGATGCTTTCCATCATTAGGAATAAGATTAAGGGAACTAACTACCCATTGTATTGGTTGCCAAAGGGCTTTATAATGTTTTTATTAGCATTGATCTTACCAACATAGGAAAATACAGGAACTTTTGATAGTGGCCACAACAATGAGTTGAGGAACAAAGGTCTTTGCTATAAATGTGGTGAGAAGTGGCATAAAGAACACTTCAAGTCATGCTAGACTAAGGATGAAACTATCAACATGGTTGTCTCAATTGTGAATGAACTTTATGCATTTAATATTAGATTAAGTATTGTACAAGAAATAGCCCACTTATGAGGGTGCTAGAGAAAGGGTGCTACACATTGTGGAATACCTCATCAAATAGAAGGGTTTACCTAGTGAAGAAACATCATGGAATCCTGCCATAGTTTTAGAAGGTCATGTGAGAAAATTTTGGATGCATTTGGTGAGGTAAATGTAGGGGAACAACATTGATTCAACTTGCTAGAAATTCCTAAAAATCATTGTTAGAGAGATTCATACCACTTGAGAATGAAGATACTTGCATTGCTAAGATAGCAAACTTGATGTACTTTCTTGGAGAGTAAGTTTTGGATTGTTTTCAGGGAAAATGATGAAGGTTATAGCTATTAGAGATCATTTACAACCATGCTTGAAAAGTATAATGATGCTCTCACAATTGGATTAAATATGACATTCATTCATGCACATTTGGATGATTGGTACCCAAGCACTTATGATTGGAGATCCTACCCATGTGGATTATCTAATCGATGCAAGGTTTCATAGATGAAACCTGTAGGTGGGGATGGTTTATAAGAAAGTTCTTATGGACCATCTATAATAGTAGGGTCAAGGCCATGGGCCTGGGGGAGTTGCCCAAGTATGGGCCCAAGTATGGGGTGCATCAATATGTGGTAGTATATAAAGGTAGGAAGTATAAATACTTGGGCCCAAGTATGGGGTGCATCAATATGTGGTAGTATATAAAGGTAGGAAGTATAAATACCAAATATGGGATCTAACCAAGGATATAATCATTTTACTAATCAAATGAAGCTTTCAATATTTCTTTGCTATGGTGTTTCTCTCCTACACGAGAGAGAGAGTGTGGACTCCTCTTAGGTCTAAACCATGTGAACTTTGGTTAGATTTTGTAAAAAAATTTTGCTTCCTTTCTCAATGAAGTTCTCTTGTCTTTATGAGTTACTCATAGTGCTTAGTCGCATTCATTATGGCTAGTCTCATTATTCTTATTGTTGCTAATCAACACTTTGTGTGAGTTACTCTATGTGAGTGTTAATCTACCCTTATTTCTTAATTTGTTTGTCCACCATTAAGAAACCCTCTTGTTTTTAACATGTAGTAGATCATTAAGAACTATGTTTACATATCTAAAGTCACACAATATATTTTTTTCCTTTCTTATTTAAATAACTTTTTTATCTTCATTTATTTGTAATGGTTGTTAAAATAGTATTGGAGGTGCAAGGCTCTTACAACAAGGGAGAAAATAGACCACTTAAAGAATCTACAAAGGTACTCTTAGTACATCTGAAAGTTTACTCAATAGTGCTAAAGCTTTGGATATACATTGCGTATAATTTTGCATGTGACACTTTTCTTAAAATCATGTGACACCTCCTCTAAAAAATTTTACAGCTACATGTTGGGTGAGAATCTCATGCCCTTGAATCTTCGTGAGATTGAAGATATTGAAAATAGAATGGTTATTGCACTTAACAAGATAAGAGAAAGAATGGTAAGTGTTGTTTACATTTTATTACAAGTTTTATCTTTGAATGGTACGTGAAAATATTATTCAATATGGTAAAAATATCATTATTTTCTTAACGTTAAATTTTTTCTATGTTTAATGATGTAGGTGCAACTATTACAAGATGAAGCTCAAGAACTTTGTGAAAGGGTAAGATTTATAAATAATAATGAGATGACGAATATCATTTTTAATCTCTGATATGTTTTGGGTAAGATTTATAAATAATAATGAGATGACGAATATCATTTTCAGTCTCTGATATGTTTTATTTAATATTTAAATTTTTTTTTGTTTAAATAAAATTATAAATTTAGCAAATAGAATTTTCATGAATAAATCTATAATAGAAACAAGTTAGTATTAATTGTATACTATTATAATAGACATAATAAGAGCCACCATATTTACAACAAAATAACAGGCATAATAAGAGTCTACAAAATATAACAACATTAAAGTTTTAAGGCCTATATTTGTAATAAAGTGAAATGGTCTCATATAATGAATAATGGACCCAAGGTCAATGGATCATGTCCATGGACAACGCTTATGATAGTGTGAAAGGGGTGGTCATGTATATATGTCAAATAGGCTATATTTGGGGTACCTTTTATTGATAACCAACATAATATAAGTCAATTGCTCTCTTCTCTCTCTAAACCTAGGCTAATCATCCTAATCTAAGATAATTAGGTTAATCCAAGGCTAATCTAGAAGCTCTTTTCTTTCATTGGTATAAGAGCTTAGTTTTTCATCCACTTGCTTCTTGGTTTCAAGGAAATTTGAGAAATGCTTGGATTTTTTTTATTTTCTTGATCAAGAAGAGGGACATGGTGATCTTGATTGGGTGAATTTAATCTTCTTGATTCATTTTCTAAGCTTTTAGGGCCGTGCATTTGCTAAGGACTAAATTTTGAGAAAATCGCTCCTAATTTCAAATCCCAGGACCAAAATTGGGAAAGAGTTTGCTCATCAAGATTAATGCTAATCCAAAGATGTTTTTTCCCTTTCCTCTTATTTCTTGCTTGATTTTTGAGTGATACAAGGCTTAAATCTCTAGTTAACAGCTTGCCATATCTTAGGGCTTTGACTTGGGAGGTAATAAGCTTCACAATGAGACTAGCTTTGGTAACCTTTGTTGAGGATCTCTACCCGTGAGGGTGCTCGATAGAAGGTTATTTATCAATTTGGGGCTTTCATAATAGGAACCTTGATTGCATGCAATTGGATAATTACTCATGCTATTCACTTGTATGGAGAGCTATATCATGCCAATTAAGACAATCATATGTCTTCAATTGAAGCATAAGGAGAACACTAAGCAATATTTGGGTAATTTTCATCCATTTTCGTCATTTCTTGGTAATTGAAGGTTTATATGGATCAATCTATGGCATTGAGGTCCTTATATGCACTACTACATGTCATTGGAAAGTTTTCGATGCCATTCATAGCCATTTCCATGCTATGATATGTCACATGAATGTATGAATCATGGTATGGTTTCATATGAGCTTATGGGATGAATATGTATACCATTGATCATGTTTGATGCAAGTGATATAAGGAATGCCATATGCTCTTGTGAGAAGAGGCACATGTTTTGAGAATTGTGGAGGGCAAGTGATTGAAGTTGTATATGGGAAGACATGCTTTTGAATCTCCCCTTTGCAATCATCATCATCACCATTAAAATCTTGTATTGATTGACTGGCATGCATCTATACGTTCCATTTGTAAGTGATCTACACTCTCATCAATTTCTAGGCTTTCATTTGATTCTTGCATAACTAGAAAGCAAGATATGTGGTGAGGGTACCTTGGCAATTAGGGAAAGAGGCCAATGATAGTGTGCCTTGAACTCACCATGCCATGAGTGCCATGGTAAAGTGGTAAAGTGAGGGATTAGGTACAATGGTAGTGAAGACTTGGCACAAGCCCTTGCTCTTGGATTTAAAAATTGAGTAAGGGGATTGGAAGAGCTTGCTCAGGAGATTGGCAATCTTCAAAGAACTACATCGACCTCCAAGTGCTCTCAGTGAATGTATTTTGATGGGCAAAGATTTGGCAAGCAGTGGATATAGTATTGCAAGTGAAATTTAAAGTTTACATTGAGATTTCATTGCAAATACAAAGGAGGCATTTGTCAATTTTTTTGCAAAAGCACATATACAAGGAACTTGGGGTTGGATTTGGATGCACAAAGATGCAAATTTATGTGGTGCATGGTTTTAAATGGGTCCAAGACATTGCCAATGCAAAGGGGAAGTGTGGATAGCAATTGGTGACAATCTTGAAAGTTTTCTACTACGTTGCTAAAACCTAATTTAGTCCAGGAGGGTTGGGGCTAGTGGTTTACATAGCTTTATTCTACTCTCTAAGGGCTCCATTTGGATCTCTCAATTTCTCCATTATGACTTCGCCCAGCAAGACTCCCTGCCGCAAGGCAAAACTGGTGCCTAGTCAAAAACAATGAATGAAGTTTGAGATTTGCGCGTATGGGGGCATTGTACATTTCATTAGCTCCCTGACAAACCAAAGGGTTCTCGATTTCGACAACATTGACTTGATGAAACGGTAGTAGTTTTGTGACCCGTGAAAGGGGTCAAACAGAGGAATGTTGCCATTCAAATTTGGTCAAGGCATTGACATAGATGTGTAGGGCTAGCTTAAAGCATTTCATCAAGCTAAAGACTTTCAAAATCACCTTCCATTTGATGAAGATTTGGCCACATTTGTGTTAATGTTGACTTCTCCAAAAAATCAAAACAAAGAATAGTACAAGTTGACCAAGTCAGAGGCAACTACATAAGTGGATAGAGCATTGAAATACCCCTCTATAGATCCAAGGAACATTCAATTTGGATTTTGGGAACCCTTTCAGCAATTAAGATGATGCCAAAGGCCAAACCCAAAAAAGGGAACTACAAGGAAGCTCTTAAGTATGAAGTGGGCACATAGGAAGGATCAAGTGGTCAACCAAAAAGAGCCTTACTTAAAGGTGCAAGGGGAAATACCATCAACCTCTAAAGGAGTTGGGGAATACCCAAATGCCAAAGAGGAGATAAGAAAGCTCGAAGATGCCATGGTCTTATTAGAAGAATGTCAACGGCTTCATGAAGCCAAGTTAAGGGCTAACCAGGTCAAGGATACAATGTATCCAAGAAACAAGTCAACAAGGGAAAGAGAATTGGACGTACCTACTCCAATTCCAGAAGAGATGGAAGAGGGATCTCAAGGCAGCATAATGTCAAGAATGTTTGAGGAAGATGCACAGGGTGAGTCCATCCATTCATTCCCTAGGGATGGATACAAGACACGTACATGCAAGGAACCCTCAATTACTAGAGAACCCAGAGACATAGGAAGCCTCATGGCTTTACTGTCCACATTTGTGCAAATGCCATTGAGACAATTGCTACGCAGTTCACCAACATTATGGGAAGACATAAAGGAATGGATAGAAGGTGGAATAAGGCTATCCCACACTACAGAGGATGTTCTATCACGTCTGGTAGAAAGAACCCTAAAACACACAAGGGAAAGAATAACCAGAGTCATCAAGATACCAGTTAATCAATTGGGAAGTTATTACAAAAGTGACAACACTAATGCTAAATTGGGGAAAACCTGATCTAAAAAGAGAACATATAATCGTTAAAATGGCTGACGGAACATTCTGAAGACCCATTGGGCTTTTGGAGAATGTGAAACTTAAACTTTTTACGTTTTGCTACCATCATACATTTGTAGTAATGGACTTTCTGTGCCAACTAGACTCATATGAGACCCTTCATGAGGGAATCCAAATTGGTGCACGATTGGGCATTAGATCATGTGTATGTGCATAGGGATTTGCAAATTTTAAAGATAGATCTAAGAATGTGGAGAGCACACCCATGGAAGGGTAACTATTCGGTAATGATTTGGTCAGAATTGACGGACCACATCCGTACAAATATGCCAACCCACTGTGGAAAATTCCAAAGAGGAAAAGGAAACGGAAATGTGTGCATCACTTCCTCCTCTGGATTTCAGTGAAAATTGGATGCATGTGCTACTACCATAGATGTGATGCAGCCCCAATAGGTGGAATCTTGAACTATTCCCACTACCTCTGTCTATATGGTCAATTGGCAAACCATTGATGAAGAAATAGAAAAGGATGTCTCTATCATAGAAGGGACTAGATCACAAGGCTGTACTAGCACCCAACGCCTCCAAAAGATGGCAAAAGCAGAAATGATATATTGCTTGACCAAATTCCCTATTATGAAGGAAACCCATGGATGCCTAGTGGCTAAGATACCTCCAAGCCACTAAGGTACACAGTGAGTTTTCTAAGGATTGGGGTGAGGAATTGAGTAAGATATCCCTTGAAGGGAAACATACGGAGAAAGCCATCCTTCAAGAACCAAAAACACCTAAGCTTATAAAACTGGGCATAAAAAACAAAACAGATCTTTGGCAGAAGCCGAGCGAGAGGCCAGGAAAGTCATGGCTAAAACAAAAAGTGAAAATGAGGATAAACCAGACTTGCTTTTAGTACCAGACCATTTCAAAACCTACACTGTTGAGAAACGAAAAGTGGTCTGCGACTGATGATAAAAAGGGTTAAGGAAGATTGGATATCCACATCCGCCCTGCTAAAGTCAAGGAAGTTGATATTGCAGGACCACGAGAGGAAACCAAACCTGTTTATATTACTAAGGACTTGACTACAGTTGAAGAAAATGAGCTCGCTACTCTCCTTAAGGAATTTAAGGATTGTTTCGCCTGGAGTACCACTTGCAACATATGATCCCAATCATGGAAGGATCAAGACCAACCAGGCACAAACCATACCATATGAATCCTAAATATGCGGCAATTGTCAAGGAGGAAATCGATAGCTGTAGATTTCATCTATGAGATACAACATACAGATTGGTTGTTTTACTAATTGTAATAGTGCCAAAAAAGAATAAGAAACTTAGGGGATGTGTCGATCTTAAAAAGGTCAACATAGCTACTAGGAGGGACCATTATCGATTGCCCTATATGCAACATGTTTTGGAGAGAGTTGCTGGTGAAAAAGCTTAAGCTTATTGGACAAATTATTAGGCTACCATTAGGTGTCTATAGCACCAAAAGACCAGCATAAGACAACTTTCAATACAACTTGAGGGACGTTTGCATACAAAGTAATGCCTTTTGGTCTCACCAATGCCCCAAGAACATTTCAACGATCGATGTGCACAGCCTTCAAAGACTACTTGCAGAAGTGGTTGGAGGTATTCATTGATCTGTGTGCACACTCTCGATGGGTAGACCATCTAGCTTACTTAAGAAAGGTGTTTGAGCAATGTTGATTATATCGTATATCCCTAAACCCTTTAAAGTGCCAGTTTTGGGTCAAACATGGTGTGATATTGGGACACATTATCTCAAAGAACAGTATATCCATGAATGACAGCAAGGTCAAGTTGATCTTGGAACTGGCACCACCCACTAATTACAAAGTTGTGTAATGGTTTATGGGCCACGTTGGGTATTACGGCCGCTTCATAATCTTCTATGCTAAAATTGCCAGGCCATTGTACAAGCTACTAAGTTTCTTTGAATGGACTAAGGAATTCCAAGAAGCATATGATCTATTGAAGGAGGTATTATCTAGAGCGCCAATTCTAAGACCCTCCAATTGGGACCTCATATTTCATGTGCATATCGATGCATCAAACTTTGCTATTGGATGTGTAGCACAAATGTTAATCCCATTTTGGATTAGCAAGTATGCTCCTCCAATTGAGAACATTAATAAGTGTCATGAAACAACACTATAAAAGTTTTACATTATGAGATATTGGCCACCCAAGGCCTAGTTAAGTACATTTTGGGTGCCCAAGTGTGAATAAGGGCCAAATGTTTATAAGGCATTTTCTCATAATCAAAAGACACAATCCCTCTTTGTGCTATAGAGAGATCTTCTTTGTGTCTTGAGAGAGATTTAGAGAGAGAGCATTCTAGCATTGTGCCTCTTCTATGCTTGTACGATTCATGCTTTGTCTGGGAGAGTGAGATAGAGCGATTTCCTTATGGGGGACGGTGTGAGCGACTCTACGGTGATAGTGTGGAGGTGGAGCCTGGAGGTTTCGAGCTTAAGAAGTGAGCTTGGAGGCCTCAAGAGACTCAAGTTTGAAGCATTGGTAAGTGCCCTACGACGGTTGTGATCTATTGCTCATTCTTTAGGTGAATGCATTGAGTTCCCTCTTAGAGGTGTGGTATGCTATAACATTTTTGGCACCGTCGGGGAAACACCTTTTTTTCTTCCTTCCTCTTGGATTTTTAGCTCCCATTGCATAAGATTCATGATTTCCTTTGCATTCTGGTAGTGCATTGTGTAGGAAACGAATGGATAAGAAATGTGTGGGGAGTAAAAAATCGTGTGAAATTGGTCGTGTTTCTTGTGTATATGTGTGGTGGAGTGGTCTTAGAATAGAGCTTCACTGTTGTTTCTAGTTAATTTTTACATTTGCATCATTGAAAGCATCAACCATGAATAAGCAGGTTGGTGTTGTATTTTTCTTCTTTTCTAAAAATCCACAAAAATATAAAAACTAAGGAGCCATTGACTATGCCTTGAACTTGTATTCCACTCCTTAGATGTGGCACACTCATTTTGGGAACTATTGGATAAGTATTTTGCACCCAAAATCATAATAGTTGATGCGGGAAGTTTCCACGTGAAACTACCGAAAAATGTTCATGTTGTGAATCATTTTCTGCAATTTCATGCTGCAAACTGCTCCGACATCAGCGTCGTGATTAACACCGCAAATCATAGGATCACCTTGCCAAAAATAGGTAACCTTATCTTGACACCTCTCACGCCACAAGGTCTGATAAAATCAAGAATCGTGAAGGTGCAAAAAATTGTTCACGACATGAACTATTTCAGAACTCTTCATGGTGTGAACCATTTTAGAAAACTCACGGTGTCAGCACGGCATGAACCCATTATTTTTCAGGATGTGAAACCTTATATTTTCCCGATGTGAACTTTTTCCTACAAACTCACGGTTTAGTCCAATCCAACCCATGAGTTTGGTATTGTCAGGTTAAGGCTACGAAAGTCTAGAAAGGAGTGGAACCTACAAGAAGGACGAGGAATTCAGACCCCAAAAGAAAAACAAATTTGAACACGTGAAAGTGCAAAAATTCATTCACGATGTGAACTGTTCTCTACAATCTCACGGCCTAAAAAACAGATCAACAAAATATAATAAAAACTTAAATTGGGTCATCGAAGTAGCTTATCAAATCATACATACATGCACTTAAGATTTGGAAAGCCCCATCAAAGATGATCTTACACCTGATGATAGTGCATCGAATCACTAGGATCTTCCTATCAAAAAAGTGTGGCTTTAGGTCACTCAATAGAACTCACTTGAGTGTCTTAAAGGAACCTGACCACCGTTGAAACTAGTAGTGAAGAGTCCATGGAAGAAGGGCTAAGGTACTTTGGGTTTGGGGAAGAGAAGAAACCACCCTCCCCAACCAAATCCAGTGGTATCATTGATATTGTCAGGGGATTTTTGGTCTCCAAACCAGTCATGTGACAAAGAAGTGCAATATGTGGGCATGGGTCTGTCAACCAGTGCTAGACTTGGTCTAAGACAAGAAGTGCCCATCCAAACGTCAAATTCAAGGCTGTTGAACACCGGCACTCCCCGAATGAGACGAGACATGGAAAGTGCAACCAGGACGGGTCGGGTATTCTTCCCTGCCCCTAACATCTGAGCATGGGCATAACCATCTTTACCCCCGCAGGGATTGGTGTGGTGCTCTGTGTGCAGATTGAATCACACTACCACTAAATGTCCACAATTAAGAGAAAGGCCATTAGTCTATTATGCACACTATGTAAAATTAGGGAATCATGACACTTCAATGTGCAGGTATCCAAGGTTCCAAACTATTGCACAGCTGCCAACACCTAGAGCTCCATTGGCTTTACCACCACCACATGCATAGATCACTGCTACTACAAGACAACCCTACTCTTCCTATTTACCTAGGGGGATGTTCCGGGTACAAGAAACTTCACCTCTACCACCACCTGTTAGGCTAAAATCAATCAAGTATTGATTGAAGAGCCATAAGAAGATGTTGATATGGTACATGAAGTAGAACTTAGCGGAGAGTGCTATGAGGAAATTACGGAGGTCATGCCTAAATTCTATGTCCTATAGAATAGCATGCCGGTACATGTCTTTTGAACCATGGTAGAGTGGAAGTGTAAGGGCATGAACTTGAACATGAGGAGAGGACCACTACAATGTTTTGGCTGAGGAGAGCTACATCAAATTGATGACACTACTACATATTAGCCTAATACCGGGGCTTGTACCGGCGCTATTTAACGGGGTCTAAAAAAGCCTCATCATCGGTATAAGCGCCGGTATAAGCGCCGGAACTGTAGCGTCGGTATAAGTGTCGGGTGTTAATACCGGCGCATATAACGGCGCCTATACCGACGCTCACCGGGGGTAATACCGACGCCTAAACCGGCATCTATACCGGTTTACATACCGACGAATAAACCGGCGTCTATACCGGATTATATACCGAGGCGTAAACCGGCATCTATACCAATGTATATACCGACTCTGGTACCGGGGCATATACCGACGCTGTAGCAGAAAATTTTTTTTGGGCAGAATAGTGCTGCCTGGCTGTTGCCTAGCTGCCTACAATGAGCAGGATCAACAACAGCAAACAGACAGCACCATTCTGTCTACAATAGAGCACAAAAACAACCGTGCTCGTTTGCATATTTTCCTGATCGACAAACAAGAAATTAAATTAAACATTAATACTCAAGAATGTTTTGATCATATTTCATTAGTTTGAAGGTCATCTTACATCATGGTAATGCCTCCCAATTGACGGTCTCTCCTTCTTCTTCAAGCATCTCAAACAAGGCCACAAACCTTTTGTAAGCTCCTCCTCCTCCTCTGTTATAGGTAAACTAGCACGTTTGGCTTCTAAAATTGTAGCTTCTAGCCATCTACCTGTGGGAAAGTCCGGAAGAGCTTGCATACCTTCTGGATATGGGAGATTTCTTGTAGTGCGATTCCTTCTGAAACTTAAACGATCTTGTACTCGCTGTCGCTTGAGAGCTTCATATGTCTCAATCCACTTCTCCATTACATGAGAGTTCAAGATGCAAAATTTGTTGATTTTTTCTCTCAAAGTGTTATCCATCTTTCTCTTAATGCCTTGGCCTTGAGGTTCCTCACCAATGACTCGCCTGTTGGACTCTTGAGACCATAGTCGAGGTATCTCTGGATCTGAGGCATCCAACATTTCTTCCATTGGACCTTCTTCCATTTCCTGACCTTCTTCCATTCCCTCGGGTGCTGTTAATTGAGCTCCATCTGTCACTCCCTCCTGCGATATCCTCATCCTTTGTTGGGGACGAGAATTCACAGGCGCAATGTTATCAAGATGCGGCTGCACACTTGCTTGGTTGTACGATTGAAACCGTAAATTTTGCAAGCGTTCCATTGGAAATATGCCAGCGTCATGAACATGCTCGTTGCAAATCCTTCGTTTTCGAAAGATTTGGTACTTACATCGCATGCATGGACACGCTATTCTCTCTTCAAGATTGAGAGGCTCCATCTAGCAGGATAACATGTATATGCAGCTCATTAAACACAAATCAGCTTATCTCCTCTCCATACAAAATTAAATAGAATTTGAACAAGGATGGAGAGAGAAGCTATCTCTATTCATAAATAGCTGTTTATAAAGGCCTTATGCAATAATCTAAATGCATATTATAAGTATAAGCTTGCATAATAAGGCTGCAAGACTTATGCATAAGCTCTATGCATAAGCCTTATGCATAAGTCTTATGCATAAGCTCTATGCATAAGCCATATGCATAAGTCTTATGCACACGCTCTATGCATAAGTCTTATGCATAAGCCATATGCACACGCTCTATGCACAAGTCTTATGCATAAGCCATAAGCTCGGACCTAATCCCAAAAACCCTAGGACTGAATTACGGTTTTGTAAATTCCGCCAGAGTCTCCTTTGTAATTGGAACCAAATCTCAAATGAAAATGCAACTTCTTAAAACTTGTACGCAATACTCTTTGTATCCCACAATGTCATGAAAGATCATATGCATTTGCAATATCCACACAATATGACGGAAAAGGGGCCCCATTGCCAAAATGCATCCACAAAGTCGATGGTGAGGATTGTTGAGGACGCGCGTTGAAGCTTGCCGATCTCCCGGCCAAGCTCTTCTCACCCCTTCACCGAGTTTTCCTCCAAGGTGAAGGTTGAGGCCATTTCTTCACACCGGTGTACCTAATCCCCCTTCGTACCGCTTTACCAAGCAATCACGGCACAAAGAGTTCAAGCCATTCTCCCCTTGGCCTCTCCAACCAATGCCAAGGTACCCTCACACATTACTAGATTCTATAGAAACTTGAAGTGGTTGCAATGGTGAGTGTAGGTACAAAATGATGTGGATAATATCAAATGATAGAACAAGTTTGTTGGCTTACAAGTATTGAGCATGACTCATGCCCTTTAACAATTTAGAACTCAGCAATAAAGCATGGACTCATGCCTCAATCCATCATCCAAAAGCTCCAACACAAACCAACAATTCACAATGCCCTCACCATGGCATTTGCATAAGCATTTGTTAACCACAATCAAGGCATTTGCAATTGCATTTCAACAATCCCTTTCACATAAGCCTTATGCACATGCTCTATGCAATTACGCTCTATGCATAAGCCTTATGCACACGCTCTATGCATAAGCCTTATGCATAAGCTCTATGCATAAGCCATATGTATAAGTCTTATGCGTACGCTCTATGCATAAGCCATATGCATAAGTCATATGCATAAGTCTTATGCATACGCTCTATGCATAAGTCTTATGCATACGCTCTATGCAAGACTTATGCATAAGCTCTATGCTATATGCCTTATGCACTATGCTAACCCTTAATCCCTTTCACATAAGCCTTATGCACACGCTCTATGCAATTACGCTCTATGCATAAGCCTTATGCACACGCTCTATGCATAAGCCTTATGCATAAGCTCTATGCATAAGCCATATGCATAAGTCTACCTGCGTACGCTCTATGCATAAGCCATATGCATAAGTCATATGCATAAGTCTTATGCATACGCTCTATGCATAAGTCTTATGCATACGCTCTATGCAAGACTTATGCATAAGCTCTATGCATAAGCTCTATGCTATATGCCTTATGCACTATTATGCTAACCCTTAATCCCTTTCACATAAGCCTTATGCACACGCTCTATGCAATTACGCTCTATGCATAAGCCTTATGCACACGCTCTATGCATAAGCCTTATGCATAAGCTCTATGCATAAGCCATATGCATAAGTCTTATGCGTACGCTCTATGCATAAGCCATATGTATAAGTCTTATGCGTAAGTCATATGCATAAGTCTTATGCATACGCTCTATGCATAAGTCTCTTGCATACGCTCTATGCAAGACTTATGCATAAGCTCTATGCATAAGCTCTATGCTATATGCCTTATGCACTATGCTAACCCTTAATCCCATCACCCAATGGTGTAATAAACATGATCTTGTTTTACGTACATGGATAATAGAGATTGCAAGCTTATTATAGGTTTTATGCATAGATATTAAATTAATCCTATGTGTAAGCTTACAAGAACCCAAAACTAACCCTAAACCATAAAACAGGGATGCAAAAATTCATAGAAAATAGCATAAACAAGAAAAATCGAAAGAGGATCTACCTCTTTTTTGCAAAGCTGAAGGAGAGGATTGGTGAAAGATTGGTGAGGTGAAAGAGCTGCAAAAAAA
Source organism: Cibotium barometz (assembly GCF_041138505.1). Lineage (NCBI taxonomy): Eukaryota > Viridiplantae > Streptophyta > Polypodiopsida > Cyatheales > Cibotiaceae > Cibotium > Cibotium barometz. The sequence goes on along the minus strand of NC_141067.1, from coordinate 41,640,208 downwards.
AATATTAAACAAACTAATTAGTAAATTAAACACAAGAAAAAGAACTAATACAAAACCCTAAAATCACTAAGCATGCATTAGGAGATCTATGCATACATAGAGAGCTCTAGATCTCAACATGCATAGAGAGCCAAAAAAACACAAAACCCTAAACGTCCTAATTCTTAAATTAAAAACTAAAAGCAATTGCAATAACATGTTAGGAGAAGGAGAAGAGGAGAAAAGAAGAAAGAAGGAGAAAAGAGGAGAGAGAAAAAAAGAGGAGAGAGAGAGAAAGAGAAGAGGGAGAGAAAGCACCTTCTTCGCCTATATACTTGCGCTTCTTCTGCGAAAAAACCAGAAAATAGGCTCTCGGCTGTGAAAAACTTACGAGCGCCGGTATATGCTACGGAATATGCATCGGAATATACGTCGGTATACGCTACGGAATATGCGTCGGTATAGGCGTCGGAATAAGCGTCGGTATAGGCGTCGGTATACGCGACGGGACACGAAAATTTAAAAAAACACCGCCATGCTTGTCTCCTCCAACATGACGACGGACATACCGACGTTCGACATTTGCGTCGATATTTTGGCGTCGGTATGTCCTCAAGCTCTTGTAGTGTGAGTGTCCAAACAAGAATATGGTTCATACTCAACAACCCCAACAAGTGACTGCTTTGCCAATGACATGCCAGTACTCACTTGTACTAAATGTGGTATTGATCGTTTGATCAAGGATTTTCATGGATACATTGTATCCGTGACCCGGTAGCCCTTAGCGTGGCTTCATAAAGCCATTGACATTCTTCTACTAAGGCCTTAGCATCTTGGAGCTTTCTTATCTCCTCATCCGCATATTGGGGTACTCACTGTCTCCTTTCGGAGTTGAGGGTCGCTCGCTTTGATCCTCTAGATCCAGCTCTTTGTGGTTGATTCTTTAATCCCCTTCTCTCGAATAGGTGGATTCAGTGTTGATCGTATCTTCTTCGAATCCATCTTGGATTGTGACCCTTATGTCACCCTTGCCCACTTTTTTCACTCTTCTCTTGTGGCCAGTTTTGGAAATGGTCGTATCTAATCAGTTCTTCCCCTTGTCTCTCCCAATTGGGCTTGGGTGCGGGGCTTGGGTGCGTTTCACGACATTGAGTGGTGTGATATTTCTAGGTTGCACACTAATGGTTCAGATGGTGGCATGATTATTAGTGGAAGTTGAACCACTTGCGCGATATGAGAAATGGTCAGCCATCATACAAAGGAGGTTATGGCAAAATTTTCCAGAATTTTGTAAAAAATAAAGTTTATTTTTATGTTATTCCAAAAGAGTAATTCCCACCATTTCTGCATCTAAAAGAAATATTCTAATTACTCCATGTACATATTCACCTATGAATATGCATGGATATCACCGATATTAATTATTAAATTTGATTCTATGCATATAAATATGCATAAAAGAATTTTCTTTATTATAAAAGTGTTATTCTTATTAAATTTGATTTCTATGCATAGAAAGATGCATAATGGAATTTTTTTTATAAAAGTGTTATTCTTATTAAATTTGATTTCTATGCATAGAAAGATGCATAAAAAAAAAAAATTTATTACAAAAGTGTTATTCTTATTAAAATTGATTTCTATGCATAGAAAGATGCATAAAAGGATTTATATATATATAATAGTGTTCTTCCCATTGAAGTTGATTTTTATGCATAAATAGATGCATAAAGAATTTTTATATCAAAATTAGAATTCTCTTAAATTCTATGGGTATGCATAAAAGATGATTATTTTATTATAAAAGTGTTACTTTTATCATATTTAAAATTCATGCATAGGGGTATGCATAAAAGAAGATTATTTTATTATAAAAGTGTTACTTTTATCATATTTGAAATTCATGCATAGGGGTATGCATAAAAGATGACTATTTTATTATAAAAGTGTTACTTTTATCATATTTGAAATTCATGCATAGGGGTATGCATAAAAGATGATTATTTTATTATAAAAGTGTTACTTTTATCATATTTAAAATTCATGCATAGGGGTATGCATAAAAGATGATTATTTTATTATAAAAGTGTTACTTTTATCATATTTGAAATTCATGCATAGAGATATGCATAAAGATGATTATTTTATTGTAAAAGTGTTACTTTTATCATATTTGAAATTCATGCATAGAGGTATGTATAAAAGATGATTATTTTATTGTAAAAATGTTACTTTTATCATATTTGGATTTCATGCATAGAGGTATGCATAAGAAAGATATTTTTATACTAAAAGTGTGATTTTCATCCTAAATGGATTATATGCATATATTAGATGCATAAGAGAAATTCTTTTATTCTAAAAGTGTAATTCCTACTAAATTGAATTTACGCATAGGAAGATGCATAAAAGATTGATTCAAAAGTGTCATTCTCATTTAAAATGAATTTATGCATAGCAAAATGCATAAAAGATTGATTTTTATTTCGAAAGTGTTATTCTCTTTAAAATGGAATTTATGCATAAATAGATGCGTAAAGAAATCTTATATCAAATATAAGAGTTCTCTTGTATTCTATAAATAGATATTGAGATGTGATAAGATGTGATAAGATGCGTATGGGAAGTGATAGGATGTGATAAGAGGTGTATGAGATGTGATAAGATGTGATAAGATGCGTATGGGAAGTGATAGGATGTGATAAGAGGCATTTCTCCACCATCCTTGATCTATTAAGAGATGAAACAAAGGTTCTCCTCATCAAATTCTTGAGTGAGATCATCCCATTTCTCCACATCCTTGATCTATTAAGGGATGAAACAAAGGTTCTCCTCATCACATTCTTGAGTGAGATCATCCCATTTCTCCACCATCCTTGATCTATTAAGGGATGAAACAAAGGTTCTCCTCGTCACATTCTTGAAATCTTCCCAAGTGGTGACATGAGCATTCAAGTGCTACTGCCATGCATGGACATAACCTTCTAGATGCAAAGTAGAAAACAAGAACTTGGACCGATCACTATGAGGGATAATTTCAAAGTAAAGCTCCATCTTGTCAATCCATTCTTCAAACTCCTCATTGGTTAATCCTTCACCCTTGAACTTAGTAAAAGTCAACTTGTCCTTAAATCGCTTATCACCACCTCAACGATGAACATGCGGTCTATGCTCAAATGGTCTAACATGATTGCCCCCGAACCCATTGAAGTGACGAGGTCTACTATGATTAGGTTCCATCCCATTAAAATGATGACCGATATCCTCAAAGTGATGACCACTCATGTGTGAAGGATGATGACCCATCTCATGAAAGTGATGACCACTCATGAAAGTGATGACCATCTCATGAAAGTGATGACCACTCATGTGTGGATGATTCCGATTTCCATTCACTCTTGATTCATCCAAAACTAGGCCTTTTCTTTTGTCCACATTTCTCCCTTGCATTGATGAAACCCCATTCATAGGACCATGCATAGTCATATCAGGCATACTTGTTCCACCTTGATGCATCATTGGCGGAGGCAGCTTGTCCTTTCTAAGAATAGAACCATAATTCCCATCAATATGGTGCATACTAGCTTGAGGATTATGCAATGCATTTACATGTGAAGGTTCCACAAAATACCCATAAGCTTGTGGCCTCATTGGTGGAAAAGTATTTGGTGCATATGGATGCAACATAAGTCCACCACCATAAGATTTTTTGCCTTTATCCACATCTTTCCTCAAGCTTGTGATCCCATTATGCAACTTCTTGCTTGTACACTCAAACCTCTCCCACCATGAACTAAAATCTTTCATCCATCCTTTCAATCATAGTTTCCATGACATACATCATGTTGTTCATGTTCATCTCCTTGCCTTCTTAAGATATTTGTGGAACATTAGCCTCTTTATGCACCGCTTCATTGATATTTCCACTAATTTATTCTTGCATTTCTCCTTGAGAATCCTAACTTGCTTCTTGTCTTATGGAAGTGCCATGATTCCCTAATTTAACACAGTGTGCACAATAGAGTAGTGGCCTTGCTCTTAACTGTGGACATTTGGTAGTACTGTGATTCAATCTGCACATGGAGTACCACACCAATTCTCTATGGGGGTAAAGATGGGTATGCCCATGCCTAGATGTTTCTTTGCCCTCCTTTACCTTCAATTTATCTAGTATTGCATTACTAAGCTCTTCCAGAGTCATGTTTCCAACTTTCTTGCTCTGAGTTCCAATCTCTTGGTTTTGTCATTGTTGGTTTGGAGACCGAAAAATCCCGGACTATATCAATGATACCGCTCGATTTGGTTAGAGAGGGTGGTTTCTTCTCTTCCCCAAACCTAGAGTATCGCAACCCTTCTTCCATGGATTCTTCACTACTAGTTTCAATATTGGTCAAATTCCTTAAGACACTCAATTGAGTGCTTTACTGAGTGGCTTAAACCCACACTTTTTTGATAGGAATATCCTGGGTGATTCGATGCACCATCGTCACATGAGTGAGGTAAACTCCGACGAGCTTTCCAGACCTCAAGTGCATGTATATATGATTTGATAAGCTATTTTGCTGTCCCATTTAAATTTTTGTTAGATTCTCTCGACTTGTTTCTGAGGCCGTGAGATTGCAGAGAACCGTTCACGGCATGAAGTGTCAAAAAATAGTTTAGGTCGTGAACGCTTTTTTGCACTTTCATGTGTTTAAATGTTTTTGCTTTTGGACTTAGAATTCCATGTTACCTTGTTATGATTTTCAATTTTCTTACCCTTAATCTGACTATACCAAGTTCGTGAGTTTGATTTGATCAAGGCATGAAATTACAAAAAAAGTTCACACCGTGAAGAGATAAGGTTTCACATCATGAAAATCAATTAGTTCACATCGTGAACTAAAAATAATTCATAATGTGAAGGATTCTAAAATGGTTCACGTCGTGAACAAAAAATGGTTCACGACGCCATGAAGTCATCTAAAATAGTTCACATCGTGATGATTTTCTGCACGTTCATGATTTTTAAGTTTGTTAAACCTCGTGGTGTGAGAGGTGTCAGGATAAGGATCCCTATTTTTGGCAAGGTAATCGTATGAATTGCGGCATTAATCGTGGCGTTGATGCCTAGAGCAGTTCACGGCATGAAGTTATACGAAACGCTTCACATCATGAACGATTTTCTTGCAGTTTCACGTGGGAACTTCTCGCGTCGACTAAGGTGATTTTGGGTGAAAAATACTTATCCAACTGTTTCTAAAATGATTTTGCCACGCCTAAGGAGTATAATACACATTTAAGGCACAGTCAATGGCTCCTTATTTTTTTAATTTTTGAAAAGAAGAAAAAACAAAACACCAATGTGCTTGTAAGATTCCTCCCCAGCCTCTCAAAATGTCCAGCATATTCCCTTGTAATCAATTCCCTTTTCTGAAATATAAGAGATCTTGTCTCTGCCTGTTTTGGCATAGAAAGAGAAAATATTCTAGAGAGAGAATATTCAGATTATGAATATTTTTAGATAGAAAAATAACTCATCTTATTAAAAGAAGTTTCCTTGAAACAGAAATTCAAAAAGAACTTTTCAATGTGCAATTAGAATTAATTGAAAATGGATGAAGGACCTTAGCCTAAGGGTCTAGATTTTCAGAAATTTTTGGATTATGGTCAAATTAAGGTTCCTATGGGCCAATAGCATCAATCCATGTGTAGGGAGGAGATAAATCCTATTTGTAAAAGAAGATACCCAAAAATGAGTAAATGCTCACATAAGATGAAGAGTTGAATATGTACAAGGTTTATTAGTAAAAAACTATGAGTAATATCAAAAAAATGAGATAAATTGAGTACCCAAAAATGAGTAAATGCTCACATAAGATGAAGAGTTGAATATGTACAAGGTTTATTAGTAAAAAACTATGAGTAATATCAAAAAAATGAGATAAATTGAGTATCCAAAAATGAGAAAATGCTCACATAAGATGAAGAGTTGAAAATGTACAAGGTTTATTAGTAAAAAACTATGAGCAATATTAAAAATATGAGATATTTTGGGTATAATCATTCCATTTTGACACATATGTAAGGAAAGGAAATTCTTTAAAGGAGGTGCATATTTCACATGCTTGAATGAGTTTTAAACTCTAAAATAATGTGATATTTTTATCTCTCCTCTCTCTTGAACCAAACCAAATCAAAATGGAACCAAACCGAATCAAAAAGTAACCAAACTAGGTCCAAATCTAGTCCAAATTCAACCAAATTTAATTTGGAAAATTCTAGAATTCGGTTAGCTTTGGTTAGAGCTTCCCTCTCATATAAATAGAGCATGAGTCCTTTGAAAAAAGGAGAAGAATTTTACTATGCTAGAGTTATGCTAAAATAATACTAGTTTCTACTATTCTCTAAAATTCTCTCCAAATTGAAGAAATTGGAGCTTCCCTCTTTCTTCAATTCCCATTGGTGGCTCCATCAACATACTTAACCAATTGATTGGTTTGGGGCCTCTACCGTGAACAAAGAATCAAGCAATTTGTAAGGTAAATGGTGAATTTTGATCTTTTCTATAATTTCTCAAGGTTTCTCTCTTCTCAACCCCTCTCAAGCTTGAGAAGCTTAATTGGAATGGTTTTTGAATGCTATTGAAGTTAATTGATGAATGGTAGTGAAGAGTTACATAATTTGATGAATGCTATTGAAGTTAATTGATTAGTGATAGTTAAGAGTTACATAAATTTCCATTTATGTTTAATTCAAATGGTTTTTATGTAATTTCTCTCTCTCACTCAAGAAATGGTCATACTCATGACCCATTCTCAATCCAAATGAAGCTTTTCAAAAAAAGTTTTTTCTTAATCCAAGATTAATCTATACTTAAGGTCAAATTAATGGCTTTTTTCTATACTTTTAGTTTATGTATTTCATGAATATTGATGATTCAATCCATTATGGATTAATGATCCAATTAGGGATCATTCTAATTATTTTCTTAATGATAAGCTTTATCCCTTAGAAAAATTGAGATTTATCAGTCATAGCAGTGGAGCTATGGCAAAATTTTTATAAAAATTACGCATAAAATAATTTCATTCAAATCATGAAAAGAGGATTTCCTACCATATTCTAGGAATTATCATCCTAGATTAATTGAAAGATATTCATTGTAAGCCTAGAGAAATTAATTTTTATATTATGCATCATTGATTTTCATGCATAGAGGTATGCATAAAAGATTATTATTTTAACATAAAAGTGTTACTTTTATCATAATTAGATTTCATGCATAGAGGTATGCATAAAAGATTATTATTTTAATATAAAAGTGTTACTTTTATCATATTTGAAATTCATGCATAGAGGTATGCATAAAAGATGATTATTTTATTATAAAAGTGTTACTTTTATCATATTTGAATTTCATGCATAGAGGTATGCATAAAAGATGATTATTTTATTATAAAAGTGTGACTTTTATCATAATCGAATTTCATGCATAGAGGTATGCATAAGAGATGAATATTTTATTATAAAAGTGTTACTTTTAGCATAATTGAATTTCATGCATAGAGGTATGCATAAGAGATGAATATTTTATTATAAAAGTGTTACTTTTAGTATAATTGAATTTCATGCATAGAGGTATGCATAAAAGATGATTATTTTATTATAAAAGTGTTACTTTTAGCATAATTGAATTTCATGCATAGAGGTATGCATAAAAGATATGGGAAGTGATAAGATGTGATAAGATGCATATAAGATGAGTTAGGATGTGATAAGATGAGTTAAGAAGTGATAGGATGTGTATGGGATGAGTTAAGAAGTGATAGGATGTGTATGGGATGAGGTAAGAAGTGTATGTGATGGGATAAGATGTATATAGGTTGTGATAGGGTGAGAATATGGATGTGAATGTGGATGGGTATGTATGGATGTATGCATGTAGATGTGAATGTGAATGTGGATGTATGGATGTGAGTGAGGATGTGGATGTAGATGCATAGATGTAGAGGTGGATGTATGCATGTAGATGTAGATGTATGGATGTGAATATGAATGTGGATGTGGATGTATGCACGGAAATGTGGATGTATGCATGTAGATGTAGATGTATGGATGTGAATGTGAATGTGGATGTGGAGGTATGCATGGAGATGTGGATGTATGCATGTAGATGTAGATGTATGGATGTGAATGTGAATGTGGATGTGGATGTATGTATGGCGATGTGGATGTATGCATGTAGATGTAGATGTATAGATGTGGATGTGAATGTGGAGGTGGATGTATGCATGTAGATGTAGATGTATAGATGTGGATGTGAATGTGGAGGTGGATGTATGCATGTAGATATAGATGTATGGATGTGAATGTAAATGTGGATGTGGATGTATGCATGGAGATGTGGATGTATGCATGTAGATGTAAATGTATGAATGAGAATGTGGATGTATGCATGTAGATATGAATGTACGCATATAGATGTGGATGTATGGATGTGAATGTGCATGTAGATGTGGATGTATGGATGAGGATGCATGAATGTGCATGTAGATGTGGATGTGAAAATAGATGCATCGATGTAGATGTAAATGTATGAATGAGAATGTGGATGTATGCATGTAGATGTGAATGTACGCATATAGATGTGGATGTATGGATGTGAATGTGCATGTAGATGTTGATGTATGGATGAGGATGCATGAATGTGCATGTAGATGTGGATGTGAAAATAGATGCATCGATGTAGATGTGGATGTATGGATGTGAATGTGGATGTGGATGTGGATATATGTATGGATGCGAATATATGATATGTGATGTGAAGGAATCTGAAGTGATGAGATGGAAAATGATGTGATGGGATGAGTACACATATAAATGGAATGTGGAATAAGTAATGTGGATTGATGAGGGATAATGTGGAAAAATGAGAGTTAATATAGAAACTGTATTTGTAAACTGTTTGTAAATGCTGAAAAACCGACGGATTAGTCTCTTGTCGGATATCCCTGGGCGAGGCCCTGAATGTGGGACCCCTGTCCCACGCGAGAAGTGCTACTTCCGCTGCTAGTACCCCGAATCTGTTGCTCGGTGGGAACAAGGGGATCTCACAGTTGGTATCAGAGCAATTTGGCCTAATAAAGATCAACTGAGAAGATCAAATATGTCAAAAATTTATCAAGAAACACAAAAACGTTGTAATTGTGTGATATAAATCATACAATTTGATATTCAAACTGAAATTTGTAATTTGGTAATTGGGTCTTCAGATGGAAGTACCGCAATTATATAGAATCCCTGACTTGCTTGAGGCCTAAACATGATGGTATTCACCTTATAATTCCAAGGGCCGTGACTACCAGTATATACCGAGAGTATAACTGCAGCTCTTTACTGACAGTTTATACGAGTAAATCTAAGACTTGAAATTATAAGCGTTAATGCTATCCAGATGATGATTTTGAATGTGGTTGATATGATTTTTAATTCTGTTTAAGAATTGATGAATTGATTTGGATTCTGATTGAAAAATGATGATTTCTAAAATTTAGTTGAAATATAATAACCTGAGCGAAACCACAATGAGGATGAATAGGACGAGTCCCTGTGATGATACTCATAACTAGAATGATGATAATGATTTCAGTAAATCACTATGAGATTAGTGGATTGTGCTGTCAAATTGCTACTGTTAACACTTGTCACGGTCGATCAAATTAAGGGATGGCAATATGAGAACTTACTTGACTGAAATTCCCGTGGAGGAATGTTCAGAAGGAAATTTTTTCGGTCTAATGGACCATTATCATGTTAACGATATGAATGATATGATCTGAATGAATTGTTATTTAATGATGAGTTCTATATAAGGGATATTTATCCCAGTATTCTGTTGGGTTGACCAGAATATAAGGAACCCCATAATAAAATTGGATCTTAAGAAAAAGAGTTGTCCTCTCCCTTGCGAGATGAGGACATCTTGCACTTTTTTAAGTGGGGTAGAATTTAAGATTCCTCAGCCTTCGAGGTATACAGGAGTAAGAATCTCCCTTTTTGATCTTATAATTATTCCCTCTCTAAAATAAAAGAAAGATTCTGTTTAAAAAAGGAAGACCCTTTCCCTAGAATACTTCTCAGGAGTCACGCCTGTTTTAAGGATTCAGAGCAATGAGTTCAGAAGTGAAAATCGGTGTTTTGGATATACCAAGGTTTTGGTTTTCATTCGAGTACGGCCCAAAAGAAGTTCTTTATCTCTTAGGGAGTATAAGAAGTTATCCCCCAGATATTGTGAGCCTTATATCTGAATTCAATGAAAGTAGGTGACTTAGCCTACAAGCTTCTTTTACCTCCTCATCTCAAAGTTCTTAATGTATTTCATAGAAATATGTGCCAAACCCAAATCATGGAAAGACGATAAAACTTCAGTGGCAAGATACCGTTGGCTTCTAAGTTACGCTAGCTCCTTCCTTTATATAAGTCGTAACATTTACCTGTCGCTCACAGTAATCTTACTTCCATCGATCTCCCTTCTTCTTAATCTCCTTCATGGCTTGGCAACAGGAATTAGTTTTATCCATGATGATTTCTCACCTTCAAGATGCAAGCGAGTCTGTGAAGAAAGATTTTATAGAACAGTATGAGCGCTCACTTTTTCCTCACTTGGGAACTTCTGTAGCTCAGACCAAATGGCGGACCTATCAAGACATAACTAGGGTAACACCCTGGGGTCAGCAGCACTTTCGTAACAATGTCCGCTTGGCCATGGTTATTGAAGCTTTGGCTTTGGGTCCCCGATGCTACTGCGTCATGAGCTCAAGGCATCTTGGGTTTTCTGAGCGAGTCTTCTTACTAGCATGTTTTCTTCCTCATCAAAAGATATGCCTTTACCCCGTTTTTGGCTTGCCTCTCAGAGGTCCTTTTGTTAGATCACCTCATACCACTGAGATAGGTGCGGCAATAACCAACAGAATTATTCCCATAGATGAGTTACCTTATACGTGCGCAGCTTGTGAGTGCTGCTTTTGTGATCATATGATGGACGGGCTTATGGAAGTGTAAAGAGTTCTTCTATCTTTATTGTATATGTTTCAAGAATGAATAAAGTTTAAATCTTGTTCTTATCTCGAATCTTACTCTCTTGAGACTTTTTTTGTGGTTAATCTTAATTAATTTTTCTCTAAGTCTCATATTCGTGCATCTTGCGAAATTATCCCAAGTTTGCGAGATGAGGACATCTCGCGTTTTTCAAGTGGGAGTGAATGTAAGATTCCTCCCCAGCCTCTCAAAATGTCCAGCATATTCCCCTGTAATCAATTCCCTTTTTTGAAATATAAGAGATCTTGTCTCTGCCTATTTTGGCATAGAGAGAGAAAATATTCTAGAGAGAGAATATTCAGATTATGAATATTTTTAGATAGAAAAATAACTCATCTTATTAAAATAAGTTTCCCTGAAACAGAAATTCAAAAAGAACTTTCCAATGTGCAATTAGAATTAATTGAAAATGGATGAAGGACCTTAGCCTAAGGGTCTAGATTTTCAGAAATTTTTGGATTATGGTCAAATTAAGGTTCCTATGGGCCAATAGCATCAATCCATGTGTAGGGAGGAGATAAATCCTATTTGTAAAAGAAGATACCCAAAAATGAGTAAATGCTCAATGTACATGTAGATGTGGATGTATAATAAGGATGCATGAATGTGCATGTAGATGTGGATGTGAAAATAGATGCATCGATGTAGATGTGGATGTATGGATGTGAATGTGGATGTGGATGTGGATATATGTATGGATGTGAATATATGATATGTGATGTGAAGGAATCTTAAGTGATGAGATGGAAAATGATGTGATGGGATGAGTACACATATAAATGGAATGTGGAATAAGTAATGTGGATTGATGAGGGATAATGTGGAAAAATGAGAGTTAATATAGAAATTGTATTTGTAAACTGTTTGTAAATGCTGTTTGTAAATGGCTGTTTTATGTCAAGAATGCTGGGGAAGCATTTTGACCGTCTTGTGATTAAGGTCGTGGAGACCTAACTGATAAAGTTGCAAGTGCTGACGGAGAGTCAATGGAGGACGTCTCACGTAGCAAAGTCGGCCGAGGTCTTGACAAGCCTCGGTTCGATTAAAATGGTGAGCTTCCGGTACGGTGGATGAGGGACCAAGGAAGCGGCCTATGAGTGAAGCGCTAGGTCACCTGCGAAGGATCCTAGAGGGTGCTGACCATACGGTGCTCGGGCTCTGGGTCGCCTAGGATACCCACGCGTGCGTCGAGGAAGATATTGGAACAAGGAGTAAGAGTTGTTTTGTGAAACCGGGCATGGATCTGGTTGATTGACCTTGCTGGTCTTCAATGGATGAGTCCATGGCTCTTTATATGGATCTGTTGGTTGATCTTGCTGATCTTCAACGAGAGTCCATCTGGATTTTTATAAGTCATTATATTGCCGAGTATTATGGGCTAGGAACTATTAAAAAGGCCCCTGAGTGGACAGGTGGTGAGCGTTCTAGTTGCCAATGATGCCATAGATACTCTGATGAAGGAATGATGGGAAATTATGAATCAAACGGATAAATTGGAAGATTGTGATCAGTGGTACTATGGTTTCATTAAAGGATTGTTTTTGATGCTAAGAAAAAGGCAATTTCATATTGGGTGTGTAAGTGGTGTGGCTAGTTTTATATTTGCATGAACTTCTGGCTAGGGAGCCTTGGAACTCTTTTCCTTGGTACCCGGGACAAAACCTAACCAAATTTCAAATTGGATCCCATCACTACAGTGGTTGGGCGGTTGGCTAACCTATGGGATCGGATGGGGTAGGCTGGACTGATGGATCCGTAAATCGAGACTCAATTTCTGTTACGATAGATAAAGTAAATCCCAGATAGTAATTGTTCTATGGATAGGAATCAACGGCTATGCCTCTTAAAGGGGAAAAAAGCGTTGATCCCAATGATCCAAGTGCAAGTTTCTTCCTTGATCTGACCGAGTATCTTTATAGGTACAATTGATGGATCAGCTTGATTAGTAATGGTCTTGACTACGTTAGAGTAAAGAGTTATCCTGGTGGAATCGCCCGTACTTTCCGGGTGAAGAAAGTTTTTCGGGTTTGGTTTTGGAAAAACCGACGGATTAGTCTCTTGTCCGGATATCCCTGGGCGAGGCCACGAATGTGGGACCCCTGTCCCACGCGAGAAGTGCTACTTCCGCTCTGCTAGTACCCCGAATCTGTTGCTCGGTGGGAACAGGGGGATCTCACAGTATCATTAATCCATAATGGATTGAATCATCAATATTCATGAAATACATAAACTAAAAGTATAGAAAAAAGCCATTAATTCACGTTGATGATTCAAGTGATGCAAACATCAAATTTAACTAGAAAAAACAGTGCAGCTCTCTTCCATGACCACTCCACCACACAAATACACAATAAACACAATCAATTTTTCACTTCCACACAAATCTTATCCATTCATTTCCTACACAATGCACTACCAAAATGTAAAGGCAATCATGAATCTTATGTAATGGGAATTGAAACTCCAAGAGGAAGAAAGAAACAAAGGTGTTTCCCCGACAGCGGCGCCGAAAATGTTATAGGCTACCACACCTCCAAGAGGGAACCCAATGCATTCACCTAAAGGACGAGCAATAGAATACAACTGTCATAGGGCACTTACCAATGCTTGAACTTGAGTCCCTTGAGGCCTCCAAGCTCACTTGTTAAGCTCCAAACCTCAAAGCTCCACCTCCACTCTATCACCGTAGAGTCGCTTGCACCATCGCATAAGGCAATCACTCTCTCTCACTCTCCCACACAAGCAGGAAACATACAAGAATAGAAGAGGCACAAGTGCTAGAATACTCTCTCTCAATACACAAAGAAGAGCTCTCAATAGCACAAAGGGGGTTGTCTCTATTAATTATGAGAAAATGCCTTATATACATTTGGCCATTATTCACACTTGGGCACCCAAAACTTAACTAAGGACTGGTCTGGCCAATATCTCATAATGTACAACTTTTATAGTGCCTTTTCATGTCACTTATTAATGTCCTCAATTGAAGGAGAATACTTTTGTTAATCCAAAATGGGATTAACATTTAATCTTCCACCCATGGAGCGAGAGTCCTCATCAAATCAGGAGGGGAGAAGCTAGTGGAAGGAAGCTCTCTCTCTATTTTCTCAATAAGTTCGCGTCCGCAGGTGTTTGTGCAGGGGGGCCTTCGCCCTTCTTTTAGTTTTGGGGTACTACTTTACCTCTACAATTTTCTCCACATTTTTTGTAGTCTTGGGATGCTGCTTGACTCCAATATAGAAAGTAAAGCCTTGTGGGTGTGCTCATCACAAACTGTGACTGATACCTCTAGGTTCAGTAGAGGTATTTTTCTTGGCATGAAGGGATGTTTGGGAATCTTGTCCAAGCGCCACCTTATAGTACCCCAAAGTATGTGCATTAACCCGCTTGACTAACAATCTATGTGCATTAAACGCTTGGGGGGTTCACCTAAAAATATGTAAGTGTAACACACATGAGTCAATCAGGAGGGGTATATTAATTAAAAAAAGTTACAGAACTACATTTACATGAAGGGTTTTTTAAACCAATTTGGAAAAAAACCATAATTTTATAAAGAAAAAGGGGTCATTTTATTTATAAAAGTATGTAAGTGTAAGGGATTTTTAAAATACCAAAAATAGATAGAACACATGAACTACAAGGCTATCCTGGGACAAATAGATGTCTCTGCCCGGCAGAGAATGGAGTCAAAGTTTCTTGCATGCACAAGCTTTGGAAATTTTCATCGATGAACAAGGCTTAGCTTTGGGTGATATACCTTGACCCGATGTGCACTTCACTTTCTTTTTCGGAGTTACCTGATTTGTTGAATAGTTGTGTGCCTTTTTCCTTGACATTCTTTATATGACTTTTTCCAAAGTAGAGTTATCCTATGCATCTTGCCTCACTAATTTCATTCAAAGGTTCTACGAGATCGCACCCATTGACACTCACAGGATCTAACACAATCTTATTTATGTATGTAGAAAGAAGCCTCTAGCTTCTTTGACTAATCATCTAAAGCACATTGACTATCTGAGATATTCGAAGGTTCTACTAGATTGCACACGATGACACTCGCACGATCCAACATTGACTATCTGAGATATTCGAAGGTTCTACTAGATTGCACACGATGACACTCGCACGATCCAACATAGTCTTATTTGAGTATGTAGAAGACTCCATGTTCTTTGACTCACAATCCAAAGCACGTTGACTATCTCCATTAGAGTAAATATTGGCCTTTTTCTCCAATACTACTCAAAATTCCCTACTAACAACAAGGGAATGCTTGTCTTCACCTCCCTTTTTGACTCTACATTTGGCTAGTATAGTGCTACTGAGCTCGATTTCTTGAAGAAAAAGATGTGGATTTTTTTTTTTTGGATCAGGTACCCCTTGAGGCCTCTGCAGAATAGAGAGAAGAAACATAGATTACCTATGCTCACTACCATAATATATGCTAACTTGCATATAGTTATCATTGTTTTACATGTTAATTAGAACACCCATATGCGTACAAGCATAGTTCTATGCTAAAAATAATAATAACTATACTAGAACACTCATATGCTAACAAGCGTACTCATATTATAATTAGCATAGATAGTTGTATGCTAACAAAAAAATGACTATACTAGTTAGCATATTCTATGTTAACTATATATGCTAACTAGCATAGAATATACTAGTTAGCATATTCTATGTTAACTATATATGCTAACTAGCATAGAATATGCTTACTAGTATAGTTACCATAGTTTGCTATGATAATTAGGATAGCCATATGCTAACAAGCATACTCAGATGCTAATTAGCATAGTTATATGCTAATAAAAAACTTATTAGATACTAATTAACACAGGCTAATTGTGTGCTAACTAGCATAGTATATGCTTATTAGCATATAGTTAGCATAGTCTTCTATGCTAAGCATATAGCTAAAATAGCTATATGCTAACCACAAGAGTCATATGCTAACTAAAATAGCATAGATATGCTAACTAGAAGACTCATATGCTAATTAGCATTGTTGTAAATTCCAAGTCTTATCTACTAGCTAAAATAGCTTATGCTAACCAGAAGGGTCATATGCTAATTAGCATAGTTGTATGCTAAGTAAAAGCTATGCACACCTCTTAACATAAATTAAGCTAGGTATATGGTAAGAAGGATTGTCATATGCTAATTAACACTGTTGTATGTTAATTAGTATATGATAAAAAAGGATTATTAATTAATAGCTTAACGATGGTAAAAAACATATAACCAGCATAGCATATGTTGATTAGCAAGTAACTAACATAAACAATGCTAATTAACATAGTAATAACATATAGTTGATGCATTATGCTAGCCACTCATTATAGCAAGTTTGCTAAATAGCCAAGGATATATGTACTACTAAACATAAACCATGAGCTAATGTCACTCAAAAAAGTACAAGGGTGTAACCTGATATCCAAATGACATTTATAACAGCACTTTGTGGAATCACATAATCACAGTTTTCTTCTCTACATTGTGCACCTTCTGAGGTGTAAATAGTTGCAAAACACATGGAATGGTATACATGGTTGCACGATAGTGAGACCAGTGTGAGAGTTTTATTAGCATCCAAAAATACACCACAACAAGTCTGCACATTAACCTGGGAGAGTAAGATTTTCCATGCTCTTACTTCCGTAGGATGGCGCATTAGGAAAGAGGAAAGCCCTGCTGTTTGCCTAAACTTTGTTTAGCATGTCGTGAATGAGGACACGCTGCCCTACTAGAGTCTTCTCGACTTTATGATGCACCTCCAACTTAGTTTGCAAAACATATCTATGTGAGAAATGTACCAGTGTGAATCTATAGAAAAACAAATCATGTACAACAAAAAATAGAAGACAATTTACCTCTATCATAGAGATGTTCCCAGTTCATTTGAACCCCCTCCAATCATCTCCAAAGTTCTTGGTTGTGTTGATATTTTCACTACAAGGTTGGATTTGTCAATCAAATCTTTGAGGCAAGGATGCCATCGTCTCTTTTGCAACTTGAATCTCCAATCTCAATGCTGACAGGAAAGTACCTACTCTCTCTACAGTCATCTACTTTAGCTTTGCATCCTCCTCGTAGACTGCTTTTGACAAAAGTGGCACATTTTATTTCGTTCGAGGTAAAATTTTGAGCATCCATGGTTGTAAAATAGTTTTTAGATCATGTTTTCAAGTTGCATGGAGTGTCCTAACAAATTGTTAGTGTGATTAGGATGTGAAGATTATGAGTTCATTTTGAGGACATTGTTTGAGATCATGGGGACTATTTTGACACCTAGCACCGCCTATCACCCAGAAACCGACAAACTGCGAGGTTGAACAAGTGTGTGGAAACTTACTTGAGACACTATTTCCATGATATTCAAGGTGTTTGGGATGAGCGGTTGTTGCTTTCTGAGTTTTCTCATACTATAAGTATGCATCATGAGAGCTTTGGCATGTCACCTTTTGAGGCACTCTATGGGTACAAAGTGAATATGCCAATGATGGTTAAAAAGCAAGAGGGGGTGAATCATAATGCAAAAGAGGAGATGGAAAAGTTGGATGCACTCTTGCAACAATGAAAAGCTAATATGAAGCAAGCTCAAGAAAGAGTGAAACATTATGCTAATGCTCATCGGGGAGGCCATTGGATTTCATCAAGTGTGATTAGGTATTCTTGAGGATTCCCAAAACAAGATATGGTTCTCTCAAGGACAACACAAATACCAAGTTAGCTCATCGCTACTATGGGCCATACAATGTGGTGAGGCGTGTTGGTGAAATTGCTTATCAATTGGCACTTCCATTAACCTCAAAGATTCATGATGTGTTCCATGTGTCATACTCAAATATTACCTTGGAAGATGAATCACCTCTAGTGAATAAGGAGGGGATGATTGAGTATAGGTCGGAAGCAATTTTTGGTACAAGAGAAAGTTTTTCGCAGCTGTACATTAGTGGAGTACTTGGTCAAATGGTTAGGGCTACCTAAGAAAGAAGCTTCTTGGAAATCCTCCTGTACATTGGAAGTATTTTAAGGGTTATTGGATGCATTTTGGAACTCCAAGGAGGGTCAAGATTAGTTAATTAACTTGCTAGAAATTCACGTAAATTCACCGTGAACATCCCTACACCCTTGGAAATTGGATGCATAATAATAGGAAGCTACTCAAGGTTTTCAGCCATTATGGAGGTAGATGTCATGGCTTGTTTTGAGGGTTTATTGACTATTTTATATCCATATACATGCAATTTTGGCTTCCCATATATTATGTGAGCATGAGCTTCATATTTGACATGTGTCCATTAACATATACTCCATCCATGTGGATTGTGGTTGTACATATCAATGGTTTCGAGGATGAAACCTTTTGGGTGGGGATGGTTTGTAACAAAGTGAAATTGTCTTATATGAATAATGGGCCCAAGGACAATGGACCATTCCCATGGACAACACTTATGATAGTGTGAAAAGGGTGGTCATGTATATATGTCAAATAGGCCATATTTGAGGTACCTTTTGATATCCAACAATATAATACAAGCCAATTTCTCTCTTCTAAACCTAGGCTAATCATCCTAATCTAGGTAAATTCAAGTCTAATTAGGTTAATCCAAGGCTAATCTAGAAGCTCCTTTCTTTCAATATTCTTCTAACTTGAATATTGCGCATGCACTTGACCCATCATGTGTAACATATGCCATTGAGGGAATGAAATGGGTTAAAAGATGATGTTTTTAGGGACTATAAATTTATCATGAGTGAAATAAATAGTATCTAAAAATATTATATACAAAATTTCCAAAACAACCTTAGGTCCAACTATGTTACATTCTTAGAAATAGACATCTTAGTAAGATGTCTCTTTTTAGTGAGAGACTTCTTATTTGTACATATAGCCATTAAGATGAATTGTGTTGCATATTCTTTTTAGATGTCTCTTTTTAGTGAGAGACTTCTTATTTGTACATATAGCCATAAAGATGAATTGTGTTACATATTCTTTTTTCATGTGGCATGAGTGTCAAAAATATAAAATATAAAAAACTTATATTAAGTTGTATCCATCTCAATTTCTTTTAGGGGGAATATGTAAGAAGATCCATGTTATCTAGATTTATAGACTTTCCTTATAGACCTATTTTCGAAGCCATATTTTTCACCAAGCATCATTCAAGTAAATTTTTTTCTAAAAGACTAGTATGTGGCCAATTAGGTGATAGCCCAAGTTGTGAAGGTATATGCCTAAGACTAGGTGGTCCTTAGTTCAAACCTGATAATGTTTTCCTCAATGACATCGCCTACACGTGAATAAAAGGTGCCTACTGTGGGTGGTGAAAAATGGCAACTATGAGGGGATCTTGGACTTAAAGCTAGTTTTTTAAAAAACCAATATATTGTTAATAATTATTAAAAAAACATCCTTGATTTTTGATTACAATCATTTTAAGAATAATTCATGCAAGAGTTTAGCTTCTAGATGCTCTAAGGTTCTTGGTTCTTAGGCTTAGTTTGATTTTACAACATGTTTAGGAATGACTTACTCTATATTGTAGCATATAGGGGCCCTAATATTCTATTGTTGGAAAACAACTTTGAGTATTTATATCATGTTTTAAGCTAAGGACTAGCATGCCCTTAGAATGCCACCCATAGACATGAGCATAGAAACACTTGTCATTAGCTTATCTCTCGTAGTTCTTAGAGTAGTTTGATACCCACCTAAGGCATTACCTTGCAAAGTGGCTAGGATCATGACAACAACCAATTACTACCTTATGAGGAGTTAGCATACTATAAGACTGATGTGCCATAGCATACCCACTAAAAACTCTATATGCACCATAATTTTTTGAGTAGGAATTACCATACCCTCACTAGTTGTTGTCTCAAATAAGTTTGTGTATTTCATTTCTATTTTGCTTTATCTACGTGAGAAAATGGTACCTATAATACTTTTAATGTTCCCAATACCAAACTATTGTGGCAAGATAGTGAGCGCACTACTAGGCATGCATTAGAGGTATGAAGTGGATGAGATTTTAGGGAAGTGCATGGGATTCTAAGAATTCCCCATAATGAACATGATTTGAATGTGTGACTTCCTTGACTGACATGAGTGGGTGAGTCAATGTGGTTGATTGTGAGAGCTTCCACATCATGTGGAATTTGTTGAAGATCTTGAAATTAAGTAAAGATGTGGATTTTGTTAAAAATCTTGAAAGTAATTTGTGTAGTGTATTGCATTTTTGTTTTTGAATTTTTGATTGTAGGAAGCCCTTCTTCAAGAAGAAAACAATCTTCTCAAACTAGAGGTAAGAAGTTATGATTCACTGTTTGACAAAGTTGTGTGATGAAGAAACTTAGGTGATCTTATGAAGGTTCTATTGACATATGTAGCTTTCCAAGGCTATTTCTATAAGGGACAATGTTTCCTTATTGGGTGTGAGCACTCATACCATCCAAGAGTGTTCAAGTGACAACTTATCCTCCACCCACTCTATAGAAATAGTAGTTGCTAAATCAACCCAAGAATCTCCAAAATCAATCCAAGAAGATGATGTGACTTCTCTGTATCTTGGGTACGTATGTCTTCTACTTGTATTTTGAAGACTTCAATTAATAAAATCTAATATAGTAATGAACCATGTTTCTAAACATCTCCATTATTTCCATGCTCACAAGTCGAAAAAGCTAATGAACCATGTTTCTAACATCTCACCATTATTTCCATGGTCCTAGGTCGGAGTTGTTTCCATCCAATGTGGAGTAATACGACATGCTATCCTTCTTATAGATGTAATGCCATCCAAGCTACACAAAGCGTCCAAAATGTGTAGGTATGGACTTGAATATTCTTCTTGAAGGATATTCTTCTAGTATGTGACTACTCTTATTAAAGCTTTATTAACTACATCTATTTGATGTGATGGATTATTTTGGTGATTCCATGTTCCCACATATTAATGATTAAGATAAAATATAGCTACTTTTCCTACATATTAATTAGCGAGTAAGATAAAATATAGCTACTTTTTTTCTAACCTCTTCTTTATCATACCTTATGCAAGGACATTGAGAGACTTCTAGGAAAGCCTTAATCAAATGATATTGTTAATAATAGAGGGATTCAAGGGTAGAGACTAAATATTGCATCGTTGTTTTGTCAATAATAAAGGGATTCAAGAGTAGACACTAGATATTTCATCTTTGTTTTGTTTGCATAAATTTGGAATTTTATTTGCATGAGTCTTAATTGATATAAATGGATTAAGTTACATATTCTTGTTTGTCAGTCACATATTTTTATCACCTATATATACTAGATCTTTGTAATGCTACTTGCCTCTGATTCCATCATTACACACAATACTAAAGCAAGTTGAGTAGTGGTGGTTTCATGTAGCTATTATTTATGGCATGTATTTTGTTTGGCCTTGATGGTGTGTGGAGTCCAAAGTATATTGAAGTTAAATCACTTCCTTATAAAGATAAAAACTTATTTAACCATGGGAGACATGCATCTACATAATGACAATTAGGATGTTATGCAATCCACATGATTGTGGAAAAATGAAAATTGCACACAAGTGACAAGAAAGTAGATGTTACATTCATATCATGGTTGAGTGTAGGACCTAAGTAAGAGCAACCTATATGGACTTTGCAAAACAGTACATTAGGTGGAATACAAGTCTTAAAAAACAACCTAGAAGAGTTAACATCCGTAATAATTCTCTCTTCTTTGGGTATTTTGTCATGAGCCTTTTGTTCACATGAGGTGTTTATAATATTTTAAAGCTTGCAAGCACATATAAAAAAATAGGGTCCATAGTAAAATTTTATTCTTATCCAAGTAGTGAAATAAAAGATTTAAAAAATCTTAATTTTATAAATATAGGAAGAAAGTTATTAGAGATTATGTATATGGTGGACTATTGTATAATCTTTCTCTCTCTCTCTCTCTCTCTCTCTCTATATATATATATATATATATATATATATATGTATGTATGTATGTATGTATGTATGTGTGTGTGTGTGTGTGTGTTGATAGCCATTTTTTCGGCTATCCACATTACCACAAGGAGCTACCTCGGCCAAGGAAAATCACATAAACTCATTATCATAAATACCTTTTCACTGTAAATAGGCGTGTGTGCGTTAGGGACTTTACCCATATCTTCTATATATTTTTAATATTATTAAAAAAAAGTTTTTGCTAGCTACTCATCAAGAATAAATAAAATTATTACGGCCCATTTTGTGTAAATATTTCATTTCATATAAGGGCCTAAATATGGGGTCTCTATTTTCTCTAGTTATGTAAATACTTCATTAGGTGTGTGTATTACAAAATCTAAATATATTTTTATTTATTTATTACTATTATTATTATTCTTCATAATACTTTTGGACCATCATTGTACATATGCTTCAACTTCACCATGCATCAGTAAATCCTATGTCCTCACATTTCTACCCACACCATGTAGAAAGCCTACTACCCAAATCACTTTTTTCCTTAGACTATTTCATCTTTTATTCTCTCACTTACCCTAAAATAATGAGGGTCTCCCTCCTTTTTGACTTCCATAGTTTAGTATTTCTGTATATATTTTTAACTATTAAATATTTTATATATTTTTATTAAATACTTTTTTATATATCAATTATTTTTGTATATTTTATTCACAATTAGATCTCTTTGTTTATTTTATTTTCCTATCATAATAACCATATTGTCATGATATGTTGACTAGTAGCTTGTTTTTTCTTATTATGTAAATCCTTTATAAAATGGAAAAAATCTCCTCCATGCAAGTGTCCACATACACTTGAGTCTCTAAGGTCAGGGTATGATGTATTGGGGGGCTCACTCTTGGATCTATCAAGAAATTCCACCAATGGGGACCCACACAAAGATTTTAAAAATTCAGAAAATACATGATTCTGCTGAGTTTTTTGCGCCCACCTCCACTCCGAATTTGGACTGGTCATCAAAAGACAAAAGTTAGCTTGGGAGCTCAAGAATATGCTCAATTGTTTTGAGAATTTTTGGAGCTAATGGTGGTGAGATATGAATTTTTTATTGGACCCCAGTCTGCCCACTTTTTGGCAAGGTACACCTAGTCTCTTCTCACCTCCCTTACACATTCATCACCTACACACTTACTCATTCCTTTCTCACTCCATCAAACCTGCAAACTTCATGTCCTCTCTCACTCTCTCCACCTTTGCCCTCTCCTTCCATCTCCATTTGCTCTCATATCTACTCTACACCCATACTTCATCTCCATTTCTTTCCCTACTACTCGCATATTACTAAATTATTTTCCCAATCTCAAAAAATACATAAAAATTCAGCATGAATGTATCATATTAACCTCTGCAAATATTGGGTTTCCATCTACAAAAACCCCCATGTTCTTCAGCTCAATCAACTTTTGTGGCGTCAAATGCAAGAAGGAGATCGACGGTTAACTTAAAGATCTACACATGGGAGAATCCAAGCTTCTTCGAGCTTTCAACCACACAAAGGATTCTTCCAAATCTTTACTCTTCTTACTCAACCTCTCAGCCCTTCTCACCCATTTTTATATTGTACTACTAACCTTTTATAGTGATTACTAACTACTAACCACTAACATATGTAAATAAGCACCCACTCTACTACTTTTTGAGTAGGCATTACTACAAGTTATTTACTCAAACCTCTACATCACACTCTCCTCTCATCCTCAATAATTCTCTCCCGTCCTCAAGCTTATAGTGTCTCTCTAAGTTCTTTTCCAAGTTTGGTGTGCATATATTTGTGTTATGCTAGTCTCGTCCACACACAATACCATATGTTATGAGTGTTTGTTGAGGGTGTGTGTGTTTTTTGATTCATGTATATGGTTAGCTTGTATTTATTGGCTACAAGGAAAGATCTTTGGTGTCCTAGTTCACACACATAACTAGGTGGTGCCCCTTTCTTGTTGAGTGTGTCGTTTTGGGGTTCTTGTGTTTGTGTTGCGTTGTGCCTCAAGCCCATTGAGCAACACGAGAGCCTTGAGGAGTGGTTAGAGGCCGCTCTTCTTGTTGCCCGCCCTCCCCGAACTGCCTCAATTTGGGTGCCCCCACTGAGGACGAGAAGTTTTTGAATGGGTATTTAAGGTACATCGATCTCTTTAACACATAAATTTCCTTGTGTGCTTGTTGGGTATCATGTTTTAAGAAGGAAAGTTGGTACTTTGGTGTGATCTTTCATGAATAATCCACCTCCTCCTAATCCTCTTGGGATTCAATTCAACTAGTTTCATTAGGTGCACTCCATTAGAGTGAATGTTTGCATTGATAGAAAAATTTTCTACCAACAACGCATGGTTCTTCTTTTTGGTCCAGAAAGACTAAGAGAGGTTTTAGCATCACCTAATCCTGTCATACTTCCTTATAGATTACACCATTTCCTTTGATGTGCATATTTTCATCTTGTTTTAGCTTAGTTTTATGAATCAAGAAGACTTATATGGTAGGTTAATTTCTTATGCTGGGCAAGAAATACACATAGTTGTTGGTAGTAAGTTGCAATTTCAGCGTGTCATTCGTCGTATATTTGGACCTAGGCAAGTAGCAGCCATTAATGCCTCAGTTAATCCATTTATTTTGCCTCAGTTAATCCATTTATTAATGCCTCAGTTAATCCATTTTTTTTGCCTTTGATTCGTTACAATATAAGCTTTGACGTCTACATTTTTATTCTACTTTGAAAAAAAAAAGAGTGAGAGAGAAAGAGAGTGAAGGAAAACCTTTGTGCAATCCTATTTGTGCTTCTTCTTCTTAAGCATGGATACCACTAGGCAAATGAGTGGCTACCCCTTATTCTTTGGAGAGCCCGGTGAGGATGCCGAGTTGTTCTTATCAAACTTTAGAATGGCACTTCACATAAAGAGAGTGGTAGGAGACCAAGAATGCTTAGACATGTTTGAGTTGGTCCTACGAAGAGATGCTTCCACTTGGTTTCAATCTCTACCTGCACCCGCATGAGTAGATTACAAGGGGGTCATACAACTTTTTAGAGACAATTACTTCACTCCTTTGAACACACAAAAGCTATGGCAAGAAATAGTTGCTCATAAGCAAAAGGACCTAGAGGACTACTTGAGTTATAAGCTAGAATTCTTACGTCTTTGGACTCTGGTTGCGTAGTCTTCCTAACCCTAGAGATGGTGCAGAATTCTTGAAGAAGGAGAGATTTATTGCACGGATGTACCCATCACTAAAATTGCAAGTAGAGTCAGGAGAGCCCACAACATTTGATGTTACTGAGGCTAGGGCTACCAAGAAACTCCGAAAGATGAGGTGTATGCTTGGGGGGGGGCTTTATCTTTGATGACTCAAAGCCTAGGGAAGAGGTAGAGTCTTGCACTCGTAGAGAATTACCTGAGGTCACAATCGAGGTGATAGAAAAGTTAAATGAGTCTTTAAATAACTTGTCTATCCACTTTGCACAAGCTGTGGAACAGAAGGGCCAAGCTAAAAGGGTTGAAGAACGAGAGCAACGACCTAGGCGACTCTTGCAATGTTGGAATTGCGGAGAGTCAGGGCATGGGATGTATGGTTGTCCTTGCCCTCGTGGGGAGCCAGGGAAGCCTAACATGAATTATCCAGTGATGAATGCAGGTGAAGGCACTAGTCAACAACAACCGATGTTTTTGCAGAGGCCTAATGCAACAAGACCACCTCCACGAGGAGTGGAAGGAATTGCGCCCTTGTCGGACCCAAATGTACATGTGGTAGAGGTAACAAAGGCTAAGGAGGTAGATATTGAAGCAAATGGTGTCAAATGAGAGGGCGTGGAAAAGAGAAGGAAAAGGAGGTGTGGCATCACAAAGTGACCATGGACGAGGAAAGAAAGTGAAGGAAGACAAGGAAGTCAAGAGGAGACGACATCGTATAAACCTCCAAGATTTCCCCCTTGGACATGGTATGGCTCCATACAACCTTTTGGAAGACATGAGAGGTAAGGGTCCTGATATCTTGTGGTCTCAATTTCTAGCCTTATGTCCACAAGTTAGGAGAGAATTAACAAAGTCCGTGAGCACTAGGAGAAAAACAAAAGAGAATGTGCCTGTTGTAAAAATTTCACAAGCCGAGATGGATGAGGACATTACACCTATATTAGATTGCTACATCAAGGGAAGGCTAGTTAAGAAGGGTCTAGTAGATGGGGGTGCACAAATTTGCATCATGACAGAGGACCTTATGCAAAGACTAGGCATGCATATTCATGAAACACCTGAAATTAAGGTGAAAATGGCAAACAATAGCAAAGCAAAGTGTCTTGGGATTTGTAAGAATGTTTCTGTGGAAGTTTTTGGCATTAAGAAGGTTGTTGATTTTTATGTTATGTCTACCAAGGGAAGTGGTTATCCATTTATCCTAGGTGACCATGGCTAATGAGAATGCCAGCTTTGCAGGATTGGGAAAATGGAAAGTTCGAAAATTGTACATCTTAGTGGCCATAGACTACATGACTAGGTGGGTGGAGGCTCAAAGTGTGGCAAGGGTGAATGGAAAGACTGTAAGCAAATTTGTTTACACTCATATATGTTGCAGATTTGGAACCCCCTTGGAGATTGTTTCTAACAATGGTCCAAGTTTTAGAAAAGGTTTGCTCACCGAAGTTTGTGAAGAGCTTCATATTTCACATCATCATAGCACACCCTACTATCCCCAATCAAATGGGTTAGTAGAGAAGGCTAATGGTGTCATTGCAGGAATCATAAGGAAGATGGTGGAGAACAAGATGAAGCTTTGGGATGAGTTCCTTGATGGAGCACTATGGGCATACCGGACTACCTACCGAGAAGCAACAGGGTTTACGCCCTTTCACTTGGTTTATGGTCAAGAAGCATTGCAACCTATTGAGCTCAACATTCCAACAATGTGGCTACATGGAAAAGGTGGACTAGGAGATCAAGA
The DNA here is from genome assembly GCF_041138505.1 of Cibotium barometz. Classification (NCBI taxonomy): domain Eukaryota; kingdom Viridiplantae; phylum Streptophyta; class Polypodiopsida; order Cyatheales; family Cibotiaceae; genus Cibotium; species Cibotium barometz. The sequence goes on along the minus strand of NC_141067.1, from coordinate 41,613,175 downwards.
TGCATGGGTAGATCAACTTCTCACTTTAGTTGAGCTAGAGTGGAAAAGAGAAGCTGCATACGAGTGTTATAGAAGAAAAGCCATGCAAGCAGCAGAGAAGTTCAATGCAACTTTGAAAGACAAGGGCATCAAAGAAGGAGATCTTGTGCTAAGGTATGACAATCGACTTGATAATCGGTTTGATGCCAAGTTTGAAACTAGATGGCAGGGACCATACATTGTCAAGAAGGTTTTCAACTCTAGCTATTATCAACTCATGGATTTGGATGGCAAAGAACATTCTAAGAAGGTTAATGGCTACAGACTCAAGCCATACTTGAGTCGCATTCTACCGACAGACTTACAGAAGCAACCACAAAAGGGACATAAAGGGGCATGTAAGTTATGTGTTTTGAGTAATGGATGTGGTGCAAAACACAAGGAACAGAAGAAAGATGGACAAGAGAACCACATTACACCACTTGCTTTAGAAGGCCTACATTATGATGGTACATGAATATACCATCATCTAGGGGGAGGGCTAAATAATAGCCATCATCTAGGGGGAGGGCTAAATGATAGCCATTTTTTCGGCTATCCACATTACCACAAGGAGCTACCTCGGCCAAGGAAAATCACATAAACTCTTTGTCATAAATACCTTTTCACTGCAAATAGGCGTGTGTGCGTTAGGGACTTTACCCATATCTTCTATATATTAAAAAAAAAAGTTTTTGCTAGCTACTCATCAAAAATAAATAAAATTATTACGGTCCATTTTGTGTAAATATTTCATTTCATATAAGGGCCTAAATATGGGGGTCTCTATTTTCTCTAGTTATGTAAATACTTCATTAGGTGTGTGTATTACAAAACCTAAATATATTTTTATTTATTTATTACTATTATTATTATTCTTCATAATACTTTTGGACCATCATTGTACATATGCTTCAACTTCACCATGCATAAGTAAATCCTATGTCCTCATATTTCTACCCACACCATGTAGAAAGCCTAATAACTTTTTCCCTTAGACTATTTCATCTTTTATTCTCTCATCTACCCTAAAATAATGAGGGTCTCCCTCTTTTTTGACTTCCATAATTTAGTATTTTTGTATATATTTTTTATTATTAAATATTTTATATATTTTTATTAAATACTTTTTCATATATCAATTATTTTTGTATATTTTATTCACAATTAGATTTCTTTGTTTATTTTATTTTCGTATCATAATAACCATATTGTCATGATATGTTGACTAGTAGCTTGTTTTTTCTTATTATGTAAATCCTTTATAAAATGGAAAAAATCTCCTCCATGCAAGTGTCCACATACACTTGAGTCTCTAAGGTCAGGGTATGATGTATTGGGGGGCTCACTCTTGGAGCTATCAAGAAATTCCACCAATGGGGACCCACACAAAGATTTTAAAAATTCAAAAAATACATGATTCTGCTGAATTTTTTGCGCCCGCCTCCACTCCGAATTTGGACTGGTCATCAAAAGACAAAAGTTAGCTCCGGAGCTCAGAAATATGCTCAATTGTTTTGAGAATTTTTGGAGCTAATGGCGGTGAGATATGAATTTTTTATTGGACCCCAGTCTGCCCACTTTTTGGCAAGGTACACCTAGTCTCTTCTCACCTCCCTTACACATTCATCACCTACACACTTACTCATTCCTTTCTCACTCCATCAAACCTGCAAACTTCATGTCCTCTCTCACTCTCTCCACCTTTGCCCTCTCCTTCCATCTCCATTTGCTCTCATATCTACTCTACACCCATACTTCATCTCCATTTCTTTCCCTACTACTCCCATATTACTAAATTATTTTCCCAATCTCAAAAAATACATAAAAATTTAACATGAATGTATCATATTAACCTCTGCAAATATGGGGTTTTCATCTACAAAGACCCCCATGTTCTTCAGCTCAATCAACTTTTGTGGCGTCAAATGCAAGAAGGAGATCGACGGTTAACTTAAAGATCTACACATGGGAGAATCCAAGCTTCTTCGAGCTTTCAACCACACAAAGGATTCTTCCAAATCTTTACTCTTCTTACTCAACCTCTCAGCCCTTCTCACCCATTTGTACATTGTACTACTAACCTTTTATAGTGATTACTAACTACTAACCACTAACATATGTAAATAAGCACCCACTCTACTACTTTTTGAGTAGGCATTACTACAAGTTATTTGCTCAAACCTCTACATCACACTCTCCTCTCATCCTCAATAATTCTCTCACCTTGAGCCTACATCCATGTGACTCAAGGGATAAGAAGAGGCCTACTCTCTTTTCAAAAAAAAAATCCATAATCTATGATTTTCCCTAATAAAATTGATTAGGCTTAATCCTAATTGGGGCTTCTCAAACCTATAAATAGAGCCCCCTCCATTCCTTGTAAAATAGGGGAGATTACACACATTGTACACCACTCCCAACTCTAGTGTGTAAGGAGATAGTGAACTTTTGAGCTCTCCCTATACATCAATACATTGCATTGAGAAGCTTGAAGCTAGTCATGTCATTGTGAGGGCTTGAGTGATGCCATACTCCCTATCATAATTGTATCTTGCCTTTGTTCATAAATAAGATTAGTAGTTTGGGTGCAATTGTGTACAAAATCTTGGACTCCTACATCTCCAAATTTGATTTAGCAAGGTGGTCCGATGTTTGATTTAAGGTGAATTCGATCCTTGTATTTTGTGTGGTGTGATTTTATGCTTGGCGGCTTGAGGGCCTGTTTTTGATTTGTTGCCTTTCATTCCATGGTAAGAGGGTTGTATGGTGAGAGGGCTCCCGTAACCTTAAGACCATGTGTATACCGACAACAAAATCAAGCTTATAGTGTCTCTCTAAGTTCTTTTCCATGTTTGGTGTGCATATATTTGTGTTATGCTAGTCTCCTCCACACATAATACCATATGTTATGAGTGTTTGTTGAGGGTGTGTGTGTTTTTTGATTGATGTATATGGTTAGCTTGTATTGATTGGCTACAAGGAAAGATCTTTGGTGTCCTAGTTCACACACATAACTAGGTGGTGCTCCTTTCTTATTGAGTGTGTGGTTTTGGGGTTCTTGTGTTTGTGTTGCATTGTGCCCCAAGCCCATTGAGCAACACGGGATCCTTGAGGAGTGCTTAGAGGCCGCTCTTCTTGTTGCCCACCCCGGACTTTTGGTGCCCCCACTAAGAACGAGCAGTTTTTGAATGGGTATTTAAGGTACATCGATCTCTTTAACACATAAATTTCCTTGTGTGCTTGTTGGGTATCATATTTTAAGAAGGAAAGTTGGTACTTTGGTGTGATCTTTCATGAATAATCCACATCCTCCTAATCCTCTTGGGATTCAATTCAACTAGTTTCATTGGGTGCACTCCATTAGAGTGAATGTTTGCATTGATAGAAAAATTTTCTACCAACAACGCATGGTTCTTCTTTTTGGTCCAGAAAGACTAAGAGAGGTTTTAGCATCACCGAATCCTGTCATACTTCCCATTGTAGATTACACCATTTCCTTTGATGTGCATATTTTCATCTTGTTTTAGCTTAGTTTTATGAATCAAGAAGACTTATATGGTAGGTTAATTTCTTATGCTAGGCAAGAAATACACATAGTTGTTGGTAGTAAGTTACAATTTCAGCGTGTCATTCGTCGTATATTTGGACCTAAGCAAGTAGCAGCCATTAATGCCTCAGTTAATCCATTTATTTTGCCTTTGATTCGTTACGACATAAGCTTTGACGTCTACATTTTTATTCTACTTTTGAAAAAAAAAAAAAAGAGTGAGAGAGAAAGAGAGTGAAGGAAAACCTTTGTGCAATCCTATTTGTGCTTCTTCTTCTTAAGCATGGATACCACTAGGCAAATGAGTGGCTACCCCTTATTCTTTGGAGAGCCCGGTGAGGATGCCGAGTTGTTCTTATCAAACTTTAGAATGGCACTTCACATAAAGAGAGTGGTAGGAGACCAAGAATGCTTAGACATGTTTGAGTTGGTCCTACGAAGAGATGCTTCCACTTGGTTTCAATCTCTACCTGCACCCGCACGAGTAGATTACAAGGGGGTCATACAACTTTTTAGAGACAATTACTTCACTCCTTTGAACACACAAAAGCTATGGCAAGAAATAGTTGCTCATAAGCAAAAGGACCTAGAGGACTACTTGAGTTATAAGCAAGAATTCTTACGTCTTTGGACTCTTTGGTTGCTTAGTCTTCCTAACCCTGGAGATGGTGCAGAATTCTTGAAGAAGGAGAGATTTATTGCACGGATGTACCCATCACTAAAATTGCAAGTAGAGTCAGGAGAGCCCACAACATTTGATGTTGCTGAGGCTAGGGCTACCAAGAAACTCCGAAAGATGAGGTGTATGCTTGGGGGGGGCTTTATCTTTGATGACTCAAAGCCTAGGGAAGAGGTAGAGTCTTGCACTCGTAGAGAATTACCTGAGGTCACAATCGAGGTGATAGAAAAGTTGAATGAGTCTTTAAATAACTTGTCTATCCACTTTGCACAAGCTGTGGAACAAAAGGGCCAAGCTAAAAGGGTTGAAGAACGAGAGCAACGACCTAGGCGACTCTTGCAATTTTGGAATTGCGGAGAGTCAGGGCATGGGATGTATAGTTATCCTTGGCCTCGTGGGGAGCCAGGGAAGCCTAACATGAGTTATCCAGTGATGAATGCAGGTGAAGGCACTAATCAACAACAACCGATGATTTTGCAGAGGCCTAATGCAACAAGACCACCTCCACGAGGAGTGGAAGGAATGCCACCCTTGCCGGACCCAAATGTACATGTGGTAGAGGTAACGAAGGCCAAGGAGGTAGATATTGAAGCAAATGGTGTCAAACAAGGGCATGGAAAAGAGAAGGAAAAGGAGGGTGTGGCATCACAAAGTGACCATGGACGAGGAAAGAAAGTGAAGGAAAACAAGGAAGTCAAGAGGAGACGACGTCGTATAAACCTCAAAGATTTCCCCCTTGGACATGGTATGGCTCCATACAACCTTTTGGAAGACATGAGCGGTAAGGGTCCTGATATCCCATGGCCTCAATTTCTAGCCTTATGTCCACAAGTTAGGAGAGAATTAACAAAGTCCGTGAGCACTAGGAGAAAAACAAAAGAGAATGTGCCTGTTGTAAAAATTTCACAAGCCGAGATGGATGAGGACATTACACCTATATTAGATTGCTACATCAAGGGAAGGCTAGTTAAGAAGGGTCTAGTAGATGGGGGTGCACAAATTTGCATCATGACAGAGGACCTTATGCAAAGACTAGGCATGCATATTCATGAAACACCTGAAATTAAGGTGAAAATGGCAAACAATAGCAAAGCAAAGTGTCTTGGGATTTGTAAGAATGTTTCTGTGGAAGTTTTTGGCATTAAGAAGGTTGTTGATTTTTATGTTATGTCTACCAAGGGAAGTGGTTATCCATTTATCCTAGGTGACCATGGCTAATGAGAATGCCAGCTTTGCAGGATTGGGAAAATGGAAAGTTCAAAAATTGTACATCTTAGTGGCCATAAACTACATGACTAGGTGGGTGGAGGCTCAAAGTGTGGCAAGAGTGAATGGAAAGACTGTAGGCAAATTTGTTTACACTCATATATGTTGCAGATTTGGAACCCCCTTGGAGATTGTTTCTAACAATGGTCCAGGTTTTAGAAAAGGTTTGCTCACCGAAGTTTGTGAAGAGCTTCATATTTCACATCATCATAGCACACCCTACTATCCCCAATCAAATGGGTTAGTAGAGAGAGCTAATGGTGTCATTGCAGGAATCATAAGGAAGATGGTGGAGAACAAGATGAAGCTTTGGGATGAGTTCCTTGATGGAGCACTATGGGCATACCGGACTACCTACTGAGAAGCAACGGGGTTTACGCCCTTTCACTTGGTTTATGGTCAAGAAGCATTGCAACCTATTGAGCTCAACATTCCAACAATGCGGCTACATGGAAAAGGTGGACTAGGAGATCAAGATGCATGGGTAGATCAACTTCTCACTTTAGTTGAGCTAGAGTGGAAAAGAGAAGCTGCATACGAGTGTTATAGAAGAAAAGCCATGCAAGCAGCAGAGAAGTTCAATGCAACTTTGAAAGACAAGGGCATCAAAGAAGGAGATCTTGTGCTAAGGTATGACAATCGACTTGATAATCGGTTTGATGCCAAGTTTGAAACTAGATGGCAGGGACCATACATTGTCAAAAAGGTTTTCAACTTTAGCTATTATCAGCTCATGGATTTGGATGGCAAAGAACATTCTAAGAAGGTTAATGGCTAAAGACTCAAGCCATACTTGAGTCGCATTCTACCGACAGACTTACAGAAGCAACCACAAAAGGGACATAAAGGGGCATGTAAGTTATGTGGTTTGAGTGATGGATGTGGTGCAAAACACAAGGAACAGAAGAAAGATGGACAAGAGAACCACATTACACCACTTGCTTTAGAAGGCCTACATTATGATGGTACATGAATATACCATCATCTAGGGGGAGGGCTAAATGATAGCCATTTTTTCGGCTATCCACATTACCACAAGGAGCTACCTCGACCAAGGAAAATCACATAAACTCTTTGTCATAAATACCTTTTCACTGCCAATAGGCATGTGTGAGTTAGGGACTTTACCCATATCTTCTATATATTTAAAAAAAAAGTTTTTGCTAGCTACTCATCAAAAATAAATAAAATTATTACGGTCCATTTTGTGTAAATATTTCATTTCATATAAGGGCCTTAATATGGGGGTCGCTATTTTCTCTAGTTATGTAAATACTTCATTAGGTGTGTGTATTACAAAACCTAAATATTTTATTTATTTTTATTACTATTATTATTCTTCTTCATAATACTTTTGGACCATCATTGTACATATGCTTCAACTTCACCATGCATAAGTAAATCCTATGTCCTCACATTTCTACTTACACCATGTAGAAAGCCTACTACCCAAATCACTTTTTCCCTTAGACTATTTCATCTTTTATTCTCTCATCTACCCTAAAATAATGAGGGTCTCCCTCCTTTTTGACTTCCATAGTTTAGTATTTTTGTATATATTTTTTATTATTAAATATTTTATATATTTTTATTAAATACTTTTTCATATATCAATTATTTTTGTATATTTTATTCACAATTATATCTCTTTGTTTATTCTATTTTCCTATCATAATAACCATATTGTCATGAGATGTTGACTAATAGCTTGTTTTTTCTTATTATGTAAATCCTTTATAAAATGGAAAAAATCTCCTCCATGCAAGTGTCCACATACACTTGAGTCTCTAAGGTCAGGGTATGATGTATTGGGGGGCTAACTCTTGGAGCTATCAAGAAATTCCACCAATGGGGACCCACACAAAGATTTTAAAAATTCAAAAAATACATGATTCTGCTGAATTTTCTGCGCCTGCCTCCACTCCAAATTTGGACTGGTCATCAAAAGACAAAAGTTAGCTCGGGAGCTCAGAAATATGCTCAATTGTTTTGAGAATTTTTGGAGCTAATGGCGGTGAGATATGAAGTTTTTTTTTGGACCCCAGTCTGCCCACTTTTTGGCAAGGTACACCTAGTCTCTTCTCACCTCCCTTACACATTCATCACCTACACACTTACTCATTCCTTTCTCACTCCATCAAACCTGCAAACTTCATGTCCTCTCTCACTCTCTCCAACTTTGCCCTCTCCTTTCATCTCCATTTGCTCTCATATCTACTCTACACCCATACTTCATCTCCATTTCTTTCCCTACTACTCCCATATTACTAAATTATTTTCCCAATCTCAAAAAATACATAAAAATTCAGCATGAATGTATCATATTAACCTCTGCAAATATGGGGTTTCCATCTACAAAAACCCCCATGTTCTTCAACTCAATCAACTTTTGTGGCGTCAAATGTAAGAAGGAGATCGACGGTTAACTTAAAGATCTACACATGGGAGAATCCAAGCTTCTTCGAGCTTTCAACCACACAAAGGATTCTTCCAAATCTATACTCTTCTTACTCAACCTCTCAGCCCTTCTCACCCATTTGTACATTGTACTACTAACCTTTTATAATGATTACTAACTACTAACCACTAACATATGTAAATAAGCACCCACTCTACTACTTTTTGAGTAGGCATTACTACAAGTTATTTGCTCAAACCTCTACATCACACTCTCCTCTCATCCTCAATAATTCTCTCACCTTGAGCCCACATCCATGTGACTCAAGGGATAAGAAGAGGCCTACTCTCTTTTCAAAAAAAAAATCCATAATCTATGATTTTTCCTAATAAAATTGATTAGGCTTAATCCTAATTGGGGCTTCTCAAACCTATAAATAGAGCCCCCTCCATTCCTTGTAAAATAGGGGAGATTACACACATTGTACACCACTCCCAACTCTAGTGTGTAAGGAGATAGTGAACTTTTGAGCTCTCCCTATACATCAATACATTGCATAGAGAAGCTTGAAGCTTGAAGCTAGTCATGTCATTGTGAGGGCTTGAGTGATGCCATACTCCCTATCATAATTGTATCTTGCCTTTGTGCATAAATAAGATTAGTAGTTTGGGTGCAATTGTGTACAAAATCTTGGACTCCTACATCTCCAAAGTTGATTTAGCAAGGCGGTCGGATGTTTGATTTAAGGTGAATTCGATCCTTGTATTTTGTGTGGTGTGATTTTATGCTTGGCGGATTGAGGGCCTGTTTTTGATTTGTTGCCTTTCATTCCATGGTAAGAGGGTTGTATGGTGAGAGGGCTCCCGTAACCTTAAGACCATGTGTATACCGACAACAAAATCAAGCTTATAGTGTCTCTCTAAGTTCTTTTCCAAGTTTGGTGTGCATATATTTGTGTTATGCTAGTCTCCTCCACACATAATACCATATGTTATGAGTGTTTGTTGAGGGTGTGTGTGTTTTTTGATTGATGTATATGGTTAGCTTATATTGATTGGCTACAAGGAAAGATCTTTGGTGTCCTAGTTCACACACATAACTAGGTGGCGCTCCTTTCTTGTTGAGTGTGTGGTTTTGGGGTTCTTGTGTTTGTGTTGCGTTGTGCCCCAAGCCCATTGAGCAACACGGGAGCCTTGAGGAGTGCTTAGAGGCCTCTCTTCTTGTTGCCCGCCCCGGACTGCCTCATTGTGTGTGTGCAAAAGATAATATTCACTTTTTATTATATTTTGAGAACAAGGCTGTGCACTGATTTACAATACTTTCTCGGAGATTGTTTATCGTGAGGACAAACTCGGGAATCTGTTTGGCAAGATCTAAGGAAACTGATGTTTTTTTGCTGAAAACTAGGCACGAGGAAAGCCCATAGGTGTTGTGCCTTCAAAGACATCGTCAATCAACTGGTGCTCCTATTGCATGAAATCAATTGGTTACACATCTTCTTCATATGGACAAGGATCCTTCATATGATAATATTGTCACTATTTTGTCTAACAAGGATGGCATTGATTTTTAAACTGTTTGCATTTCTCTCGTTGAATATTCTCAATGATATGAATGTCATACAGAGAGTTTTGACATTGTTTTGAATACATAAGAAGCTGTAGATTCCGAAACGGCTTGTATTGCTCGTAATAAGTGTTCCTTTTCGTGTTTCACTCATGGTGGTCGCTCTTATCAAGGTGGCAATTCTTCTTGATTTTCCTATCCCAATAAACATTTATCCTATTGTGATAAGAATGCTCATACTGTCTGTGATTGTTGGGCGTGATTGTTGGGCACGTCAATATGATGAGGAACATGGCATTACCACCAACAACCTCATTCGAATCCCTCCAAAAATCATACTCCTTGTGGTGACTATTGTGGTCGTACAGATCATCCATCTCATCGTTGTTTCAAAAGGCGATATGATCAAGATTGCAATCAACAATAAGTCATGAAAAATGACAATGAGTCATGAGTTGTCGTTTGCAAAACAAGCTATCTTGATTTTTCACTAGTCCTAAATATTGATCAATTTTACACTCTTTTAGAGACATTGAAGAGAAATGCATTTAGAAATTTTACAAAATAAGCATAGTTTTAAACTTCTTTTTAAAAATGTACATATTGCTAATTTAAAGGTAATTTTTTTTTTCACTTTTCATGTCAAATAACAAAATGAAAAAAACAAAGTCAATAGAAGATCTAATATTCTTTAAAACTACTAATAATTCACGCATGTCTATGTAATATATAATGTATTCTTTACTTAGAATTACAAAAATGTACTTTTTTTCTCCAAAAATTTAAATAACTTCATCCCAATCATTGCACCTCATCTAATCATTGAATTAGAGAATATGGAGTCCATGGCCATAGAAGAGGCTTATTGAAAGAAACAATTTCTCTAGATTCAAATAGAAAACTAACGATCCAAATAGTCAAATTTTAGATGGTAGTGAGTGATATAATTTTTCAATTTACTTTGTTTTGATCTAACAATTCAATTTAGAGTTATCATCTTTCAAAAAACACAGTTTTAGTTTATAACAGTTAAATTTTGAGGCATGAAAATGACATCTGTCGTTTTGAAAAATTGATGAAAATTTGGATTCCAAAATTCACTTTGTTGACAAAATAGATTCTAGAATCCAAAATTTTGGACACAGTGACGTTTCTATTGTGAGAGTGAAATTTTCATCCAAAAAAATATATTTTGCTTCATAATGCACAAAAAAATCACCTTTATTGGATGAAAAAAATTACATCGACCAAAAAAAATTTGTCAAAAAATTCGTCAATGGAAAAACTTTCATCAAAAAATTCATCGATGGAAAAAAATCCATCAAAAATTTCATTGACGAAAAAAAATTCCATAAAAAATTCCATTGCAAAAAAATTTGGAATATACCAGATGGAATCCAAATTTCCATTGAATGGATTGAAATTTTGAATGATAGAAATGAAATTCCGTTGACAAAATTTTCTCCGTTGTTGCGACAGAATTTTTTGACGGGAATTTTTTCCATTGATGGAGTTTTTTGACAGAAATTTTTTTCATCGATGGAATTTTTGACGGACTAAAATTTTCATCTAATAAAAGTGAAATTTTTGTTCATTATGGACCAAAATTTCTTTTTTTTTTAAAACAAAAATTTCGATGTCAGAATAGAAACGTTAGTCTTAACGGAAATTTGGATTCTAGAATCCACTTTGTCAGCAAAGTGAAATCTAAATTTCCATTAGTTTTTTAAAACGACAACTATTATCATTTTCATGGCTCAAAATCTAACCGTTATAAATTGAAAACTATTTTTACAAAGACTATAACTCTAATCGAACTATTAAATCAAAATAAAATAAGCTGATAAATTATAGTACTCACTACCATCTAAAATTTTACCGTTTGGATCATTGGATTTCTATCTAAATCTAGAGACATCTTTTCTTTCGATAAACCTCTTCTATGGCCATGGACTCCATAAACCTACATATCTTAATATCAAAATATGCTTAAATTCAACTATTGGATCAACTTTGTATATAAAGAAAATTTATTTTCTTTAACAATGCACTAACCCCATGTAAGAGTTTTATCAAATTATATTGGGTCTAAAAGTAATGTCAATTTTATCACCTATCAGTTTGTTGATAACACGGGACGCTACATACAACATGCTACATACAACACGAAGTGTAGAAATGTGTATTGGTACAAACTTATCCGTGCTCAGGGAAAAGTATGATCTAGAGATGCTTAAACAAAGCAAAAAAGGAAAGAAAAGTGAAGTTTGTCAATGTGTGAACATGCTTAATTTGCATGATATAGAAATTGTTGTGTAAGGATTTGAGTTAAAAAACTTCTTGACACTTGCACCAGAGAGTAATTGATATTTTAAGCAAAAGGTCCAATGACTCTCGTAGTTGATGGGAAGAGTTTCTTCTCTTTTGTAATTCTTTTTTTAATTGGATGTTTTTGGGTTTAGAGTAAAATGTAAGTAATGTTTTATGCATTTGTTTCACAAAAGTAGTGTTTTTTTTAAATGTTTGACATGAAAGTGTATCTTTAATCTCCATAAATTTAAAACAAAGATATATTTTTGGGTTTTTTTCCAAAAATTGAGTTGAGTTATATTTGCATGATTTTGTTGTTGTTTTTCATTACTTGATGTTAATCGCACATATGCTACTCACAACATACAAGTAGTGATGAACATAATCATTAAGAGGTAAATTGTGTTCATCACATAATATTTCTTCTAGAAGAGTACTTTTTGCTATGGATGCTTCTCTTTTTATTGTTGATTCTAGTTCCATTGGTAATATGACTTTGCCAATCTCAATGGCTTCATAATTATCATGCTCTTTTTGTTATGGATGGTTCTCTTTTTTTATTGTTGATTCTAGTTCTACTAGTAATATGACTGCCAATCTCAATGACTTCATAATTATCATGCTCTTCCAATTAAGAAATTGGTGTATCTTTGCTGATATGACACTACTTGTCAAGTCATGGGTATTGTTGATCTATATCTTGGCACTGAAAGATCCCTCCCCCCTCCACGCAACGAATTTGGGGGTGCTAGCAGTGGAAGTAGCACTTCTTGCATGCGTAAGGCAAAGCCTCTCACTCAGGGCCTCGCCCACCACCACGAATATCCGGACAAGAGACTAATCCCTTAGTTCTCCCAAAACCGAGCCCGAAAAAACTTCCCTCGCCTAGAAAGCAAGGGCGATTCCTCCAGGATATTTTTATTCTAACGTAGTCAACAGCCTTAATTAACCAAGCTGATCTGACTGAACCCGTAAGTCACATGGTCAGATCAAGGAAAAGACTTACACTTGGATCATAGAGACCAATGATTTTTTCCTCATTGTCGAGAGGCATAGCCATTGATTCTTTTTCGTAGAACAAGGACTAGCCAGGATTTACTTCATATATCGTACCATAACACAATTGAGTCTCATTTTAGGGATCCATCAATCTAGCCTAACCCCATCCAATCCCATGGGTTAGCCAACCGCCCAACCACTGTAGTGATGGGATCCATTTAGGAATTTGGTTAGGTTTTGTCCCGGGTACCAGGGAAAAGAGTTCCCAGGGCCCCTAGCTGGATCTTCATGCAAAATTCAAGCTAGTCACACCACTTACACCACTACCACTATCCTTGCTCCAATCGGTTGCAAAACCGTTGGATAGGAGAGCAGGCTTTGGGACTAATTTTCTTTTTTTTTTAAAACAAAAATTTCGATGTCACAATAGAAACGTTAGTCTCAACGGAATTTTGGATTCTAGAATCCACTTTGTCAGCAAAGTGAAATCTAAATTTTCATTAGTTTTTTAAAACGACAACTATTATCATTTTCATGGCTCAAAATCTAACCGTTATAAATTGAAAACTATTTTTACAAAGACTATAACTCTAATCGAACTATTAAATCAAAATAAAATAAGCTGATAAATTATAGTACTCACTACCATCTAAAATTTTACCGTTTGGATCATTGGATTTCTATCTAAATCTAGAGACATCTTTTCTTTCGATAAACCTCTTCTATGGCCATGGACTCCATAAACCTACATATCTTAATATCAAAATATGCTTAAATTCAACTATTGGATCAACTTTGTATATAAAGAAAATTTATTTTCTTTAACAATGCACTAACCCCATGTAAGAGTTTTATCAAATTATATTGGGTCTAAAAGTAATGTCAATTTTATCACCTATCAGTTTGTTGATAACACGGGACGCTACATACAACATGCTACATACAACACGAAGTGTAGAAATGTGTATTGGTACAAACTTATCCGTGCTCAGGGAAAAGTATGATCTAGAGATGCTTAAACAAAGCAAAAAAGGAAAGAAAAGTGAAGTTTGTCAATGTGTGAACATGCTTAATTTGCATGATATAGAAATTGTTGTGTAAGGATTTGAGTTAAAAAACTTCTTGACACTTGCACCAGAGAGTAATTGATATTTTAAGCAAAAGGTCCAATGACTCTCGTAGTTGATGGGAAGAGTTTCTTCTCTTTTGTAATTCTTTTTTTAATTGGATGTTTTTGGGTTTAGAGTAAAATGTAAGTAATGTTTTATGCATTTGTTTCACAAAAGTAGTGTTTTTTTTAAATGTTTGACATGAAAGTGTATCTTTAATCTCCATAAATTTAAAACAAAGATATATTTTTGGGTTTTTTCCCAAAAATTGAGTTGAGTTATATTTGCATGATTTTGTTGTTGTTTTTCATTACTTGATGTTAATCGCACATATGCTACTCACAACATACAAGTAGTGATGAACATAATCATTAAGAGGTAAATTGTGTTCATCACATAATATTTCTTCTAGAAGAGTACTTTTTGCTATGGATGCTTCTCTTTTTATTGTTGATTCTAGTTCCATTGGTAATATGACTTTGCCAATCTCAATGGCTTCATAATTATCATGCTCTTTTTGTTATGGATGGTTCTCTTTTTTTATTGTTGATTCTAGTTCTACTAGTAATATGACTGCCAATCTCAATGACTTCATAATTATCATGCTCTTCCAATTAAGAAATTGGTGTATCTTTGCTGATATGACACTACTTGTCAAGTCATGGGTATTGTTGATCTATATCTTGGCACTGAAAGATCCCTCCCCCCTCCACGCAATGAATTTGGGGATGCTAGCAGTGGAAGTAGCACTTCTTGCATGCGTAAGGCAAAGCCTCTCACTCAGGGCCTCGCCCACCACCACGGATATCCGGACAAGAGACTAATCCCTCAGTTCTCCCAAAACCGAGCCCGAAAAAACTTCCCTCGCCTAGAAAGCAAGGGCGATTCCTCCAGGATATTTTTATTCTAACGTAGTCAACAGCCTTAATTAACCAAGCTGATCTGACTGAACCCGTAAGTCACATGGTCAGATCAAGGAAAAGACTTACACTTGGATCATAGAGACCAATGATTTTTTCCTCATTGTCGAGAGGCATAGCCATTGATTCTTTTTCGTAGAACAAGGACTAGCCAGGATTTACTTCATATATCGTACCATAACACAATTGAGTCTCATTTTAGGGATCCATCAATCTAGCCTAACCCCATCCAATCCCATGGGTTAGCCAACCGCCCAACCACTGTAGTGATGGGATCCATTTAGGAATTTGGTTAGGTTTTGTCCCGGGTACCAGGGAAAAGAGTTCCCAGGGCCCCTAGCTGGATCTTCATGCAAACTTCAAGCTAGTCACACCACTTACACACCCAATATGAAATTGCCTGTTTCACAGATTCAGATGTCTTTCAAACAATCTTTTAATGAAACCATAGAATCGCTGATCATAATCCCCCAAAAAAACTGGTTAAATTCTAATTTCCATTCATTCCTTCATCGGTGTACCTATGGCATCATTGGCAACTAGAACGCTCACCACCTGTCCACTCAGGGGCCTTTTCAATAGTTCCTAGCTCATAGTACCCGAAAATATATTCACTTATAAAAATCCAGATGGACTTTCCATTAAAGATCAACAAGATCAACTAACAGATCCATATAAAAGAGCCATCGACTCATCCATTGAGGACCAGGAAGGTCAATCAACCAGATCCATGTTGAAAAATCGGTAGAGGGAGAGGAGGCAACCTAATGTATATTGCAAACCCTAACCATAGAGGGAAGCCATCTCCCTTCTCACACAATGCATAAAGCCATAATCCATAATACACACAACACACTATGAGTTGTGTCCACACACATCTAACCCTAGCTAATGTCCACACACTATGACCAGCTGGACGCGGTCATTTATGTCTCACACATGTTGCTACCTAACATGTCAGCACATAGCATAAGTGGCACACACTAACATCGAGCTTGAATCTCAATAGCCCCTCTCAAGCTCATGATGTACTGCCAATAGATGAAGATGTAGATGAGCTTGGGCTATCAAAGCTCTCAACACTCCCCCTCAAGCTCATCCCACGTACTCCCAAGATAGTACGGAAGTACTCAAACTTCTCCCTGAAGAAGCTGTGAAGAAAAGTTGTGAAGCTTGCCATTGATGCTATGAAGCTTGGAGCACACAGATTTCTATCAGATCTGAGAGCTTGGCCTACCGGGTAAGGTATTCTAAACATCCTTGAGCAGATTGCAGGTGATTCAGGTAAAAACAAAGCAAATTAGGGTTGCCCAAAGCAAAAGAAAATTTTGGTTTTTGGAAGCTTTCCATTGAAGCTTGGAAGCGGTGATGTATGGTGAAAATAGATGCAAATCTGGTAGACACATGTATGGTGAAAATAGATGCAAATCTGGTAAAGACACATGTATATGACAAGGATGAATGTATTGGCAACTCATGTACAAGCCCTACACTGATTTTGGAGCAATTTTGACATGAAAGACTTGGGTGAATTGAGATACTTTCTTGGAATTGCAGTGATCAAAGACCATGCAGGTACATGGTTAGTGCAACGCCAATATGCATTGGATATGTTGGCAAAATATGGCATGACAGGGTGTAAGCCAATGAGTAAGCAGAATGTGAGGTTGCGGGCTGATTTTGGTGAGGAGTTGGATGATCCATCTATGTACAGAAAGATGGTTGGTAGTCTCATTTACATGACTATCACATGCCTGAATTTGAGTTATGCTATGGGGCTAGTAAGCCAATTCATGCAGAGCCCCAAAAAACCTCATTTGGATGCAGTGAGACGCATTATGCGATATGTAAAGACCACTGCACATTATGGTCTTCTTTATGAGAGTGGTAAAGGCTTGGATATACATGGCTACACAGATGCTGATTGGGCAGGTAGCTCATATGACAGGAGGTCTACTAGTGGTTATGCCTTTACACTTAGAAGTGCCGTGGTGAGTTGGAGTAGCAAGAAGCAACCTACAATTGCTTTATCTAGTACAGAGGCTGAATACAGGGGTGCAGCCATTGCTACTTGTGAAGGAATATGGTTAAAGAGTCTCTTGGCAGATTTGGGTGAGCCTATTGATGGCAAAGTTGTCATTCATTGTGACAACATGAGCAGTATACAGTTGGCGAAGAATCCAGTGTTTCATGCGCGGACCAACAAACACATAGAGGTCCATTATCACTTTGTCAGAGAGAAGGTGCTGGATGGTACAGTCGATCACAACAGTATGTGAAGACTGAAGAGCAGGTGGCTGACATCTTTACAAAGCCACTTAGCAGGGAAAAGTTTAGATGGCTTCCCTCTATGGTTAGGATTTGCAATATACATTAGGGTTTGCTCCTGTGTGTGTGCCTCCTCTCCCTCTACCTAGTTTTCAACATGGTATTAGAGCCTGATGCTCTCTATTAGGGTTTATGAGTGAGTGAGAGTAGAGGGAGAGGAGGCGCACACACAGGAGCAAACCCTAATGTATATTGCAAACCCTAACCATAGAGGGAAGCCATCTCCCTTCTCACACAATGCATAAAGCCATAATCCATAATACACACAACACACTATGAGTTGTGTCCACACACATCTAACCCTAGCTAATGTCCACACAATATGACCAGCTGGACGCGATCATTTATGTCTCACACATGCTGCTCCCTAACATGTCAGCACATAGCATAAGTGGCACACACTGACATCGAGCTTGAATCTCAACAATCCATGCCCAAATTCAGAAAACAACTCTAACACCTTGTTCCATTTTTCTCCCTCGATGCACGTGTGGGTATCTTCAGGAACCCAGAGCCCGAGCACAGTATGGTTAGCACCCTCTAGGATCGTTCGTAGGTCACCTAGCGCTTCACTCATAGGCTGCTTCCTTGGTCCCTCATCCACCGTAACAAAAGCTCACCATTTAAATCGAACCGAGGCTGGTCAAGACCTCGGCCGACCTTGCTATACGTGAGACGTCCTCTGTTGACTCTCCATCAGCTATTGCAACTTTAACACTTTGGTCTCCACGACCTCATTCACAAGATGGTCAAAATGCTTTCCCAGCATTCTTGACATAAAACAGTCATTTAAAAACAGGTCATAAATACAGTTTCTAACAAACTCTCATCTTTTCACATCGTTTCACATCATTTCTTGTTATTCCACATTTTTCTAAATCAATTCACTTTGCTTAATCCACATCCAATCATATGTATTCCCATCGTCCTTCATCCATTCTCATCCAATCACATTGTATTACATCCCATCACATCTATCCTCATCATATCTCATCCATTCTCATCTACCTATTCCGCATCACATCATATCACATCCATTCACATCACATCTCATCCATTCACATCACATCTCATCTATTCACAACTACCCCGATCCGCATCACATTGATCACATCACATCCATTCACATCACATCTCATTCATTCACATTTATCTCGATTCACATCACATCTCATTCATTCACATCTATCCCAATTCACATCACATCCATTCACATCACATCCCATCCATTCACATCACATCCACATCACATCTTACCCATTCACATCTATCCCAATTCACATCATATCACATCACATTCACATCTATTTACATCACATCACATTCACAACCATTCACATCTCATCACATCTATTCACATCCATCACATTCATTGCATTCCCATCCCATCACATACATTACATCACATCCATATCCATCCATATCTCATCACATCCATACACATTCCATCTCATTCATCCACATCCATCCAATCATCCACATACACGTTCATCCACATCCATCCATACATTCACATTCACATCCACATATATTCACATCACATCTCATTTCATCCACATTTCATCACATTCACATCCACATCCACATTCATTTACATCACATCACATCCTTTCACATCCACATCCACATCCACATCCATTTACATTCTTTCACATCCACATCCAGTTACATCTTATCACATCCACATCCACATCCATTTACATCACATCACATCCTTTCACATCCACATCCATTTACATCTTATCACATCCACATCCACATCCATTTACATCACATTACATCCTTTCACACATCCTCACTTCTCATTCTCATCTCTTCATGTGTTAGATTCCTCCCTCCAGTTTTTGAGGTGTGCAGACCTCCCCTTCTAATCTTATAATTATTCCCCTCTCTGAAATAAAAGAAAGATCCTGCTTTACCCTTTTTTGGTCCGGAGAGAGAGAGAGAGAAAATGTCTAGAGGGAGGTAATTCAAAATTGAGATATTTTTGGATATAAAACTCCTCCTAGTGTCTAAAATGGTTTCCCCTGAAACAAAAATTCAAAAAGAACTTTCCAATGTGCAATTGGAATTAATTGAAAATAGGTATAAAGGACCTTAGCCTAAGGGTCCATATTTTCAAAAAAAATTAGATTATGGCCCAATTAAGGTTCCTATGGACCAATAAGATTAATCCAGATGTAGGGAGGAGATAAATTGAAGAATAAAAGAAAAATCCCCAAAAATGTGTAAATGCTCACATAAGATGAAGAGTTGGCTGAGTACAAGGTTTATTATTAAGCGATATTTAGAGGAAATGATGCATTTTTGATACCTCAGTGTGGGGATCTCCCCTCATGAAGGAGGCGCCTATTTCACATGTGTGGAGTAGTTTTAAACTAAAAAATAATGAGATATTTTCATCTCTCCTCTCTCATGTTTCAACTAGATCCAAAAAGTAAGCTGAACTGACCCAAAAATGGTCAAAACTTGACCAAACTAATCCGAAAAATTCTAGAATCAATTTTCTTGGTTAGAGACTCACTTTTTCCTATAAATAGAAGCCTCCCCCTTTGTAAAATATTAATGGTGTTTATGCACTGTTACTCTGCTCCTGGCTTGAGTCATTTACATTGAATTTTTTAATAATTCAATTATTTTTGGCCTAATCCTCTCCAAAGTGAATTGGTGGCCACTCTTGCTTCAAACAAGAGTAGAACCCTCAATCCCTCAAGCC
Organism: Cibotium barometz; assembly: GCF_041138505.1. NCBI lineage: Eukaryota > Viridiplantae > Streptophyta > Polypodiopsida > Cyatheales > Cibotiaceae > Cibotium > Cibotium barometz. The sequence goes on along the minus strand of NC_141067.1, from coordinate 41,593,316 downwards.
AAAGGAGAGCTTACAAGCTCTATGTAAGTTAATTTTCTTACTTGTTTAATTTTAAATCTATAGTTTTCTTGATTTTTATGTTTTGCAGTAAATTCAACTAAATTCAAATGTTATGCCTTGATGAAAAGGCCACCCCCTTCTCTTCTTTACATTCCAGCCTTTCTTAATCCTAGAAAGATTAACTAAAGGATTAATTAAACTCTTCTTATTGTTTACTCTCTTGAATTTAGAAAATTGTGTAGATTAGAGTTTTATGAATCTAATTTGGGTTAATTTAAGTCAATTGAAAAATGATAAAAATGAGAAATGGTTAGCCATACAAAGGCGATTATGGCAAAATTTTCCAAAATTTTGTGGAAAAGAAAGTTTGTTTTTATGTTATTCCAAAAGAGTAATTTCCAACATTTTTGTATCTAAAAGAAATATTCTGATTACTGTGTATGTGAAGAATGGATGTGAATGAGTATGTGAAAGAATGGATGTGAATGTGTATGTGAAAGAATGGATGTGAATGTGTATGTGAAGAATGGATGTGAATGTGTATGTGAAGAATGGATGTGGATGTATGTGAAAGAATGGATATAGATGTGTATGTGAAAGAATATGATGTGATGTGACATGAATATATGTGGATGTGAAGTGATAGATATGAATGTATGGATAGATGTGAGTAGTCATACATGAGAACAATTGAATGGATGTGGATATATGAGATGAGATGTGTATGAGATATGATGTGTATGAATGAGATATGATGTGGATAGATGTGTATGAATGAGATATGATGTGGATAGAAGTGATGTGATATAATGCGGATAGAATGTATGTGATGGAATATAATGTGGATAGAATGTATGTGATGGGATGGTTATGAGAATGTATGTGGTGGATATGAACGAATGAATGTGATGGAATATAATGCGGATAGAATGTATGTGATGGGATGGTTATGAGAATGTATGTGGTGAATATGAACGAATGAATGTGATGGATATGAATGAATGTGATGTGATGTAAATGGAGATAGATGTGATGTGTGATGTGAATGAATATGATGTGATGAGATGTGGATATGGGTAGATGCGAGTGGATGAGATCTGATTTGGATAAATGAGAAAAGATGTGATGAGATGGAAAATGATGTGATGAGAATGGGAGTACATATGAAATAAATGAGGATTGATGTGGAACAATATGGAAAGACGAGAGTTTGTTTTATAGAAATTGTATTTATGACCTGTTTTATGTTAAAAATGCTGGGGAAGCATTTTGATCGTCTTGTGAATGAGGTCGTGGAGACCTATCTGTTAAAGTTGCAACAGTTGACGGAGAGTCAACAGAGGACGTCTCGCGTAGCAAGGTCGGCTGACAGCCTCAATCCGATTTAAATGGTGAGCTTTTCCGGTACGATGGATGAGGAACCAAGGAAGCGGCCTATGAGTGAACCGCTAGGTGACCTACGAAGGATCCTAGAGGGTGCTGACCATACGGTGCTTGGCAGGCTTTGGGTCACCAAAGATACCCACAGGTGCATCGTGGAAGATATTGGAACAAGGAGTAAGAGTTGTTTTCTGAATTCGCGCATGGATCTGGTTGATTGACCTTGTTGGTCCTCAATGGATGAGCCCATGGCTCTCTTATATTGACCTTGTTGGTCCTCAATGGATGAGCCCATGTTCAACGGAAATTCTATTTTGATTTTTATAAGTGAATATATTGCTGGATACTATGAGCTAGGAACTATTGAAAAGGCCCCTGAGTGGATAGGTGGTGAGCGTTCTGGTTGCCAATGATGCCATAGGTACTCCAATGAAGGAAAAAATAGAAATTAGGATTCAACCGGATATTTTGGAGAATTATGATCAGTGATGCTATAGTTTTATTAAATGATTGTTTTAAAGACAGCTGAATCTGTGAGAAAGGCAATTTCATATTGGGTGTGTAAGTGGTGTGATTAGTTTTAAGTTTGCATGAATATCCAACTAGGGGACTTGGGAACTCTTTTCCCTGGTACTCGGGACAAAACCTAATCAAATTCTTAAATGGATCCCATCACTATAGTGGTTGGGCGATTGGCTGTAACCCACGGAACTAGATGGGGATAGGCTGGACTGATGGATCCTTAAAATGAGACTCAATTTTGTTATGGTACAATAGATGAAGTAAATCCCGGCAGATAAAAATTTGTTCTATGGAAAAGAATCAACGGCTGTGCCTCTCAATGAGGAAAAAAGCTTTGGTCTCTATGATCCAAGTGCAAGTCTTTTCCTTGATCTGACTATGATACTTACGGGTTCGGTCAGATCAGTTCAGTTAGTTAAGGCTCTTGACTACGTTAGAGAAAAACATATCCTGGAGGAATCGCCCGTGCTTTCACAGGGCGAGGGAAGTTTTTTCGGGTTCGAAGAACCGAGGGATTAGTCTCTTTTCTGGATATCTGTGGGCGAGGCCCCGAGTGAGGGACCCTTCCCCGTGCAAGAAATGCTACTTTCGCTGCTAGCACCCCTGAATTCGTTGCGCGGAGGGGACAGGGATCTTTCATCATTCACATCCACATTCATTTATATCACATCCTTTCACATATCCTCACATCTCATTCTCATGTCTTCATTCACATTCATTTGTATCACATCCTTTCACATATCCTCACATCTCATTCTCATCTCTTCATTCACATCCACATCCATTTCAGATTTAGTAACATTTTCTATTTTTGATACTGATGGGACTTTTCTAATATTTTTGCCAATTGCTTGGCCTAGGTAAAGGTTCTTTTTCTCAACGGATATTTTCATATTCTTTCTCAAATATCTCAAGTGAAATATATTCAATATTCTTCTTTTTGATAAAAGATTCATGGGATTTACAAAATCAATTCTACCCATATTTCCCAATAATGCTCAAAATTTCACTTTTGATAAATACTCATAATTTAAATTATGTTAGAAATTCCTCTTTTTCTATTTAATTTCTTGGATCTCAATTATCATGGAAATTTCTCTTTTTGCATTTAATTGATTAATTCTAAATGTCATGATGAGAATTCCTCTTTTATCATAAAATAAATTTATCTAAAATTTCTCTTTTCTTTAATAAAAATATCCATTATTAAAATATACCAAGAATTTTACTTTTTCCATTTAAATGATTGAATTCTAGATGTCATGGGCGTTCCTCTTTTATCATTTAAATTTTCTCATGCATAAATTTATCTAAAATTCCTCTTTGAATTTTAATAAAAATATCCATTAATCCAATTATGCCATGAATTCCACTTTTACCATTTAAATGATTGAATTCGAAATGTTATGGGAATTCCTCTTTTATCATTTAAATAAAAATGCTAAAATTTTCTCTTTTCTTAATTATTTAATTATGCATAAACCTTCAAAATTACTTTACCATCATATTGATGAAAAACATTCTTTTAGCCTAGGATATTCAATCCTAGAATATGGTAGAAAGTCCTCTTTTCACATTATGCAGTTATGTATTAATTTCTTAAAAAATTTACCATAGCTCTGCTGTTATTACTGATAATTTTCAATATTTTCTAAAAGAATAAGACTTAGTAATACAATTATGATAGTATAACTATCTTTTACACTTAAATCCAATTTATGGATTTAAATCATAATATTACTATAATTGTATTAGCATAAAAGTATAAAAAACCATTTTCTTAACCTCTGGCTTCACAAGCCTAGAGTCTGATTTGTGAATTGAGAATTTATCAATGAGAAGCATCATTTGAATAGAGAATTGGTCATAGGAATGACCATTCTTTTGGGGAGAGAGAGATATACATAAAAAACATCCTAAATTAAGCATAAAGATAAACTTTTCTTAATTATTCATTACAACTCTTAAGAAAAGCTTGATTTGTATTATAAACACTTAATTAGAAACTTCTCAAGCTTGAGAGGGGCTGAGAAGTGAAAACATTGAGAATAGTAGAGAAAAACCATGAAATTACTTCTTACCTCTTGATTTTACTTGCTTCTCTATCTTAGAAGAAGCCCCCAACCAATCAATTGGTTAGTGTGTTGAGAGGAAAGCTCCAAGGATGGTTGAAGAGAGAGAGAGAGAGAAGCTCCACTCTCTCCAAAAGTAGAGGATTTTTAAGTGATAATAGAAAATATGAGTATGTTAATGTAATACTTGCATGGTATAGCTCAAAGATGAGAATACAAAAGAATGAGGGTCTATTTATAGGTGAGGGAGGCCACTAACTGAGTCCAACTAAGTTCTAGAACTTTCCAGCTTCACTTTGGTTGAATTTGGACAAGATTTGGATCAGTTTGGCTCCCTTTTTGATTTGGTTTGATCTAGGAGAGAGGAGAGATAAAAATATCACAATTTTTTGGTTTGGTTTGATCTAGGAGAGAGGAGAGATAAAAATATCACAATTTTTTTGAATTAAAAACTCATCCGCATCTGTGAAATAGGTGCCTACCTCAAAGTCTCCCCCCTCCTTACCAAGGTGTTAAAAGTGTATCATTATTCCAAAATATCTCATCTTTTTAGTAATATCTCATAGTTTTTAACTAATAAACCTTGTACTTAGTCAACTCTTCATCTTATGTGAGCATTTACTCATTTTTGGTTATTTTCTTTTATTCTTTGGATTTATCTCATCCAAACACTTGGACTAACCCTATTGGTCCATAGGAATCTTAATTGGACCATAATCCAGAAATTTTTGAAAATCTTGACCCTTAGGCTAAGGTCCTTTATACATATTTTCAATTAATTCCAAATGCACATTGGAAAGTTCTTTTTGAATTTTTGTTTCAGGGGAAACCATTTTAGACACTAGGAGGATTTTTATATCCAAAATATCTCAATTTTGGATTACCTCTAGACATTTTCTCTCTCCAAGCCAAAACAGGGTAAAACAAGATCTTTCTTTTATTTCAGAGAGGGGAATAATTACAAGAATAGATTGGGAGGTTCTTACACCTTTACACCTCAAAAGCTGGAGGAAGGAATCTTACAGGCACCCTTTCCTCTACCAGAATATTGTGAGGAGTTTTGCATGTTCTAGATTTTCTAAGGAATCTTTTTTATATTGCCCGACTTGTTGATCTTGGTCTTTTTGTTTGTTTTGATCATACAAAATGTCGAATTAAGAAGGATGGACATACTATCACAGTAGCTCCTTTTTGACATGGCAATGTGTTTTAGCTCTCTTTGAATGATGATGTTGCAAATGTTGTTATTTGCTCCAGGAGATCTTGATTGCAAGTTATGGCATCATCGATTTGTCCATTCCAATTTTGCAAAGCTTCTTGATATTCATTGTTGTGATCTTGTCAGAGGTATGGATCTTAAAGCTTGTCCTCATATGGGTATCTGTGAGTATTGTGCTCTTGGCAGGCATCATCGACAACCTTTTCATATCTCTACCTCTACACATTCACATGCCCTTTTAAATCTCATTCATATGGATATTTGTGGACCTTTTCCTCCCTCCAAATCTCACTATTGTTATTTCATTACCTTCATTGATGATTTCTCTCATTTTACATATGTTTTTCTTTTGAGGCATAAGTCTGAAGCCTTATCCATATTCAAGCAATCTCATAAAGTACTTGAACTTCATACTAGTCGCTCTATCAAGACTCTCCGTAGTGACAACGGTGGAGAATATATTTCAAATCTCTTCGATGACTATTGTATTAAATAAGGAATTCATCACCATGAGTTCACTGTTCCATATTTTTCTCGATAAAATGGCATTGCAGAGCATAAGAATCAAACTATTATTAATGCTATAAGATGTATGCTTATTCATTCTGGATTATCCAAGAGCTTTTGGGCTGAAGCAGTTCATAAAGTAGTCTTTGTTCAAAATAATCTTTCCACAACTGCACCTGTTGGTAAGATTTCCATTACAATTTGGATAGGGAAAACTCCTTTTGTATCATATTTTTGTACCTTTGGATGTATTGATTATATTCACGTGCCAAAAGAAACACGAAAAAAGTTGGATCCTCCTAGTTTGAAAGTTATATTTATTGGGTATTCTGATAATTCTAAAGGATATAATTTTTATGATCCTACTTCTGAAAAACTCATCATCAGTCATGATGCTCTATTTGATGAATGTTCGATGGGAGGTACAAGGTCTCGGGGGGTGCACTACTATAAAACCCTTGGTATCACGTGTTTTCAAGAGGTATTTAAAAAACCCCTTAACTAAAAAATTTTCCCCAATAAAACAACCCCTCTTTACTTATGAACTAATGAGCTGAATTAAAAAACCCCTCCTGTTATTGTAATTCTGTTAATTTTTCTCAATGTATCTAATTAAAAAACTCCTCCTGATGAACTCACGTGGTACACTAACATTTTTTTAGGTGAACCCCCCGAGTACATGGTCTAGTAAGGATTCTAATGATACATAATCCTTACTCATTGCTTTTCCTTTTCTGTTTGATAATCATTGTATCTCTCAAGATGTTGTGCATCCTTCTTCTCCTATGAAGGATTCTGAAGACCCTACAAAGGATTCTAGTGATAATCTTGATATATACATTGATCTTGCCATTGATATTGAACATGGTTCAAATCATTTCTATGATGATAGTTTTGATGATGCTATGAATGCTCATGAAGATCCAAAAACTTATATAGAAGCTATCTCTTCTCCACAAAAGGATCACTGGCAAGAGGCTATGCAAGCCAAATATGATTCTTTGATTTTCAAAGGTACATGGGCTCTTACTGATTTGCCTCCTGATCGTGTTCCTATCAAGTGCAAATGGGTATATAAAACCAAGACAAAGGATGATGGATCTTTTGATAAGTTCAAAGCTCGTTTGGTTTCAAAAGGATACTCACAAGTTGTAAGTGTTGATTATCATGATACATTTTCCCCTGTTGTTTGCATAACTAGCATACATGTCCTTTTGGCATTTGCTACTCATTTTGATTTGGAGATTCATCAGATGGATGTGAAAACTCCTTTTCTTAATGGTGATCTCAAAGAAGAGATTTATATGGAACAACGAGAAGGATTTTCAATTCCTGGCAAAAGGAACATCTTGTGTGTTATCTTCAACGCACTCTTTATGGTTTAAAGCAGGCATCACGTTCTTAGTATATAAAAATTGATCTCTTCCTCACATCAAAAGGGTTTATCTCTTGTATCTCTGATCCTAATATATATGTCAAGCGCGAAGGTATTCTATTTGTTATTCTTGCTCTATACATCGATGATACCATACTTGTTTCCAATAATCTTGACTTTGTGCAACTCATAAAGAAGATTTTTTTGTCATTGGATTTTGAGATGGTGGATGTACCCAGATATTTGTCAATGGTGAGGCTTTGGTGCGAGTGCCCTCCAGTGCATGAGTATGGATATGTGCGCATGGAGCAGCTGCTACATTAATTGAGCCAAAAGAATAGTAAGCTATAAGCTTAACAATTATATAATGGCTATAAGATCATTGGGAAAGTATTAATGCGTGAGATGGCTTAATCTGTGATATGGCTTAACTAATGAAAGTGCAGGTTCTTAGGCCGTGATATTGTAAATTCGTGAAAGGGGTTAACCCATGAGAAGCTTAACTTATGAAAGTGGAGGGTCTTAAGCTGTGAGACTCTTAACCCATAAAAAACCTGAACTCATGAGATTATAGGGTTTGACATGTGAGATTGCAAGTTTTGACCCATGAGATTGCAGGGTTTGACCCCGTGAAATTGTTGGTTTTGACCCGTGAGATTGTAGGGTTTGACCCATGAGATTGTAGGGTTTTGACCCACGAGATTGCAGGTTTTGACCCATGAGATTGCAGGTTTTAACTCGTGAGATTCCACGGTTTTGAATTATGAGATTATAGGTTTTGACCCATGATATTGCAAGGTTTGACCCTGTGAAATTGCAAGTTTTGACCCGCGAGATTGCAAGGTTCTGACCCTCTAAGATTACAGGTTTTGACTTGTGAGATTGTAGGGTTTGACCCCATTGGTTTTTGATTTGGAATGATTCTATGGGTCAACTAGGGCATGACATATGAGCAATAGGTTCTTGTGCACTCATGCTTCACATCCAGAGGGGTGACAAGAGCATTGTGAGTTTGTCTGTGATGTGCTCATAAGTCTCTGTTAGCTAAGGCTTGGACTATGATGAAACATTTAGTCCAGTTCATGAAAGACTTGGTGAATTGAGATATTTTCTTGGAATTGAAGTGATCAAAGACGATGCAAGTACATGGTTAGTGCAATGCCAATATGCATTGGATATGTTGACAAAATATGGGATGACAGGGTGCATTGGATATGTTGACAAAATATGGGATGACAGGGTGTAAGCCAATGAGTACACCTTTGGAGCAAAATGTGAAGTTGCGGGCTGATTTTGGTGAAGAGTTGGATGATCCATCTATGTATAGAAAGATGGTTGGAAGCCTTATTTACATAACTATCACATGCCTGGATCTCAGTTATGCTATGGGGCTAGTAAGCCAATTTATGCAAAGCCCCAAAAAACCTCATTTGGATGCAGTGAGATGCATTATGCGATATGTAAAGACCACTGCACATTATGGTCTTCTCTATGAGCATGGTAAAGACTTGGATGTACATGGCTACACAGACGCAGATTGGGCAGGTAGCTCCTATGACAGGAGGTCTACTAGTGGTTATGCCTTTACACTTGAAAGTGCTGTGGTGAGTTAGAGTAGCAAGAAGCAACCTACTGTTGCTTTATCTAGTACAGAGGCTGAATACAAGGGTGCAGCCATTGCTACATGTGAAGGAGTATGGTTAAAAAGTCTCTTGGCTGATTTGGGTGAGCCTATTGATGGCAAGGTTGTCATTCATTGTGACAACATGAGCAGCATACAGTTGGCCAAGAATCCAGTTTTTCATACGCGGACCAAACACATAGAGGTCCACTATCACTTTGTCAGAGAGAAAGTGCTGGATGGTTTAGTGGATTTACAGTATGTGAAAACTGAGCAGGTGGCCGACATCTTTACAAAGCCACTTAGCAGGGAGAAGTTTGAGTACTTCCGGTGTATGGCGAAAGAGGGAAGAAAAGAAGAAATCTCAAGCTCAAGCTCAAGCTCAAGGCTCAAACTTGAGTTTGAGCCTTGTCTATTACACAAGCAAGTAAGTAGGAATAGAGAGGGAAGCTAGGATGATCCCAGAGAACAAGTGGGGTGTGGGTGAAGAAGGGTATATAAACAAAAGTGAAACTAACTATAATCAAAAGACCTAGGACCTGGGCCTGGGCCTGGGATCGGGATCGGGATCGGGAGAAGAAACCAAAACCGAAACCTTCTTTCTACCTCCTTACGCTCCCGAGTCTCGCCCCACAGGTTGCCCGCTCCATCCATCTCCCTCCTCGCCCACGTGGCGACGACTGCTCGCCCACGGTTGCTACTACCGCCCGGTCCCTCCTCGCTGCATGGCTGCCCGCCCCGTCTATCTCCCTCCTCACCGCACTCCCATCTCGTCTCTCTCCTCGCTTCTGCTGCCGCTCATCTCTCTCCGCTGTTACCTGCCCCGTCCGTCTCCCTCCTCGGCCCCCACGGCTGCTGCCTCCTCACCGTCCCGTCTCTCTCGCCTACTGCCTCCTTGCCGTCCCGTCTCTCTCGGCTACTGCCTCCTTGCCATCCCGTCTCTCTCAACTGCTGCCTGCCCGGTCTGTATCCCTCCTCGCCGTGCTCCCGTCTTTCTCGGCTGCTGCCTGCCTCGTCCGTCTCCCTCCTTGCCCTGTTCTCGTCTCCCTCCTCGTCGCATGGCTGCTGCCTCCTCACCGTCCCGTCTCTCTCGGCTGCTGCCTCCTCACTGTCCCGTCTCTCTCAGCTGCTCCCTGCCCCGTCTGTCTCCCTCCTTGCCCTGTTCCCGTCTCTCTCGGCTGCTGCTTGCCTCGTCCGTCTCCCTCCTTGCCTTGTTCCTGTCTCCCTCCTCGCCGCGCATGGCTGCTGTCGCCCGTCTCTCTCATTGCGACGCTCCCTCCTGAAGCAAAGCTCGCCCGACCGCACCCCGCCCCTCTCGTTCATTTGAAATTCAAATTCCCCCCTTCCCCTCATTTGAAATTCAAATTCCCCCCTTCCCCCCAACTTTGAAATTCAAATTCCCCCCTTCCCCCCCAACCGTGCACCGCCAGTCGCCCGCAAACTAAACCAAATGACCTGCAAACCCTAAACACGATTCTGCACCCAAAGTGTACAGTGCTCGTCATCGTAATCGCCATCGCGCATGCGATTCTGCACCCAGAGCGATTCTATGTGGTGAGCGTACAATGCTCGTCATCGTAATCGCCATCGCGCACGCCATCGTATGCAATAATCATCTCTGTTTCCTGTCTCTGAAGTACTCGCTCAGCCCTGCATCCTCCTGCGTTTCAAACAGTTTCTTTTCCTCTTGCAATCGACACGTCTGCATTGGTCGACCTCTGTTTCCTGCAAAACCATCACGTCCACACCCCATCGGAGACTTTAAGCATCCATCACATCTGTGCAACATCGGAGACTTTCCTGCGCCCATCTGCATTTCGTGTGTTCCCTCATCTAATTGAATACTTTACACAACAAGTAAGTCCTTCTTTATTTGATTACAGTAATCAATATAAACGCTTACTTGATTGCACGCTAAGTGTGCCATTTGTCAATCGTTGCTCGTCGTAGATTGTTTGCACTTCTTGTTGCTCTCTTTTGTATCTTCACATATGTCGAGAACCTGTAAAATTGATCTTTGTGCACATTATATAATCTAAATGACAAGGGTTTCCTATATAAACATGGTATATGTGTAACATATCTGAGTGCACAACTTGGATATAGACACCACCTTAAGTTCGAGCCTCCCCTACATAGAACTTATGTGTTAATGGTCAACCTAGATTGAGTCTTTGTTCTCCATGTTAGTGTACCCCGGCCTTAAGGCTCGAACTTGAGTTTAAGCCTTTGCTCTCCATGCTAGTGCACCTCGGCCTTAAGGCTCGAACTTGAGCTTGAGCCTTTGCTCCTTTGCTCTCCATGTAGTGCACCCCGGTCTTAAGGCTCGAACTTGAGTTTGAGCCTTTGCTCTCCATGCTAGTGCACCCCAGTCTTAAGGCTCGAACTTGAGTTTGAGCCTTTGCTCTCCATGCTAGTGCACCCCATCCTTAATGCTCAAACTTCAGATTGAGCCTTCGTTCTCCATGCTAATGCGTACCTGCCTTAAGGCTCGAGCTTGAGTTCGAGCCTTTGCTCTCCATGCTAGTGCACCCCGGTCTTAAGGGGCTCGAACTTGAGTTTGAGCCTTTGCTCTCCATGCTAGTGCACCCCGGCCTTAAGTCTCAAACTTCAAATTGAGCCTTTTCTCTCCATGCTAGTGTACCCCGGTTCTAAGGCTCAAACTTGAGTTTGAGCCTTGTGTACCCCGGCCTTAAGGCTCGAACTTCAGATTGAGCCTTCGTTCTCCATGCTAGTGTACCCCGGCCTTAAGGCTCGAACTTGAGTTTGAGCCTTTGCTCTCCATGCTAGTGCACCCTGGTCTTAAGGCTCGAACTTGAGTTTGAGCCTTTGCTCTCCATGCTAGTGCACCCCGGCTTTAAGGCTCGAACTTTAGATCGAGCCTTCGTTCTCCATGCTAGTGTACCCCGGGCCTTAAGGCTCAAACTTGAGTTTGAGCCTTTTCTCTGCATGCTAGTGCACCCTAGCCTTAAGGCTGGATCTTCAGATCGAGCCTTCGTTCTCCATGCTAGTGTACCCCAGCCTTAAGGCTCAAACTTGAGTTTGAGCCTTTGCTCTCCATGCTAGTGCACCCCGGTCTTAAGGCTCGATCTTCAGATTGAGCCTTCGTTCTCCATGCTAGTGTACCCCGGCCGCCTTAAGGCTCGAACTTGAGTTTGAGCCTTTTCTCTCCATGCTAGTAACCCTTCCGGTGTTAAGGCTCGACCTTCAGATTGAGCCTTTGTTCTCCATGCTAGTGTACATCCGGCCTTAAGGCTCGAACTTGAGTTGGAGCCTTTGCTCTCGATGCTAGTGTACACCGGCCTTAAGGCTCAAACTTCAGATTGAGCCTTTGTTCTCCATGCTAGTGTACTCCGGCCTCAAGGCTCGAACTTGAGTTTGAGCCTTTGCTCTCCATGCTAGTGTACCCCTAGCATCTGAGTGCACAACTTGGATATAGACCCCACCTTAAGATCGAACCTCCCCTACATGGAACTTATGTGTTAAGGCTCATTCTCCATGCTTAACTCTTTACATGGAACTTGGCCTTAAGGCTCCAACTTGAGTTCCAGACTTTCCTATCTATGCTAGCGTATCCCTAGCATATGAGTGCGAAACTTGGATCTAGGCTCCAGCTTAAGTTCGAGCCTCTCCTACATAAAACTTGGCCTTAAGGCTCGATTGAGCCTTGTCTCTATATGCTGGTGTACCCCTGTCATATGAGTGCACAACTTGGATCTAGGCTCTAGCTTAAGTTCGGGTTTCCCCTATATGGAACTTGGCCTTAAGGCTCCAATATACTAGTGTACCCCTAGCATATGAGTGCACAACTTGGATCTAGACTCTAGCTTAAGATCAAGCCTCCCATACATGGAACTTCGCCTTAAGGCTCAAACTTGAGTTTGAGCCTTGCCTCTCTATGCTAGCGTACCCCTAGCATATGAGTGCACAACTTGGATCTAGGCTCCAGCTTAAGTCGAGCTTAACATAGGTCTTGTTCAAAGTGTGGATTTGTTGAAATAATAATTAGTCTTCTGATTAATACATTGGCTTTTTTGGATTCACTTTTAACATTTTTCTATTAAAGTGAATATTTCTATTCTAATTATCCTTTATTTCATGCCAACGTCTGGTACAAATGATGATGCACACTTACTATTAAGAAATTACTCCATATCCTAGTGTAGCAGTGAGGCTCAAAATTAAGTTTGAGCCTAATACAAATGATGATGCACACTTACTATTAAGAAATTACACTTACTCCATATTCTAGTGTAGCGGTGAGGCTCAAACTTAACTTTGAGCCGTATCTCCAGTTATGTCCAACCTTGGGGATGTCTTCCAACACAAGGCACAATCTCAAGTTGAGCGATCTTTGCCCTTGTAAGTGAGGCTCAAACTCAAGTTTGACCCTTATGTGATAGTCTTGGCAGGTAATATGGCTCCAATCATTGGTGACTCATGTACCTAGAAGCAAAAGAGTTCCACCACCCCCAGATACAATAAGGAAACAAAGAAGAGTATTGATACTTGAACTCAATGGTGTTTTACTTAAGACCATTGAGATGCAACATGGTGATGTATGTCCAGACTGGGCTAAACATATGCATCTTGTGGAAGAGAATACAAGTGTTTGGCATTTGATTCGCAAAGATGCATTCACTTTCCTTGATTTTTGTATGCAACGGTTTGAGGTATGGATTTGGAGTACTAATAGACTACAAGGGACTCGACACATTCTTGAGTTGTGCTTTCCTTGGCACCATCAAAAGTTTAAGGTCGTAGCAGGGCAGGCTGCATGTCAAAAGACGGATCTTCTAATTGGATATCGATTTGTATACCACAAAAACTTGGATGTAGCATGGAGAATTTTTCATGACCTGGATGGAAATAACACCCTAATTTTTTATGATACCCTCTACAATGTAATGTGGAATATGCCCAGAACCTACTTGATTTTCCAAAGATGTGGAATCAAAATATAGAGGAGCTTTAAAGTTTTTTGGAGACAACAATCAGCGCATGGTTACTTGGTTGGATTCATGCAAAGAAAAAACGGGAGTATACTTGCAACACTTTAGTAAATGAAGCAGCTTATGATAGAGAAACTTTGTATGTATTGGAGAAATACATGAGAAAATGCTATGTTTGAGATACAATTTGTACTCAATTATTATCTTGACAAAGTGTCTACGAAGGGTTTTTGTCTTCGGATGAATTGCAAACTTGAATGTAACAATCTCATTGAAATTTGATTACTTCTGGTGTTTCTAAACACCACACTCTTTGGAGATCCCTCAATTCTAAGGTTCCTTTTTCAAGTGTTCTTTGGCATTATTATTCCATGTTTTTACTTCAATGTCCCTCAAATTTGAGCATATATATCATGATTTATAATCTTGATATAGTGTCTAAGATGGGTTTTTATTTGTGGATCAATCATAAACTTAGCACATTGTTACTGTCATTGAGATTTACTTTTTGTTTTGTTGTTTCTAACACCACACCCTTTAGAGATCTCTCATTTCTAAGGTTCCTTTTTAAGTTATATTTAGAATTCTTTATGCAAATTAAATAAAGCCCATGTTTTTACTTCAATGTCTCAAAGTGGAGATAGTATTTAACATTATCTTCTTCATATGAAAGGTGTTGTATAATCTCAATTAAGTTTAGTGTCATGTTTTCCTTGTCCTTCCAATATTGTTGCATTGACGTATGTATCTATACAACTACAAACAAATATGCCAAATAGTTGTGTCAAGATATAATCTAATGGCACAAAGAGTGCACCAACAAATAGATGTTAGCTCAAACTACACAAAAATACCGAGTTTCCAACCAATCCTATAAGAAATGGGATTCGAATAATTCCCAAAATTCCTAAATTTGTCTTTTAGGTACAAAGTCAATGTATACACCCTGACTGATTCCATAAAATGCTAATATCTTTTCCATATAATTCATATGAGATTCCCACTTTGGACCTTAGATCTTCAAATAATATAGAGATTAACTTGATTTTTAAATAAAATTTTAAGCTATTTGTCTATTTTCTTTAAATATTTCAAGGTCTTTAAAGTGTTATAATATAGGCCACTTTTGTACCCATAATAACTACCACTTAAAATTTTAAATCTTGTAGATAAAAAAAAGTGGTAGTAGATAGTGAGAAATTAGTAGAATGTGGTGGCTCGTTAAAATTGCAAATCCAATGGTTGGATTTTTAATGATCTCTTTTCCAAAATTCTTCCAGGCTATCAAAAGGCCTCCAAATATTATTAATCTAATTAGTATAATTATATTTTCATGTAAATAATCTAAAACCTATAGGGACTAGTGTACTTGTAATGGTGCATCTATGAAAACAAAATTGGATCACTCTAAGTATGGAAAGATCATTTTTAATCATTTTATCAATTTTTGATTAATTTTAATTATATATACTAATTTTAATTAATCTAAGTTATATTGGGTTAATTTGAGTGCATGTTTATTTTCTATTAGTTTCTTGATCTCATTTAGAGTACCTTGCCCCCCAAATTTTCTTGATCTCATTTAGAGTACCTTGCCCCCCAAATTTTCTCTCCAAGCATTGTCCCACTCTAGCATAAACTGGACAAAATTGGACACCCTAATCTTGCAACAACCCAGCACCTGGTTTGCAGTGGTAGTGAAACAAGACGAGTTTCACTACCTATGACCATATCGCAAAGGCCTTTAGCAACCAGTACATGCCTCATCATATAGGACCAGAATGGATATTTAGTCCCATCAAGTTTGTCCTTAGCAGAGACAACATGTTGAATACATCACTACTACAAGCCATGACTGTCTACCAAATGCAAAAATTTTCAACACATTGCAAGTACTCAGTATTCACTAAATGCAACCCCGCATGGCTGCCAACTAACTGAATCACCTACAAAGTGTATGAACACATTGCAAGTACTCAGTATTCACTAAAGTGCAACCCCGCATGGCTCCCAACTAACTAAATCACCTACAAAGAGTAGAGAATAGAGTGTTACTGGTGGCGAAAGTATGATGGTCAATGTTGTTAAAGACATTATAGATGCTGCTATTACACAGTGAATGAAAAATAACAAAGAGTAGAGAATAGAGTGTTACTGGTGTGGCGAAAGTATGATGGTCGATGTTGTTAAAGACATTATAGATGCTGCTATTACACACACCAAATCTTTGCCATTGCATAGCCCAAACGCCAAAAAACAAGGAGAACCAATCCAAAATAATACCTCTCCATAACATTTACAGAAACCTTGCGGTGCCCAAAATGCGCCCGAAACGTGCCATGGACCCGAAAAAGTTTGTATACTTCATATATAACACACTCCAGTATACAAAACACTGTAATATATACCTTCTTCTCCTAAGAGGGTATCTCAATCAGAGACATAAACCCTGGGTCGTGTGAGGAGGAGGGAGGCAAACTATTAGATCAAGTGTCAAGGAAGCTAGGTCTGATACCAATTGTTGGAATTAGGGTTAGGGTTGCAAGAATGCACACACAGAAGATAGAGAAGCTTGAGAGCACACAAACTCACTAGATTAAAATGAACAAATGTGTGCCAGATACAAAAAATAAGCACACACCCCAAAATGAGTAGATAAGAGGGTGTACATACGCACAGGAGAAAAAACCTCCTAGTGAGGGGAAAAGTGCCCCGACAGTCCTAAGTGTGTTTACACACATCAGTACCATATAATGCTACAGACATGAGTATCTAGATTATTTTTTTTCCTTGCCTTTGAACTTTGAATACTTCAGGGACACTCGATGAGCCATTCTGACAGGTGGCAAAGCAACAACACCAAGGCCCAACAGAACCAAAGAAGGGGCAGCAGTGCCGAGACCCGCGAGGGGGGAGGAGACCATAGACTATCAAGTTTCATCCACAAACAAGATCTTCCAAGTGGTCCAGATCACTTCCAGATTCTTTGTTGGTGGAATTCTCCTCCCAGGCATCTCCCGGATCTAAATTATACCAGTTTGGCATTGTCCACGAGATTATCGTCAGCCATAGCGCGAGAAGGCAAAGTCTATCCTAATGAGCGGTGTAACGTTGCATTCGATCAGTCATGCAGGCCATAGTGATTAGGAATCATACCCTTACTTGTCTTGCAGAGAGTTTCCAAATCGTCCAATTCTTGTTTAGTATTCGGATCAAAGAGCACATGCATGCCACTCAATAAAGGGAAGAACTAACGAAATCCATCAAACCACATGGCATGGGGAATACAATGTAAAAACTGATGGCAGTAATAACCCGACCATTTGAAAAATGAATGGTTTTAAATTCAATGCGATAAATAATACCCCAATGACTAGCTAATTGGATGGTGGTGTGAATTCAATGGTGAACTCAGTGATCAACGTATGGGAGTGCATAGGCGTCTATGACCATAATCCAAACAAAAACGCAAACAGAACCCAACAATGCCACATTATGATGGTTGATTTTGATATTGTGAGTATCACAAACGCTAGACACAATTATCCACTTCACTCTGGGAGAGGAAAACACTCAACCCAGTGAAAATACATGCATGAAAAAGAACATACAAACAAACAATCAGAACCAAGAGACTAAAACATAAATCATATATAGTAGGATCACCAAAGTGTTGGTGGAAAAGTCAATGAATGAAGTTACACATATTAAAGACATGCCTATAGACGTGCAAATAGATGCTCGAGGAGAAATTTTAAAAAACATACAGACGCATGCATAGATGCATTTATAGATGCAATTATAGAGGCGTTTGTAGACGCGCAAATAGACACTTCTTGAACAGACAGACGCGTATATAGACGCGTTTATAGAAGCGCTACAAAATTTTTTTAAATTTTGTATGCTTGAATAGAATGCTGTGTATGTTGTGTATGCTATGTAGTTACAAGAATCCCATTTCCACATTGTGTAATTCAATTCTTACAGCCAACCGCATTTTAATTAGCACTCTTGCAAGCACGTCTATAGCTGACATTAATTACAATTCCAAATAAAACATTACAACTCCAAAACGTTTAGTTACAAAGGCATTAATTGATAGCTCAAAGTGCTTGTATGTACATATAGCATGAAGCTAAGCCATTTCCTGTGGCTTCAAGTACCAAAAATAAGAGGAGTGTATATATAAGAGGCACGAAGCCAAGCCAGTGGCTAAGTACAAAAAAGAGTAGCTAGCACTACTCCTCGCTCCCTTCTGCGCTCCCTTCTGTGCTCCCTTCTCCGCCTCCTTCTTCCTCGTCTTCTTCCTCATCTTCTTGTGCAGGGTCCTGTAAATAAGGGACAACATATATCAATGTATGAAAAATTAAATCTTTATTTATAATATTGACATTATTTAATTACTTTCAAATACCTCGGGGGACTCTCCAGTAGCCCAGATATACTGCTCCTCAGTAATCAACCCGTCATTTATAGAAGTGCCTCCATGTATCTCCTCTGCAATATATCTCCTCTGCAATGGTGGCGGTGGTAGGCTGTCTCGACAGGAGTAGGGTTCCTGCCCACGATATCAAGCTACAAGATGACACAATTTGTGGAGGGGTTAGTACAAAGAAACAACCTCCTAATAAACTACATAAACAATATAATTTGAGATCGATACTTACAAACTGGGCCTCCCATGATTCAACACCACTTGCTCCAAAATGCACGCTTCCATATTGCTCCATTTGGATCCTTCGTGCCTCCACATGCTTTAGACTGAGTTCCTCCTTCGCTGACTTTATTGCTTTCTTCCACTCACGGTTGTGAGCGGTGTGGGGCGGGCCCCTTGGTGGTTCACCTCCCTGGAGCCTGGCAAGCTCCGCTAGTGCATGCCTCTTAACAAAGATCTTTTATTGCTAAGTATCGAAATAATCTTTGACTTGGCCCATTTATCTGTGAACTGAACATTGTGGGGGTTAGGATACCTAGAGCGATTAGCAGCGAGGGTCTCATCAGTCAACCTCTTTGGTTGATCTTTGTAGTAGTGAATAAAGCAATCTCTGTAATTGTTAGCAATTACAGAGCGCATGAAGGCCATGATGTCCTTCCCCCGTGCATCCATCAAGATGCCTCCTATCTGAGTGATGTCATAGTAGATCGTACCATCACCCGGAGGCACGTCTAAATCATCTGAATCCATATTCTCGTCCCCACCACCACCCCTCCCAAAGCACTGTGCCATGCATCCCCCACCGCTCTCCCTGCTACTACGCCTGCTACTGTGTAGTGTCGAGCTAGTACGCTGGCCACCTGTAGCTGGAGAACCAAGTCTCGACTGCACGGGAGTACGCTGATAGCTTTGCGAGGTAGAAGGGCCTCCTGATGTGGCATGGGGGAAGGGGCATAGGACGGCATGGGGGAAGGGCCTCGGCTATGTAGCCGGCTGGGCTATGTTGACTCCACTGGGTAATCTCAAAAGGTGTGGGGTTGGGGTGGTTTGGAGTCTATAGTGCCGACTCTTGGGGGGTGTTTAGAGTACCCGTCATGTAGCCGTATAACTCCCCAGGATTGGGAGGGTGCCCCAAAAGGTTATATAGGTCCCGAAAGATGGTCTCTCGAAGATCAGGTGAGCCTGAAGAGCTTCCTGGCCACATGATGAACTGGAAAAAAGAAAAAAAGAAGATTACTGATGAGTTGAGAAGATGAACTGAGAAGAGAAAAAGAGAGAAAAAGAGAGAAGGAAAGAGAGTAGAAAAGGCATGCATAGCGGGGATAAAAGAGAGGAGAAAGGAGAGGAAAAGAGAGGAGAAAAAGAGGGGATAAAAGAGAGAAAAAGAGAGGATAAAAAAAGAGAGAAAAAGAGAGGAGATAAGAGAGAAAAAGAGAGACGAAAAGAGAAGGAAAGAGAGGATAAAAGAGAGAAGGAAAAAGAGAGGAGAATATAGAGTGCAATCCATTTTTTCAATCATGCTTTCCCTTTCCATCATTCATGCAATCCCCTTCTTCAATCATGCAATCCCTTTCAATCATTCATGCAATCCCTTTCTTCATTCATACAATCACTTATTTCCACGAAAGGAGAGGAAAAGAGAGGAGAAAAAGTGGGATAAAAGAGAGGAGAAAGGAGAGGAAAAGAGAGGAGAAAAAAAGATAGAAAAAGAGAGGAGAGGGAAAAAAAGATAGAAAAAACACAGCGTCTATCTTCGCATATAACAGCACATCTATAGACGCGGCTATTTGTTTCCAACACAGAGTAGACACGTCTATAGATGCACTCTTAGACGTGCTTTTAGACGCGCTCTCAGATCCGTCTATAGATGCGCTCTGACAGACATACTATTCTAAAAACTCGAAAAGGACATGTGCCCGACGCGCCCAACACAAAAGCACAACAGCTGTACCAAAAACATTCGTTTCAAAGAGAGCAAAGGACGAATCCAAAGAGAGCAACTTTCAAAGAAGATCAACCCTAAAGAGACTTACCTTGGATAGAGGTATGGAACCTTCCTGTCCTTCTTCAAAGCTTCTTCTCTTTCTTCTCTTCCTTGTTCACCCTCTTCTCTTGTGTGCTTGGAGATGATTGTGTAAGCATGGAGATAAGTGTGGGTGCTTGAAGATAAGTGTGGATGCTAGGATGTGGATCTGTTAATAGCAAAGCAAGCCCGTTAAAAGTATGTGAAGAAAAGCAAGCGCGCTAAAAGTAGGTTTGAAAATGAAAATTGCGTCTATAGGCGCCTCTAATGTCACGTCTAATATCGCGTCTAAAATTTTGTCTCTTCTGTGTAGTGCACGTGTATACACGCGTCTAAATGAGCATTTAATTACACGTTTACAGCACGGTTTAGGCGCGCCTATAGATATGCACCACACAGAATAGACGCGGTTTTAGACGCAGTATTAGATGCGCCACAGAGTTTTTAGATTAAATATTTGATACAAGAGCAATTTTTTTGTAGGATGTCTTCATCTTCAAGAAGTAGGATGTCTTCATCTTCAACAAGTAGCTCCAGTGAGGATGTCTTCATCTTCAACTAGTAGCTCCAGTGAGGATGAATCCCTCCATATCCACCATCGCGAAATGTGGTTGGAGCAAAAAATCAAATGTACGTGTGATCGATGTCGAGAAAACATGTATCGTGCATGCAGGATTACACTCAATCACATCTCAAAGTATGGAGAATGGGATGCGACCGTAAACCTGGTAAGTGTTAAAGAGTTAAGGTTGATTGAGATACCTATGGGTGTTCATATCTTTGAGTTATGATCCCATTTTAATTTGATACAGGACACAGAGCAACACCCGCATATGTTGCAAAGCGTCGGCGATATGAGGTGGGATCTTTAGGAGGGACCGTTAACGGATGCATGGAGTGATGGTGATAGTAGTAGCCCTCCGCCATTACCTCATGAAGCCGTGGAGGAGGAGGTGTTTGATGATATGGTGCGGGATTTATATGTCCATCAATTCAAAGGGAGGGATGATAGCATGGAGCAGGACGATCTTTTTACCGCCGCAGCATCGATTCCACTGTTTGAGGGGTGCATATTCTCTGTTCTACATACCTCCCTTGAGTTACTAAACTTGCAAACCATCTATGGATGGAGCAATGCAAGTTTGAATGCATTACTCAAGTAAGCTTTAAAGTCTATTTTGCAAACATGGTGAATTATGCTAGTGGGTCAATTACTCGAATGCTTTTCCTCATTTATGGTCTTCACGTGCAGGCTATTGTATAAAATGCTTCCAAGAGATAATAAATTACCGACCTCAAGAGATATGGCAAGGCAACATGTGACCTCTCTTGGAGGATTAGATTACAAGCGCATCCATGCATGCGTCAACGATTGCGTTTTGTTTCGTGGACTACATAAGGATGCAAGAGAGTGTCCTACTTGTGGAGAGGCAAGATATAGAGCAGATCTCAAAACTTTGGACATGCCTCGTAAGGTTTTGCGACATTTTCCCATAATCCCTCGCATCCAACATATGTTCAAGTGCAAATCCATTGCAGAGCTCATGTCATGGCATTCCTCCCATCCATCCCGATGGCAAGTGGAGAACTCCCGCAGACACTCTTGCGTGCAAGCATATTGAAGACACATGGCCAAGCTTCAAGGAAGAACCTAGGAGCTTGAGACTTGGATTGGGTATGGACGGTGTGAACCCATTTGGTCTCAAAAGCACCTCTTACAGTGTATGGTCCCAGTGATATTGGTGAATTATAATCTTCCACCCTCTATGGCGATTAAGAAAGGACATGTTATGTTATCCCTTCTAATTCCAAGGAAACATAAAGTCAAAAATCCTGATGTTTATTTGGAGCCTTTGATTGACAAGCTAGAGATACTTTGGAGAGGTATCGAGGTGCATGATGTGAGCAGGCCTCCCTCGTCACACGAGACTTCAACTGCAAAGCAATCTGGATGTGGACGATGCATGACTTCCCAAGCTATGGCGAGTGTTCAGGTAAGCATTGCACTTCTAATTATGAGTAGGCAAAGGATGTGGCACCCTAAACCCACCTTGAACTCTTAATTGCGTCTATTATTCAGGTCTCACTACATCGGGTTACCATGCATGTCCTGTTTGTGGTCCTTCGCTTGTTGTCTCACGGGCAGACGCATTGAATAAGGTCATCTATGAGAATCACCATCGATTTCTCCCACCTGATCATCCTAGATATGTTGCCCCTTGGAATGAAGTCCTCCCACAATCACTCACAGCGGAGATTGGATGAGAATTTGGGACGGTTCCACGACTCCTTTGGCATGAGCCGGTAAGGGTTTGTAACTATTGTGTGCTATATTGGCTGGAAATAAAGATTGCCCGCTAACACTAGCTTTTGTTTAGATACTCCATCTTTTATCGTTTACCATATTGGTCCCACCTCAAGATCAATCACCTAGCATAAGGGAGGATCTACGTACCACAGGGAGGATGCGTGAAGCTTGGCCACAAGAGAAACCAAATGGGCGTGTTTTTTTTACCTCGTGCACTATGGAGGTTATCAAAGCTAGAAGAGATGGTGGCGGTGAAGCGTGCTATTACTACAATTCGTACTACCACTGGGATGCATGAGGTGTTTGAAGGGGGCCTTTACAAAGAGCAAGAAAAGAGGTGTAGAGAAATTATATGGCTTGAAATCTTCTGATTGGCACAAGATGCTCCAAGTAAGTATTTTATGTGCATAATATGGTCATCAACATACATGTCCTGAGTGCATAGCCACCCACAACACCTTATGGCTATAGATGCCATGTGTTTGTGGCTATAGGTGGCATCGACATTGAGTTATCTTTGGAATCATGTGTGCGTAGCCACACACGGTAGCAAAAGTATTATAGTAGTCAACACAAGTTGTTTGCAAAATGGTTGCCATTGTTTTTTGGGGATTGGAAAATTTGGTAGTTGTATGTACACACAGACGTTAGGTTCTGTTAGAATTTTGGTCTTGTTCAATGTTGGTTTTGATTTTAAAGCTGAGAAAATGTGCTCCTTGGTTTAATTTATGGCTCCTCTTAACCATACTTGTTTAGAGACGATTCTCTAGCAAGTTTATCTTTCTTGACTAGTTGGTTAAGGCATTGTTGACCCCACTAAAACTTGCTTCGTATATCTGTTTACAAAATTCATTATAGTCTGGTTTAGAACAAAGTGGCCTATCATTCTTGTCCTCGGTTAATAAGAAAGCGTCTTTGAGTACATTAGCAATAGTGGCATTGTGTCATTTAGCAACTATAGTGTTTCACTATTTGACAGCCAGAGTGTTCTTCTCTTGGTCCGTAGAGACACAAGCCCTCATGTGTAGTGTAGGATGCATGCCCTTGTGCATGGTTTCCCTTGTCAAGAGAATGCCATTTCTCCATTTGTACATGCTTTGGAGATTCTTGACGGAACTCAAGGTATACCCATCATGGTTGTGTGTATGCAAAATGTGAATGCAGTTTTCAATTTTTGAGTATATATGGATGCACATGCTTGTAGATACATGTTTGCACATCACTTTGTGGGTAGTCATAGTGGTACTAAACATATGCACAAGCTCGGATTCAATTCATGGCTATTTCTACCATAAACTTGGTGCCTGTAATGGTTTTGTGCTTGTTAGATATCTTATCCTTAGACAAAAAATAAGCATCTTTGGAGTATGGCAACTACAATGTTTTGTTATTTGAGAGTCATAGTGTTGTGTTATGTTATGTAACAACCGGAGTGTTGTGAACTTGGTCCATAGACATGCAAGAACTTGTTTGTGTGGTCCATAGATAGTCACGCCCTCTTGTGTGGCTTCTCACACGCTAAACAATTTATGTTTCGAAAGAAACATGAAATATGTTCAAAATTTGAACATGGACCCAATGTGGAACAAATCTTTTGTTGCAAAGATGTCTGGCTCAAGTACATTTAAAGATTCATGGTGATTTTAAATTCGGGGGTTTGTAGAAATCTCGAGCTTAAAATCAGTAGACTTTGTGTAAGTAAAACCCTACTATGAAGGATTCTTTTTTGTTTTTCACTACGTTTAAGTTTGAGTACGTAGTCTAGTTATGTAGAATATGGGTACATTTCATCTGTTGATGATAAAGTGGGTGAATATATGCCATGGTATGCCATATTAATGTTGAGATTCAAGCTCGATGTCAGTGTGAGCCAGCTATGCTATGTGCTGGCAGATTAGGTAGGAACATGTGTGAGACATAAATGACCGCGTGTCCAGCTGGTCATAGTGTGTGGACATTAGCTAGGGTTAGATGAGTGTGGACACAACTCATAGTGTTGTGTGTATTATGGATTATGGCATTATGCTTTGTGTGAGAGTGGAGATGGCTTCCCTCTATGGTTAGGGTTTGCAATATACATTAGGGTTTGCTCCTGTGTGTGTGTCTCCTCCCCCTCTACCGTTCTTTCAACAATTAATAGCTATGATTTTCCTCATTTTTGCCTTGTAACACTGTAAAATTTTAAATACAAGTGGTTGGGGTCACAAATAGCTCAATATTTAATGAATTAGTTCTACATGTATACTTCGTTAGCAAATGTTGTAGAATTGTGGGGTGATTTTGAATCTCCTCAATAGTGAACACATGATGTAACACAAGTTGTTCATTATACTTTATCTGGTGATGTTTTGCATCACTCTTGGGTTTTAAGGATTTGGAATCACTTAATTATAAGTATGAATATTTAATTTTTGTGTCATAATAGTTAGTGTAATCATCAGTATGGCAGGTCAAATGCTTTATGCAAACTCTTGTTATCTTGGTGGTATGGGACACCAAGGTAAATACTAGTAATGGACTTTCTTAGATTTCAATTTTGTGGTGTGTAGTCACTACATAGATTATGTCTGCATAATCTTTGTTATTTGATTGATGATTGGTGGTTGTCTACTATGTCAAGTAAGATGCTAATCTAGAGTGATCAGATGGGTATCTTGACATGGATATTAGAGTTTTAAGGTTGAACATGATGGTTCAAATAAAACTCCAAGGGTTTGGAGCTGATCCGAAGAGATTAGAGGTAAACCACAATAGATTTGGTGATAATCTAGAGTGATTACACTATGAAGATCTTGATCTTGATGCTAACATGGAGTGCTCAGTAGTTATCTTGATCATGCTAACATGGAGTTATCTTGATTATTTGTTATACTTACACATGAAATTACTGTACATGCGCACACTTTCTAGCAATCATCGCCTCCCTCAATATAAAGGTGTGATGATCTAGAGAGATTAGTCGAAACTTCTATGAGAAGAAGAATGAGAAATTTAATGGAGTGATATGAATCTCTCAGGTTATGTACTGAGATGGAGTGATCAAGGGTGGACCCTTCATGCCCACTTGACCTTGTGTCAAATGGGAGTGATAAAACTTATCGAGGGGAAAAGTGAGTGTGTATTTGAACTGATATTGGGTGTTGACTTCCAATTTCTTGCTGATCTTCAACGGAGAGTCCATTTGGATTTTTATAAGTGAATATATTTTCGGGTACTATGAGCTAGGAATTGTTGAAAAGGCCCCTGAGTGAATAGGTGGTGAGCGTTCTGGTTGCCAATGATGCCATAGGTATACCGATGAAGGAATGATTGGAAATTAGAATTCAACCGGATATTTTGGAGGAGTATGATCAGTGATACTATGGTTTCATTAAAAGATTGTTTTAAAGATAGCTGAATCTGTGAAATAGGTAATTTCATATTGGGTATGTAAGTGGTGAGACTATCTTGAAGTTTGCATGAAGTGCCGGCTAGGGGGCCTGGGAACTCGTTTCCCTGGTACCCAGGGCAAAACATAACCAAATTCCTAAATGGATCCTATCAATATAGTGGTTGGGCAGTAACCTAACCCATGGGACTGAATGGGGTTAGGCTCGATTGATGGATCCCTAAAATGAGAGTCAATTTTGTTATCGTACGATAGATGAAGTAAATCCCGGATAGTCTTGTTCTATGGAAAAGAATCAACGGCTATGCCTCTCGATGAGGAAAAAAGTGTTGGTCTCTATGATCCAAGTGCAAGTTTCTTCCTTGATTTGACCATGTGACTTACAGGTTTGATCGGATCAATTTCGTTAGTTAAGGCTCTTGACTACGTTAGAATAAAAATATCCTGGAGAAATCGCCCATGCTTTTTGGGCGAGGGAAGTTTTTTTCCACATTCACTTTTGGAAGAACTGAGGGATTAGTCTCTTGTCCGGATATCCGTGGGCGAGGTGCCCCGAGTGAGAGGTTCTGCCCTGCGCAAGAAGTGCTACTTCTGCTCCTAGCACCCCTGATTTCGTTGCGTGGAGGGGGCAGGGATCTTTCAGCGGTATCAGAGTGAATTGGCTAAAGTGGAACAACCAAGAAGCCAGAAGTGTCAAAAATTTATGAAGTACCAGTAAAAGATTGTAATTGTGTGATGAAATTTATACAAATTGATATTCAAAATAAAAATTCATAAATTAGTAATTGGGTCTTCAGATGGAAGTATCGCAATTGTATGGAATCCCTGACTTGCTTGAGGCCTAGATATGATGGTATTTACCGTCGTATATACCGCGGGTATAACTGTAGCTCTTTACTGGCAATATATACGAGTAAATCTAACACCTTGAAATTATAAGTAAAAATGCTATCCAGATGATGAATTCGAATGCTGGATGATATGATTTTAGAATTCTGGTTAAGAATTGATGAGTTAATTTGGACTCTAATTGAAAGATGATGATTCCTGAATTTTGGTTGAAAGGAGATAAGTTGAACAAAGCCACAATGAGATGAATGGGACGAATCCCTTGACCCAGTGGTTCAAATTAAGGGATGACAAATTGAGAACCTGCATAATTGAAATTCCTGTGGAGGAATGTTCAGATGGAATTATCGGTCTGATGGACCATTATTGTGTTAAGGATATGAATGATATGTTCTGAATGAATTGTTATCTGATAATGAGTTCTGTGCATTCTTCTTGTAGAAGGGATCTTTATCCCAGGATTCTGTTGGGTTGACCAGACCATAGGTGTTAAAACCCTAAGATCTCTCTAGATAATTGTTATGCATAAAACATGCATAGAACAGGCATAAACTCAACCACCCAACCACCCCCGAGCCCAAGGGATGCACACATGAATAATGAATGAAATACATCATACCTCTACCTTGATGTCCCATACCATCAAGAGGTATAACACAATCCAATAGCATGTAGCTATAGTGTGAAATGGTAGGTGAGTAGATATGGATCTCTACACAAGAGACCATAGCATAAGCCTC
Source organism: Cibotium barometz (assembly GCF_041138505.1). Classification (NCBI taxonomy): domain Eukaryota; kingdom Viridiplantae; phylum Streptophyta; class Polypodiopsida; order Cyatheales; family Cibotiaceae; genus Cibotium; species Cibotium barometz. Next base: position 41,565,925 of record NC_141067.1, on the reverse strand, counting down.
CAAGCCTCCAAGCTCCAAGCCCCCTTGAGTGTGCCCCATGCCCCTATTATATAGGAGGGCCCTCAAGTGACTCTTGACTTTCCATTCCTCATGTGTGACCCTTGGATGCCTGACCCTAACCTTAAACCTTAAGGTTAGTCCTAACCCATGATCCACTAGAGCTTGTTCCCATGCTCCCATGCTCACAAGCCTAATGTGGGTTAGCCTCCTAGTATATGCACACATAATGTGTATATAACATAGCACACATAATGTACATATAACATACTTCCCCTCTCTCAAAACATTGCACTCTTGCAATGAAAAGAAGAAGAACTGCGCTGAACAATCTCAACCGACTCCCAAGTCAAATTCTCAAATTCCCTATCTTTCCACCTAATTTTAACCTCAGGGATTAGTCAACTTCAAAGTTTCCTTTCCCTGAATTCAAGTACCTTATCAGGTTCATGTGGAACATAGGATAAATCTTCGACTTCAACGAGTTCTTGAGGAGTAACTCTGTTATCCTCACCTCCCAGTTTTCCTTTCAATCAATCGATATGAAAGACTGGATGAACCCTAACAATTGGAGGTAGTCTTAGTTCATACGCAACCATGCCAATCCGATATATAACTCGAAATGGACCACAATATCTAGGAGATAAATTCGAGCATTTTCCCATTGACAAAGTCTGAAAATCTTTAAGAACATTAAAATAAACCAACGCTCCTGGTTCAAAAGACCGAGATAAGCGTCTCCTATCAGCATAAAACCGTGCCCTATCATGAGCACTCCTGATAGAATCCCGAGCTTCGGTCAGAATTTCCTACATATCTCGCAAGAAATCCCTCGATGCATCAAGCTCGATGTCCTTAAGACTGACATCAATAGGTGCCCTGAGTTGATACCCATACATAAGTATGCACGGACTAAAATAATAGCCGTAAATTTAGAACTGTTATAGGCAAATTCCATCATTGGAAGATATTTTCCAATATGATGATTTTCTAGAGACATATGCACAAAGCATATACACTATAATCTGATTCATACACTCTGTTTGCCCATCAGACTACTGCGGATGATCAGAATAATTCACATTCAAAGTAACTTCCTCGTTGTAAACCATTCGGAATAAAGTAGAAAAACATGGCATTATAACAGCAGAAACCAGGGATTCATCGGCGCCCCGACATATCCACATCTGCATATGGAATAATCAACGTCTCGAGTTATCCATATCAACATAGAGAATCATCAACGTCTCGATGAGTCACATATGTCCATCCGTAAACCTATCAGGTTGATTGTGTAAATCACCTAAAGTACGGAACTAAAGAAAGAAATGCCAACAAAGGAAGAATCCAAATTTCCTTATCCGAACACAACAAGATAAACTTGTTTGAACTCTAAAGAAAGAGATTTCAACAAGTGAAAATGCCGATGAGATTGCCCTCATTATAACATGCAGGTTATAGATAAAAGAAGTTTATCTAGAGAATGCCCATACTATAACTTCTAGTGAATTTAGAAAATAAGATTGTCTTTGAATGTTGAGGTCAACATGCTAAGTGATGTAAGCAAAGCAACAATCTTGAGCCCAAATTATCCCATAAGATAATATATGTGAGGGATCCCTAGCGTCCCATACCACCATGATACCACCCATACATACCTTAACAATTTGAAACTCCCTAGTATGCCGTCTAGGAAAATATGAATAAAATCCTGTATAAAAGGAATAAGATGGCCTTATCCAGACTTTCACATACTAAACCTGTCTCTATATACCTGAGACTACATCAAGGAATAAATCCTTCAGAGTACATCAAGGAATAAATCCTTCTGAGTACATCATTAGAAAAGAAATTGAATTATTGGCGCCTTTCTAATGATAACTACCCAAAACACAATAAAGTTAGGGTAGAAAAATAACTCACCTAGATATGTAAGTAACTAGGTATCTGAGTTGGAATATGCACAAGAGTACAAGAAATATACTCCAAAAATATGTGCAAAAAACGAAGGCAAATGCTACCTTCAAAGCACATGTAATTATTCAAAAGATCAAAAGATCCTTATAAAACCATGGATAAAAGCATAGAAGCTCCTTCAATCCATAAAAAACATAGTTGATCATAAAAATCAATGCATACCATCTAATGGACATAAATCATGCCAAAAGAAGCATTTAAATTGGTGGCCAACTCATCAATCCGGAGTATATGAACGTTATATTGTTCAAATAAAACTCCAAAGTAAGAAAGTGAAACACGTGTGTGTAGCACTCAATAAGAAAAACCCCTAGACACAAGTGATCTAGGCAAAACCTGATGAGTCCTTGTAAAACTTGGAAAACATCCAATAGAAATCCACCAAAACAAACCGATCAACTAATCCATGATAGACTTTGTCTTAGGCTTAAGAAATTAAGCACAATCCACACTTTAATAAGTGCAAAATAAATTATCATGGAAAAGTGTCAAAGGTGAAACACACTTTGAACGAAAATTATAGCCAAATTAAGGAACATGTCCAAAAAGAATGGCTAAACAATGGTCAAAAATCATGAATACATCGTTTAGAATTAATCCAAACATAAATATCCATTAATACGAGGTATAATCGTATTAATAATATGCGAATAACACGCATCTATCTAATGTCAGCACGAGAAAACGTACTTCAACATTAAATAACCCTCGAAAATATTAAATTCTCGAGAAAAAAAAATTATCATGATTTTTTTCTAATTTTCCCAAATTTTACAGGGCCTCAAAATATAATAATTTTGAATTCCACCAAACCTATCTCATGGCATTCCAAACCTATATTTTTCCAGAAAATTTTTAGCAATTTAATTTGCCAAATTACCATTGATATTTTAAAAATACCAATTTTTAGGATTTCTAAATATAATATCTAGAATATTCCTAATTTTCCCTGAGAATCCCATCGTTCACGAAATTTCCAATTCCGCCCGATAATTCTCAAATCCAATGAAAATTTTTAATTTTAATGGATTTTTCTAATTTTCTGGATCAAAAAATATAATTTTAAAGGAATTTGAATGGTCACGGGCGCCCGAATGGACACACCACATGCCAAACACCAACCCCACATTTTCCCGAAATTTAAAATAACCTTTGTCTAATTTTCCACTAATTTTCAGGAATTTTTTGAAATTTTTAATCAACCCCGAACGCATTTAGAATACGAACGGTTTTCCCGGAATACGGAAAGCCAAAAGTTTTGGGAAAATGAAAAGACAAAAAAAAATTCGGAATGTGAAAGGTCAAAGGTTTCCGGAATACGGAAGGTCAAAAGTTTTTCCGGAATTCGGAAAGCCAAAAGGTTTCGGGAAAACGGAAAGCCAAAGGTTTTCCGGAAGTTGAAAAGCCAAGAAATTTTAAGAAGAAAATTTCAGAGAATTTTTTTCTCAAATCCCCTATTTTTCAGTATTTTCCAGGCTTATTTTCAAGCTTTTTTCTGAAAAAATATCAAAAAGCTTTTTTTTAAATAAAAAACTCATTTTTTTAAAAAATGAAAAAAATATATATAAAATAAGCATTAAGGCTTTATGCCTTTTGATTTTTTTAGGGGGGGGGGGGGGCGATTTTTTTCGCCGGCTGCAGCGCAGCCCCCCCCCCTCCCGTCGCCTGCGCATGACAGAGAGAGAGATAGAGAGTATAATTTCTCTCTTCTCCCCTCTCTCCTCCCTTTCCTCCTCTCCTCCAATCTCTTCCATTCTCTTTCCTCTCCCTTCTCTGCTAATCAGAGATTAGCTTAATGATTAATTAAGCTTTTTTAATTAAATCCTTAATCATAATTAACATTAATTATGATTAATGTTTAAAAAATTCATTTTTAATAGAATTTTCACCCGGAAAAGAGAAAGAAAAATCAGATTTGAGAGGCGGAGAGAGTCCCACGCACACGGGAGAGCATCTCATGCATCAACATGCTGTCCCCTACTGAATTTCAGTAGAAATTGACAGAAATTTGATCGCATTCCCGCGGAAAAAACTCGCAAAAAATGTATAAAAATACATTTTTAATCATAAAAATGCTCAAAAAAATCCTAAAAAATTAGGAAAAATTTCTAAAAATTCTAGAAATTCAGGGAATCCATCCTACAAAAATATCCACCATAAACCATATGGTATTTTTGTAAAAAATTCCATTAATGCTTGATTTTAACCATAAAAAATAGGGAAAAATAGCATTAACTCACGGTATTTCCCCGCAACGTCGATTCGTCCATTGAATTGTAGTTACACACGTTCCAATCACCATATCGATGATCCACGTGCAATTCATCAACACAAATCAACAAAAGATAACATTTTATTAGTAAATATTAAAATTTACTAAAAAAAATCAACAATTAAATAGAGATTGCTCTGATACCACTGTTAAAACCCTAAGATCTCTCTAGATAATTGTTATGCATAAAACATGCATAGAACAGGCATAAACTCAACCACCCAACCACCCCCGAGCCCAAGGGATGCACACATGAATAATGAATGAAATACATCATACCTCTACCTTGATGTCCCATACCATCAAGAGGTATAACACAATCCAATAGCATGTAGCTATAGTGTGAAATGGTAGGTGAGTAGATATGGATCTCTACACAAGAGACCATAGCATAAGCCTCCAAGCCTCCAAGCTCCAAGCCCCCTTGAGTGTGCCCCATGCCCCTATTATATAGGAGGGCCCTCAAGTGACTCTTGACTTTCCATTCCTCATGTGTGACCCTTGGATGCCTGACCCTAACCTTAAACCTTAAGGTTAGTCCTAACCCATGATCCACTAGAGCTTGTTCCCATGCTCCCATGCTCACAAGCCTAATGTGGGTTAGCCTCCTAGTATATGCACACATAATGTGTATATAACATAGCACACATAATGTACATATAACAATAGGGAACCCTAGAATCAGTTGGATCTTAAGGGAAAGAGTTATCCTCCAACTGCAAGATGAGGACATCTTGCGTTTTTTAAGTGGGGTAGGATGTAAGACTCCTCCAGCTTTTGAGGTGTAAAGGTGTAAAAACCTCCGCTTTTGTTCTTGAAATTATTCCCCTCTCTGAAATAGAAGAAAGATCTTGTTTTACCCTGTTTTGGCCTAGAGAGAGGTAATCTAAATTTGAGATATCTTTGGATATAAAAATCCTCCTATTATCTAAAATGGTTTCCCCTAAAAGAGAAGTTCAAAATGAACTTTCCAATGTGCATTAGGAATTAGTTAAAAATGATATAAGGGACCTTAGCCTAAGGGTCTAGATTTTCAAAAAAATTTAAATTATGGTCTAATTAAGGTTCCTATGGACCAATAGGATTGATCCAAGTGTTGGGATGAGATAAATCCAAAGAATAAAAAAAAATGCCCAAAAATGAGTAAATGCCCACATAAGATGAAGAGCTGACTAAGTACAAGGTTTATTAGTTAAAAACTATGAGATATTACTAAAAAAATGAGATATTTTAGAATAATATTGGTATATTAAAATAATGAATATTTTTATTTAAAGAGGAATTTTAGATAAATTTATTTTATGCATGAGAAAATTTAAATGATAAAAGAGGAACTCCCATGACATTTGGAATTCAATCATTTAAATGGTAAAAGCGGAATTCTTGGCACAATTAAAATAATGGATATTTTATTAAAGAAAAGAGGAATTTTAGATAAATTTTTTTATGATAAAAGAGGAATTCCCATGACATTTGGAATTCAATTATTTAAATGCAAAAAGAGGAATTCCCATTATATTTGAGACCCAAGAAATTAAATGGAAAAAGATGAATTTTTAGCATAATTCAAATTATGAGTATTTATCAAAAGTGGAATTTTGAGCATTATTGAGAAATATGGGTAGAATTGATTTTTGTAAATCCCATGAATCTTTTACTCAAAAGAAGAATATTGAATATATTTCACTTGAGAAATTTGAGAAAGAGTATGAAAATATCTGTTGAGAAAAAGTACCTTTAACTAGGCTCAGCAATTGGCATAAATTTAGAAAAGTCTCATCGGTATCAAAAATAGAAAATGTTACTAAATGTGAATAAGATGTGAATGCGATGTGATAAGATGTGAGTGGATGTGATGTGATATAAATGGATGTGGATGTGATGTGATGTAAATGGATGTGGATGTGATGTGATGTAAATGGATGTGGATGTGAATGAAGAGATGAGAATGAGATGTGAGGATATGTGAAAGGATGTGATGTGATGTAAATGGATGTGGATGTGGATGTGAATGAAGAGATGAGAATGAGATGTGAGGATATGTGAAAGGATGTGATGTGATATAAATGGATGTGGTTGTGAATGAAGAGATGAGAATGAGATGTGAGGATATGTGAAAGGATGTGATGTGATGTAAATGGATGTGGATGTGATCAGATGTGATGTGATGTAAATGGACATGGATGTGGATGAGATGTGATGTGATGTAAAGGGATGTGGATGTGAACGTTATGAGATGTGGATGAAATGTGATATGATGTGAATATATGTGGATGTGAATGTGAATGAATGGATGGATGTGGACGTGGATAAGATGTGACATGAATGGATGTGAATGTGATGAGATGTGGATGAAATGTGATGTGATGTGAATATATGTGGATGTGAATGTGAATGAATGAGATATAATGTGGATAGATGTGGACGTGATGTAATGTGGATGGAATGAATGAGATGTGATGTAGATAGATGTGGACGTGATGTAATGGGGATAGAATGTATGTGATAGGATGGGAATGCAATGAATGTGATACATGTGAATAGATGCGATGAGATGTGAATGGATGTGAATGAATGTGAATGTGACGTGATTTAAATAGATGTGAATGGATGGGATGTGAATGGATAGGATGTGATGTGAATGGATGTGATGTGATGTGAATCGGGATAGATGTGAATGGATGAGATGTGATGTGAATGAGTGTGATGTGATGTGAATCGGGATAGATGTAAATGGATGAGATGTGATGTGAATGGATGTGATGTGATGTGATGTGAATGGATGTGATGTGAATATCGGGATAGATGTGAATGGATGAGATGTGATGTGAATGGATGTGATGTGATGTGAATCGGGATAGATGTGAATGAATGAGATGTGATGTGAATGGATGTGATGTGATGTGATGTGGATCGGGATAGATGTGAATGAATGTGATGTGATGTGGAACGGGGTAGATGTGAATGGATGAGATGAGATGTGAATGGATGTGATGTGGATATGGGTAGATGAGAATGGATGAGATGTGATGAGGATAGATGTAATGAGATGTAATATGATGTGACTAGAAGAGAATGGATGAAGGACAATGAGAATACATATGATTGGGTGTGGATTAAGCAAAGTGAATTGATTTAGAAGAATGTGGAATAATGGGAAATTATGTGGAATGATGTGAAAAAATGAGAGTTCGTAGAGACTGTATTTATGACCTGTTTTTAAATGACTGTTTTATGTCAAGAATGTTGGCAAAGCATCTTGACCATCTTGTGAATGAGGTCGTGGAGACGTAAGTGATAAAATTGCAATAGTTGACGGAGAGTCAATGGAGGATGTCTTGCGTAGCAAGGTCGACCAACCTCGATTTAAATGGTGAGCTTCCGATACGGTGGATGAGGGACCATGAGTGAAGTGCTAGGTGACCTGTGAAGGATCCTAGAGGGTGGTGCTGACCATATGGTGCTCGGGCTCTGGGTCGCCGAAGATACCCACGCGTGTGTCGAGGAAGAAAATGGAACAAGGTGTTAGAGTTGTTTTCTGAACTCGAGCATGGATCTGGTTGATGACATGCTAGAAAGCATAGATACTATGGATACAAAGTTTTGGGAAGATTAAAATAAAGGATTGATACTATGTGAAACATATTGTGATCCTCCATCATTTGACTCTTGAGTACCTATAAAAAGATTTAAAAAATTAATGCATTATATTATAGGTTAGTGTAATATTATAAGATTATTTTACATTACCGTGTTCAACGAATCGATGGTCAAAAAGGATTTGACCATGTTAGTGTAATATTATAAGATTATTTTACATTACCATGTTCAACAAATCGATGGTCAAAAAGGATTTGATTTTCCTCCAAACTTCATGGTCAAAAAACCGTTATCCTCCAAATCCATGGTCAAAAAGGATTTGATTTTCCTTCATGGTCAAAAAACCGTTATCCTACATAAGAAAAAGTAAGAATATACAAATATTGTTAAAAAAAACCAATGTTAATCTTGCCCCAATAATACTTACTAGTGTTGTGTAGTTCCATAGATATGCCTTGATGTTTTAGAAGCATTCTTCCATAGATATGCCTTGATGTTTTAGAAGCATTCTTCCATGCTTGCATAGCTTCAACAACATCAAAATATTCCGCATTTGGACCTTTAATTGATATATGCAACAAGGATTCTAAACTTCTTGTCTCAAGTTTGTTTTTTCAATTCATTTGGATGTTATTTTGTGTAGAAAAACCCCTTTCACAAATTGCCATACTAGAGCACTGGATCACGGCAATTTGACACAAGCATAATAAGTTTGCATATTTTTCCTCAAGAAAAGTATTCCAGTTTATGTGTCTCCAAGTTTTACGCAAAGGGAGATTTTTGTAATCCAAAGCTACTTGCACTTTAAACACTTGAAATTCTCTTATTATGCATCTCTCATCCACAAGGTTTACACACATTTCTCCATTGGCTACCTCTTTGTCCTTGCATAAAATTCAACTAAGGCATAAATTTCATCAACCCCATATGCTTTCAAAATCTTCCCACTCGGGAATGAAGATGGACATAAAATCTTTAAGTTGGCTAAGACCGCATTTTCCACAAATATTTGCTTTAAAAAATCCATTAGCAATGTGCAATAATCTTTTTGATACCCTATTGCAATTAAAAGGTCAAAACCTATGGCAGTACACCTCTCAGTTTTAACTCATATGAAATGATCACCTTTGATGGATGCTCTAAATGCCGCAAGTTGGCCATGCTTTGATCCATATTCGAGGATGAAAGAAAAACCCTTGCTATCATGCTTCTATGCATCAAGGATCCATAATGCATTCGAGTTCCGTAGCACCATCTTTTGAAGTTACCAAACCAAAAATTATCGTGACATCAACAAAATCATTTCAAAAATCAAGACCTAAGTGTGTAACAAATTTCCATCACATTAACAAAATCATTTTGAAAAGAAAGACTCAATTGTGTAACATGCTCTAGAAAGTAAAAAAGAAAGTGCAAACTATATATGAGCTCAAATGTGCATACTCTTTGAAAAAGAGCAAAGTTCTCAACCTTGAGAAATTCGAGCAAAGGCTCCAAAACTTCAATTGTAGTACACATCACCCTATGCAGACTTAGCCCCCAACAAACTTTATGAATACCCTTAATACACAATGTAAGGCAATTAAACTCTTCTTCCAATTTGGCCAATTTAGCAATACAAGTGGTACTTTTTTTAAATAGTGAGCCAACATCATTCAAAGTTGCATCAATTTTACGAGCATAATCACTATGCTTTGTTGCATCTCCTGCACATAAATGGGTTCAATGTGCCACATAATGGATAGACATGAGATATGGACTTGATTTATTTAAAAGTGTTGAAGGCCGTTATATTTACCAACCATGCCAGGTGCCCTATCTAACCCAAAGCTAACAAATTTTGGCACATCTATTTCATGAAGTTTGAAGAAAGCATCCAACAAAGCATACAATCGTATGGTTGTTTTATGTTCATTAACCTGCAACAAAAAAAAAGAAAAGATCCGTGTGGTTCATGACAATACATATAGCTACCATAAACGATCAAGTGATATGCTTTTGAAATATCTGTAGACTCGTCCACAAAGATGCCAAACACAAGGCTTTTCCTTAGCCTGCAAATTGCTTTCGTTTTTATAGAATCTACCATAAAACCAACAAAAACTCCACTAGCCTTATCATTGTTGTAAAGTTGCTTTGGCACACTAGGAGCCCCACAACATAGAAGAAATTCTAACAAGTACGGGTGCTTCAAAACATCAATGTCATGCTTTGCCAAGAAATATGCAACTCAAAAAACTCATGTAACACTTTCTTCAACATTTCTCATTTGTTTTTGAATACCTTCTTCCAAGGCTTTTTGAGCATGTCCTTAAGCATATGCAACAAACTTATGTATTCTAGAATCAGCATGTTGTTTAATGGCACTCTACCTTGATTTAACCACTAGTCCCATATTCACTCTTGCTATTTCTTCACTTTTTGACAAATAGTGCAAAACACTCTTCCCTTTTGTTTATCAAAATAAGCCCTCTTAAAAACAACCCCCCATGCAAATATCCAACTTCTCTTCTCCTTGCTTTTTGGATTCTAGTTCCCTCTTTTACACCACTCAGGTTTTCAAGAATCTCTTCTTCTAATTCATCATTATCAACACTCCTACTGACATTTTTTCTACGTTTGCATGAAAGCTTAGGGGTTTTTGTGAATCCAGCATTAAGGAGTGTTTTCTATTTACCATGCATGATTCATCACCAATATTCAAGTTCCAAAAATATTACATAAAGCTCTACTAAAGCGTTAGAAGTGTGCAAGAAGATGCATGACGTAGGGATCAAAATATCGATAAAAATGAGAGAGCTTAGAGCACGCTAAGGAGAGCGATAAAAACGAGAGTAAGCTAAGGAAATCCATGTGTATCTCAATGAATGTTGTTCATGTTGACTTTGAGAGGGTGCATGACATTTGATCACACGACAACATTTGCAACTGAAGGAGACCCAGAGCACTAGACTGTGCGTGGAGCTCGGGGGGTGCACCTCAAAAAATGTAAGTCTACCACGTGCAATCATTAGGTGGGGTTTTTTTAATCCAAAATATTGGGTAAATTTATAGAAATACAATTACAAGAGGGGTATTTTAATTGTACTTTGGAAAAAAACCGGTAAGTCTATAAAGAAAAAGGGGTAGTTTTATCAGCTCAAAATTCACAGATAAGGGGTTTTTTAAATACCCCTTGAACGCACGTCGTAGGAGGGGCTTCCATATAGTACACCCCCCGAGGCCTGGAGATAGCTCAGATCTCATTAGCCTCAAGAGGTCTCAAGTCAACATTAGTTTTAAGCACAAAAATAAGATGAACGTTCATCAAAATTGCTTACCCTCAAGTAGGTATGTCTTTTTAGAAGGCTTGTAGACTCCATAGTGTTTTAGCAGCCTTGTTCGGGCCTTCACATCCTCTTCAGCTCTAGCAGAGACTCAATTCAATTGTAGAACCTGGGTCGCTGGGTGGCTGCACTACTGCTATCAGAGACTCAGCGTTGAATGACTCGAGAGTGACGAGTGATGATGCTGTCCTTGCTCGATGCAGTGCCAGCAAGGGCCTTAAGTTGGCCAATGTTTGCTCTTCAAAGACCTCAATGTTAGCTGTAGGCTATCGTAGGCTAGTGTTGCAGTAGCCGAGCAGCTACATGTTAGCACCGTCAACTGTCAAGGACCTGCCTACTTTCTTACAGGAAGTGACACTCCCTTAAACACTCATCTAGCACATCTTATCATCATAGAAGTGAAAACTACTACAAGCAAAAGCACTATAAATGGATGCATCCTAAGCCTTGCAAAGGGCTAGCTGCTGATTATATCACCTCCTATTTTCTTTAAATATAAGGAAGACCATTCTTTTTTGTTATCTTCCTCTTGTACATTCATCTTCTTGTTACGTCTCTGTGTATTTCAGTTTTGTTTCATACGCTATGATTGTTAATGTTATCCATTAAGGTGTTGTGTCTCTATGTTGTTTATTAAGCAGTAAGCCCGATTAGTGTTATGTGATATGTGTGTTGTGTTTGTTTGTTTTGTGTTGGATCTGTATTTGTCTGGTGTATGCTACATGCACAACCAGTGAACCTTAGTAGGTTGCAGAGGGGAATAAGTGGGTCATATTCCCCCACCAACACTTTGGCGACCCCACGATGCTTTTTGTTGCTTCTTGTTATTACCATTTCAGTTGCTGCTGAATTGCCATAGTGTTTGAATATATTTGCCTTGTTTTCAAACTCGTCCCCATTTTAGCACATAAAACCGATACTTGTAGCACAACCAAGCTCGACAACTCTTGTTCACCAATCCTAAAGACTAACCCGATGAATCTAAACCAAAACAACCCGCATCCCACTCAGGAGAAGAACCACTCACCCCTACTACCCTGACTTCACCACCATTGTTCATACCACCTCCACCACCACCACCACCACCCCCATAACCCCCGTCTCCTTTGTTACCTCAACACGATGCACCGACCAACTGTCAACGTAAATTACCCTAAATTTTTCAAGAAAGCCTTAGATGATGCAGATGCTCACATCCTGATGTTTGACATTGCTTGGCATGTCAATGTACTTGGCCTAGAACTCAAAAAGGTTACCTTTGTTCCCACACTCTAGAAGAGTGCCGCTCTTTGGGTTGCTCAGTATAAGTATTATGCCCATTTTCCCACCTATGATGCCATCTGCGATGCATTCCTTCAACGCTTTAGAGAAGACAAGATTTTTGTGCATGTGCTAGATAAGTTGTGCAGAATGAACCACATGAGAATGATAGTACAAGATTATGCTGCAAAGTTCAAGAAACTCATCGCAAGCTAGATGAAGCTAATCGGCCCATGGAGGAATCCCCCAACTATTATTTCATGAAGGGCCTCAGCAAAACAACCTAAACGCTCCATTGCTGGTGTTGACTTGGCTACGATCACCATGGAGCGACTTGTAGACTCAGCTCTTAGAGCAAAGTGGGGTATTGGTAGGCCCAAGCAAAAGTAAGGAGAAGTACAAGAATAAAAGAAATTCTAAGTAGTCCTCATCCGGATCTTTGAATGAGGACAATGATTTTGATGATTCCATAGCTAGTGAGGAATTGAAAGATGAGGAAGAACATTGCAAGACTAGGTCCAAGAGCAAGAAGGCAGGGAAGACAGCTAAGGAATTGGTTGCATGTTCAAATTCATGGATCAAGCTCCCTCTACTGATAATAAACTATCTAATTAGATTGTAATCCTAATTTAGTAATTAACATGTGATTAGTGCTAAGCTAAGCTAGGGTGGGTGATACCTAGTAACAGACATAATGAATGAACTAAACTAATTTAGCTTAAAACTTAAGCAAAATTATGTTACAAGATTGAGAGTTGTACTCATAGAGAGGCTTGAGATCTTGCTACATTTTTCATTACTTTAAATGGTCCTCTTTTATATGAGGAGAGTATGATAGCTCATGTGGGATAACGTGGCCAGGTGACTTGGCACTCTAGCATCACCCATTTCAACGCCCCCCCTTGATGCTAGATTAGGTACAATTTTTAGGCTTTCACTCTTCCTCTCTCTCCCCTTGTGCTAGGCTAATTTGGCCCTTATATGCTTCTTTGGAATTATAGATACTTTGGCTTGAGTGCATCATATGGCCTTAGAGGCTGATTACATCACACTTTTTGTAGAGACAAAAGGGGTCGAAAGTACAACGGTTCTTTCTCTAGAAGAGTGCGTCTTCAGCTAGGGCACCTTTGGCCTTAATGTAGTTTTCCTACTTCTTTTTGTGATAGAAATCTTCTTCTAGGTGACAAATTTCTCCATAATAGTCGCAAACAAGCTTTGATTTATCTTTATTGCGGACATTCATTCTTTGTATGACCAAGTTTTCCACAGTGATAGCATCTTGGAAGTTGAGATGTTGATTGATTTGTCCTTTGAAATCTCCCACCATTTGCTTGCTCACTTGAATGTGATTTGAATGATTCTTTATCCTTGAGGTTTTGTTCACATGTTCATGTAGAGATTATTCTATATCTTGAATTTTAGTGTTGGGCACATTTTTAAGTGTAGCAACAAGTGATTTATAAGGTTCTTTGTCAACACTTTTTAACAATACGGTAATAGATTCATATTCCTCAATGACTTTCTTTAATGCATTAAGTTTCTGTTTGATACCTTTGAATTTACTAATGTGTTGTGCCATGTTCTTGGTCTCATTCTTGTTGAGCTTGTAAAACTGCATGAGAAGGTTGATCTTTGAGATCTTTGAGTTGGTGCCAAAAATCTTTTGAGTTCTTGTTGCCATGCCAACTTGGCATCCTTGATCAGCAATGTGACTAATCACATCATCATCAATATTTTTGAGCAATAAGGCCCAATGCTTTGTTGTTTTGAAGTGGATCAACCTCCACTTGTTCATCCTTAATAAGGTGCGAAAGCCCCTTACGCATAAAACAAGTACATGGTCTTGCTTTGCCATGTGTAAAACCCATCACCATTAAATCTTGAGACAAATGCTACATGCTCTATGATGATAAGGGGGTCTCAACTTGAGCCTTCATTTTAGTTCTCAAGCAGTATGTAACCCTTTTACAAGTGATTTGGAAATTATATGCTAGAGATAAACTTAATGTGGTGAAAGAATAACTTAAGTTTGAGCAATGCAAGTGGTTGAGATGAATTTTGATGCAACAAAAAGTTTTCCACAATGGAATAGCCCTCTACTTTTTTAATTTTACCTTAAATTAAACTCAATTTCTTCTAAATGATTGCTAATGATGGTCATTAAGCGTTAATCACTATGATTAATAGAGCTTAAAAGTGGAGGATGAAATTGGGCATGTGGAAGCAACCATTGAGAAGGCTTTTTGCATGAGGGTCTTGCCCTAGATAAGACCAAGAGACCTATATAAAAGAAATAGCTCAAATATTCAAAAAACGAGCAAAAATCATGGGTTTCTACCGCCTAGTTTTCTGCTTACCCCGGCTAGTATACTCCTTCATTGGAGAAGCCCTTTAGTGAACTTGAAGCTTATATCATTGCCTATCTTGGGCAAGAAGGGTTTGGAACAATTTGTTGTGTAGGAAGAGAAATGAAGAAAAGACTAGTCGACGAATCTATAGCGTTTTTTACTTGTAGAGGGAGAAATTTGCTAATTCCTCTTAACTGTGTATTAGCCTTGGCTTAAGCAACACTCTCCTAAAAGATCTTGGCCAATGGTTGAGAGGACAAGAAATGCTAAGCATTTGAAATTTGGGCCACAAAGAGGAAGAAAGGATAAGATGAGATTAGTAGCTAATTAAGTGATTAATGAAGAGATTATACTAATATGAGTTACAACTAAGCTAATGGTGGGGAGCTAAAACCAAGCTCTGATACCATGTTGAAATTCATGGATCAAGCTCCGTGTTGACAATCAACTATCTAATTAGATCGTAATCCTAATCTAATTAACATGTGATTAGTGCTAAGCTAAGCTAGGGTGGGTGATACCTAATAACAAACATAATGAATGAACTAATCTACTTTAGCTTAAGACTCAAGTATAATTAGGTTACAGGATTGAGACTTGTACTCATAGAGAGGCTTGAGAGCTTGCTACATTTTTCATTGCTTGAAATGGTCCTCTTTTATATGAGGACATTACAACAAAGCTATGATAGCTCATGTGGGATAACTTGGCTAGGTGACTTGGCCCTCTAGCATCACTCATTTCAACAATGTAGGCATGGCTCACTTGGCTAGTGAAGGTGCAAAGCCCACTCCTACCATCTGGTCAAACATCTGGTGTGTCAAATGTCATAATTATGGACATGGAACCGATGAATGCGGCTTGAATGAACTCTGGTGCGCCATCTGCAGGAGGACAGACACAAATACAACTAAAGCTTGCTGCTATAATGATAGGAGAGCCCCTCCACAACTGGTAATCCAACCTCCAGCAGTGTGGATGCACTTCAAACCACCCAACCCATGGCTATGCTTGACAAGTTTCATAGACCCCAATCCGGCCCCGCGGAAACTTTCCTCCTTGGGACCCAAGGCCTGTTCTTACATGCTTTTATTGCCATGGACAATGGCACCAAAAGTCGGAGTGTGAACTATGAAAAAAGTATAAATCAAAACTAGAGGGAGCACATGCTTCGATACTCGGTCAGTCTACACTGAATGCAGTTGAAATCCAAGCTTTGGATGAGTAAGCAGTATCCTGGACGACCAAACAGGCGACCGGATCATCAACCATGGAGGTGACCAGATCCATGCAACCTAAGGCTCTGGAGGTAGTGCAAGAACCAACCTCGGATAAGAAGGGGAAGTAGAAAGGAGTCCCCTAGAAGGAACAACACAAAGTATAGACGGAAGTTTTTGCTTGGTTGGAGGAGCAGTAGGCCAAAGAGCGCTGTGAAAAAAGCACCTGGAAAAGCAGAGACCAATTTGTTAATCGGAATCGCAACCCAGTTTTCTAGAGATGAGCCTAGAAGGAAAAGAAGGCAAAGTGGCTTGGCCAATCAAGATGCAATGGCCAATGAAAGGTGCAGAGACACCAAGGCCGGAAGAATGTGCGGAACCACAGAAGTGGGTGGATTATCCAAGAAGGCTCACAAAAGCATAACACCATTCGTATGATCTATGGGAAGATCTGAAGCGATAGCCAATACACATGTAAGTGGAACAATTACTCACATTGGTACCAAGTTTCTTGGAGTATCTGATTGGTCGCTTAAAACCTCAGGGAGCCCTTGCAGCTGTTGGAAGCCTTGAATATTGAAAAGGTAGATACCCCACCAAGCAAAGCCCCCATTTATGATTAAGCCATCCCAATGATCTAGGTCAAGCTGGCCGGAGTGGATATAGCAAAAGTTCTATTGGATCACAATTTTTAGGAGTCAATATCCTATCAGATGCAACATGGCGGATGGGAGCCTACGTCATTCGTTTGTCAAAATGTTGGATCAGCAACAGCGGTGAGTGCAGCCACTCGGATTGATCCAGGAGCTCACACTAGAGGTATCCAGATACAATTTCCAGATAGCAGTTGCTCTGGATGGAAGATATCAAAGACACTTATCCAATGTTGCTCGATAGACCCTAGCTTTGCCAAGCATGGATCAAGCAAAATTGGGATGCGGATATGATTACTATCGACGTGGAAAGAAGAAAATAAAGATCTTTGTTGCCAACACGCGGAAGCTGGAGAAACCAGCCCGAACACAAATAGTCGAATGAGTCAACATGTTGGAAGGGCTAGACCTCGATGAGGAGGAGGAGTATCTGTAGTAGAATGCTAATTTGATCAGCCTATTTGATGTTGAGGTAGTTTGGATAGTGGACATGTAGTATTGACCAAGAAGTCGGCACAAGGATAAGGTTCCCAACAAGGACCAGTCCGCTCCATGGACGGAAGAACACAGTTCAGAGAAAGCAGAAGATCTTTATGAGGCTTTGGCTGAGGAAGGCACTACTCCGAGCCTATAGCAACTCATCGCAGCAAAAAAAGCTTTTGACAAAGATCTTAGGCACTCCAAAGAGAATGAATTGATGAAAATGAACCTCGAGACTGACAATGACCCCAAGATGGTTTGGGTCAATGCCAAGCTAGAAACTGAGTTCTATGTGAAGAAGTCTGTGTGTTGCACAATTCTTTCAAAGATGTCTTTACTTGGAGAGCTACATTGAGATGAAGGGGACTGATCCCAGCTTCTACCAAAACTTGATCAATCTAAAAGAAGATGGCATCCCTATCCAGCAACAAAGATATCGGGTGAACTCAAATTATGCCAAAAGGGTGAAGGAAGAAATAGATAAGCTATTACAAGTTGTGTAAGATTCCTCCCCAGGCTCTCAAGATATCCAGCATCTTCCTCTGTAATCAATCCCCTCTTCAGAAATATAAAAGATCTTATTTCTAACTATTTTAACTTAGAGAGAGAAAATATTCTAGAAAGAGAATATTCAGATTTTGAATATTTTTAGATAGAAAAAATATCTCATCTTATTAAAATGAATTCCCCTGAAACAGAAATTCAAAAAGAACTTTCCAATGAGCAATTGGAATTAATTGGAAATGGGTATAAAGGACCTTAGCCTAAGGGTCTAGATTTTCAGAAATTTTTGGATTATGGTCCAATTAAGGTTCCTATGGACCAATAAGATCAATCCATGTGTGGGGAGGAGATAAATCCAATTTTATAAAAGAAGATACCCAAAAATGAGTAAATGCTCACATAAAATGAAGAGTTGACTATGTACAAGGTTTATTAGTAAGAAACTATGAGTAATATAAAAAATATGAGATATTTTGGGTATAATGATTCCATTTTGACACATATGTAAGGAAGGGGAGTCCCTTCAATGCTCACATAAGATGAAGAGTTAACTATGTACAAGGTTTATTAGTAAGAAACTATGAGTAATATCAAAAATATGAGATATTTTGGGTATAATGATTCCATTTTGACACATATGTAAGGAAGGGGAGGCCCTTCAATAATGAGGCGCCTACTTCACATGCTTGATTGAGTTTTAAATCTTCAAAAATTGAGATATTTCATCTCTCCTCTCTCCTAATTCAAGTCTAGTTCCAAAAAGTTAGCTTAACTGACCTAAAAATGGTCAAAAATTGACCAAACTCATTTGGAAAATTCTAGAATTAGTTTGTTTGGTTAGGAGCCCAAATTTTTCTATAAATAGAAGCCTCCCCCTTTGTTGAAAAACAATAGTGTTTTATGCACTGTTACTCTACTCCACCCAAGCCAAGAACTATGAATTTATTAATAATTCACTAGTTTTTGACATTTCCCTCTTCCAAAGATTGGTTGGCCACTCTTGTTTAAACAAGAGTTGAACCCTCAAACCATCAAGCCAAAGGAAAGCTTTCAAAGTCATTAGTAAGCTGGTGATTTTTCTTTTCACTTACTTTATGGTTTTTATGGTTTTAAATGGTTTTTATGCTTTATGTCTTCTCTAAAAATGTTATACCTCATTACAAAAAGGCAATTCCCTCTCTTTCCTAACAAAACCAACCATTCTCTATTCTAGGTGAATGGTTAATTGATTAATGTCAAGTTTTTATAATGTTTGTTTCAATTAAGTGGAGAAATGTTTACTTTAGGATAATTTCAATACTTTTGGTGCACTTTTAATTAGTTTTAAAGACTTAGAAATTTGAAAAATGGTCAGCCATACAAAGGAGGTTATGGCAAAATTTTTAGAAATTAGTGAAATAAAATTCATCTTTTATTATTCTAAAAGAGTAATCCTTATGGTTTCAATATTCTAAAGTATCATTTTCATGCATAGCGGTATGCATAAAAGATGATTATTTTATTATAAAAGTGTTACTTTTATCATATTTGAAATTCATGCATAGGGGTATGCATAAAAGATGATTATTTTATTATAAAAGTGTTACTTTTTTTATATTTGAAATTCATGCATAGGGGGTATGCATAAAAGATGATTATTTTATTATAAAAGTGTTACTTTTATCATATTTAAAATTCATGCATAGGGATATGCATAAAAGATGATTATTTTATTATAAAAGTGTTACTTTTATCATATTTCAAATTCATGCATAGAGGTATGCATAAAGATGATTATTTTATTGTAAAAGTGTTACTTTTATCATATTTGAAATTCATGCATAGGGGTATGCATAAAAGATGATTATTTTATTATAAAAGTGTTACTTTTATCATATTTGAAATTCATGCATAGAGGTATGCATAAAGATAATTATTTTATTGTAAAAGTGTTACTTTTATCATATTTGAAATTCATGCATAGGGGTATGCATAAAAGATGATTATTTTGTTATAAAAGGGTTACTTTTATCATATTTGAAATTCATGCATAGGGGTATGCATAAAAGATGATTATTTTATTATAAAAGTGTTACTTTTATCATATTTGAAATTCATGCATAGGGGTATGCATAAAAGATGATTATAAAAGTGTTACTTTTATCATATTTGAATTTCATACATAGGGGTATGCATAAAAGATGATTATTTTATTATAAAAGTGTTACTTTTATCATAATTGAATTTCATGCATAGAGATATGCATAAAAAAATGATTATTTTATTGTAAAAATGTTCTTAAAAAAATGATTATTTTATTATAAAAGTGTTACTTTTATCATAATTGAATTTCATGCATAGAGGTATGCATAAAAAATGATTATTTTATTGTAAAAATATTCTTAAAAAAATGATTATTTTATTGTAAAAGTGTTACTTTTATCATATTGAATTTCATGCATAGAGGTATGCAAAAAAAAAGATTATTTTATTATAAAAATATTAGTAAAAAAAATTGATTATTTTATTGTAAAAGTGTTACTTTTATCACATTTGAATTTCATGCATAGAGGTATGCATAAAGATGATTATTTTATTGTAAAAGTGTTACTTTTATCATAATTGAAATTCATGCATAGAGGTATGCATAAAGATGATTATTTTATTATAAAAGTGTTACTTTTATCATGTTTGAAATTCATGCATAGGGGTATGCATAAAAGATGATTATTTTATTATAAAAGTGTTACTTTTATCATATTTGAATTTCATGCATAGAGGTATGCATAAAAGATGATTATTTTATTGTAAAAATGTTACTTTTATCATATTTGGATTTCATGCATAGAGGTACGCATAAAAGATAGTTTTATACTAAAAGTGTGATTTTCATCCTAAATGGATTTTATGCATATATTAGATGCATAAGAGAAATTCTTTTATTCTAAAAGTGTAATTCCTACTAAATTGAATTTATGCATAGGAAGATGCATAGAAGATTGATTCAAAAGTGTCATTCTCATTTAAAATGAATTTATGCATAGGAAGATGCATAAAAGATTGATTTTTATTTCGAAAGTGTTATTCTCTTTAAAATGGAATTTATGCATAAATAGATGCATAAAGAAATCTTATATCAAATATAAGAATTCTCTTGTATTCTATAAATAGATATTGAGATGTGATAAGATGTGATAAGATGCGTATGGGAAGTGATAGGATGTGATAAGAGGTGTATGAGATAAGAGGTGTATGAGATGTGATAAGATGTGATAAGATGTGTATGGGAAGTGATAGGATGTGATAAGAGGTGTATGAGATGTGATAAGATGTGATAAGATGCGTATGGAAAGTGATAGGATGTGATAAGAGGTGTATGAGATGTGATAAGATGTGATAAGATGCGTATGGGAAGTGATAGGATGTGATAAGAGGTGTATGAGATGTGATTAAATGAGATAAGATGCGTATGGGAAGTGACAAGATGTGATAAGAGGTGTATGAGATATGATAGGATGTGATAAGAGGTGTATGAGATATGATAGGATGTGATAAGATGTGTATGAGATGTGATAAGAGGTGTATGAGATGTGATAGGATGTGCTAAGGAGAGTTAGGATGTGATAAGATGTGTACGGGATGAAGTAAAGAGTGTATCTAATGAGATAAGATGTATATGGGTTGTGATAGGGCGAGAATGGATGTGAGGTGGATGTATGAATGTAGATATGGATGTGAATGTGAATGTGGATGTGTATGTATGGATGTATAGATGTGGATGTGGATGTATGAATGTAGATATGGATGTGGATGTATGTATGTATGTAGATGTGGATGTATGAATGAGGATGGAAAAATGGATGTATGCAGGTAGATGTGGATGTATGGATGTGAATGTGAATGTGGATGTGGATGTGGATGTATGGATGTAGATACGGATGTGGATGTATGTATGTGAATGTGGATGTATGAATGAGGATGTGAAAATGGATGTATGCATGTAGATGTGGATATATGGATGTAAATGTGGATGTGGATGTGAATGTATGGATGTGGATATGGATGTGTATGTATGAATGCGGATATGGGATTGGATGTATGATGTGGATGTACGAACATGGATATGTATATAGAATAATGAATGTGAATGTGTATGTGAAATAATGTGTCGTCGATATGAGTAAATGGATGAGAATGAGTACATATTGAATGGAATGTGGAATAAATAATGTGGACTGAGGAGGGATAATGTGGAAAGACGAGAGTTCGATATAGAAACTATATTTTGTGACTATTTGTAAATGATTGTTTTATGTCAAGAATGCTGAGGAAGCATTTTGACCGTCTTATGGATTAAAGTCATGGAGACCTAACTGATAAAGTTGCAACGGCTGACGGAGAGTCAATGGAGGACGTCTCGCGTAGCAAGGTCGACCGAGGTCTTGACCAGCCTCGGTTCGATTTAAATGGTGGTGAGCTTCCGGTACGGTGGATGAGGGACCAAGGAAGCGGCCTATGAGTGAAGCGCTAGGTCACCTGCGAAGGATCCTAGAGGGTGCTGACTATACGGTGCTCGGGCTCTGGGTCGCCGAAGATACCCACACGTGCGTCGTGGAAGATATTGGAACAAGGAGTAAGAGTTGTTTACTGAAACCGGGCATGGATCTGGTTGATTGACCTTGGCGGTCCTCAACGAATGAGTCCATGGCTCTCTTATATGGATCTGTTGATCTTGCTGATCTTCAACAAGGATTCCATCTTGATTTTTATGTGAGAATATTGTCGGGTATCATATGAGCTAGGAACTATTGAAAAGGCCCCTGAGTGAACAGGTGGTGAGCGTTCTGGTTGCCAATGATGCCATAAGTACACCGATGAATGAATGATTAAAAATATGGATTCAACCAGAGATTTTGAGGATAGTGATCAATGAAATAATGGTTTCATTAAAGGATTGTTTAAAGTTAGCTGATGCTGAGAAAAAGGCAATTTCATATTGGGTGCGTAAGTGGTGTGACTAGTTTTAAGTTTGCATGAATTTCCGGCTAGGGGGCCTAAGAACTCTTTTCCCTGGTACCCGGGACAAAACCTAACCAAATCCCAAATTGGATCCCATCACTACAATGGTTGGGAGATTGGCTAACCCATGGGACTGGATTGGACTGATGGATCCGTAAATCGAGACTCAATTTCTGTTATTACGATATATAAAGTAAATCCCGGATAGTAATTGTTCTATGGATAGGAATCAACGGCTGTGCCTCTTGATGGGGAAAAAAGCGTTGATCCCAATGATCCAAGTGCAAGTTTCTTCCTTGATCTGACCGAGTATCTTTATAGGTGCAGTCGGATCAGCTTGATCAATAATAGTCTTGACTACGTTAGAGTAAAGAGTTATCCTGGTGGGATCGCCCGTGCTTTCCGGGTAAAGGAAGTTTTTCTAGGTTCGGTTTTGGAAAAACCGACGGATTAGTCTCTTGTCCGGATATCCGTGGGGCGAGGCCCCGAGTGTGGGACCCTGTTCCACACAAGACGTGCTACTTCCACTGCTAGCACCCGAATCCGTTGTGCGGTGGGTATAGGGATCTCACAAGTTGGATGCATATATCCGATCAATCAAGAAACATGGTTGTCCCCAATCGTAATAGCACTGCTCAAGAAAAACCAAAAGTTTGGGGTCTGAATAGATTACCGGAAATTGAATGCACCAACCATCTGAGATCCTTTTCCCTTGCCGTTCATAGATTCCATGCTTGATGCTATAGCCGACCATGAGATGTATTCATTCCTAGATGGGTTTGGTGGATGTATTCAAGTTCAAATGGCCTCGGAAGATCGGGAGAAAATAGCATTCATCACAGAATGGGGAGATTTTGCATCAAATGTCATGACTTTTGGCCTCAAGAATGCTCCCGCCACATTTCAACACATGGTCTAAGAAAATTTTGTTGATTTCGTGACCACCTTTATGAGAGTATTCATTGATGAATTCAGTGTTTTTGGAAAAACATCTCAAAATTTGATGCACCTACAACTATGCTTGGCCAAATACAGACTCTCCAGATTAAGCAGCAGCCTGAATCCAGCCAAATGTGCCTTCGCTATCCAAAGTGAAATGCTACTAGGCCACATCATTTCTAAGGAATGAATAGCAATCCACTCGGCCAAGGTCAAGGTGATCCGGAAGAGCCCCAACTCCAACAAATGAGAAAGAGCTCGAAACCTACCCTTTCATGTCTTTGTGGATGCCTTTGATGTCACCAATAGCAGTGCGCTAATGCAAGAGGCCGAGAAGAAATGGTTCCGGCCTATATACTATGCAAGTTGAAGGCTCTCTAATGCTAAGCACAACTACTCAACCACACATAGAGAAGTCCTTTGCATGATCTACTCAGTAACCAAGTTTTGGCACTACCTATTGGGTAATAAATTTTTCTTTCATGTGGATCTTGAGTTCACAATAGTGCAAACCCCAAGTGCCAATCATTCAAATGTAGATTATTTATCCTCCTGGCTTGAGTCTGCCGGGGAAGCCCCCTCCTGAGTAGTAAATGACCTATCTGATGCTAAGCTATTCACAACTGACACAATCATCCCCATCCCCCCAGACATTGTATGATGAAATGCTAACATTTGTTGTCATAGGTTTGATGGAGGATAATCTTTCTAGAGATGAGAAGAAGCATATTGCAATCCGCAGCTGGCACTTCCAAGTCATAGATAGTTGGCCAACTATACAAGAAAGGGATCGACCAAATCCTCTAGAGGTGTATCTCACCACATGAGCAGGACACTTTCCTCAAAGAAGCTCACCAAGGAATCAGTGAAGGGCACTTCGCCGGACAAATCACCGGGAGGAAAATCCTCCAAGAAGGTCTCTAGTGACCAACAGTACTTGGTGATGCATACAGATGGGCTAAACAATGTGACATATGACAATGTCTTGGCCAGCCAGATGATGGAGACAGGATGCCACACAACCCAATACTTCCCTTAGAACCATTCCAGAAATGGGGCCTTGACTTTGTAGGTCCATTTAAGCCCCCGGGCCATTTTACCAGTCATAAGTATATCCTAGTAGCAACAAACTACAACACCAAATGGGTAGAACCCTGTGCTCTCCAAGATAACATAACACAATCAATTGCCAAATTCTTGTACGAGATGATAATCACTCATTTAAGATGCCCGATCGAGTTGATCAGTGACCAAGGCAAGCACTTTGTCAATGATGTCAACAAAGAACTAGTCACCCAACATCTCATCATTCATAAACACTCCAATATATACTATTCACAAGCCAATGCATTAGGGGAAGGTTGAGGTCTATAGGGGCCCTTTAAGCTACCATATTATGATTTTAATGACTTTTTGTTAAAATGTTAAGTTTCTTTGACTTTAGATACCTTCTTATTCTTCAAATGGCTAGAAGTTTGAATTTCAAAGTTTCCCGTCAAAATTGAATTTAAAATTGAGCGGGCAAAACCATATCATGTGACATATCTATGGAAAGAGCTTAGCGAGTAGATTCTGGATCTCTAATCTCCGACAATTTTTGAGCTCATATGTAGAAGTTATGGATGTCCGAAATTTCAAAAACTTTCCCCCCTGCTTTTTGGGAATGAAAAGTACAAAAAGGTATCTTCTAGAGAATCTTTTGACCACCTTTAATCACCCAACATTTTTGTATACATGGCATCACATGATTGGCCCTTTTCCTTAATAACCTTTTAATCACATGGCATCTTAAAGGGCCCCTAAAGACCTCAACCTTCCCCTAATGGTCAAGCTGAATCGACCAACAAATCCTCAAGAAGGTTCTCACAAAGTTGGTCAATCAAAATCAGAATGACTGGTAGGAAAAGCTTTATTCAGCTTTATGGGCATTCCGCACAGCCTACAAGATTTCGACTAGAATGACACCATTCAAACTAATTTATGGCACTGAGGCAGTCGAACCAATGGAATTCCTAGTGCCAAGTCTCCGCATCACCATTGTAGAAAAGTTAAGACCACAAGAGTCTCTTCAGCAGCATCGCCTGGACGAGCTCCTTGCACTGGACGAAGCTCCCTTCAAGAGTTTCTATGTCACCCCACAGTTGTCTAGAAAAGACGGAAGAAATGGGTCGATCGCCACTCAAGTTTTGGATATTCAAGGAAGAAGATATGGTCATCTTATTTTAGTCTCGCATGGGTCCACATTTTGGAAAATTGAAGCTCTGAGGGACATGACCGTTCTGAATCATCTAAAAGTTCTATGATAGCACTTTCCTTCTCGGCATGCTCAACGGCACAGTTCTAGAAGCGAGTCTCCAGCTACCGCATGTGACCCTACCATGCATCGATGCTCTTGAATCCCTTCATTAAGGCGACAGAACCAACAATCCACTACCTGAGCATCCATCACCATCATGACAGCGACCCTCTCCAAACAATCATGAAAGATTTGCCTCAAGTGCTTAGCGACAAGACGCAGTCTCATCAAGAATTTTCAACCGTTGCATGCCAATGCTACATGGCAACTCTTAAACCCCCCCCCCAAAAAAAAATCCAACTAATCTTTGTGTATTTATCTATTTGCATGCAGAACCCGTTCTCGCCCCAAGCCATAACCCTTTGCCTGTAATGACCTTCAACACTTTTTCTCTCCTTACACATGCTTTTCACATAGCCATGAAGAAAACCATATATCTGACCAAAGACCAACTTCTAACCCTAGAAAATCCAACCCCCATGTCCAAAACTGAAGAACAACCCATTTGTACATCCACAACCCATGACGTACAACACACTCCCAAAACCCAACATCCCCTAGTTCCTTCTTCTGTCCTGTTTACACAAGCTGAAGTTACCATTGCCTTGAAAAGGAAGCCACCATCTACGAACGGATGTGTCTAGACATGGAAAGAGTGCCATGAATTAGCCATGAAAACTTGGGCTTAAGATCCAAGAAGATGTAATAGATATATGTCAAAAGATGATAAAAGGTATAACGACATAGACCAAGATCACTTTTACAGTGCCTGACCATTTCTCATGGCTAATAAATATGTCCATGCTCCCAAATCTATGCTCAAGGGACCCATTTAAAGAGTGGCATGAATTAGCCATGAAAACTTGGGCATAAGCTCCAAGAAGATGTAATAGATATATGTCAAAAGATGATAAAAGGTATAATAGCATAGACTAAGATCATTTATATAGTGCCTAACCATTTCTCACTTCTCATGAATATGTCCATGTGCCTCGGCCCATACCATACATGTGCCTAGGCCCATACCCATACATGTGCATGTGCATATATAATTGTTTCATTTAGTTTTATTATTACTTGAGTGATAAACTTAATATATGTTGATGATTATATCTATCTTAATTCCTTAAAGTCTTTATTTGTTTAATATCCTCCATAGCATGTGTGTTTGAAAGGTATATACAATCTTATTTACTGAAGTACCAAAATAGTTGTTATTTGCTTTTTCATTCACAACATATTATATTTGTTTAAAACTCTTAATAGTTAGGATTCGCTTTTTAAACTTGCATGGTAGGCTTCTTATAATTATCTTAGTTATCTATCCTTTATGTTAAATTTGCAGCAATGTGATGAGCAAATGTAAGAAACAACATCATTAACAAAGTGATTAGATGATGATTAAGATAAGATTAATGGAGCAATTAATTGATAGCTTAATGTAGGCATGGATAATAAAAAACCAGCAAATTCTCATTAGACCAATGCCTCAATTTATAGAGTTTATACCCACAAGATGCCAAGCATCTAATCCCACTGATCTCTCCTTGATTCACTCCACCTCTTTTTCTTGATTCTCTCCAACTCTTCACTTTTCCCAGAATATCTCCACACATCCTAAATCTTTTCATGCTACCCTTTATTCTCTCCTAGTAGATACCTCTTACCTTTTCACTCACACTGCTTCTCACTCATTTATAGATTCTCTTTTACAGCCTCTTGCTAAGGGCTTGTTCCCGCACACACCCATTCACTTGTATATTTCAACACCTCCCCTTAAGTGAATAATCCTAGCACACTTGGACCTTATACCAAGTTTCCCTCTTACTTGGTAGCCCGCGACCATTGCCTCAAGTCCCTAAACTCATAGTCCTTGACACTCTCTCTCTCTATGTTCCAAGGCTTACTACAAGTGTCCATGACCTTGAGTAAAGTGCTCACACATACATCTACCACATGGCCTACATCATCGGTGCCTCAAAGGTGGTTTTACTCTGTTGGGGCAAGCTACATTGGATTGTGGGGTTTCTCTCTCTCTCCCTCTCTCTCAAAAAAGATGATCTGACTCCACTTCCTTAGGAGTCTCCATCATGAAGTTTGCCGATGTGTTCCTTCTCCACTGGGTTTGCTGTAGAAGCAGTCTCTTGCCATGTGTCCTGGCTTCCCACGGTTGTGGCAAGTGAAGGCCCTTCCTCCTACTCGGCCTTTTCCTCGTCCTCGTCCTTGTGAAAATCCTCCTCGGCGGGGGAAGATTGCTTTTTCCTCTCCAGCTGTTGAGTCCACCCATTTCTTCTCTTTGACTTTGGTCTCTTGCTCTAATAGATCTCCTTCTATCTCATGCAGCTTCAATTCAGGTACATTCTTTAAGGTTGCTATAATGTTTTCATATTTATCTTTGTCCACACTCTTCAGAAGCACTGCTAGTGCCTCATCATCCTCTACCTTCTTGCCAATGGCTGCAGTTGTTGCTTAATGCTTTTGTATTTGTTCCAATGTGTGATTAAAGGTTCACTTTCCTTCATATCAAGTTTGTAGAGTTGCATTAGCAGATTTATCTTTTAAATTTTTTGCTTGAATGCCAAATAATTTATTGAGTTTATCCCATGCATCTTTTGCCCATTGTATCCCTGTGATGTGGTGAATGATTTCATCATTTAATTTGAGTGCGATGAGTCCTAATTCTTTCTCATTCCTAATCTTCCACTCATTTTCCCCACTCACCTCTGGGCATTCATCTCTTCCCTCAACAAGCCCCCACATATTTTTCCTCATGAGCAAATACATGGTTTTTGTTCATGTATAAAACTGCTCTCCATTAAATTTAGCTATCTCTTATGCCATGCTCATGATGATGTGAAGGGGGTCTTACCTCTTGATCCAATTTCAAGATTCAAGGGAAGTTTCTACCCTTTTACAACTCAATCTGGTGTTTAGGTGATGGTTACAATAGATTTATCAGCATAAATTCACCAAAAATTACATAAAGCGAAGGGTAACAAATCTATACTGAATGGTTGGGTATCAAACCATCTCTGAATTGTAATCTGAAGTTATAGGGATCTGTATCAGATACCCAATGGTAAATTTGAACCCGCAATTACACTAAAATATAATGATTAGTACTGATTAATCACTCATTAGCAAGGGAGGCTAGATCTAGAGCCTTAGAGTTCAAATGAGCTCAACTCCTTTCAAAGGCATCAATAGCAGTTAGTCTAGTAGAGGATCAAGCCAAGAAATAAAATATTTGACCAAACATTGAATGCTTAATCTCTGTTTTACCAAAGTCACTTGCAAATTTGATGCAGAGCTTCATGCCACTTCTCCTTGAGGAATTTCAAAAATCTGACATCACCAGCATCATGTAGAGCACCCTTGAAAACCCTTGGGACCAAGAGGAATTAGATCAATTGCTTCTATAGAAGAGAAGATCTGCAAATTTTTTCAAAAACTGGCTCTTGAAAAATTGTGATTTTCAACAGCTTCTCCCAGCAATTTGGCGATTCGACGTGACTGGCTTATGCGTGGGGAGTATGGCTAGATGTGGCTAAGAGGGTTTGGACTAATGTTATGGCAAGAGAGAGAGAGAGCTCCTCCACCTGCTGGGGGTAGAGAGGCTAATTGAAAAAGAGCTAAATTTTTTTGATTATCTCCTAATCCAAATTAATTGGGTGATTAGCAAGATAATGAGCTCATAAATTGGATGGATTCTAAGCTAGGATCTAATACCATGTTAAATTTACAGCAATCTATGGTGGATCAAATGTAAGAATCAACATCATTCACAAAGTGATTAGATGATGATTAAGATGAGATTAGTGTGAGAAATTAACTGATAGCTTAATGTAGGCATGGATAATAAAAAACCAGCAAATTCTCATTAGGCCAATGCCTCAATTTATAGAGTTTATATCCATAATATGCCAAGCATCTATTCCCACTGATCTCTCCTTGATTCACTCCACCTCTTTTGCTTGATTCTCTCCACCTCTTCACTTTTTCCAAAATATGTCCACACATCGTAAATCTTCTCATGCTACCCTTTATTCTCTCCCAGTAGATACCTCTCACCTTTTCACTGCTTCTCACTCATTTACAGATTCTCTTTTATAGCCTCTTACTAAGGGCTTGTTCCTGCACTCACATACCCATTCACTTGTATATTTCAACACTTTAGAGTCTTAGAGTAGCTGAATAGATTTTAATATTTTAAAAGATATCATAAACTTATGCTAAGTATTTTATCCCATACCTTATCTATTTCACTTATTACATATTTAATATTAGATATCATGGTACAAAGTTATTGGATTATTTTATGATTGAATCGATAATAGAAACTAAATCAAGGTGCTAAGTTCTAAATAATAGTCTTATTACAAGTTTACTTCTAAGTATTGTGGCATGGAATTGGTTGAAGACTTATATTTATTTAAAGTATAATTGAATTTACTATACAATGAAAATAGAAATAGATTTAAAATGTATATGTTTATAGGAGATTATCATCTCTATCCTTTTTTTTACTTTCTATAGTGGTTTTTGAATTTAGTTTTTGTGGAAGGGATGGTTTTGAAGTTCAAATTAGTGGGTATATGAGGTTTTTCCAAGAAAGCATGTGGGAGACAAAAGTCAACTTTTTATGACATCCTCTTAGACTTATCTTACACCCTTGTTATGCATGTCATAAATAACACCTAAATGGGATTCTATCTAACTCATTATACATCTTCTCATTGAATGAACATTGATCACTAATGAGTCGTGGAAAATAGTGATTAGAATTCAATCTAAGTTTAATCTTTTCACTAATTTGTTTTCTTTTTAAAATGATTAAAAGACTTTAGGTTACTCTTACATATATCACTTGCGTGGTTCCAGACCACGTGCGTGGTTCCGGACCACCTAGCTCCGAAGGCGACATGTCACATGACTAATGACACTATGCCCAATACGATAAGCCAACGCTAGAGCCTTGTGCCACGGTTCTACCTAGGTCAAGGAAGTCAGTTGCGCTAGAGCAACGGTTTGCTCTTGCCACCTCTGAGATGCTTGGCCTCGTTCCTAGTCCTGTCTCCGAATGGGAATCTCTTCCAGACAGGATTGACTGAGGACTAAGGTACAAGTTGAAAGACATGTTCAAAATAGAGACGACACACTTGAGAATTAGACAACACAGAACAGGGAGAAGATGGCACCAACGAATTGATCTATTGTTGAGTAAGGCTTAGTGTAAGATTCCTCCCCAGCCTCTCAAAATGTCCAGCATCTTCCCCTATAATCAATCCCTCTTCAGAAATATAAAAGACCTTGTTTCTAACTGTTTTAACCTAGAGAGAGAAAATATTCTAGAGAGAGAATATTCAGATTCTTAATATTTTCGGATAGAAAATTATCTCATCTTATTAAAATAAGTTTCCCTGAAACAGAAATTCAAAAAGAACTTTCCAATGTGCAATTGGAATTAATTGGAAATGGGTATAAAGGACCTTAGCCTAAGGGTCTAGATTTTCAGAAATTTTTGGATTATGGTCCAATTAAGGTTCCTATGGGCCAATAGCATCAATCCATGTGTAGGGAGGAGATAAATCCAATTTGTAAAAGAAGATACCCAAAAATGAGTAAATGCTCACATAAGATGAAGAGTTGAAAATGTACAAGGTTTATTAGTAAAAAACTATGAGCAATATTAAAATGATTCCATTATGACACATATGTAAGGAAGGGGAGTTCTTTAAAGGAGGTGCATATTTCACATAAGATGAAGAGTTGAAAATGTACAAGGTTTATTAGTAAAAAACTATGAGCAATATTAAAATGATTCCATTATGACACATATGTAAGGAAGGGGAGTTCTTTAAAGGAGGTGCATATTTCACATAAGATGAAGAGTTGAAAATGTACAAGGTTTATTAGTAAAAAACTATGAGCAATATTAAAATGATTCCATTATGACACATATGTAAGGAAGGGGAGTTCTTTAAAGGAGGTGCATATTTCACATAAGATGAAGAGTTGAAAATGTACAAGGTTTATTAGTTAAAAAAAACTATGAGCAATATTAAAATGATTCCATTATGACACATATGTAAGGAAGGCGAGTTCTTTAAAGGAGGTGCATATTTCACATGCTTGAATGAGTTTTAAACTCATAAAAATTGAGATATTTCATCTCTCCTCTCTCCTCATTCAAGTCTAGTTCCAAAAAGTTAGCTTAACTGACCTAAAAATGGTCAAATATTGACCAAACTGATTTAGAAAATTCTAGAATCAGTTTGTTTGGTTAGGAGCTCAATTTTTCCTATAAATAGAAGCCTTCCCCTTGTTGAAAAATATATAGTGTTTATGCATCGTTACTCTACTCCACCTAAGCCAAGAACTATGAATTCATTAATAATTCACTAGTTTTTGGAGCTTCCCTCTTTCTTCAATCCCCATTGGTGGCTCCATCAACATACTTAACCAATTGATTGGTTGGGGGCCTCTACCGTGAACAAAGAATCAAGCAAATTGTAAGGTAATTAGTGAATTTTGATCATTTTCTATAATTTCTCAATGTTTCTCTCTTCTCAACCCCTCTCAAGCTTGAGAAGCTTAATTGGTATGGTTTTTTAAATGCTATTGAAGTTAATTGGTGAATAGTAGTGAAGAGTTACATAATTTAATAAATGCTATTGAAGTTAATTCCATTTATGTTTAAATTCTAATGGTTTTTATGTAATTTCTCTCTCTCACACAAGAAATGGTCATACTCATGACCCATTCTCAATCCAAATCAAGCTTTTCATAAATGTAAGATTCCTCCCCCAACCCCTTTTTGATGTCTAGTATCTTCCCCTGTAATCAACCCTCTTCAGAAATATAAAGACTCTGTTGCTAACTATTTTAGCCTAGAGAGAGGAAAATTATTCTAGAGAGAGAATATTCAGATTTTGAATATTTTTGGATAGAAAAATATCTCTTATAATTCAGATGAGTTCCCCTGAAACAGAAATTCAAAAAAGAATTTTCCAATGTGCAATTGGAATTAATTGGAAATAGGTATAAAGAACCTAGTCTAAGGGTCTAGATTTTCAGAAATTTTTGGATTATGGTCCAATTAAGGTTCCTATGGGCCAATAGCATCAATCCATGTGTAGGGAAGAGATAAATCCAAATTTGTAAAAAAGAAGATACCCAAAAATGAGTAAATGCTCACATAAGATGAAGAGTTGAAAATGTACAAGGTTTATTAGTAAAAAACTATGAGCAATTTTAAAATGATTCCATTATGACACATATGTAAGGAAGGGGAATTCTTTAAAGGAGGTGCATATTTCACATAAGATGAAGAGTTGAAAATGTACAAGGTTTATTAGTTAAAAAAAACTATGAGCAATATTAAAATGATTCCATTATGACACATATGTAAGGAAGGGGAGTTCTTTAAAGGAGGTGCATATTTCACATGCTTGAATGAGTTTTAAACTCATAAAAATTGAGATATTTTATCTCTCCTCTCTCCTCATTCAAGTCTAGTTCCAAAAAGTTAGCTTAACTGACCTAAAAATGGTCAAATATTGACCAAACTGATTTAGAAAATTCTAGAATCAGTTTGTTTGGTTAGGAGCTCAATTTTTCCTATAAATAGAAGCCTCCCCCCTTGTTGAAAAATAGTTAGTGTTTATGCATCGTTACTCTACTCCACCTAAGCCAAGAACTGTGAATTCATTTAATAATTCACTAGTTTTTGGATCTTCCCTCTTTCTTCAATCCCCATTAGTGGCTCCATCAACATACTTAACCAATTGATTGGTTGGGGGCCTCTACCGTGAACAAAGAATCAAGCAAGTTGTAAGGTAATTAGTGAATATTGATCTTTCTATAAACTCTCAATGTTTCTCTCTTCTCAACCCCTCTCAAGCTTGAGAAGTTTAATTGGTATGGTTTTTTTTAAATGCTATTGAAGTTTGAATAGTAGTGAAGAGTTACATAATGCTATTGAAGTTAATTTTCATTTATGTTTAAATTCTAATGATTTTTATGTAAATTCTCTCTCTCACTCAAGAAATGGTCATACTCATGACCCGTTCTCAATCCAAATCAAGCTTTTCATAAAGTTTTTCCTTAACCCAAGATTAAGCTATGCTTGAGGCCAAATTAATGGCTTTTTTGTATGCTTTTAGTTTATGTATATTAATGATTCAATCCATTATGGATTAATAATCCAATTAGAGATTATTTTAATTATTTCCTTAATGATAAGCATTATCCCTTAGAAAAATTGAGATTTATCAGTCATAGCAGCGGAGCTATGGTAAAATTTTTATAAAAATTATGCATAAAATAATCTCATTCAAAGCATAAAAAGAGGACTTCCTACCATATTCTAGGAATTATCATCCTAGATTAATTGAAAGAATTTCATTATAATCATAGAGAAATTGAATTTTTATCATGCATAAAGGATAAGTTTTTATATCAAAAGTGTTATTTTTACCATTTTTATTTCATGCATAGAAGTATGCATAATGCTTAAATTTTTATATCAAAAGTGTTACTTTTATTATTTTTATTTTCATGCATAGAAGTATGCATAATGGATAAATTTTTATATCAAAAGTGTTACTTTTATTATTTTTATTTTCATGCATAGAAGTATGCATAAAGGATAAATTTTTATATCAAAAGTGTTACTTTTATCATTTTTATTTCATGCATAGAAGTATGCATAATGCTTAAATTTTTATATCAAAAGTGTTACTTTTATTATTTTTATTTTCATGCATAGAAGTATGCATAATGGATAAATTTTTATATCAAAAGTGTTACTTTTATTATTTTTATTTTCATGCATAGAAGTATGCATAAAGGATAAATTTTTATATCAAAAGTGTTACTTTTATCATTTTTATTTCATGCATAGAAGTATACATAATGGATAAATTTTTATATCAAAAGTGTTACTTTTATCAAATTTGAATTTCATGCATAGAGGTATGCATAAAAAGTTGATTATTTTATTGTAAGGGTGTTACTTTTATCATATTGGATTTCATGCATAGAGGTATGCATAAAAGATATTCTTTTTATACTAAAAGTGTGATTTCCCTCATAAATGGATTTTATGCATAACTTAGATGCATAAGAGAAATTCTTTTATTCTAAAAGTGTAATTCCTACTAAATTGAATTTATGCATAAGAAGATGCATTAAAAAATTGATTTTTAATTCAAAAGTGTCATTCTCATCTAAATTGAATTTATGCATAGGAAGATGCATAAAAGATTGAATTTTAATTCAAAAGTGTCATTTTCATTTAAAATGAATTTATGCATAGGAAGATGCATAAAAGATTGATTTTACTTCGGAAGTATTAATCTCCTTAAATAGAATTTATGGATAAGTAAATGTGTAAAGAAATCTTATATCAAATATAAGAATTCTCTTGTATTCTATAAATAGATATGAGATGTGATAGGATGTGATAAGAGGTGTATAAGAGGTGATAAGATGAATTAAGATGTGATAGGATGTGATAAGAGGTGTATAAGAGGTGATAAGAGGTGATAAGATGAATTAAGATGTGATAAGATGTGTATGGGATGAGGTAAGAAGTGTATGTGATAGGATAAGATGTATATGGGTTGTGATAGGGCAAGAATGGATGTGATGTAAAAGATTAGATGTGAAGGCATATGGGGTTATATGAATGGGAATGTGGAAATGGATGTATGTATATGGATGTGTGGATGTGGAGATGGGAGTATGGATGTATGAATGTGAAAAGAGATGTGTATACATGAAGATGTATATGCAGAGATGTGAATGTGGATGTAGATGTGGATGTATAGATGTGAATGGGAATGTGGATGTGAATGTGGATGTAGATGTGGATGTATAGATGTGAATGGGAATGTGGATATGGATGTATGGATGTGAATATGGATGTATGGATGTGAATGTGGATGTAGATGTGGATGTAGATGTGGATGTATAGATGTGAATGGGAATGTGGATGTGAATGTGGATGTAGATGTGGATGAATAGATGTGAATAGGAATGTGGATGTGGATGTATGTATGTATGTATGTGGATGTATGTATGTATGTGGATGTAGATGTGGATGTATAGATGTGAATGGGAATGTGGATGTGGATGTATGTGAATGTGGATGTAGATGTGGATGTATAGATGTGAATGGAAATGTGGATGTGGATGTATGTATGTATGTGGATGTGGATGTATGAATGAGGACGTGATAATGAATGTATGCATGTGGATGTGGATATGGATGTGTATGTATGAATGCGGATATGGATGTGGATATGGATGTGTATGTATGAATGTGGATATGGGATGTGGATGTATAAATGAGGATGTGAAAATGGAGATAAGCATGTAGATGTGGATGTATGGATGTGAATGTGGATGTGGATGTGGATGTATGGATGTGGATATGGATGTGAATATATGATATGTGACGTGAAGGAATCTGAAGTAAAGAGATGGAAAATGATGTGATTGGATGAGTACACATATAAATGAAATGTGGAATAAGTAATGTGGATTGTATGAGGGATAATGTGGAAAAATGAGAGTTAACATAGAAATTGTATTTGTAAACTGTTTGTAAATGCTGTTTGTAAATGGCTGTTTTATGTCAAGAATGCTGGGAAAGCATTTTGACCGTCTTGTGATTAAGGTCGTGGAGACCTAACTGATAAAGTTGCAACTGCTGATGGAGAGTCAATGGAAGACGTCTCACGTAGCAAGGTCGGCCGAGGTCTTGACCAGCCTCGGTTCGATTAAAATGGTGAGCTTCCGGTACGGTGGATGAGGGACCAAGGAAGCGGCCTATGAGTGAAGCGCTAGGTCACCTGCGAAGGATCCTAGAGGGTGCTGACCATACGGTGCTCGGGCTCTGGGTCGCCTAGGATACCCACGCGTGCGTCGAGGAAGATATTGGAACAAGGAGTAAGAGTTGTTTTCTGGAACCGGGCATGGATCTGGTTGACTGACCTTGCTGGTCCTCAACGGATGAGTCCATGGCTCTTTTATATGGATCTGTTGGTTGATCTTGCTGATCTTCAACGAGAGTCCATCTTGATAAGTGATTATATTGTTGAGTATTATGGGCTAGGAACTATTGAAACGGCCCCTGTGTGGACAGGTGGTGAGCGTTCTAGTTGCCAATGATGCCATAGATACTCTGATGAAGGAATGATGGGAAATTATGAATCAACTGGATAATTTGGGAGATTGTGATCAGTGGTACTATGGTTTCATTAAAGGATTGTTTTAAAGTTAGCTGATGCTAAGAAAAAGGTAATTTTCATATTGGGTGTGTAAGTAGTGTGGGACCCTGTCTCGCGCAAGAAGTGCTACTTCCGCTGCTAGTACCCCGAATCCGTTGCGCGGTGGGAACAGGGATCTCACAATAAAGCTTTTCCTTAACCCAAGATTAAGCTATGCTTGAGGCCAAATTAATGGCTTTTTTCTATGCTTTTAGTTTATGAATATTGATGATTCAATCTATTATGGATTAATGATCCAATTAGAGAATCATTTTAATTATTTCCTTAATGATAAGCTTTATCCCTTAGAAAAATTGAGATTTATCAGTCATAGCAGCGGAGCTATGGTAAAATTTTTATAAAAATTATGCATAAAATAATTTCATTCAAAGCATAAAAAGAGGACTTCCTACCATATTCTAGGAATTATCATCCTAGATTAATTGAAAGAATTTCATTATAATCATGGAGAAATTGAATTTTAATATTATGCATAAAGGATAAGTTTTTATATCAAAAGTGTTATTTTTACCATTTTATTTCATGCATAGAAGTATGCATAATGGATAAATTTTTATATCAAAAGTGTTATTTTTACCATTTTTACTTTCATGCATAGAAGTATGCATAATGGATAAAATTTTATATCAAAAGTGTTATTTTTATCATTTTTATTTTCATGCATAGAAGTATGCATAAAGGATAAATTTTTATATCAAAAGTGTTATTTTTACCATTCTTATTTTCATGCATAGAAGTATGCATAATGGATAAATTTTTATATCAAAAGTGTTACTTTTATCATTTTATTTTCATGCATAGAAGTAGGCATAAAGGATAAATTTTTATGTCAAAAGTGTTACTTTTATCATTTTTATTTCATGCATAGAAGTATGCATAATGGATAAATTTTTATATCAAAAGTATTACTTTTATCATATTGGATTTCATGCATAGAGGTATGCATAAAAGATATTCTTTTTATACTAAAAGTGTGATTTTCATCATAAATGGATTTTATGCATAACTTAGATGCATAAGAGAAATTCTTTTATTTATAAATTTTTATATCAAAAGTGTTACTTTTATCATTTTATTTTCATGCATAGAAGTAGGCATAAAGGATAAATTTTTATGTCAAAAGTGTTACTTTTATCATTTTTATTTCATGCATAGAAGTATGCATAATGGATAAATTTTTATATCAAAAGTATTACTTTTATCATATTGGATTTCATGCATAGAGGTATGCATAAAAGATATTCTTTTTATACTAAAAGTGTGATTTTCATCATAAATGGATTTTATGCATAACTTAGATGCATAAGAGAAATTCTTTTATTCTAAAAGTGTAATTCTTACCAAATTGAATTTATGCATAGGAAGATGCATAAAAGATTGATTTTTAATTCAAATGTGTCATTCTCATCTAAATTGAATTTATGCATAGGAAGATGCATAAAAGATTGAATTTTAATTCAAAAGTGTCATTTTCATTTAAAATGAATTTATGCATAGGAAGATGCATAAAAGATTGATTTTACTTCGGAAGTATTAATCTCCTTAAATGGAATTTATGCATAAGTAAATGTGTAAAGAAATCTTATATCAAATATAAGAATTCTCTTGTATTCTATAAATAGATATGAGATGTGATAGGATGTGATGTATATGGGTTGTGATAGGGCGAGAATGGATGTGATGTAAAAGATTAGATGTGAAGGCATATGGGGTTATATGGATGGGAATGTGGAAATGGATGTATGTATGTGGATGAGTGGATGTGGATATGGATGTATGAATGTGAAAATGGATGTATGCATGAAGATGTATATGCATAGATGTGAATGTGGATGTAGATGTGGATGTATAGATGTGAATGGGAATGTGGATGTGAATGTGGATGTAGATGTGGAT
This sequence comes from Cibotium barometz, assembly GCF_041138505.1. Taxonomy (NCBI): domain Eukaryota; kingdom Viridiplantae; phylum Streptophyta; class Polypodiopsida; order Cyatheales; family Cibotiaceae; genus Cibotium; species Cibotium barometz. The sequence goes on along the minus strand of NC_141067.1, from coordinate 41,526,865 downwards.
GTATAGATGTGAATGGGAATGTGGATGTGGATGTATGTGAATGTGGATGTAGATGTGGATGTATAGATGTGAATGTGGAATGTGGATGTGGATGTATGTATGTATGTGGATGTAGATGTAGTTGTATAGATGTGAATGGGAATGTGGATTGTATGTATGTGGATGTGGATGTATGAATGAGGACGTGATAGTGGATGTATGCATGTGGGTGTGGATGTATGGATGTGGATATGGATGTGTATGTATGAATGTGGATACGAGATGTGGATGTATAAATGAGGATGTGGAAATGGAGGTAAGCATGTAGATGTGGATGTATGGATGTGAATGTAGATGTGGATGTGGATGTATGGATGTGGATATGGATGTGAATATATGATATATGATGTGAAGGAATCTGAAGTGAAGAGATGGAAAATGATGTGATTGGATGAGTACATATATAAATGGAATGTGGAATAAGTAATGTGGATTAATGAGGAATAATGTGGAAAAATGAGAGTTAATATAGAAACTGTATTTGTAAACTGTTGTAAATGCTGTTTGTAAATGGCTGTTTTATGTCAAGAATGCTGGGAAAGCATTTTGACCGTCTTGTGATTAAGGTCGTGGAGACCTAACTGTTAAAGTTGCAACTGCTGACGGAGAGTCAATGGAGGACGTCTCGCGTAGCAAGGTCGGCCGAGGTCTTGACCAGCCTCGGTTCGATTAAAATGGTGAGCTTCCGGTACGGTGGATGAGGGACCAAGGAAGCGGCCTATGAGTGAAGCGCTAGGTCACCTGCGAAGAATCCTAGAGGGTGCTGACCATACGGTGCTCGGGCTCTGGGTCACCTAGGATACCCATGCGTGCGTCGAGGAAGATATTGGAACAAGGAGTAAGAGTTGTTTTCTGAAACCGGGCATGGATCTGGTTGATTGACCTTGCTGGTCTTCAATGGATGAGTCCATGGCTCTTTTTATGGATCTGTTGGTTGATCTTGCTGATCTTCAACGAGAGTCCATCTTGATTTTTATAAGTGATTATATTGCCGAGTATTATGGGCTAGGAACTATCGAAAAGGCCCCTGTGTGGACAGGTGGTGAGCGTTCTAGTTGCCAATGATGCCATAGATACTCTGATGAAGGAATGATGGGAAATTATGAATCAACCGGATAAATTGGAAGATTGTGATCAGTGGTACTATGGTTTCATTAAAGGATTGTTTTAAAGTTAGCTGATGCTAAGAAAAAGGCAATTTCATATTGGGTGTGTAAGTGGTGTGGCTAGTTTTATGTTTGCATGAACTTCCGGCTAGGGGGCCTTGGAACTCTTTTCCTTGGTACCCGGGACAAAACCTAACCAAATTCCAAATTGGATCCCATCACTACAGTGGTTGGGCGGTTGGCTAACCCATGGGATCGGATGGGGTTAGGCTGGACTGATGGATCCGTAAATCGAGACTCAATTTTCCTTATTACGATAGATGAAGTAAGTCCCGGATAGTAATTGTTCTATGGATAGGAATCAACGGCTGTGCCTCTTGATGGGGAAAAAAGCGTTGATCCCAATGATCCAAGTGCAAGTTTCTTCCTTGATCTGACCGAGTATCTTTATAGGTGCAGTCGGATCAGTTTGATCACTATTAATGGTCTTGACTACGTTAGAGTAAAAAGTTATCCTGGAGGAATCGCCCGTGCTTTCCGGATAAGGGAAGTTTTCCGGGTTCGGTTTTGGAAAAACCGACGGATTAGTCTTTTGTCCGGATATCTGTGGACGAGGCCCCGAGTGTGGGACCCTGCCTCGCGTAAGAAGTGCTACTTCCGCTGCTAGTACCCCGAATCCGTTGCTCGGTGGGGACAGGGATCTCACAGTTGGTATCAGAGCGAATTGGTTAATAAAGATCAACTGAGAAGCCAAATATGTCAAAAAATTATCAAGAAGCACAAAAAGGTTGTAATTGTGTGATATAATTCATACAATTTGATATTCAAACTGAAATTTGTAATTTGGTAATTCGGTCTTCAGATGGAAGTACCGTAATTATATAGAATCCCTGACTTGCTTGAGGCCTAGACATGATGGTATTTACCTTATAATTCCAAGGGCCGTGACTACCCGTATATACCGAGAGTATACTGCAGCTCTTTACTGACAGTATATACGAGTAAATCTAAGACTTGAAATTATAAGCGTTAATGCTATCCAGAGGATGATTTCGAATGTGGTTGATATGATTTTTAATTCTGTTTGAGAATTGATGAATTGATTTGGATTCTGATTGAAAAATGATGATCCCTGAAATTTGGTTGAAATGTAATAAGCTGAGCGAAACCTCAAAGAGGATGAATGGGACGAGTCCCTGTGATGATATTCATACCTGGAATGATGATAATGATTTCAGCAAATCACTATGAGATTAGTGGATTGTGCTGTCAGATTGCTACTATTAATACTTGACCGTTAGATCAAGTTAAGGGATGACAAATTGAGAACTTGAATGAAATTCTCGTGGAGGAATGTTCAGAAGTGTAAGATTCCTCCCCCACCCCCTTTTTGATGTCTAGTATCTTCCCCTGTAATCAACCCTCTTCAGAAATATAAAGACCCTGTTGCTAACTATTTTAGCCTAGAGAGAGAAAATATTCTAGAGAGAGAATATTCAGATTTTGAATATTTTTGGATAGAAAAATATCTCTTATAATTCAGATGAGTTCCCCTGAAACAGAAATTCAAAAAGAATTTTCCAATGTGCAATTGGAATTAATTGGAAATAGGTATAAAGAACCTTAGTCTAAGGGTCTAGATTTTCAGAAATCTTTAGACTATGGTCCAATTAAGGTTCCTATGGGCCAATAGCATCAATCCATGTGTAGGGAGTAGATAAATCCAATTTGTAAAAAAAGAAGATACCCAAAAATGAGTAAATGCTCACATAAGGTGAAGAGTTGAAAATGTACAAGGTTTATTAGTAAAAAACTATGAGCAATATTAAAAATATGAGATATTTTGGGAATAATGATTTTATTATGACACATATGTAAGGAAGGGGAGTCCCTTAAATGCTCACATAAGATGAAGAGTTGAAAATGTACAAGGTTTATTAGTAAAAAAACTATGAGCAATATTAAAATGATTCCATTATGACACATATGTAAGGAAGGGGAGTTCTTTAAAGGATGTGCATATTTCACATAAGATGAAGAGTTGAAAATGTACAAGGTTTATTAGTAAAAAACTATGAGCAATATTAAAATGATTCCATTATGACACACATGTAAGGAAAGAGAGTTCTTTAAAGAAGGTGCATATTTCACATGCTTGAATGAGTTTTAAACTCATAAAAATTGAGATATTTCATCTCTCCTCTCTCCTCATTTAAGTCTAGTTCCAAAAAGTTAGCTTAACTGACCTAAAAATGGTCAAATATTGACCAAACTGATTTAGAAAATTCTAGAATCTGTTTGTTTGGTTAGGAGCTCAATTTTTCCTATAAATAGAAGCCTCTCCCTTGTTGAAAAATATATAGTGTTTATGCATCGTTACTCTACTCCACCTAAGCCAGAAACTGTGAATTCATTTAATAATTCACTAGTTTTTGGAGCTTCCCTCTTTCTTCAATCCCCATTAGTGGCTCCATCAACATACTTAACCAATTGATTGGTTGGGGGCCTCTACCGTGAACAAAGTATCAAGCAAGTTGTAAGGTAATTAGTGAATATTGATCTTTCTATAATTTCTCAATGTTTCTCTCTTCTCAACCCCTCTCAAGCTTGAGAAGTTTAATTGGTATGGTTTTTTTTTAAATGCTATTGAAGTTTGAATAGTAGTGAAGAGTTACATAATTTAATAAATGCTATTGAAGTTAATTTTCATTTATGTTTAAATTCTAATGATTCTTATGTAAATTCTCTCTCTCACTCAAGAAAGGGTCATACTCATGACCCATTCTCAATCCAAATCAAGCTTTTCATAAAGCTTTTCCTTAACCCAAGATTAAGCTATGCTTGAGGCCAAATTATTGGCTTTTTTCTATGCTTTTAGTTTATGTATATTAATGATTCAATCCATTATGGATTAATAATCCAATTAGAGATTATTTTAATTATTCCTTAATGATAAGCATTATCCCTTAGAAAAATTGAGATTTATCAGTCATAGCAGCGGAGCTATGGCAAAATTTTTATAAAAATTATGCATAAAATAATCTCATTCAAAGCATAAAAAGAGGACTTCCTACCATATTCTAGGAATTATCATCCTAGATTAATTGAAAGAATTTCATTACAATCATGGAGAAATTGAATTTTAATATCATGCATAAAGGATAAATTTTTATATCAAAAGTGTTATTTTTACCATTTTTATTTTCATGCATAGAAGTATGCATAATGGATAAATTTTTATATCAAAAGTGTTATTTTTATCATTTTTATTTCATACATAAAAGTATGCATAAAAGAAAATTTTTATATCAAAAGTGTTACTTTTATCATTTTTAATTTTCATGCATAGAAGTATGCATAAAGGAAAAATTTTTATATCAAAAGTGTTACTTTTATCATATTGGATTTCATGCATATAGGTATGCATAAAAGATATTCTTTTTATACTAAAAGTATGATTTTCCTCATAAATGGATTTTATGCTTAACTTAGATGCATAAGAGAAATTCTTTTATTCTAAAAGTATAATTCCCTACCAAATTGAAATCATGCATAAGAAGATGCATAAAAGATTGATTTTAATTTCGAAAGTGTTAGTCTCCTTAAATGGAATTTATGTATAAATAAATGTGTAGAGAAATCTTATATCAAATAAAAGAATTCTCTTTTTTTTTTTTAAAAAAAAGATATGAAATGTGATAAGATGTGATAAGAGGTGTATGAGATGTGATAAGAATTGATAAGATGCGTATGGAAAGTGATAGGATGTGATAAGAGGTGATAAGATGCTTATGAAATAAGTTAGGATGTGATAAGATGAATTAAGATGTGTATGGGGGGATGAGGTAAGAAGTGTATGTGATAGGATAAGATGTATATGGGTTGTGATAGGGCGAGAATGGATGTGATGTAAAAGATTAGATGTGAAAGTATATGGGGTTATATAAATGGGAATGTGAAAATGGATGTATGTATGTGGATGTGTGGATATGGAGATGGGAGTGTGGATGTATGAACATGAAAAATGGATATATGCATGAAGATGTATATGCATAGATGTAAATGTGGATGTAGATGTGGATGTATAGATGTGAATGGATGTGGATGTATAGATGTGAATGAAAATGTGGATGTGGATGTATGTGAATGTGAATGTAGATGTGGATGTATAGATGTGAATGTGGAATGTGGATGTGGATGTATGTATGTATGTGGATGTAGATGTGGATGTATGGATGTGTATGTATGAATGTGGATATGGGATGTGGATGTATAAATGAGGATGTGAAAATGGAGGTAAGCATGTAGATGTGGATGCATGTATGTGAATGTGAATGTAGATGTGAATGTGGAATGTGGATGTATAGATGTGGATGTATGGGAATGTGGATGTGGATGTATGTGAATGTGAATGTAGATGTGGATGTATAGATGTGAATGTGGAATGTGGATGTGGATGTATGTATGTATGTGGATGTAGATGTGGATATATGGATGTGTATGTATGAATGTGGATATGGGATGTGGATGTATAAATGAGGATGTGAAAATGGAGATAAGCATGTAGATGTGGATGTATGGATGTGAATGTGGATGTGGATGTGGATGTATGGATGTGGATATGGATGTGAATATATGATATGTGATGTGAAGGAATCTGAAGTGAAGAGATGGAAAAGGAGGTGATTGGATGAGTACACATATACATGGAATGTGGAATAAGTAATGTGGATTAATGAGGGATAATGTGGAAAAATGAGAGTTAATATAGAAACTGTAATTGTAAACTGTTTGTAAATGCTGTTTGTAAATGGCTGTTTTATGTCAAGAATGCTGGGGAAGCATTTTGACCGTCTTGTGATTAAGGTCGTGGAGACCTAACTGATAAAGTTGCAACTGCTGACGGAGAGTCAATGGAGGACGTCTCGCGTAGCAAGGTCGACCGAGGTCTTGACCAGCCTCGGTTCGATTAAAATGGTGAGCTTCCGGTACGGTGGATGAGGGACCAAGGAAGCGGCCTATGAGTGAAGCGCTAGGTCACCTGCGAAGGATCCTAGAGGGTGCTGACCATACGGTGCTCGGGCTCTGGGTCGCCTAGGATACCCACGCGTGCGTCGAGGAAGATATTGGAACAAGGAGTAAGAGTTGTTTTGTGAAACCGGGCATGGATCTGGTTGACTGATCTTGCTGGTCCTCAACGGATGAGTCCATGGCTCTTTTATATGGATCTGTTGGTTGATCTTGCTGATCTTCAACGAGAGTCCATCTTGATAAGTGATTATATTGCCGAGTATTATGGGCTAGGAACTATGGAAACGGCCTCTGTGTGGACAGGTGGTGAGCGTTCTAGTTGCCAATGATGCCATAGATACTCTGATGAAGGAATGATGGGAAATTATGAATCAACTGGATAAATTGGGAGATTGTGATCAGTGGTACTATGGTTTCATTAAAAGATTGTTTTAAAGTTAGCTGATGCTAAGAAAAAGGCAATTTTCATATTGGGTGTGTAAGTGGTGTGGCTAGTTTTATGTTTGCATGAAATTCCGGCTAGGGGGCCTTGGAACTCTTTTCCTTGGTACCCGGGACAAAACCTAACCAAATTCCAAATTGGATCCCATCACTACAGTGGTTGGGCGGTTGGCTAACCCATGGGATCGGATGGGGTTAGGCTGGACTGATGGATCCGTAAATCGAGACTCAACTTTTGTTAATACGATAGATAAAGTAAATCCCGGACAGTAATTGTTCTATGGATAGGAATCAACGGCTGTGCCTCTTGAATGGGGAAAAAAGCGTTGATCCCAATGATCCAAGTGCAAGTTTCTTCCTTGATCTGATCTAGTATCTTGAAGATACAATTGGATCAGCTTGATCAGAAATGATCTTGTCTTCGTTAGAGAAAAAAATTATCCTGGTGGAATCGCCCGTGCTTTCCGGTAAGGGAAGTTTTTTCCGGGTTCGGTTTTGGAAAAACCGACGGATTAGTCTCTTGTCCGGATATCCGTGGACGAGGCCCCGAATGTGGGACCCCTGTCCCGCGCGTGAAGTGCTACTTCCGCTGCTAGTACCCGAATCCGTTGCTCGGTGGGAACAGGGGGACCTCACAGTTGGTATCAGAGCATTTGGTTAATAAAGTTCAATTGAGAAGACAAATAGGTCATAAATTTATCAAGAAACACAAAAAGGTTGTAATTGTGTGATATAATTCATACAATTTGATATTCAAATTGAAATTCGTAATTTGGTAATTGGGTCTTCAGATGGAAGTACCGCAATTATATAGAATCCTTGACTTGCTTGAGGCCTAGACATGATGGTATTTACCTTATAATTCCAAGGGCCGTGACTATCCGTATATACCGAGAGTATAACTGCAGCTCTTTACTGACAGTATATACGAGTAAATCTAAGACTTGAAATTATAGGCGTTAATGCTATCCAGATGACGAATTTGAATGTGGTTGATATGATTTTTAATTCTGTTTGGGAACTGATGAATTGATTGGGATTCTGATTGAAAAATGATGATTTTTGAAATTTAGTCGAAATATAATAACTTGAGCAAAACCGCAATGAGGATGAATGGGACGAGTCCCTGTAATGATAAATGATGATAATGATTTCAACAAATCACTATGAGATTAGTGGATTGTGCTGTCAAAGTACTACTATTAACACTTGACTCGGTATATCAAGTTAAGGGATGACAAATTGAAAACTTGCTTGACTGAAATTCCCGTGGAGGAATGTTCAGCAAGAAAAAATTTCGATCTGATGGACCATTATCGTGTTAAAGATATGAATGATATGATCTGAAATGAATTTATTTAATGATGAGTTCTATATAAGGGATATTTATCCCCGTATTCTGTTGGGTTGACCAGAATATAAGGAACCCTAGAATAAATTGGATCTTAAGAAAAAGAGTTGTCCTCTACTTGGCGAGATGAGGACATCTCACACTTTTTTAAGTGGGGTAGAATGTAAGATTCCTCCCCAGCCTTCGAGGCATACAGGAGTAAGAATCTCCCTTTTTGATCTTAAAATTATTCCCTCTCAAAAATAAAAGAAAGATTCTGTTTAAAAAAAGGAAGACCCTTTCCCTAGAATACTTCTCAGGAGTCACGCTGTTTTAAGGATTCAGAACAATGAGTTCAGAAGTGAAAATCGGTGTTTTGGATACCAAGGTTTTGGTCTTCATTCAAGTACGGCACAAAAGAAGTTCTTTATCTATTGGGGAGTTTAAGAAGTTATCCCCCAGATATTATGAGCCTTATCTGACTTCAAAGAAAGTAAGTGACTTAGCTTACGAGCTTCTTTTATCTCCTCATCTCAAAGTTCTTAATGCCTTCTATAGAAAATTGTGCCAAACCCAAATCATGGAAAGACGGTAAAACTTCAGTGGCAAGCTACCGTTGGCTTCTAAGTTACGCTAGCTCCTTCCTTTATATAAGTCGTAACTTTTACTTGTCGCTCACAGTAATCTTACTCCCATTGATCTCCTTTCTTCCTAATCTCCTTCATGGCTTGGCAACAAGAATTAGTTTTATCCATAATGATTCCTCACCTTCAAGACGCAAGTGAGTCTGTGAAGAAGGATTTTATAGAACAGTATGAGCGCTCACTTTTCCCTCACTTGGGAACTTCTGTAGCGCAGACCAAATGACGGACCTATCAAGATATAACTAGGGTAACACCCTGGGGTCAGCAGCACTTCCGTAACAATGTCCGCTTGGCCATGGTTATTGAAGCTTTGGGTTTGGGTCCCCGATACTACTGCGTCATGAGATCAAGACATCCTGGGTTTTCTGAGCGGGTCTTCTTACTAGCGTGTTTTCTTCCTCATGAGAAGATATGCCTTTACCCCGTTTTTGGCTTGCCTCTCAGAGGTCCTTTTGTTAGAACACCTCATACCACTGAGATAGGCGCAGCAATAACCCACAGAATCATTCCCATAGATGAGTTACCTTATACTTGTGCAGCTTGTGAGGACTGCTTTTGTGACCATATGATGGACGGGCTTATGGAAGTGTAAAGAGTTCCTCTATCTTTACTGTATAAGTTCCGAGAATGAATAAAGTTTAAATCTTGTTCGTATTTTGAATCTTGCTCTCTTTAAGACTTATCTTGGTGGTTAATCTTGATTAAAATTTTTCTCTAAGTCTCATATTCGTGAATCTTGCGAAATTATCACAAGTTGCGAGATGAGGACATCTCGCGTTTTTTAAGTGGGGTAGAATGTAAGATTCCTCCCCCACCCCCTTTTTGATGTCTAGTATCTTCCCCTGTAATCAACCCTCTTCAGAAATATAAAGACCCTGTTGCTAACTATTTTAGCCTAGAGAGAGAAAATATTCTAGAGAGAGAATATTCAGATTTTGAATATTTTTGGATAGAAAAATATCTCTTATAATTCAGATGAGTTCCCCTGAAACAGAAATTCAAAAAGAATTTTCCAATGTGCAATTGGAATTAATTGGAAATAGGTATAAAGAACCTTAGTCTAAGGGTCTAGATTTTCAGAAATCTTTAGACTATGGTCCAATTAAGGTTCCTATGGGCCAATAGCATCAATCCATGTGTAGGGAGTAGATAAATCCAATTTGTAAAAAAAGAAGATACCCAAAAATGAGTAAATGCTCACATAAGGTGAAGAGTTGAAAATGTACAAGGTTTATTAGTAAAAAACTATGAGCAATATTAAAAATATGAGATATTTTGGGAATAATGATTTTATTATGACACATATGTAAGGAAGGGGAGTCCCTTAAATGCTCACATAAGATGAAGAGTTGAAAATGTACAAGGTTTATTAGTAAAAAAACTATGAGCAATATTAAAATGATTCCATTATGACACATATGTAAGGAAGGGGAGTTCTTTAAAGGATGTGCATATTTCACATAAGATGAAGAGTTGAAAATGTACAAGGTTTATTAGTAAAAAACTATGAGCAATATTAAAATGATTCCATTATGACACACATGTAAGGAAAGAGAGTTCTTTAAAGAAGGTGCATATTTCACATGCTTGAATGAGTTTTAAACTCATAAAAATTGAGATATTTCATCTCTCCTCTCTCCTCATTTAAGTCTAGTTCCAAAAAGTTAGCTTAACTGACCTAAAAATGGTCAAATATTGACCAAACTGATTTAGAAAATTCTAGAATCTGTTTGTTTGGTTAGGAGCTCAATTTTTCCTATAAATAGAAGCCTCTCCCTTGTTGAAAAATATATAGTGTTTATGCATCGTTACTCTACTCCACCTAAGCCAGAAACTGTGAATTCATTTAATAATTCACTAGTTTTTGGAGCTTCCCTCTTTCTTCAATCCCCATTAGTGGCTCCATCAACATACTTAACCAATTGATTGGTTGGGGGCCTCTACCGTGAACAAAGTATCAAGCAAGTTGTAAGGTAATTAGTGAATATTGATCTTTCTATAATTTCTCAATGTTTCTCTCTTCTCAACCCCTCTCAAGCTTGAGAAGTTTAATTGGTATGGTTTTTTTTTAAATGCTATTGAAGTTTGAATAGTAGTGAAGAGTTACATAATTTAATAAATGCTATTGAAGTTAATTTTCATTTATGTTTAAATTCTAATGATTCTTATGTAAATTCTCTCTCTCACTCAAGAAAGGGTCATACTCATGACCCATTCTCAATCCAAATCAAGCTTTTCATAAAGCTTTTCCTTAACCCAAGATTAAGCTATGCTTGAGGCCAAATTATTGGCTTTTTTCTATGCTTTTAGTTTATGTATATTAATGATTCAATCCATTATGGATTAATAATCCAATTAGAGATTATTTTAATTATTCCTTAATGATAAGCATTATCCCTTAGAAAAATTGAGATTTATCAGTCATAGCAGCGGAGCTATGGCAAAATTTTTATAAAAATTATGCATAAAATAATCTCATTCAAAGCATAAAAAGAGGACTTCCTACCATATTCTAGGAATTATCATCCTAGATTAATTGAAAGAATTTCATTACAATCATGGAGAAATTGAATTTTAATATCATGCATAAAGGATAAATTTTTATATCAAAAGTGTTATTTTTACCATTTTTATTTTCATGCATAGAAGTATGCATAATGGATAAATTTTTATATCAAAAGTGTTATTTTTATCATTTTTATTTCATACATAAAAGTATGCATAAAAGAAAATTTTTATATCAAAAGTGTTACTTTTATCATTTTTAATTTTCATGCATAGAAGTATGCATAAAGGAAAAATTTTTATATCAAAAGTGTTACTTTTATCATATTGGATTTCATGCATATAGGTATGCATAAAAGATATTCTTTTTATACTAAAAGTATGATTTTCCTCATAAATGGATTTTATGCTTAACTTAGATGCATAAGAGAAATTCTTTTATTCTAAAAGTATAATTCCCTACCAAATTGAAATCATGCATAAGAAGATGCATAAAAGATTGATTTTAATTTCGAAAGTGTTAGTCTCCTTAAATGGAATTTATGTATAAATAAATGTGTAGAGAAATCTTATATCAAATAAAAGAATTCTCTTTTTTTTTTAAAAAAAAAAGATATGAAATGTGATAAGATGTGATAAGAGGTGTATGAGATGTGATAAGAATTGATAAGATGCGTATGGAAAGTGATAGGATGTGATAAGAGGTGATAAGATGCTTATGAAATAAGTTAGGATGTGATAAGATGAATTAAGATGTGTATGGGGGAATGAGGTAAGAAGTGTATGTGATAGGATAAGATGTATATGGGTTGTGATAGGGCGAGAATGGATGTGATGTAAAAGATTAGATTTAATGTAGATGTGGATGTATAGATGTGAATGTGGAATGTGGATGTGGATGTATGTATGTATGTGGATGTAGATGTGGATGTATGGATGTGTATGTATGAATGTGGATATGGGATGTGGATGTATAAATGAGGATGTGAAAATGGAGGTAAGCATGTAGATGTGGATGCATGTATGTGAATGTGAATGTAGATGTGAATGTGGAATGTGGATGTATAGATGTGGATGTATGGGAATGTGGATGTGGATGTATGTGAATGTGAATGTAGATGTGGATGTATAGATGTGAATGTGGAATGTGGATGTGGATGTATGTATGTATGTGGATGTAGATGTGGATATATGGATGTGTATGTATGAATGTGGATATGGGATGTGGATGTATAAATGAGGATGTGAAAATGGAGATAAGCATGTAGATGTGGATGTATGGATGTGAATGTGGATGTGGATGTGGATGTATGGATGTGGATATGGATGTGAATATATGATATGTGATGTGAAGGAATCTGAAGTGAAGAGATGGAAAAGGAGGTGATTGGATGAGTACACATATACATGGAATGTGGAATAAGTAATGTGGATTAATGAGGGATAATGTGGAAAAATGAGAGTTAATATAGAAACTGTAATTGTAAACTGTTTGTAAATGCTGTTTGTAAATGGCTGTTTTATGTCAAGAATGCTGGGGAAGCATTTTGACCATCTTGTGATTAAGGTCGTGGAGACCTAACTGATAAAGTTGCAACTGCTGACGGAGAGTCAATGGAGGACGTCTCGCGTAGCAAGGTCGACCGAGGTCTTGACCAGCCTCGGTTCGATTAAAATGGTGAGCTTCCGGTACGGTGGATGAGGGACCAAGGAAGCGGCCTATGAGTGAAGCGCTAGGTCACCTGCGAAGGATCCTAGAGGGTGCTGACCATACGGTGCTCGGGCTCTGGGTCGCCTAGGATACCCACGCGTGCGTCGAGGAAGATATTGGAACAAGGAGTAAGAGTTGTTTTGTGAAACCGGGCATGGATCTGGTTGACTGACCTTGCTGGTCCTCAACGGATGAGTCCATGGCTCTTTTATATGGATCTGTTGGTTGATCTTGCTGATCTTCAACGAGAGTCCATCTTGATAAGTGATTATATTGCCGAGTATTATGGGCTAGGAACTATGGAAACGGCCTCTGTGTGGACAGGTGGTGAGCGTTCTAGTTGCCAATGATGCCATAGATACTCTGATGAAGGAATGATGGGAAATTATGAATCAACTGGATAAATTGGGAGATTGTGATCAGTGGTACTATGGTTTCATTAAAAGATTGTTTTAAAGTTAGCTGATGCTAAGAAAAAGGCAATTTTCATATTGGGTGTGTAAGTGGTGTGGCTAGTTTTATGTTTGCATGAAATTCCGGCTAGGGGGCCTTGGAACTCTTTTCCTTGGTACCCGGGACAAAACCTAACCAAATTCCAAATTGGATCCCATCACTACAGTGGTTGGGCGGTTGGCTAACCCATGGGATCGGATGGGGTTAGGCTGGACTGATGGATCCGTAAATCGAGACTCAACTTTTGTTAATACGATAGATAAAGTAAATCCCGGACAGTAATTGTTCTATGGATAGGAATCAACGGCTGTGCCTCTTGAATGGGGAAAAAAGCGTTGATCCCAATGATCCAAGTGCAAGTTTCTTCCTTGATCTGATCTAGTATCTTGAAGATACAATTGGATCAGCTTGATCAGAAATGATCTTGTCTTCGTTAGAGAAAAAAATTATCCTGGTGGAATCGCCCGTGCTTTCCGGTAAGGGAAGTTTTTTCCGGGTTCGGTTTTGGAAAAACCGACGGATTAGTCTCTTGTCCGGATATCCGTGGACGAGGCCCCGAATGTGGGACCCCTGTCCCGCGCGTGAAGTGCTACTTCCGCTGCTAGTACCCGAATCCGTTGCTCGGTGGGAACAGGGGGACCTCACAAGAAGGAAAATTTTCGGTCTAATGGACCATTATCATGTTAAAGATATGAATGATATGATCTGAATAAATTGTTGATGAGTTTTAAGGAAGGTTTCATACAAGTGTGTTTTGATTCTAAGAAGTGACCGAAGTGAAAACCCCAACTTTATGTCAGAGTACTACCCATTGGCAAGAATCAATTACAAGGTTGTTACAAGAAAAGATTCTAAGCTCTTGCCCAATGGATATGCTTGGCGTGGCAGTCCACGATTTGGTTGCCATTATTTGGTTGTTTCTCGAGCACCTGGTGATCACGGTGGATGCTGCATCAACAACAAAGCCCACAACATTTGCTATCTAGCCCCGTGATGTTCCATCTTTTTATTGTCAAACTTTATTTATGGAATTTAGATCTTATTCCTAAGGCCTATTTCAACCCTCCTTTTTTTCGATTCTTCTTTTGTGGCAAGGCCCCCAAAGACAACTATAATTGGCTTGCCTTGGGCATACATGGGCTCGTAAGCCCTCCTCTTACTACTCACTCACGCATGGCCAACCCGTGTTCTTTCATCAGCTCTCCGGAATTGTACTTCGATGCGCTTGGCATAGGGGTACTTCTACCTGGTCCTTTCGATTGCATCAATTGCCATCCCCGCAGCAAAAGCATGGGGCTCCGCCAACTCTGGGAGGATGGCAGAGTTCTAGAACACTATCTGCTCAGACTCTCTTGGTCTCCTTCTACTCCCTTGACTCCACTTCCATCCATACGGGGGTTTACCAATTGATTCCAGACTGTATCTTGCTCTTTCTTTTCCTACCAGGAGATAGCATTGTTGGTGAGGGGCACTATCAGTCCTGCTTGGTGCATGAGCAATTTCCTCCTCACTCGGGTCTACGAGTCATAAGATGCCCCCACTTTCCCAAACATCCCAGAATTCGGATGAGGGGCTTCTCTCGTGTGCTCACTCATCGGCATGTGAGCTACTCTACCCTTGATTCTTTAGCCTCCCGTCCAACATGTGCATAAAACTTGCAATCTCATCCTGGGAGTTCGATGGTTGCAGTTCTTCTGCTTGCTTAGCAACCTGGACTAAGCTCCTCATGTGCTTGAGGGCAATTTCTTTGTAGAGCTCCGAGTCTCCTTATTTCCCTCAAGGTGGATGGCTTCTGCCACCATGATGCCCTATTGTGCCTCTTGAGTTTCTTGGGTGGTGCTCTCCTACTTTATCTACAGGCATTGTGCTGAGAGTGATTCCTGCTACTGCTCCTCAATATTTTGCGAAAGGATGGACTTTTCAATTCCGAAAAATTTCTCCTTGTGATATCTTGTGCTTTTTTCTTCTGCTTCTAGTTTTCCTTTCTTTCCCTTCTTCTTTTGAACTTGAACACCCTCTTCCTTCCAGAGAACGTCTGTCTCCTGAGTTCCCCTCTTCTTAGGCATTTACAAACAACTTCATCTTTGCTCTTCATGCCCTTCTTCTGGCTTGCTTCCTCCTTGTTTCTTTCCTTTTTTTTCTCAATCCTTGACTGTGCTTTAACTAATGCAGTTATGTAAGGGCCGATCTTCGTCTTAGTATTTGGGCGGTTGACCTTTTCAATCTGGTCCTTTATGTTTTTGTACCAAAATTTCTACCCAAGCCACCTTTGTTCCTGCTTCTGCTGCTTTTACTAGTCCATAAGCCATTCTTGACATACACTATGGCTTGTGGGTGAGATTGATCATCTCCACCACAAAGCGCACACGCTTTTGTATGTCCTTATCAGGCATCCCTATGATTTTTAATTCTTTAGCTCCTCCTTCAAGGGGGCCAAACACCCTCACAAGGTCATCCTATCTGCTTCCTTTCTTTTACCCTCACCTTCCACTGGCAACCTAAATATCTACATCACATACACGGGATCACAGGTTCTCTTTTCTATTGGCAGTGTGACTACATTGGTCTTATATAGCTCCTCTAGCTGCTCCGCCACTTTGTAGTTCTGCTGGAGCTCCTCTCATGGCAACTCTGTGAACTCTTTTAGGCCCATCCTAACCAGCCATTGTGCATGCTCGTCCACCTCCTTGTATACTATGGATGATAGGGGCTCAAATTCTAGTACCATATCTCCTTCTTTGGGAATATTTTGATGGCTTGAGAAGGTAAGGAAATGAGCAAAGTTTAGTAGGAAGAGAGTTGAGAACACGAAGAGAGTCAAGAACGGTGAGTAGCTTTTCGAAATTGGAAACTAGGCGTTCGACGGACAGGCATTCAGACGTTACCGTGAGGTGCACTCTTCCTAAAGGCCACCATAAGTGCGTCATCTTCCCTTGATCTCCCCAAATCTCCCTCATTTTTCGACCATAGATCCCTTCTGGGCTCTTCTCGAGGTCATTAATGGCTTTTACACACCCACGCTCCCCTTGTTGTGGTAGCAACCTCGACTTTCTCGTTTGTGCCATGCTGCTGCCACTTGCCTCCTCGGTATCTATACACACGGTTATCACATTTACACATGGTGAATATAATTTTAAATTATTCACATTTTTAAAACCTCCGAGATCTTGTCCTTCTTCATGATCTTGTTCAAACACGGTTCTGGTTCCTCAATCACTTGAGGATTAGGATTTTGATCCTCCTCTAGACACTTCCTCCCTTTTTTTAGCATCTTTCCATAGTAGGGCTTTAGCCTGTATCCATTTACCAACTTCTTGAGTTTTGCACCATCTAGACTTGCCAGCTCGAATATTCTTGTCCCCAGCTTTCTGACTATTTTGTATGTGCCTGTCCATCTCATTTTAAATTTTCCTAGGTGGGGTCCCATTTTTTATGTGAACAACAGTACTACATCTCCTTCATCAAAGATCTTGAACCTTGTGTTCCTCCTATCCACCTGCAGCTTTCTTCTCTTTTGTACAATGTCTGCTATGTCCAGGCATTATGAAGTGTTCTTTCATCAAGTTTTAGGAGCTATTCAATCCTATGCATCTCAAATTCTTCCAGATAAATCCTCTCAGCCACTACTATCCAAAGCATCAGGAACTCCATGGGCACTACGACTTCTAGTCCATACACCATACTGAATGGTGTAAGTCCTGTTGCATTCTTATAGGCTTTCCGAAATGCCCATAGTGCTGAGTGTAGTTTTGTATCTTAGTCCTTCATGTTCTCGTTTACTGTCTTGATCACGATTCCATTGAGGATCTTGTTGGTGGACTCTGCTTGCCCATTGGCATGTGGGCAGTAGACTGTTGACTTCTTATGTATTATCATGTATTTCTCTGTCAATTTCCTGATCACTTCATTGATGAAGTGAGTCCCTTGATCACTGACTATCTCTATGGGGCATCTGAATCTTGTCATTATGATTTCATACATAAACTTTGCTACAGATGGTGCCTTGCAGTCTCTAAGGGCCTTGTCCTCTACCCATTTTGTGCAATAATCAATGGCCACCAGGTTATGTTTGTTTGTTGTCCTTTGGGAAGCCGGAATGAATGGGTTGATGAAGTCTAGACCCCACTTTTGAAATGGATCAAGTGGCAGGACTGGATTATCGGGCATTATGTCTCCATCATTTGGTTTCCCCATCCTCTGGCACATGTCACACTCCTTTGAGAGCTTATGCACATCTTTCAACATAGTTGGCCACCACCATAGACATGTGTGGAATATTTTATATCCTATGACTTCTCCAAAAAAATTGCTATTGCTTACACCTTAATGTGCTTCTGCTAACACGGCTTGCTACTCAAGCTCAGGGACACATCTCTGAAGAATCTAGTCAATGCCCATTTTGTATAGCTCCCCAACCACTACCATAAATGACTTGCTCCAGAGAGAATTTTCTCCTCTGATCTTTGGTCATGTACTCCGAAAAAGGACAAGTTATACAGGAATTTTAGCATTTCATCATACCAGCTGGGTCTTTCTCCTTCTATGCATTTGGGAAATCATCTTCCACCCCTTCTAGCTCCTCTCCTGTTTCTAGTCGTGATAGGAAGTTTGCCACTACATGCTTGTTTCCTGAGGGGTGTGCCTTATGTTAAATTCAAACTCTTGCAGCAAAAGCATCCATCTAGCCAGCTTTCCTACCATGTTTGGTTTGTTTATTAAGTATAAGAGAACTTTATGATCTACATGAAACTTAAACATCTTACCTAGCAGGTACTGTCTGAATTTCTTGATGAAGTAGATCATTCCCAATGACGCCTTCTCTTTGGTGGAATAGTTCTTTTTTGATCTAGATAGTCTCCTACTTGCATAGTACACTCGTCTATACCACCCTTCCTGTGCTTCTTGCATCACAGCACTACCAATGGCCACATCCGAGGCATCGACAAACACATGGAAACTAGGTCATAGTTGGGTTACTATAGGATGGGCACGACTGATGGTATCCTTTTTAGATTCCGTAATGCCTCTTGATAGGATCTAGACCAGACATATTCTGCATCCTTCATCTCGAACCTACTATGCCACTTAATCAGCCCCAAAAATCTTGCAAGCTCCTTAGCATTCTTGGGAGGTTGCAGCTTTATAATAACTGCAACCTTGGCTGGATCCACTGTGTCAGTCCTTTTGTAGACACTATTTGGCCCAAGAGAGATCCATTGGTTAGTACAAAACGAATGTACAGTTGGCTGGATTTAGGCTCAATTTGGCCCTCTTGCACTTTTCTAGACACATAGTGAGGTGTGTAATGTGTTATTTCTTCTATCTAAACACACTAAAATCATCTACAAACACCCTCATGAAAGTGGTCAGGTATTCATAGTATATTTTCTGAAACATTCTCTGGAATGTAGTAGGAGCATTTTTCAGCCCAAATGTCATTACATTAGAAGAAAATGCTCCCCATTCATTTACAAAGGATGTCTTTTCCTTGTCATGAGGCATTTGTACCTGATTGTACCCACTAAATCCATCCAGAAAACAATATGTTTCATGTCCTGATACAGCATCCAACAAGGACTCAATGAATGGCAATGGGAATGGGTTGGATATAGTGGAAGTATTTAGCTTACGATAGTCAATTTGCACACCCTAAGCTTCCCATTATTTTTTGGAACAATGACTATTGGTGACAGCCATTCCTCCCAATCCATCGGATAGATGTACCCTACTTTCAATATCTTATATCAATTTCTTCTTTTACTTGTTTTGCATAGTTTGGGTTCATCCTATATCTGCTCTGCCTAATTGGGGTTGCATCCTCTTTCAGATTAATTGTGTGGTGATAGAAGCCATGGGATCAATCCCTTTCATGTCAGAAAAGTTCCAAGAAAATATATCCTTATAGGAATTCAACAATTCTAGAAGTCTCCCTATGAATTCCTAATCCAGTTTAGCACTCATTGTGACTGTCTTGGATTCCTCATGATCCCCTAGGTTCACCTCCTCAAGCACATCTTCTTGTACCCTGGTATTTTGTTTCCTAAGCTCATCTTCTTTCTGTTTTAGTGCCACCATGGATCTTTTTTGTTCTACATATAGTTCTTCCACCTTATCCTAAGTGTCTTCTTCTTCTTCCCAAGCACTTTCTTCCTTCTTCATCACCTCAGGATGGGCTACCGGAACCTCTAGGTCATACCTCTGCACAATTCTTTCTATGTCTTCTTTAAACACGGAAAGCAAATCTGAATTCTCCTTCAAGATTTGCTCTTCTTCATCATCTTCTACCCCCTCTAGGTAGTTCAGACCTTCTGCATGAATTGGTTGGTTTCCTGAGCTTATCCTATCTTTTCCTACCACTAAGATACATACCTTTTATTTTCCTTTCTGATCGTAATATTGTCCATCTCCTAGTTATGTTTTATTCTTCCACTCCAGAGCCAAGGCCTTCCTAAGAGCATCGGATATGCAATTGCTATCTCGGTCATCTTGAGAACAATGAAAATAGTGGTGAAGCTGCATCCTGACACCTCTATCTTTTCTCCCTTGATCATCCTGATAGATCGAACACTTCTTTAGTTAGCCATGTGAATCTAGAACGGAGCAGGTTGCATGTCAGTGATCCCCAACTTTTTGGCTAGGCTATTTGATATTATGTGTACATCTGATCCACCATCCAGAATGACTCTTGTTACTATCTCACCTCTAATCTTGATGGTCACTTCCGGAATAGAGGTATCACCATCCTATATAGTTTCCACATTTCTACATTTTGCTGTGCCAAATTCTCCTGTTGTTCTTACAACGACATCTGTGCCACTTTCTCACTTGGTATTATGTCCTACTACACAGCAGCCTTTGCCTGTAGTTGGGAACCAGGTTCATCATTTGATCTTGAGTGATATTTAATTTCATCTTGCTGAGATCCTCCCAAAAGTCATATTCTTTGCTACTTTTATCCTCATCAGCTGGCGTGCCTTGTCTTCCATGCATCCTTATTTCTCTCTCTTTTTCTTCTCTTTCTTGCTCTTGACTTCCTCTTGTTTGTATTCCTATCTTGATCCCTCTCGGAGATCCTTCTCTTTTTTCTCTCCAAACGCTTCTATTGCCTTGGGCTACACCTGGTCCTGGTTGGCACTTCAGTCTTTCCTACTGTAATCTCTTCTTCCTTTTTGATCAGGTTTTTCCTATCCAAATTTTCCAAGCATGGGCCTTCGTCGTGTATGGTCTTCACCATTCCTTGTGCACTTTGCACTAGTTTGGTTATGTGATCACCACGGACTGTGTGATGTTGCCCACTCCTTTGGCTTCTATCTCTGTTCTGGTTTGGCATTCATTCATGTTGGCAACTTGGCATGTCCTTGTGATCTTGTTACTTCTGTCACTTTTGGTAGCTTTTCCTTTTGTGCCCCATGGTCTATTATTACCATGTTCACAGCCGCATCATTTCCTGATGTGTTTACTTCCCTTGTGACCTTGCCTCCTGCAATTCCTGCTGATGTTGTTGAAATATGGGGCAATCATTTTGCCTATTCCCTAGACCATTACAATAGGAGGAGGCTCCCCTGGGACCGAATCTTCCACCTCCCTCAAATCTTCCACCTTCTCTTCCAAATGGTTTGTTGACTTGGGGTGTTTTGGTAACTTGGTTGATAGTGGGGGCTTGTTGCTGTAGCCTTTCTGCCACCCTTGGGATCCTATTTTGTGTGTCATAGTAACACGTCTCTGTAGTGTAGTTATGTCTTTTGTAGATGGTGCATAATTGATGTGTGGTCCTTCATTGGCACTCCTTGTTTGTGTGCCCTTGATTGTTGCACCTCATGCACCAGACATCTGGTCTGAGTCCTGATCCTACATATCCTACGATAATCTTGGCTAGGGCAGCCCTTAATTCTTCCTGAACTTTCTCTCCCTGCTTCTTGCCTTTTTTTCGGGGGCTTCCACTCTTCGGCATCCGACTCTGACTGGATTTGGATTCTGAGGTATCTTCTCCAGAATCAGTTTCTAACGTTTCTTCCACATTTGTCTTCCTCTTGTCCTTCTTTTTCTTTTTGGAGTCTTTGTTGGTTTGCTTCAAGACTCTTTCTACTCTCTAAGGGCTCCTGCCACCACTTTCTCAAAGGTCAGGGTGTCCATATCATATGAGGCTACCACCGTCTGGAGCTTTTCCCTTAGCCCTCTTACAAACCACTGGCATAGTGTGGCTGTAATAAACAAGACAGTTGGGGGCTGGTCCAGTTGCATTAACATTGCTCTGAACTATGCTGCATAGTCTTCTGTTGGCCTCTTTTTTTGCGTCATCCCGTGCCGCTTTTCTAGTACTTTTGCTATGGTCTTGTCTTTCTTGAATCTTTTCATGAAGGCCTTCTTTAGCTCTTCAAATGTCTGGAAGTGCTCTAGACTATACTGAGTGTACCAACTTGTGGCCTGGCTTCCCAAATGTTGTAGCAAAATACTCAGTCTTTTGCCCCAATGGAGCTCTATTTGCTTGGAACATGGTTTCAAAGGCAAAAGTATGGGCTTCCAGGTCCTCCTCACTCTTGCCTTTAAATTTTGGGTATTTGAGAGACATCCTGTCCCCAACTGCGAGTTCTTCCCCTTCTTGAGCTTCCAGTCTTCTGTTTGGACGATCTTCTTCTTGATTCCTTGCTGGTTTTGGAATCAGCCTTTACTACTAATGGGGATTCATGTCCAGTTCCAGGTGATCTTCTTCATGATTTCTTTGTTGTTATAGAATCAACCTTTCCAGATGCTGTGGAATTATGTTTGCCAATCTCCTTGGTCGGTGCAGAGGACAATGCGATGGTTTTCCTTGTTCTACTGCTTCATCTTGTGTACGGTGGTACTGCATTTCCCGGTTTGTGCTTCCTTTGTTCTCCATTCCTGTTCCATTTCTCTTATGCCTCTCTCTAGCATTCCCAACCCTATGTAGTCTATGCTTTCTTTCCAGTCTATCCTATTAATTGTGCAGGACTTAACCTATACTAGCCAATATCTTCTACTCTCTACCGGCATGCCATTTCCCTAGCAGGATTGCCAAAAGTGTCAGTGTCCAATCAAGATCCGGTAGTTACTTGGTTCCAAACCACCTAGTTGGCTCCACAGGAGACGCAATTAATGACACTGTGCCCAATACAATAAGCCAATGCTAGAGCGTTGTGCCACCAATCTACCTAGGTCAAGGGAGTCAGTTGCGCTAAAGCAACAGTTAGCTCTTGAAACCTCTAAGATGCTTGTCATGGTTCCTAATCCTATCTCCGAATGGGAATCTCTTCCGGATGATAGGACTGACTAAAGACTCGAGCTGAAAGACAAATTCAAAATAGATAGGTCACAACTTGAGAATTAGACAGCATAGTACTAGGTGAAGATGCCTTAAGTAGCATGTTACACTAAGGAGGGGTGATGGATATTTTGTAACTCACATCCAACCACCTTGTAGTAGCCTAAACATAAAGGCACCAAGGGGGGGTGTTGCGATTTTGTGGTGCCTTGAGCATAAGATAGAGGCAAGGCATGAGTATGTTGAGATATCGAGCTCAACTAGTGCTACGGCAGACATTGATGAACCGACTTGGCGATAGTTTTCGCACTTATGTCACTAGCATGGTTGGTGAGATTATGGTTTATATGCCACCAGTGGATGATAGGCTATGTCACAGCCACTTTGGAGTACTAGAGTTATGGCATAGTTATAGCGCCAGCTCATATAGTCGGGTTCACACTATAGACTGACCACTTTGTATGTTGTAGGAGAGTACTTTCCCTTTATGTATGTACTCTTATCTTTTAGTTATGTTGTTATAGAGAAGAGAAGAAGATAGAAGAAAATTTAGGCATCCATATCTCTTGTGTCTTGGACTCTTTTGTGTGTGTGTGTGTGTGTGTGTGTGTGTTTGCTTGCAACAAGGAACGCAAGCTCTCTCTCTCCCCCCCCCACATTGTCTTTATGGTATTAGAGCTTCAATTTGTGTGAGAGATAAGGAGGAAAGAAAGAATCAAGGACAATCTAGCAAGGAAGTGGTACATGGGTAAGAGCATTACCATCTCTTTCCCTTCTTTGTTTAGGTACAACACCCCTCGGTAGCTCCGGTAGCTATGCATCTCCGATTGAGGAGATGTCTTTGCATGCTTGGAGGTGCATGTGTGGTACTGCGTAGGACTTTATATTGGTATTTTATACTTAATTTCTTTGGTGAGAAGTGCATTTTGGGCACTTCTCGGTCTTCGTTATGTCACTACAAGGTAGTTTTAACAGTTCCACAGAAAGTTCTAGTTGAGAATTGTCTCTAATCAAAATCTGGTTATTGTAGCATAGCAGTGCATTTTGGGAGTGCAGATAATACTTGTATATGTATTGTGGATATTGGGTATATGTACATGTACTTTGGTCAGATCTGTTGACGTACAGGTTGTGCTGAAGTACCACTATAGTAGTCATAGAAGATACTACTATGTTACAGGTTGCATACATAAATTGTCTATTACGGTTTTTTTATTATTGTAGGAAAACATGTCTCGTGATGGAATCAATCAGATTGTCAATGAGAAGCTAGATAAGAACAACTTCTATGCCTCGAAGTTTAGAATGACCAATTTCCTTATGGTGGGTAAAGGATTTTGGGACTGCCAAAGGAGATAATGAGGAACCTTCGGATTTGTCTAAAGAGAATGCCACTCCAATAGACATAAAGGCATTCAAGGATTAGAACTAGGGTTCAAGGAAATTCATGTATTGGCTTTCCATTAGTGTCACAGACACGATGATAGGACACATACATGATAGGTGTGTGGTAGAATTTGGTGTAAATATTCTAGACCCCAACACAAAGGCAAGGAAATTGTAGCTAAAGGAAGAGATACATACTGTGAAAAAGAAAAGCATGTCAATCAATGATTATGCTTTAAAGATCAAGGGAATTGTTGAATCTCTTTGGTCTATCAATGTATCGGTGGAAGATGATGACTTGGTAAGTGTCTATTTGAATGGGCTTAGCAAAGAGTACAAGCCACTCAAGACTTCCATATTTCCAACTTTCAAGACTTGGTTTCTATGTAAATTATAGAGGAAAAGTCTTTAGGTGAGGACTTTTCTTTACAAAGCAAGAACACATTAGAACATGTCTTTTGCTCCAATTTAAGTAGAGGTCGTGGTCGGGGCCAAGATGGTGGATGAAAAGGAAATTATAATTCTAGACAATAGTCTAATGATTCACAATAGCAATCATACACAGGTGAAAGAGGCTAGTCTAGAGGCAAGACGAGCTAAAGAGGCCAAAGAAATCACAATGCAAATAGCATAGAGTGCTATTATTGTGGCAAACCAAGGCACATGGCAAAGGACTACTATAAAAAGAAGAATTACATTAAAAGTGGAAAGTTGCAATAAGGCAACTATGCATCATCTAGTACACAGGGAGGTGATGATAGAAGTGAGCAATGTTTTGTGATGCAGCACATGCTCAGTTCCATAACAGGAGATGTGTCAAGATCTCAAGATACATGGTATGTGGATTCTAGTACCTCTAACCACATGACTAGTTATGATGAGTGGTTTAGAGACCTGTAGAAAATGGAAAAACCAAGTTATGTAGAAACAGGTGATGATATTGTGCATCCTATTGTGCATGATGGTAAAGTTCCATTGTCTATGCAGGATGCAGGATGAAAAAATGAATTACTTGGTAGATGTACTTCATGTTCTAAATATTACAAAGATCTTGGTTTCTGTTACAAAGATTGTTAAGCAAGGTCTGCAAGTCAGGTTTAATCCTCAAGGATGTTTTGTGGAAGACTTTAAAAATTAGTGTCGTTTGGTTGCAAAGGGTAACAAAAATGGCAGGATGTTTACTTTGGATGTGAACATGCTTGAAGTAAAGGCAGCCATGTTTGCGCATGGAACATGTGTCATTATTTACAGATATTGACATATAGCACAAGCGCATTGGTCATGTGAATGTACAACGAAGTTTATGCAGGCCGAGAATATTATTGTAAGTTTGCCAAAGTTTAAGGTTGATGGTATACGCAAAATATGTGAAGCATGCCAGCTTGGTAAGCAGGTCAAACATGCTTTCCCACATGAAAAGCATGTGATTTTGCCAATGAGTGATTAATTAGCACTAATCATTATATTTTGGTGAGGGTTCAAATTTGCCATCGGATATCTGATATAGATCCCTATAACTTCAGATTACAATTCAGAGACGGTTTGATACTCCAACCATTCAGTACATATTTGTTACCCTTGGTTTTTTGTAATTTTTGGTGAATTTATGGTGATAAATCTGTTGTAATCATTACCTAAACACCAGATTGAGTTGTAAAAGGGTAGACACTACCCTTGAATCTTGAAATTGGATTAAGAGGTAAGACCCCCTTCACATCATCATGAGCACGGTACAAGAGATAGCCAAATTTAAGGGGGAGTAGTTTTATACATGGGGAGCAGTTTTATACATGGCAAACAAAAACCATGTATTTGCTCATGAGGAAAAATCTATGGGGGCTAGTTGAGGGAAGAGATGAATGTCCAGAGGTGAGTGGGAAAAATGAGTGGAAGAGCAAGAATGAGAAAGCATTAGGACTCATCGCACTCAGTTTAAATGATGAAATCATTCATCACATCACAGGGATACAATGGGCAAAAGATGCATGGGATGAACTCAATAAATTATTTGGCACACTCAAGCAAAAAATTCAAAGATAAATATGTTAATGCAATTCTATAAACTTGATATGAAGGAAAGTGAACCTTTAATCACACACTTGAACAAATACAAAAGCATTAAGCAACAACTGGCAAGCCATTGGTAAGAAGGTAGAGAATGATGAGGCACTAACAGTGCTTCTGAAGAGTGTGGACAAAGGTGAATATGAAGACATTATAGCAACCTTAAATAATGTACCTGAATTGAAGTTGCATGAGATAGAAGGAGCTCTAATAGAGTAAGAGACCAACGTCAAAGAGAAGAAATGGCTGGACTCAACAACTAGAGAGGAAAAAGCATTCTTCACCCGAGAGGAGGATTCTCACGAGGATGAGGAGGACGAGGACAAGGAAGAGGCAGAGTAGGAGGAAGGACCTTCACTTGCCACAACTATGGGAAGCCAGGACACATGGCAAGAGACTGCTATAGCAAACCCAGTGGAGAAGGAACGACATCGGTAAACTTAATAGAGACTCCTAAGGAAGTGGAGTCAGATCATCTTTTCTGAGAGAGAGAGAGAGAGAGAGAGAGAGAGAGAGAGAGAGAGAGAGAGAGAGAAACCCCACAACCCATTGTAACTTGCCCCAACAGAGTAAAACCACCTCTTAGCTGAAAAGATGCAGGGGGGAAGAGAGCTTGAGCTCTTGCAAGCACACACACACACTCACAAAACCCTAATAGAGAACACACAAGGTGAGAGGCATTAGGAAGTGAATGGGATCTTCTTGGGCCCTTTTATTTGCCCAAGCCTAATCAAGGTGATTAAGGAATAGCCAAATGGGGAGTTGCCATGTGGATTGAAATGTTGGGTTTGTAAGAGAGGTGTAAGAGTGGTCAAAGGGTGCACTTTTCCCCCCAAAAAGGGGGGAGGCAATTTTACAATTTTCGGACCTCCATAACTTCTACATACAAGCTCCGATTTGAGCGGAGATTATAGATCTGTGATCTACGCATCAAGAGCTTTCCATAGATATGTTACATGATATGGTTTTGTCCGCTAGATTTTAAATTCCATTTTTCCCCCAAAATTCAAATTCGAATAAAGTAGCCGTTTTGAAGCTTCTAATTAGAAAACGTTTCTTCTTAAGAGAAAAGGTTTGACTCCTTAAATTGCCAAATAAAAGGGCCCAAGAAGCCTTCCATTGAGGTCCTAATGCTGAAAATCTTCTTCTTCTCTACTCAACACTCAACACCCATATACAAGATAAGAGTACTCACAATATGAAAGGTACTCAACCAATACATACACGGGTTCTCTACAGTGTGAACCCGACTAAATGAGCTGGCGCTATAATTATGCCAGTCTCTAGAATGGCTGTCACACAGCTTGTCATCCCACTAGCCGCATATCACCCAAGATCTCACCAACCATGCCAGTGGTGTAAGTGTGGGGCCTATCCCCCAGGCGGGTCATCAGTGGCCACCGCCTCACTAGACGAGCTCGATATCTCAACACTCCCCCTCGAGCTCAACTCCATCTCATGTACACCAAGCGAAGCCCTGAATCTGCGGAGCTTCTCTGTACCCAATGCTTTGGTGAAGATGTCAGCTACCTGATCCTCTGTGCTGACATAAACAAGGTCAAGATCTCCTGCCAAGACCTTCTCTCTGACGAAGTGGTAGTGGACCTCTATGTGCTTCGTACGAGCATGAAAGACTGGGTTTCTGGCCAAGTGTATACTACTAATGTTGTCACAGAAAATGACAACTTGTCTATCCACTGATAGACCCAAATCTGCAAGTAGCTTTCTCAACCAAGCTACCTCACATGCGGCCATAGCAGCTCCTCTGTACTCGGCCTCTGTACTCGATAGAGCAACCGTAGGCTGCTTCTTACTGCTCCAAGTCACAGCAGCACTCCCCAAAGAAAACATGAAGCCACTGGTAGACCTTCTATCTGAGATACTACCAGCCCAATCAGCATCTGTGTACCCATGTACACATATCTCTGTCCCAGTCTCATAGAATAGTCCACAATGCAAAGTAGACATCACATATCTCAGTATACGTCTCACTGCATCCAAATGCGGTTTCCGTGGAACCTGCATAAACTGACTCACCAACCCAACAGCATAGCTCAAATCTGGTTTGGTGATCGTCATGTAGATCAAACTTCCTACTATGCGCCTATACATAGTAGGATCCTCCAAGATCTCTCCTGAATCTGCACTCAACTTGCCATTCTGATCTAATGGCACAGAAATAGGCTTACAGCCTGTCATACCATACTTGGACAACATGTCCAAGCCATACTGTCTCTGCAGTAATCCAATACCATGTGGTGACCTAATCACCTCAATGCCCAAGAAATATCTGAGCTCCCCCAGATCCTTCATCTCGAACTTGTGTCTAAGCAAGATCTTTACATCAAAGATCTCTGCATCATGATCCCCCGTAATGATCAAGTCATCTACATAGATGACAACAAGCACAACCGCTCTATCACCATGTCTCACATACAATGAGAAATCTGCATTAGCTACATGAAAGCCAATAGTGACAAGATATTCAAAAATCTTGTCAGACCATGCTCTTGGTGCTTGTTTTAAGCCATACAAGGCTTTCTTCAACCTGCAAACATGCTCGGGGTGACTCACTTCCTCATAACCAGGTGGCTGCAACATATACACCTCTTCTTACAAATCCCCATGCCAGAATGCATTCTTTACATCCATCTGATGTAAAGACCATTGTTTTGACGCAGCCACTGCTATCACAACTCTTACCGTTGCCATCTTGGCAACTGGGCTGAAAGTTTTCTCATAATCAATCCCATATGTCTGCGCATATCCTTTGGCTACCAATCTAGCCTTGTACCTGTTTATGCTTCCATCACTGTTATGTTTAACTTTGTACACCCACTTGCATCCAATGGCTTTCTTGCCTTCAGGCAATTGCACTAAATCCCAAGTCTCATTTCCATATAGTGCATCCATCTCCTCATCCATAGCTTTCTCCCAACACACATTTCCAACAGCCTCATCAATGCATGTGGGCTCAACAACGTGCACAACCTTCGCCAAATATGCATAGTGATGTGCCACATAACCATCATGGGTAAATCTCTGCACAGGATTTTTCACTCTCCCAGATCTTCGTAGCTTTTCATTCATGGCTTCCATAGCCTTCTTTACACCAGCAGGTGTTCTCATAGCTGGGATCCCAAGCTCCTCATCAAGGCTCATATCTGAGCCACTAGACTCTCCATCAACATGAGAATGCCCTGCAGAAATGTCAGGCATACCAAGGGGCTCAACCACTTTCTCTTTTCCTTTACGTGATGTACTAATCACATTTGCAGGGCTGGTATTATGACGTAGCCTGCCACTCCATGGTCTATCAACAGACCCACTAGATGAGGACTCTTCTGGTCCACTCAAAGACTGTGATTGCTGACCTGCATTCTGTGCAACCACACTTCCACTCACATCAGCCCCAACAGCTTCTTTTTCAGCAGCATACCAGCTGCTCATCTCATCAAAGACAACATCCCTGCTTACCCTCAACTCACGTGTAGCAGGGTTATAACACCTGTATCCCTTTTGCTCAAGGGAATATCCAATAAACACACATTTTTCAGCTTTCGGATCCAGCTTAATTCTCAGCTCATCTGGCACATGCACATATGCAATGCATCCAAAGACTTTCAGATGAGACAAATCTGGTTTTCTGCCAGTAAACCTCTCCTCTGGAGTTACATCATGTATGGCTGCAGTTGGAGTCCTGTTCATGATGTATACTACTGTAGAAACAGCCTCAGCCCAATAGCAATGCGGCATATTCTTCTCTTCCATCAATGCTCGCGCAATCTCAGCAATGTGCCTGTTTTTCCGCTCAGCAACTCCATTTTACTGCGGAGTGTATCTGCATGTAAACTGTCTCCGAATACCATTCTTCTTCAAGAATTCAGAGAACTCATCGGAGAAGTACTCTCCCCCTCCATCTGACCTTAGGCACTTTACATATTTCCCTGTTTGCTTTTCAACCAAAGCTCTGAAATTCTGAAAGTGAGTGAACACCTCACTCTTCTCCTTCATGAAATATACCCACACCTTCCTTGTGTGGTCATCAATGAAAGTCACATAGTACCTGTAGCCTCCCATAGATATGGTCTTCGTAGGACCCCATACATCCGAATGCACAACATCTAGTGCATTTCTGCTCACATATCTGTTACGTGGAAACACATGCTTTGTTTGCTTCCCAAATTGGCATGCTTCACATATTTTCTGCATACCTTCCACTTTAAATTTTGGCACCCCTGTCACAATTCCTTTTGTCTGCATAGACTTCAATCTCTGCACATTTACATGTCCAATCCTTTTATGCCAAATTTCTGTGTCTGCAACTATTCCTGAACCATTTGCAAACATCGCAGCACTCATTTTAGGCATGTCTACATTCAACGTAAACATTCTGTCCACTCTGTTGCCTTTTGCAACCAACCTGCACTTGTCTTTGAAATCTTCAACATAACACCCATCAGGGTTAAACCGAACCTGCAAACCCTGCTCAATCATCTGGCCAACTGAAACCAGATTCTTTGTTATGTTCCGTACATGAAGTACATCTGCAAGGTACTTTACTTTGCCATCCTGCATAGACAATGGCACATCTCCAACGTGGGCAATTGGATGAGCAGTGTCATCCCCTGTTTCCACAAAACCTGGTGTTTCCGGGTTTTTCATCTCCTTGAACCACTCCCCATGACTCGTCATGTGGTTCGAAGCGCCTGAATCCACATACCATACATTATCTTTTTGTGTTGCATCAACATTTCTAGACATGGCATTCACGACATGCTGCATAACAAACAACCTTTCAATATCCTCATTATTTCTGCTTGAGGATGCATAGTTGTTTTGCTGCACTTTCCCATTTTGCATGTCAGCCTGCTTCTTATAACATTCTGCCTGCACATGTCCAGGCTTACCACAATAATAGCATTCACGTGCATCATTATATTGCCTTTGCCAATTTCCACGGCCTCTTTGACTCCCCCTGCCTCTGAATCTTCCACCTGCGTGTTGTTGTTGTTGTTGTTGATTCTGGGACTGTTGTTGCTGCTGCTGCTGGCCATAATTCTGATTACCTGTTCGGCCACCTCCTTGACCGCGTCCACGGCCTCCTCTACCTCGTCCTCTTCCTGAACTCGTGTAGAAGGCCTGTTGCTCTGAACTGTTTTTGCTTTGTGAAGACTGTTGGTCTTCACCCAAGCTCTTCTCTTCATCGATAATCAGCATAGACACCAAATCTGTAAAGTTGGGAATGTTTTCCCGAGTCTGAATGGACGTCTTGAACGCCTTGTATTGTGGCCCGAGACCACGTAGACAGACTTCCACCTTGTCATCATCATCTACTGACACACCAATAGATGCAAGGGATTCCACAATACCCTTTATCTTCAACGCATAATCATTCACAGACATGCTCTTTTTCTCCACAGTATGAAGTTCATTCTTCAACTGTATCTTACGTGCCTTGGTATTTGTTTCATAGAGCTTTACCAAGGTGTCCCACGCCTCCTTGGGAGACTTGGCATCCTGAATGTGCCCAATCATGGTGTCCTATATACTAATGGATAGCCAATACATAACCTTCCTGGCTCCTTGGTTCCAGTCTTTAAACTCTTTCACATCTGCAGCAGTCAGATTTATATCCGGTATCTCCGCCGGTGCCTCTTCATGCTCACCTTCTATGTAGTCCCAATAGCCTTTTTCCATTAGGAAATTCGTCAACCTGAACCTCCAAGCATGGAAGTTATTCTTGTCAAGCTTCTCAGCCACAATCTGAGTTATCCCATCATTTGACATCTTGCCAAACACACAATTTTACCAGAAACTACACTCTGGTTTTTCTGCACAAACTGCTGTATTTTCTGCACAGCGGTACTGTAGTACTCTCAAATGTCACAACCAGTGACTTCAATGTGCATACATACACCCAATGGCAACTATAGACCTCTTTGCAGCACCCACAATGTCTGCACAGTCAATCTGTCTTCCTGCAGTTCTTAAAACAGAGTTCTGCAGAGAATCGATGACTTACCCGCAGTGCACGAAATCGCCTGCTTTCTGAAAAACGGAGGTCTAGACGCGCCCGAAACGCGTTTTCGGCCCGAAAATTTTAGTGCGATAGGACTGAATAGTTGCCCTATAGCTTTACTCCCGCGAAGAAAGCTCCTCAATCAGAGACCATTTGCCGGTGCCTCCCGTAGAGCTCCCGACAAGGGTGTAGTCACCAACACAATAGGGAAGAGTAGTTGAAGCACCGTATGGTCAGCACCCTCTAGGATCCTTCGTAGGTCACCTAGCGGTTCACTCATATGCCGCTTCCTTGGTTCCTCATCCATCATACCAGAAAAGCTCACCATTTAAATCGGACCGAGGCTGGTCAAGACCTCGGCCGACCTTGCTACGCGAGACGTCCTCCGTTGACTCTTCGTCAACTGTTGCAACTTTAAGAGATAGGTCTCCACAACCTCATTCATAAGACGATCAAAATGCTTCCCGAGCATTTTTGACATAAATCAATCATTTAAAAACAGGTCATAAATACAATTTCTATAACAAACTCTCGTCTTTCCATATTGTTCCACATCAATCCTCATTTATTTCATATGTATTCCCATTCTCATCACATCATTTCCCATCTCATCACATCTTTTCTCATTTATCCGCATCAGATCTCATCTACCCATATCCGCATCTCATCACATCATATTCATTCACATCACACATCACATCTATCTCCATTTACATCACATCATATTCATATTCATTCACATCACACATCACATCTATCTCATCCACTCGCATCTACCCATATCCGCATCTCATCACATCATATTCATTCACATCACACATCACATCTATCTCCATTTACATCACATCACATCTATCTCCATTTACATCACATCACATTCATTCATATCCATCACATTCATTCGTTCATATCCACCACATACATTCTCATAACCATCCCATCACATACATTCTATCCACATTATATTCCATCACATACATTCTATCCACATTATATCACATCACTTCTATCCACATCATATCTCATTCATACACATCACTTCTATCCACATCATATCTCATTCATACACATCATATGTCATACACATCTCATCTCATTCATCCACATCTCATCTCATTCATCCACATCCATTCAATTGTTCTCATGTATGACTACTCACATCTATCCATACATTCATATCTATCACTTCACATCCACATATATTCATGTCACATCACATCACATTCTTTCACATACACATCTATATCCGTTCTTTCACATACATCCACATCCATTCTTCACATACACATTCACATCCATTCTTCACATACACATTCACATCCATTCTTTCACATACTCATTCACATCCATTCTTCACATACACATCCATATCCATTCTTCACATACACATTCACATCCATTCTTTCACATACTCATTCACATCCATTCTTCACATACACATTCACATCCATTTTCATCACATACACATTCATATCCATTCTTCATATATACATTCACATACATTCTTTCACATACTCATTCACATCCATTTTCATCACATACACATTCATATCCATTCTTCATATACACATTCAGATCCATTCTTTCGCATACTCATTCACATCCATTCTTTCACATACACATCCATATCCATTCTTCACATACACATTCACATCCATTCTTTCACATATATACTCATTCACATCTATTCTTCACATACACTCACATCCATTTTCATCACATACACATTCATATCCATTCTTCACAATGTACACATTCACATACTCATTCACATCCATTCTTTCACATACTCATTCACATCCATGCTTTCACATACACATCCATATCCATTCTCTTCACATATATACTCATTCACATCCATATCCATTCTCTTCACATACACATTTACATCTATTATTTCACATACTCATTCACATCCATTCTTCAATTACATATTCACATCCATTTTCATCACATATTATCCACTTACATCCCATATCATTCATTTACATCCTGATTCACATGATATCACATCTCATCCATTCATTCACATCTCATTACATCCATCCATTCATTCACGTCTCTCTGATTCACATCGCATCTCATCACCTCTATTCACATCACATCCATCCATCCATTCATTCACACCTATCTGATTCACATCACATCTATTCACATCACATCCCATCCATCCATTCATTCACATCTATCTGATTCACATCACATCTCATCACATCCCATCCATCCATCCATTCACATCACATCTCATCACATCCCATCCATCCATCCATTCACATCTATCTGATTCACATCACATCTATTCACTCACCTCACATCTCTTCACATCTATTCACATCACACATCTATTCACATCACATCACATCCATCCATCCCTTTATTCACATTTATCTGATTCACATCACATCTATTCACCTCACATCTCATCACCTCTATTCACCTCACATCTCATCACCTCTATTCACATCACATCTCATCACTCACCTCTATTCACATCTATTCATAGAATTTAAGAGAATTCTAATTTGATATAGAAATTCTTTACGCATCTATTTATGCATAAAAATCAATTTTAATGAGAATAACACTTTTGAAATAAAAATAATTCCTTTATGCATCTTTCTATGCATAAAAATCAATTTTAATGAGAATAACACTTTTGAAATAAAACTAATTCCTTTATGCATAAAAATCAATTTTAATGAGAATAACACTTTTGAAATAAAAATAATTCCTTTATGCATCTTTCTATGCATAAAAATCATTAATATCAGTGATATCCATGCAGAGGTGAATATGTACATGGAGTAATCAGAATATTTCTATGCATAAAAATCATTAATATCAATGATATCCATGCATATTCATAGGTGAATATGTACATGGAGTAATCAGAATATTTCTTTTAGATGCAAACATGTTGGGAATTACTCTTTTGGAATGAACATAAAAACAAACTTTCTTTTCCACAAAATTCTGGAAAATTTTACCATAACCGCCTTTGTATGGCTAACCATTTCTCATTTTTATCATTCTTCAATTGACTTAAATTAACCCAAATTAGATTCATAAAACTCTTTTTTTTTTGGAAAAACGATCCTTCTATTAGTTAATGAGAAAACGCCATAAGGCTATAAAGCTCACCTCACAAGGAGGGATAATAAACACAGTGATTGAACACCGGAGCTCCACCCCCGTGGCTGGCCGCTCTCTGGGGGGGGCTACCTAGTAGTACATGCTGGAGGTGAGAAGAGTCAAACTGGAGGCCTGTAGTGCCAAGTGACATCCTCGCCCCTCGCGAGCGATGAGGAAAGGGCTAGGCTGCCAAGTGCGGAGGAACGCCTTGCGGCGACCTCTCATGCGATCCCGAAGTTTCCCCCACCAGTGTCCTCTCCCAGTGTCCTCTCAAGGTGTGAATGATGTCCACCCAACAGAGGGCCTGTATGACCTCCGTCGGTGGAGTCGCCTGGCGGTCTATGGCCTCCCTGCATCGGGTTCTCCATATGTGCCAAGCCGTCATGCTGCTGATCATCTCCCATCTGTGCCCGTCCCCCTCCTGGGAGACTGCCGAAGAGAAGTCTGGCGTCGGAACCACCACCATCGCCCTGTCAGAGACCTGGATGGTCACACTGCCAGGGACGTCCTCGTATCCAAGGGGTCGGGCCGCTGTCCATGGCCCAAGCCACCGCACCCCACGTCGCTATCATCTCACCTGGCGAGCCTGCAAAAACCATCCTGAGAGCGCGCTGCCAGACCTGCTGTGCCTGTGGGCAATCCCATAAGCAGTGCCGCTGCGACTCCTGTGCATGGCCGCACCGAGGGCAGGACGCTGGGTGTCTGCCAAGCTAGCCAAGCCCCCACAGCGAGTCCTCTATGCGCTGTAAGCCAGAGAAAAAGCGTCACCTTCCGGGGCCGGAAGCTGGCCCAAAGGCGCTGCCAGAAGTCCCTAAGGAAGGCATGGGAGAGCCCCTGTCGCCGCCAATGCTCGGCTGCCGCCGGGGTGCCCGCTGTCCTGTGCCTCTGGATCCGCCGCCCCAGCCTCGCTCTGTACTGAAAAAAGGGGGTGCTTGGGCTGGTAGGGGCCGAGTAGGGATCTCGCCGAAGCCACTCGCCTGGATCCCACTGAAGGCGAATAAGAGGCCTGCTGTCCCAAGCCCATAATCTCCAAGAATAGTCCTTCCCTATCGAGGCCGGTGAGGGGTCTACATGCCACTGTCTCTGATGAAAGCCGACCACCCGCACCCTCTGAAAGATACAACCCTGGAACTCATCCAAAACTAGTCGGGTCCTCTGCAGCAGCTGGCCTCCCTCTCCCACCTTGAAGGTGAGTGGGGCGACTCTCTCTGCTGAGCCGCAGACCGCTAGAAGGATCTCATGCTGAGTAAAGACGCCCATCCACTGTGGAGGTGGAGAGTCCTGTACTGGAGTCCACCACTCCCGGGGGATGGCCGCCTCAATGTCCTGCCTCATCAACTCTCTGCCCCTCATCTCGCTGAGTCTCCTCTCCTGAGCCTCTAGAGGCAGCTGCTGAAAACATATCCAGTCGTCTAGGGACTGGGCTGGGCCGCAGCTCAAAGGGCCTCACGACACGTGAGATCGCGATCCAACCATATGACCACTGGGAAGTCGGATCAAGGGGTTCCAGATCAATGGCTGCCTCAGGCGCTCCTCATCGGTGTCCGGGGGAGTCTGGAAGAGTGACGGCCTCAGATGCTCCCAGGCCCTCAGAAGGCTAGCTGCAAAACGCTCCTCGAAGCCAAGGCCCACTCCTCTGGATCGCTGCTCTGTAAAGATCCACCTGATGCTGGGGGTCCAGGGGCCGCTAAGAGCAGGAGTGCGGCTGAGAATCCTGGAAACAAGAAACTCCTTCCACGGCTCAGCGCCTGGTAGGAGGCCACGAACCACCAACTTGCAAAGCTCGGCTCTGACAAATAGGATCAACTATGCCCAGGCCGCCTCTCTCCCTCGGCTGGGTGATCACAGCCCATGCCACCTTGGCCCTGGCGGGCCGCCCGTCGCCACCGGATCAAAGAAAGTTCCTGATGAGCCTCTGCACCTGGCCAATACACGCCCGCAAGAAGGCCCAGCAAGAAGTGATGTACCACATGGTAGCAAGCAGGACCTGGTTGGCCACAACCACTCGGCCAGCCAGAACGAGCAGTACTCGAATACAGAAGCTTCTTCCGAATGCTCAGAAGAAGGGGGGCTATCTGCTGCTCCGGAGATATGTCAATGCCCACATAGCATCCCAAATACCGCACTGTAGTGCCGGGGGGCAGCCACTGAAACCCATCAACTGGCCTCCAAGTTGGGGGGGGCACAGAACTGACCCACAACCCACACGACTTGTTCCAGTTGATCAAAGCGCCCAAAGCTCTGCAAAACCTGTCCATGGCTGAGGCGAAGCGGCGGAGGTTCTCCTCCCCTCCCTGAAGATAGACAGCAGTGTCATCCGCAAACTCCGAGTCTAGGAGCTCCTCCGAGGTGCGGAGCTGGAGGCTCCGCAAACCTGTATCCTGTGCCGTCAAGAAAGTAATCATGGCCTCCGCCACAAAAAGAAAAAGAAAGGGTGCCAAGGGGCACCTCTATCGCACCGAGCGCGAGAGCTGGAACCTCTCTCCGCGCACGCCCTGTATCAGCACCTGGCTATGGGCTGATGTGTAGAGTGCAAAGACCCCACGGATCCACTGAAGGGGGAAGCCCATCCTCTCCATAGGGCCTTCCAAGAAGGCCCAGTCCACCCGATCATATGCCTTCTCGAAGTCGAGAAGGAGCACTGCCAGATCCTCTTGCCGAAATCTAGCCAAAGCCGTAGCCTCCCAGAAAGAGATGATGTTATCCAGGATGCTCCTATCCTGGATGAAGCCTGTCTGCGTGGAGTGGATGATGTTCGGAAGGTGAGGCTGAAGCCGCTACTGATCGCCTTAGCTAGGACCTTGTAGGCCATGCCTAGCAAGGTGATCGGTCTCCACTGTCTAATCTCCAGTCTGTCTCCTCCCTCTTTGGGGATCAAGTGAATCAACCCCTCTGCCATGCTGTCCGGCATGTCTCCCGACTCCATGATCTCCTGGAATGCCAATCTGAAGCCCCTATGCAAGAGACCCCAGTACCTCTGGAAGAAAGCCACTGAGAGACCATCCTCACCAGGGCATTTGCCCCGAGGAAGTGCCTGAAGAGCCTCCTCCAGTTCCGTATCCGAGAAGGGGGAGAGAAGGGAGTGCTGCAAATGGGCCGGCACAACCGGTCTCGTGAAGCTCCAGTCTGCCTCCCGAGCCTCTCTCACCCTGTCATCAGCTGGCTCAGCTGAGAGCAAATCCCTGTAAAAATCTATGGCGATCGCCCGAACCCTGGGGGGATCCACCACCACCTGGCCATCAGCCTGCCGAAGACGCTTGAGACCCTCTCGTCTGAAGTGGGGCCCTGTCGCCTCAAAGAAGTGTCGAGTCACTCTGTCTCCAGCCTGTGTCTAAAAAGAAGCTCGAGCATGGAATCGGAACTCCACCCTCCTCTCCTCGATGGATCTGATCTCTGTGCGAGCTGACTCCATCTGCTCTGAAATCCAAGGGCTCGTAGGCTCCCTCTCTTGAAGTCTCTGAAGGGAAGCTAGACTCCTCCCGCAGGCTCCTCTTCTGCTCTCTGAAAGCCTCCAGACGGTCCAGGGCAACCTGTCTAAGCATCCTGCTGATCTCCTGCAAACCCCTGTCAAGATTGCTGATCTCCTGCAAACCCCTGTCAAGATTGCTGGCTGCCGATCCTCTCCTAAACTGAAGCTCCTGCCAGACCTGCTCAACTCTGGTCGCAATCTCGGGCTCCTCTATGAGACAATCTGGAATCCGGATGCTCTGGCCTCGCTCTCCTCTCGTGGGGTCATCGATCTGGAGAAGCACTGGAAAGTAGTCTGAAAACGAGGAGCCTGCAAGTATACCCATAGTGCCACCTCTATCGCAAGCCCACTCATCAATGTAAAACCTGTCGATGCGGAAAAGGTTCTCCTGTGGCCCGTCTATCCGAGCGCGAGAAAGATAAACTCCCCTGCAACCTGCCAAACTCCGAGAGAGTCCACGGATCCTGGCCTCTCACCTGCAGCACTAGTTCCTCCCAGGCAGCGAGCTCCGGCCCATGAATGGTCTCCTGGCTGCCCCCCATCCCGTCCTCTGCATCCTCCAGCATGTTGCAATCCCCCCCTAGGCACCAATGGTCTGCCATGGGGAGGGACTGCCTAATGGTGCTCCAGAACTCAGTTCTCCCGGTCGCCCCATTAGGGGCGTAGAAGTTGAGGAAGCCAATGCGGTCTTCCCCAACCCAAAGGATGATCCACTGCGCTCGACCGTGGACCAAAGTGCCAGAATCCACAACCTCGGGCGGATAGAAGCTGCTCGTTGACTGAGATGCATACTCCACCCTGGTTCCCCTGCCATATGCCGGTGACCAAAAAGTGTGACTCCTGCCTGGCAAGATCTTCCCACAGGTGCGGGTACGCCCGGCAGAAAGGTGGTGCTCCTGGATGAAAAGGATATCTATGGGTCCTCCAACGAGAGCCCTCTGGATCTCCTGGCGAAGTTTGCCCCGACCAATGTAGCAGCGAGGTCCACCAAGACCCTGGATGTTCCATGAGAGGATCCTCATGGATGAGCTATGGCAAGTGAAGCAGCCGCCACTGGCTCACCCCTCTCAGCCGGCCTGGATGAGCTGCCCTCCACTCTGTGAGTCTTGGGCGCCGGCTTGGAGGGAGAATAGTCACTGTCAGTCCGGGTGCGGAGTCTCTCCAAAAAAAGGGTGACCTGTCTCTGTGTCCAGCCCCACTCCGCCTTCGCCCTGTCCAGGGCATAGGCGTGAGACCAATCCTCTGCATATATGTATCTAAAGGTAGGCTGCACCCTCGGGGTGGCGTGGAGGAGAATCAGTAGCACCGCCTCAACTGAGGTGTGGACCGGATCCGCCCGCCGATCTCCTATGCCAAACAAGCTCATGCGGGCTGAGTGTAATCGGGTCTGCAATAGGTCCATGAGCCCCAGGTCACTGAAGTGGTGAGAAAACTCCAGTATCTGATCACGCAAAACTTCATCTACAGAGTTGCAATCCCATGCTGTGTCTGGGGCAACACTGAGAGGAAAGGAGAAGGCCACCATGCTGCTCACCACTGAAGGAGAACGAGAGGGATGGCACACCACGCAAACTCGCAAGGGCGTGACCAGTGTCTCAAACGGGCCAGCATCCAGCTGGAGACACTTGAAAAAACCATAATCCACTGGGAGCCCCATCACTCGCGGGGCCCCCCCACCAGGGGAGGCTGGGGAGAGAACTCTGTGGGGCGGGCGAAGCTATGATCGCCATCTCCACCGGCCCGGAGTGGAGGTGGAATAGCCGCTCAACTGAACTCTGGCCTACCCAGCTGCGCTGCCCCGGGGCAGTGGGTGGTCTGGAGGAGTATCCTGGAGAGGCTGAGGGAGGGATGGTGGCTCGCGGAGAGGAGGGGGGAGAGCAAGGAGAGGATGGAGAGGCCTCTGCCAGAGGAGAGGATGGAGAGGCCTCTGCCAGAGGAGAGGAGTCAGGGGGGGCCGCTAGGGGAGGCGGGAGGGGGGGCTGGTGGGGGGGGAGAGGGGAGGGAGGAAGGAGTGCTCTCCGAGTGAAGGGAAGAGGGGCCGGGGGTCGCAGAGTGCGGCCCGAGATCCTCAGGAATCTGCTCCATGGAGGGGGCGGGGCCCCCCGCGGGGGGAGGCGGGAGCGGGGTCTCCACGTGGGGGGCTCCACCGGCGGCCTCAACGGGCACTGAGACTGAATCCTCGTCCATCGGGGTGGGACCTGCTGGCTGCCTATCCCTGACTGGAGCATAAGTGCGGGTAGGTGCCTAGACGCCAGCTGAGGTCGCCTGTCCGCCAGCCTGTGCAGCCTGCTGGCGTCCGTCGACGGTCCCTGCGGGCCGGGCGTTTCCGCCGGTGAACCTCCTGCCATCCGCCAGCCTTGTGGGACTGCGCGGCATCCTCCGCCGGAGCCTGCTCGTCAGATGATGGCGCCTGCTGAGACGAGCCAGGGATGTCCGATCTCTGAGGTGGATGGCCACCCCTCGGGCCTCCTGAAGGGGGTCCAGAGGCGGCAGAGCGTGAAGGATGAACCCCCTTGCGGGGACAAGCGCGTGCGAGGTGGCCCATCTCCCGACAGATGTAGCACTGGCCGAGGAGGCCCGGATACTCCACGCGCTGTATCACATGTCCTCCAGAAAGACAAGGGAGGAGGATCATCTTCGGGAGGGACTCCGGTGAAGGAACCACAACACGAATGGCCGGGAGTCCTGCTGCCCGAGCTATCACACTGAGGCCGCTGTCTGAGGCGTCTCCACCACCTGCCTGAACGCCTTGCCAATGGATGACAAGAGGGGCAAGTACTCCCTGCGGAGTCCAGGAAAGCAGATAGTGATGGGGAAACCTGTCGCGCCTGCTAGCGGGTCAGAAGCGGGGTCGAAACCGTGAGTCCATCATGCCAGGAACGCCCGGGATGAGCGGAGGGCAATGGGGCTCCGAGCCAGCACCGTCTGAGCTGCCTAGGGGGACTCGAAATCCACTTGGTAGTAGCCACCTCCCAAAAAATCGACGCTGACGATCTTGGCAGGCACGCCAACGAGGCTACCTTGCAGAAGGTCGCAAAGCTCTCTCCGCATCGGACGGCTACTATCTTGCAGACCAAGGAGGAGGCCTCAAGAGCGGATACTGTAGAAACAAACAACTGCTGATCTGCAGCTGTGAACTCCAGACGGAGACCGGAATCGGCAAGGGTAGTCGGAGCGGCTTCCATGGAGTCCTCCAGAGGGAAAAGGCCAGAGACCGGGGTCACCAACGGGAGGGACACAGCTCTACGAGGAAACGGAGAGGCGGAAGGTGAGAGGATAGCGGGGGCGGGGGGAGGGGGGAGGGGGGAGGGGGGAGCTGAGGCGGGGGGGGGAGCTAGCGGTGGGAGGAAGGGCGAGACGGAGGGGGAGGTGAGGGAGAAGGCGAGGGGAAGAGCCGCGAAGCGGCGGAGGAGAAGGCGGGGGGGAGAAATGGCGGGGGAGGAAATGGCGGGGAAGAGAAGGCGGGGGAGGAAATGGAGGGGGAGAGAAGGCGGGGGAGAAAAGGCGGGGGAGAGATGGCGGGGGGAGGAAGCGAGGAAGGAGGCGGGGGGGAGAGATGGTGGGGGAGGAAGCGAGGAGAGTAGAAGGCGGGGGGGAGATGGTGGGGGAGGAAGCGAGGAAGGCGGCGGGGGGGAGAGGCGGAGAAGAGGCGGGGGGCAGGGAGGGCGCGCGACGGCGAGGGGCAGCAGGGGGAGGGTAGACGGGAGGGGGGGGATGGGGCGCAGGAGCAGATCGCGCAGTCGGTTGTTTCTAGGATTAAGAATTCATAAAACTCTAATCTACACAATTTTCTAAATTCAAGAGAGTAAACAATAAGAAGAGTTTAATTAATCCTTTAGTTAATCTTTCTAGGATTAAGAAAGGCTAGAATGTAAAGAAGAGAAGGGGGTGGACTTTTCATCAAGGCATAACATTTGAATTTAATTGAATTTACTGCAAAACATAAAAATCAAGAAAACTATAGATTTAAAATTAAACAAGTAAGAAAATTAACTTATATAGAGCTTGTAAGCTCTCCTTTGGCTTGAGGGATTGAGGGTTCTACTCTTGTTTGAAGCAAGAGTGGCCCCACCAATTCACTTTGGAGAGGATTAGGCCAAAAATAATTGAATTATTAAAAAATTCAATGTAAATGACTCAAGACAGGAGCAGAGTAACAGTGCATAAACACCATTAAGCTTTTACAAAGGGGGAGGCTTCTATTATAGGAAAAATTGAGCCTCTAACCAAGAAAATTGATTCTAGAATTTTTCGGATTAGTTTGGTCAAGTTTTGACCATTTTTGGGTCAGTTCAGCTTACTTTTTGAATCTAGTTGAAACATGAGAGAGGAGAGATGAAAATATCTCATTATTTTTTAGTTTAAAACTCCTCCACACATGTGAAATAGGCGCCTCCTTCATGAGGGGAGATCCCCACACTGAGGTGTCAAAAATGCATCATTTCCTCTAAATATCTCTTAATTTTTAACTAATAAACCTTGTACTCAGCCAACTCTTCATCTTATGTGAGCATTTACACATTTTTGGGGATTTTTCTTTTATTCTTCAATTTATCTCCTCCCTACATTTGGATTAATCTTATTGGTCCATAGGAACCTTAATTGGACCATAATCTATTTTTTTTTTTAAATCTGGACCCTTAGGCTAAGGTCCTTTATACCTATTTTCAATTAATTCTAATTGCACATTGGAAAGTTCTTTTTGAATTTTTGTTTCAGGGGAAA
The DNA here is from genome assembly GCF_041138505.1 of Cibotium barometz. Lineage (NCBI taxonomy): Eukaryota > Viridiplantae > Streptophyta > Polypodiopsida > Cyatheales > Cibotiaceae > Cibotium > Cibotium barometz. Next base: position 41,483,527 of record NC_141067.1, on the reverse strand, counting down.
CCATTTTAGACACTAGAAGGAGTTTTATATCCAAAAATATGTCAATTTTGAATTACCTCCCTCTAGACATTTTCTCTCTCTCCAGACCAAAAAAGCGTAAAGCAGGATCTTTCTTTTATTTCAGAGAGGGGAATAATTATAAGATTAGAAGGGGAGGTCTGCACACCTCAAAAGCTGGAGGGAGGAATCTCACAAATGAAGAGATGAGAATGAGAAGTGAGGATGTGTGAAAGGATGTAATGTGATGTAAATGGATGTGGATGTGGATGTATGTGATGTGATGTAAATGGATGTGGATGTGGATGTGGATTTGATAAGATGTAAATGGATGTGGATGTGAAAGGATATGATGTGATGTAAATGAATGTGGATGTGAATGTGAATGTGATGAAATGTGGATGAAATGAGATGTGATGTGAATCTATGTGGATGTGAATGTGAATGTATGGATGGTGTGGATGGACGTGTATGTGGATGACTGGATGGATGTGGATGAATGAGATGGAATGTGTATGGATGTGATGAGATATGGATGGATATGGATGTGATGTAATGTGGATAGAATGTATGTGATGGAATGAGAATGCAATGAATGTGATGGATGTGAATAGATGCGATCAGATGTGAATGGTTGTGAATGTGATGTAGATGTGAATGTGATGTGATATGATGTGAATCGGGATAGATGTGAATGGGTGAGATGTGATGTGGATGTGATGTAATGTGATGTGAATGGATGGGATGTGATGTGAATGGATGTGATGTGAATTGGTGGGATAGATGTGAATGAATGAGATGTGATGTGAATCGAGATAAATGTGAATGAATGAGATATGATGTGAATGGATGTGATGTGGATCGGGGTAGTTGTGAATAGATGAGATGTGATGTGAATGGATGAGATGTGATGTGAATGGATGTGATGTGATGTGATGTGGAATAGGTAGATGAGAATGGATGAGATATGATGAGGATAGATGTGTGGATAGATGTGATGGGATGTAATACAATGTGATTGGATGAGAATGGATGAAGGACAATGGGAATACATATGATTGGATGTGGATTAAGCAAAGTGAATTGATTTAAGAGAATGTGGAATAACAAGAAATGATGTGGAACGATGTGAAAAGATGAGAGTTCATTAGAAACTGTATTTATGACGTATTTTTAAATGACTGTTTTATGTCAAGAATGCTGGGAAAGCATTTTGACCATCTTGTGAATGAGGTCGTGGAGAAGACCAAAGTGTTAAAGTTGCAACAGCTGATGGAGAGTCAACAGAGGACGTCTCATGTATAGCAAGGTCGGCCGAGGTCTTGACCACCTTCGGTTCGATTTAAATGGTGAGATTTTGGTACAGTGGATGAGGAACCAAGGAAGCAGACTATGAGTGAAGCGCTAGGTGACCTACGAACGATCCTAGAGGATGCTGACCATACTGTGCTCAGGCTCTGGGTTCCTTCCCTCTATGGTTAGGATTTGCAATATACATTAGGGTTTGCTCCTATGTGTGTGCCTCCTCTCCCTCTACTCTCACTCACTCATAAACCCTAATAGAGAGCATCAGGCTCTGATACCATGTTGAAAACTAGGTAGAGGGAGAGGAGGCACACACACAGGAGCAAACGCTAATGTATATTGCAAACCCTAACCATAGAGGGAAGCCATCTAAACTTTTCCCTGCTAAGTGGCTTTGTAAAGATGTCAGCCACCTGCTCTTCAGTCTTCACATACTGTAGATCGACTGTACCATCCAGCACCTTCTCTCTGACAAAGTGATAATGGACCTCTATGTGTTTGTTGGTCCGCGCATGAAACACTGGATTCTTGGCCAATTGTATACTGCTCATGTTGTCACAATGAATGACAACTTTTCCATCAATAGGCTCACCCAAATCTGCCAAGAGACTCTTTAACCATATTCCTTCAATGGCTGCACCCCTGTATTCAGCCTCTGTACTAGATACTCCCTCTTGGTTTCTCAAAGGTTCCCAATTCTACCGTTTGCGCAGAATCCCTTCCAAAATCCTTCTTAAATGATGCAACTGTAGGTTGTGTGAAATCCCTGTCCCCACCATGCGACGGATTCGGGGTACTAGCAGCGGAAGTAGCACATCATGCGTGGGTAGGGGTCTCACACTCGCCGGGGCCTCACCCACGGATATCCGGACAAGAGACTAATCCGTTGGTTTGTCCAAAACCGAAACCGGAAAAACTTTCTTTACCCAGAAAGCATGGGCGATTCCACCAGGATAACTCTTTACTCTAACGTAGTCAAGATCATTACGGATCAACTGATCTGACTGCACCTTTAACGGTACTTGGTCAAATCAAGGAAGAAACTTGCACTTGGATCATTGGGATCAATGCTTTTTTCCCCATCAAGAGGCACAGCCGTTGATTCCTATCCATAGAACAATTTCTATCCGGGATTTACTTCATCTATCGTAATAATAGAAATCAAATCTCGATTTACGGATCCATCAGTCCAGCCTAACCCCATCCGATCCCATGGGTTAGCCAACCGCCCAACCACTGTAGTGATGGGATCCAATTTGGAATTTGGTTAGGTTTTGTCCCGGGTACCAAGGAAAAGAGTTCCAAGGCCCCCTAGCCGGAAGTTCATGCAAACATAAAACTAGCCACACCACTTACACACCCAATATGAAATTGCCTTTTTCTTAGCATCGGCTAACTTTAAAACAATCCTTTAATGAAACCATAGTACCACTGATCACAATCTTCCAATTTATCCAGTTGATTCATAATTTCCCATCATTCCTTCATCAGAGTATCTATGGCATCATTGGCAACTAGAACGCTCACCACCTGTCCACACAGGGGCCTTTTCAATAGTTCCTAGCCCATAATACTCGGCAATATAATTACTTATAAAAATCAAGATGGACTCTCGTTGAAGATCAGCAAGATCAACCAACAAATCCATATAAAGAGCCATGGACTCATCCATTGAAGACCAGCAAGGTCAATCAACCAGATCCATGCCCGGTTTCAGAAAACAACTCTTACTCCTTGTTCCAATATCTTCCTCGACGCATGCGTGGGTATCCTAGGCGACCCAGAGCCCGAGCACCGTATGGTCAGCACCCTCTAGGATCCTTCGCAGGTGACCTAGCGCTTCACTCATAGGCCGCTTCCTTGGTCCCTCATCCACCGTACCGGAAGCTCACCATTTTTAATCGAACCGAGGCTGGTCAAGACCTCGGCCGACCTTGCTACGCGAGACGTCCTCCATTGACTCTCCGTCAGCAGTTGCAACTTTATCAGTTAGGCTCCACGACCTTAATCACAAGACGGTCAAAATGCTTTCCCAGCATTCTTGACATAAAACAGCCATTTACAAACCGCATTTACAACAGTTTACAAATACAGTTTCTATATTAACTCTCATTTTTTCACATTATCCCTCATTAATCCACATTACTTATTCCACATTCCATTTATATATGTACTCATCCAATCACATCATTTTCCATCTCTTCACTTCAGATTCCTTCACATCACATATCATATATTCACATCCATATCCACATCCACATCCATATCCATATCCACATCCATTTATATATGTACTCATCTAATCACATCATTTTCCATCCCTTCACTTCATATTCCTTTACATCACATATCATATATTCACATCTATACATCCACATCTACATCCACATTCACATACATCCACATCCACATTTCCATACATCTACATCCACATTCACATACATCCACATCCATATTCCCATTCACATCTATACATCCACATCCACATTCCCATTCACATCTATACATCCGCATCTACATACACATACATACATACATCCACATCCACATCCACATTCCCATTCACATCTATACATCCACATCTACATCCACATACATACATACATCCACATCCACATTCCCATTCACATCTATACATCCACATCTACATCCACATACATACATACATCCACATCCACATTCCACATTCACATCTATACATCCACATCTACATCCACATTCACATACATCCACATCCACATTCCCATTCACATCTATACATCCACATTCACATCTATGCATATACATCCTCATGCATACATCCACATTCACATTCACACATCCACACTCCCATCTCCACATCCACACATCCACATACATACATCCATTTCCACATTCCCATTCATATAACCCCATATGCCTTCACATCTAATCTTTTACATCACATCCATTCTCGCCCTATCACAACCCTTATCCTATCACATACACTTCTTACCTCATCCCATACACATCTTAATTCATCTTATCACCTCCTAACTTATTTCATAAGCATCTTATCACCTCTTATCACATCTTATACACTTCTTATCACATCCTATCACCTCTTATTTCTATTTATAGAATACAAGAGAATTCTTATATTTGATATAAGATTTCTTTACGCATTTATTTATGCATAAATTCCATTTAAGGAGATTAATACTTTCGAAGTAAAAATCAATCTTTTATGCATCTTCCTATGCATAAATTCATTTTAAATGAAAATGACACTTTTGAATTAAAATTCAATCTTTCATGCATCTTCCTATGCATGAATTCAATGTAGATGAGAATGGCACTTTTGAATCAATCTTTTATGCATCTTCCTATGCATAAATTCAATTTGGTAGGAATTACACTTTTAGAATAAAAGAATTTCTCTTATGCATCTAAGTTATGCATAAAATCCCTTTATGATGAAAATCACACTTTTAGTATAAAAGAATATCTTTTATGCATACTTCTATGCATGAAATCCAAATATGATAAAAGTAACACTTTTATAATAAAATAATCAACTCTTATGCATACTTCTATGCATGAATTTCAATTGTGATATAAGTAACACTTTTATAATAAAATAATCAACTTTTATGCATACCTCTATGCATGAAATCCAATATGATAAAAGTAACACTTTTGATATAAAATTTTTTCCTTTATGCATACTTCTATGCATGAAAATTAAAAATGATAAAAGTAACACTTTTGATATAAAAAAATTTTCCTTTATGCATACTTCTATGCATGAAAATTAAAAATGATAAAAGTAACACTTTTGATATAAAAAATTTTCCTTTATGCATACTTCTATGCATGAAAATTAAAAATGATAAAAGTAACACTTTTAATATTAAAAAAATATACTTTATGCATACTTCTATGCATGAAAATGAAAATTGATAAAAGTAACACTTTTATGTTAAAATAATAATCTTTTATGCATACCTCTATGCATGAAAATCAATTATGCATAATATCAATTTCTCTATGATTACAATGAATATCTTTCAATTAATCTAGGATGATAATTCCTAGAATATGGTAGGAAGTCCTCTTTTTATGCTTTGAATGAAATTATTTTATGCATAATTTTTATAAAAATTTTGCCATAGCTCCGCTGCTATGACTGATAAATCTCAATTTTTCTAAGGGATAAAGCTTATCATTAAGAAAATAATTAAAATGATCTCTAATTGGATCATTAATCCATAATGGATTGAATCATCAATATACATAAACTAAAAGCATAGAAAAAAGCCATTAATTTGGCCTCAAGCATAGCTTAATCTTGGGTTAAGGAAAAGCTTTATGAAAAGCTTGATTTGGATTGAGTATGGGTCATGAGTATGACCATTTCTTGAGTGAGAGAGAGAAATTACATAAAAACCATTAGAATTTAAACATAAATGGAAATTAACTTCAATAGCATTTATTAAATTATGTAACTCTTCACTACTATTCACCAATTAACTTCAATAGCATTTAAAAAAACCATACCAATTAAGCTTCTCAAGCTTGAGAGGGGTTGAGAAGAGAGAAACATTGAGAAATTATAGAAAAGGTCAATATTCACTAATTACCTTACAAATTGCTTGATTCTTTGTTCACGGTAGAGGCCCCCAACCAATCAATTGGTTAAGTATGTTGATGGAGCCACTAATTGGGATTGAAGAAAGAGGGAAGCTCCAAAAACTAGTGAATTATTAAATGAATTCACAGTTCTTGGCTTAGGTGGAGTAGAGTAACGATGCATAAACACTATCTATTTTTCAACAAGGGGGAGGCTTCTATTTATAGGAAAAATTGAGCTCCTAACCAAACAAACTGATTCTAGAATTTTCTAAATCAATTTGGTCAATATTTGACCATTTTTAGGTCAGTTAAGCTAACTTTTTGGAACTAGACTTGAATGAGGAGAGAGGAGAGATGAAATATCTCAATTTTTATGAGTTTAAAACTCATTCAAGCATGTGAAATATGCACCTCTTTTAAAGAACTCCCCTTCCTTACATATGTGTCATAATGGAATCATTTTAATATTGCTCATAGTTTTTTTACTAATAAACCTTGTACATTTTCAACTCTTCATCTTATGTGAAATATGCACCTCCTTTAAAGAACTCCCCTTCCTTACATATGTGTCATCATGGAATCATTTTAATATTGCTCATAGTTTTTTACTAATAAACCTTGTACATTTTCAACTCTTCATCTTATGTGAAATATGCACCTCCTTTGAAGAACTCCCCTTCCTTACATATGTGTCATAATGGAATCATTTTAATATTGCTCATAGTTTTTTACTAATAAACCTTGTACATTTTCAACTCTTCATCTTATGTGAGCATTTACTCATTTTTGGATACCCAAAATATCTCATATTTTTAATATTGCTCATAGTTTTTTACTAATAAACCTTGTACATTTTCAACTCTTCATCTTATGTGAGCATTTACTCATTTTTGGGTATCTTCTTTTACAAATTGGATTTATCTCCTCCCTACACATGGATTGATGCTATTGGCCCATAGGAACCTTAATTGGACCATAATCCAAAAATTTCTGAAAATCTAGACCCTTAGGCTAAGGTCCTTTATACCCATTTCCAATTAATTTCAATTGCACATTGGAAAGTTCTTTTTGAATTTCTGTTTCGGGGGAACTTATTTTAATAAGATGAGTTATTTTTCTATCCAAAAATATTCATAATCTGAATATTTTCTCTCTAGAATAATTTTCTCTCTCTAGGCTAAAACAGTTAGAAACAAGGTCTTTATATTTCTGAAGAGGGATTGATTACAGGGGAAGATACTAGACATCAAAAAGGGGGTTGGGGGAGGAATCTTACATTCTATCCCACTTAAAAAACGCGAGATGTCCTCATCTCGCAACTTGTGATAATTTCGCAAGATTCACGAATATGAGACTTAGAGAAAAATTTTAATCAAGATTAACCACCAAGATAAGTCTTAAAGAGAGCAAGATTCAAAATACGAACAAGATTTAAACTTTATTCATTCTCGGAACTTATACAGTAAAGATAGAGGAACTCTTTACACTTCCATAAGCCCGTCCATCATATGGTCACAAAAGCAGTCCTCACAAGCTGCACAAGTATAAGGTAACTCATCTATGGGAATGATTCTGTTGGTTATTGCTGCGCCTATCTCAGTGGTATGAGGTGTTCTAACAAAAGGACCTCTGAGAGGCAAGCCAAAAACGGGGTAAAGGCATATCTTCTCATGAGGAAGAAAACACGCCAGTAAGAAGACCCGCTCAGAAAACCCAAGATGTCTTGATCTCATGACGCAGTAATATCGAGGACTCAAACCCAAGGCTTCGATAACCATGGCCAAGCGGACATTGTTACGAAAGTGCTGCTGACCCCAGGGTGTTACCCTAGTTATGTCTTGATAGGTCCGCCATTTGGTCTGCGCTACAGAAGTTCCTAGGTGAGGGAAAAGTGAGCGCTCATACTGTTCTATAAAATCCTTCTTCACAGACTCACTTGCGTCTTGAAGGTGAGGAATCATTATGGATAAAACTAATTCTTGTTGCCAAGCCATGAAGGAGATTAAGAAAGAAAGGAGATCGATGGGAGTAAGATTACTGTGAACGACAAGTAAAAGTTACGACTTATATAAAGGAAGGAGCTAGCATAACTTAGAAGCCAACGGTAACTTGCCACTGAAGTTTTACCGTCTTTCCATGATTTGGGTTTGGCATATTTTTCTATAGAAGGCATTTAGAACTTTGAGATGAGGAGATAAAAGAAGTTCGTAAGCTAAATCACCTACTTTCTTTGGTCCACAATATCTGGGAGATAACTTCTTATACTTCCCAAGAGATAAAGAACTTCTTTTGGGCCGTACTCGAATGAAGACCAAAACCTTGATATCCAAAACATCGATTCTCACTTCTGAACTCATTGTTCTGAATCTTAAAACAGGTGGGACTCTTGAGAAGTATTCAGGGAAAAGGTTCTTTCTTTTTTAAACAGAATCTTTCTTTTATTTTAGAGAGAGAATAATTATAAGATCAAAAAGGGAGATTCTTACTCCTGTATACCTCGAAGGCTGGGGGAGAATCTTACATTCTACCCCACTTGAAAAGTGCGAGATGTCCTCATCTCGCAAGATAGAGGACAACTCTTTTTCTTAAGATCCAATTTATTCTGGGGTTCCTTATATTCTGGTCAACCCAACAGAATACGGGGATAATTATCCCTTATATAGAACTCATCATTAAATAACAATTCATTCAGATCATATCATTCATATCTTTAACACGATAATGGTCCATTAGACTGAAAATTTTCCTTCTGAACATTCCTCCACAGGAATTTTAGTTAAGCAAGTTCTCAATTTGTCATCCCTTAACTTAATCTACCGTCTCAAGTGTTAACAGTAGCAATCTGACAGCACAATCCACTAATCTCATAGTGATTTGTTGAAATCATTATCATCATTCCAGTTATGAATATCATCACTGGGACTCGTCCCATTCATCCTCATTGTGGTTTCGCTCAGCTTATTACATTTCAACTAAATTTCAGAAATCGTCATTTTTCAATCAGAATCCAATTCAATTCATCGATTCTCAAACAGAATTAAAAATCATATCAACCACATTCGAATTCATCATCTAGATAGCATTAACGCTTATAATTTCAAGTCTTAGATTTACTCGTATATACTGCCAGTAAAGAGCTGCAGTATACTCTCGGTATATACGGGTAGTCAAAGCCCTTGTAATTATAAGGTAAATACCATCATGTCTAGGCCTCAAGCAAGTCAGGATTCTATATAATTGTGGTACTTCCATTTAAAGACCCAATTACTAATTTATGAATTTTCAGATTGAATATCAATTTGTATGAATTATATCACACAATTACAACCTTTTTGATTCTTGATAAATTTTTGATATATTTGGCTTCTCGGTTGATCCTTATTAACCAAAAAGCTCTGATACCAACTGTGAAATCCCTGTCCCCACCATGCGACGGATTCGGGGTACTAGCAGCGGAAGTAGCACATCATGCGTGGGTAGGGGTCTCACACTCGCCGGGGCCTCACCCACGGATATCCGGACAAGAGACTAATCCGTTGGTTTGTCCAAAACCGAAACCGGAAAAACTTTCTTTACCCGGAAAGCATGGGCGATTCCACCAGGAAAACTCTTTACTCTAACGTAGTCAAGATCATTACGGATCAACTGATCTGACTGCACCTTTAACGGTACTTGGTCAAATCAAGGAAGAAACTTGCACTTGGATCATTGGGATCAATGCTTTTTTCCCCATCAAGAGGCACAGCCGTTGATTCCTATCCATAGAACAATTTCTATCCGGGATTTACTTCATCTATCGTAATAATAGAAATTAAATCTCCATTTACGGATCCATCAGTCCAGCCTAACCCCATCCGATCCCATGGGTTAGCCAACCGCCCAACCACTGTAGTGATGGGATCCAATTTGGAATTTGGTTAGGTTTTGTCCCGGGTACCAAGGAAAAGAGTTCCAAGGCCCCCTAGCCGTGTAAGATTCCTCCCCCAACCCCTTTTTGATGTCTAGTATATTCCCCTGTAATCAATTCCTTTTCTGAAATATAAGAGATCTTGTTTGTGGCTGTTTTAACCTAGAGAGAGAAAATATGCTAGAGAGAGAATATTCAGATTATGAATATTTTTGGATAGAAAATTAACTCATCTTATTAAAATAAGTTCCCCTGAAATAGAAATTCAAAAAGAATTTTCCAATGTGCAATTGGAATTAAATGGAAATAAGTATAAAGAACCTTAGTCTAAGGGTCTAGATTTTCAGAAATTTTTAGATTATGGTCCAATTAAGGTTCCTGTGGGCCAATAGCATCAATCCATGTGTAGGGAGGAGATAAATCCAATTTGTAAAAGAAGATACCCAAAAATGAGTAAATGCTCACATAAGATGAAGAGTTGAAAATGTACAAGATTTATTAGTAAAAAAACTATGAGCAATATTAAAAATATGAGATATTTTGGGTATCCAAAAATGAGTAAATGCTCACATAAGATGAAGAGTTGAAAATGTACAAGGTTTATTAGTAAATAAACACATATGTAAGGAAGGGGAGTTCTTTAAAGGAGGTGCATATTTCACATAAGATGAAGAGTTGAAAATGTACAAGGTTTATTAGTAAATAAACACATATGTAAGGAAGGGGAGTTCTTTAAAGGAGGTGCATATTTCACATAAGATGAAGAGTTGAAAATGTACAAGGCTTATTAGTAAAAAAAAACTATGACACATATGTAAGGAAGAGGAGTTCTTTAAAGGAGGTGCATATTTCACATAAGATGAAGAGTTGAAAATGTACAAGGTTTATTAGTAAAAAACTATGAGCAATAAAATTTTGACACATATGTAAGGAAGGGGAATTCTTTAAAGGAGGTGCATATTTCACATGCTTGAATGAGTTTTAAACTCAAAAATAATGTGATATTTTTATCTCTCATCTCTCTTGAACCAAACCAAATCAAAATGGAACCAAACCGAATCAAAAAGTAACCAAACTAGGTCCAAATCTAGTCCAAATTCAACCAAACTGACTTGGAAAATTCTAGAATCAGTTTGTTTGGTTAGGAGCTCAAATTTTCCTATAAATAGAAGCCTCCCCTTGTTGAAAAAAATATAGTGTCTTATGCTTTGTCACTCTACTCCACCTAAGCCAAATTAGATAGAGTCTTATGCTTGTTACTCTACTCCACCTAAGCCAAAATATAGAGTGTCTTATGCATTGTTACTCTACTCTACCTAAGCCAAGAGTTGTGAATTCTTTAATAATTCACTAGTTTTGATACTTCTCTCTTTCTTCAATCCCCATTGGTGGCTCCATCAACATACTAAACCAATTGATTGGTTGGGGGCCTCTACCGTGAATAAAGAATCAAGCAAATTATAAGGTAAGTATATTGAATTTTGATCTTTCTATAATTTCTCAATGATTCTCTCTTCTCAACCCCTCTCAAGCTTAAGAAGTTTAATTGGTATGGTTTTTTAAATGCTATTGAAGTTAATTGGTGAATAGTAGTGAAGAGTTACATAATTTAATAAATGCTATAGAAGTTAAATTCCATTTATGTTTAAATTCTAATGGTTTTTATGTAATTTCTCTCTCTCACTCAAGAAATGGTCATACTCATGAACCATTCTCAATCCAAATGAAGCTTTTCATAAAGCCTTTCCTTAATCCAAGATTAAGCTATGCTTGAGGCCAAATTAATGGCTTTTTGCTATGCTTTTAGTTTATGCACATTGATGATTCAATCCATTATGGATTGATGACCCAATTAGAGACCATTCTAATTGTTTTCTTAATGATCCAATTAGAGACCATTATGGATTGATGATCCAATTAGAGACCATTATGGATTGATGATCCAATTAGAGACCATTCTAATTATTTCTTTAATAATGAGCTTTATCCCTTAGAAAAAAATTGAGATTTATCAGTCATAGTAGCGGAGCTATGGCAAAATTTTTATAGAAATTACGCATAAAATAAATTCATTCAAAGTATAAAAAGAGGAATTCCTACCATATTCTAGGAACTATCATCCTAGATTAATTAAAAGAATTTTATTATGCATGGAGATGTGGATGTTGCATGTAGATGTAGATGTATAGATGTAGATGTGGATGTGGATGGAGATGTATGCATGTAGATGTAGGTGTATAGACGTAGATATGGATGTAGAGGTGGATGTATGCATGTAGATGTAGATGTATAGAGGTGAATGTGAATGTGGATGTGGATGTATGCATGTAGAAATAGATGTGTAGATGAGGATGTAAATGGAGATGTGGATGGATGCATGTAGATGTAGAGGTATAGATGTAGATGTGAATGGAGATGTGGATGTATACATGTAGATGTAGATGTGGATGTGGAGGTGGATGGATGCATGTAGATGTAGATGTATAGATGTAGATGGAAATGGAGATATGGATGTATGCATGTAGATGTAGTTGTGAATGGAGATGTATATGTATACATGTAGATGTAGATGTATAGATGTAGATGTGGATGTGGATGGGGATGTATGCATGTAGATGTAGGTGTATAGACGTAGATATGGATGTAGAGGTGGATGTATGCATGTAGATGTAGATGTATAGAGGTGAATGTGAATGTGGATGTGGATGTATGCATAGGGATGTAGATGTATGCATGTAGATGTGAATGTACGCATATAGTTGTGGATGTATGGATGTGAATATACGATTGTGATGTGAGGGAATCTGAAGTGATGAGATGGAAATGATGTGATGGGATGAGTATACATATAAATGGAATATGGAATAAGTAATGTAGATTGAGGAGGGATAATGTGGAAAAATGAAAGTTAAAATAGAAATTGTATTGTAAACTGTTTGTAAATGCTGTTTGTAAATGCTGTCTGTAAATGATTGTTTTATGTCAAGAATGCTGGGGGGGAGCATTTTGACCGTCTTGTGATTAAGGTCGTGATGAGAAAGTTGCAACTGCTGACGGGGAGTCAATGAAGGACGTCTCGCGTAGCAAGGTCGGCCGAGGTCTTGACCAGCCTCGGTGCGATTAAAATGGTGAGCTTCCGGTACGGTGGATGAGGGGCCAAGGAAGCGGCCTATGCGTGAAGCGCTAGGTTACCTGCGAAGGATCCTAGAGGGTTCTGACCATACGGTGCTCGGACTCTGGGTCGCCTAGGATACCCACGCGTGCGTCGAGGAAGATATTGGAACAGAGTTGGAGTTGTTTTCTGAAATCGAGCATGGATCTGGTTGATTGACCTTGCTGGTCTTCAATGGATGAGTCCATGGCTCCTTATATGGATCTGTTGGTTGATCTTGCTGATCTTCAACGAGAGTCCATCATGTTAAGTGATTATATTGCCAAGTATTATGGGCTAGGAACTATCGAAACGGCTCTTGAGCGTTCTAGTTGCCAATGATGCCATAGATACTCTGATGAAGGAATGATGGGAAATTAAGAATCAATTGGATAAATTGGAAGATGGTGATCAATGTTACTATGGTTTTATTAAAGGATTGTTTTAAACTGGTTGAATCTGGTTGAAAAGGCAATTTCATATTGGGTGTGTGAGTGGTGTGACTAGTTTTATTTTGCATGAACATCCGGCTAGGGGGCCTTGGAACTCTTTTCCTTGGTACCCGGGACAAAACCTAACCAAATTTTTAATTGGATCCCATCACTACAGTGGTTGGGCGGTTGGCTAACCCATGGGATTGGATGGGGTTAGGCTGGACTGATGGATCCGTAAATCGGGACTCAAACTTTTGTTTTTACGATAGAAAAAAAAATAAATCCCGGATAGTAACTGTTCTATGGATAGGAATCAACGGCTGTGCCTCTTGAATGGGGAAAAAAGCGTTGATCCCAATGATCCAAGTGCAAGTTTCTTCCTTGAACTGACTAAGTATCTTATAGATGTAATTGGATCATCTCGATCAGAAATGATCTTGACTACGTTAGAGTCAAAAGTTATCCTGGTGGAATCGCCCGTGCTTTCCGGTAAAGGAAGTTTTTTCGGGTTCGGTTTTGGAACAACCGACGGACTAGTCTCTTATCCGGATATCCGTGGGCGAGGCCCCGAGTGTGGGACCCCTGTCCCGCGCGAGAAGCGCTACTTCTGCTGCCAGTACCCCGAATCCGTTGCTCGGTGGGAACAGGGATCTTACAGTTGGTATCAGAGCATTTGGTTAATAAAGATCAACTGAGAAGACAAATATATCAAAAATTTATCAAGAGACACAAAAAGATTATAATTGTGTGAGATAATTCATACAATTTGATATTCAAACTGAAACTCGTAATTTGGTAATTGGGTCTTCAGATGGAAGTACCACAATTATATAGAATCCCTGACTTGCTTGAGGCCTAGACATGATAGTATTTACCTTATAATTCCAAGGGCCGTGATTACCCGTATATACCGAGAGTATACTGCAGCTCTTTACTGACAGTATATACGAGTGAATCTAAGACTTGAAATTATAAGCGTTAATGCTATCTAGATGATGATTTCGAATGTGATTGATATGATTTTTAATTCTGTTTGAGAATTGATGAATTGATTTGGATGCTGATTGAAAATGCTGATTGAAAAATGTTGATTTTTAAAAATTAGTTGAAATATAATGAAACCTCAATGAGGGGGAATGGGACGAGTCCCTGTGATGATATTCATAACTAGAAAGATGATAACGAATTCAGCAAATCACTATGAGATTAGTGGGTTGTGCTGTCAGATTGCTACTGTTAATACTTGACCGGTAGATCGAGTTAAGGGATGTCAAATTGAGAACTTACTTGACTGAAATTTCCGTGGAGGAATGTTCCGAAGGAAACTTTGCGGTCTAATGGACCATTATCATGTTAAAGATATGAATGATATAATCTGAATGAATTGTTATTTAATGATGAGTTCTATATAAGGGATATTTATCCCAGTGTTCTGTTGGATTGACTAGAATATAAGGAACCCCAGAATAAAATTGGATCTTAAGAAAAAGAGCTGTCCTCTACCTTGCGAGATGAGGACATCTCGCACTTTTTAAGTGGGGTAGAATGTAAGATTCCTCCCCAACATTCGAAGCATATAGGGGTAAGAATCTTCCTTTCTGATCTTATAATTATTCCCTCTCTAAAATAAAAGAAAGTTTCTGTTTAAAAAAGGAAGACCCTTTCCCTAGAATACTTCTCAGGAGTCCCACCTGTTTTAAGGCTTTAGAACAATGAGTCCAAAAGTGAGAATCGGTGTTTTGGATACCAAGGTTTTGGTTTTCATTCGAGTACGGCCCAAAAGAAGTTCTTTATCTCTTGGGGAGTATAAGAAGTTATTCCCAGATATTGTGACCCTTATATCTGAATTCAATGAAAGTAGGTGACTTAGCCTACAAGTTTCTTTTATTCCCTCATCTCAAAATTCTTAATACCTTCTATAGAAAAATGTGTCAAACTCAAATCATGGAAAGACGGTAAAACTTCAGTGGCAAGTTACCGTTGGCTTCTAGGTTACGCTAGCTCCTTCCTTTATATAAGTCGTAATTTTTACTTGCCGCTCACAGTAATCTTACTCCCATCAATCTCCTTTCTTTCTTAATCTCCTTCATGGCTTGGCAACAAGAATTAGTTTTATCCCTGATGATTTCTCACCTTCAAGACGCAAGAGAGTCTGTGAAGAAAGACTTTATAGAACAGTATGAGCGCTCACTTTTTCCTCACCTAGGAACTTCTGTAGCACAGACCAAATGGCGGACCTATCAAAACATAACTAGGGTAACACCCTGGGGTCAGCAGCACTTTCGTAACAATGTCCGCTTGGCCATGGTTATTGAAGCTTTGGGTTTGGGTCCCCGATACTACTGCGTCATGAGATCAAGGCATCTTGGGTTTTCTGAGCGGGTCTTCTTATTGGCGTGTTTTCTTCCTCATGAGAAGATATGTCTTTATCCCGTTTTTGGCTTGCCTCTCAGAGGTCCTTTTGTTAGATCACCTCATACCACTGAGATAGGTGCGGCAATAACCAGCAGAATCATTTCCATAGATGAGTTACCCTATACTTGTGCAGCTTGTGAGGACTGCTTTTGTGACCATATGATGGACGGGCTTATGGAAGTGTAAAGAGTTCTTCTATCTTTACTGTATAAGTTCCGAGAATGAATAAAGTTTAAATCTTGTTCTTATTTTGAATCTTGCTCTCTTTAAGACTTTTCTTGGTGGTTAATCTTGATTAAAATTTTCCTCTAAGTCTCATATTCGTTCACCTTGCGAAATTATCCCAAGTTGCGAGATGAGGACATCTCGCGTTTTTTAAGTGGGGTAGAATGTAAGATTCCTCCCCCAACCCCTTTTTGATGTCTAGTATATTCCCCTGTAATCAATTCCTTTTCTGAAATATAAGAGATCTTGTTTGTGGCTATTTTAACCTAGAGAGAGAAAATATGCTAGAGAAAGAATATTCAGATTATGAATATTTTTGGATAGAAAATTAACTCATCTTATTAAAATAAGTTCCCCTGAAATAGAAATTCAAAAAGAATTTTCCAATGTGCAATTGGAATTAAATGGAAATAAGTATAAAGAACCTTAGTCTAAGGGTCTAGATTTTCAGAAATTTTTAGATTATGGTCCAATTAAGGTTCCTATGGGCCAATAGCATCAATCCATGTGTAGGGAGGAGATAAATCCAATTTGTAAAAGAAGATACCCAAAAATGAGTAAATGCTCACATAAGATGAAGAGTTGAAAATGTACAAGATTTATTAGTAAAAAAACTATGAGCAATATTAAAAATATGAGATATTTTGGGTATCCAAAAATGAGTAAATGCTCACATAAGATGAAGAGTTAAAAATGTACAAGGTTTATTAGTAGATAAACACATATGTAAGGAAGGGGAGTTCTTTAAAGGAGGTGCATATTTCACATAAGATGAAGAGTTGCAAATGTACAAGGTTTATTAGTAAATAAACACATATGTAAGGAAGGGGAGTTCTTTAAAGGAGGTGCATATTTCACATAAGATGAAGAGTTGAAAATGTACAAGGCTTATTAGTAAAAAAAAACTATGACACATATGTAAGGAAGAGGAGTTCTTTAAAGGAGGTGCATATTTCACATAAGATGAAGAGTTGAAAATGTACAAGGTTTATTAGTAAAAAACTATGAGCAATAAAATTTTGACACATATGTAAGGAAGGGGAATTCTTTAAAGGAGGTGCATATTTCACATGCTTGAATGAGTTTTAAACTCAAAAATAATGTGATATTTTTATCTCTCATCTCTCTTGAACCAAACCAAATCAAAATGGAACCAAACCGAATCAAAAAGTAACCAAACTAGGTCCAAATCTAGTCCAAATTCAACCAAACTGACTTGGAAAATTCTAGAATCAGTTTGTTTGGTTAGGAGCTCAAATTTTCCTATAAATAGAAGCCTCCCCTTGTTGAAAAAAATATAGTGTCTTATGCTTTGTCACTCTACTCCACCTAAGCCAAATTAGATAGAGTCTTATGCTTGTTACTCTACTCCACCTAAGCCAAAATATAGAGTGTCTTATGCATTGTTACTCTACTCTACCTAAGCCAAGAGTTGTGAATTCTTTAATAATTCACTAGTTTTGATACTTCTCTCTTTCTTCAATCCCCATTGGTGGCTCCATCAACATACTAAACCAATTGATTGGTTGGGGGCCTCTACCGTGAATAAAGAATCAAGCAAATTATAAGGTAAGTATATTGAATTTTGATCTTTCTATAATTTCTCAATGATTCTCTCTTCTCAACCCCTCTCAAGCTTAAGAAGTTTAATTGGTATGGTTTTTTAAATGCTATTGAAGTTAATTGGTGAATAGTAGTGAAGAGTTACATAATTTAATAAATGCTATAGAAGTTAAATTCCATTTATGTTTAAATTCTAATGGTTTTTATGTAATTTCTCTCTCTCACTCAAGAAATGGTCATACTCATGAACCATTCTCAATCCAAATGAAGCTTTTCATAAAGCCTTTCCTTAATCCAAGATTAAGCTATGCTTGAGGCCAAATTAATGGCTTTTTGCTATGCTTTTAGTTTATGCACATTGATGATTCAATCCATTATGGATTGATGACCCAATTAGAGACCATTCTAATTGTTTTCTTAATGATCCAATTAGAGACCATTATGGATTGATGATCCAATTAGAGACCATTATGGATTGATGATCCAATTAGAGACCATTCTAATTATTTCTTTAATAATGAGCTTTATCCCTTAGAAAAAAATTGAGATTTATCAGTCATAGTAGCGGAGCTATGGCAAAATTTTTATAGAAATTACGCATAAAATAAATTCATTCAAAGTATAAAAAGAGGAATTCCTACCATATTCTAGGAACTATCATCCTAGATTAATTAAAAGAATTTTATTATGCATGGAGATGTGGATGTTGCATGTAGATGTAGATGTATAGATGTAGATGTGGATGTGGATGGGGATGTATGCATGTAGATGTAGGTGTATAGACGTAGATATGGATGTAGAGGTGGATGTATGCATGTAGATGTAGATGTATAGAGGTGAATGTGAATGTGGATGTGGATGTATGCATGTAGAAATAGATGTGTAGATGAGGATGTAAATGGAGATGTGGATGGATGCATGTAGATGTAGAGGTATAGATGTAGATGTGAATGGAGATGTGGATGTATACATGTAGATGTAGATGTGGATGTGGAGGTGGATGGATGCATGTAGATGTAGATGTATAGATGTAGATGGAAATGGAGATATGGATGTATGCATGTAGATGTAGTTGTGAATGGAGATGTATATGTATACATGTAGATGTAGATGTATAGATGTAGATGTGGATGTGGATGGGGATGTATGCATGTAGATGTAGGTGTATAGACGTAGATATGGATGTAGAGGTGGATGTATGCATGTAGATGTAGATGTATAGAGGTGAATGTGAATGTGGATGTGGATGTATGCATAGGGATGTAGATGTATGCATGTAGATGTGAATGTACGCATATAGTTGTGGATGTATGGATGTGAATATACGATTGTGATGTGAGGGAATCTGAAGTGATGAGATGGAAATGATGTGATGGGATGAGTATACATATAAATGGAATATGGAATAAGTAATGTAGATTGAGGAGGGATAATGTGGAAAAATGAAAGTTAAAATAGAAATTGTATTGTAAACTGTTTGTAAATGCTGTTTGTAAATGCTGTCTGTAAATGATTGTTTTATGTCAAGAATGCTGGGGGGGAGCATTTTGACCGTCTTGTGATTAAGGTCGTGATGAGAAAGTTGCAACTGCTGACGGGGAGTCAATGAAGGACGTCTCGCGTAGCAAGGTCGGCCGAGGTCTTGACCAGCCTCGGTGCGATTAAAATGGTGAGCTTCCGGTACGGTGGATGAGGGGCCAAGGAAGCGGCCTATGCGTGAAGCGCTAGGTTACCTGCGAAGGATCCTAGAGGGTGCTGACCATACGGTGCTCGGGCTCTGGGTCGCCTAGGATACCCACGCGTGCGTCGAGGAAGATATTGGAACAGAGTTGGAGTTGTTTTCTGAAATCGAGCATGGATCTGGTTGATTGACCTTGCTGGTCTTCAATGGATGAGTCCATGGCTCCTTATATGGATCTGTTGGTTGATCTTGCTGATCTTCAACGAGAGTCCATCATGTTAAGTGATTATATTGCCAAGTATTATGGGCTAGGAACTATCGAAACGGCTCCTGAGCGTTCTAGTTGCCAATGATGCCATAGATACTCTGATGAAGGAATGATGGGAAATTAAGAATCAATTGGATAAATTGGAAGATGGTGATCAATGTTACTATGGTTTTATTAAAGGATTGTTTTAAACTGGTTGAATCTGGTTGAAAAGGCAATTTCATATTGGGTGTGTGAGTGGTGTGACTAGTTTTATTTTGCATGAACATCCGGCTAGGGGGCCTTGGAACTCTTTTCCTTGGTACCCGGGACAAAACCTAACCAAATTTTTAATTGGATCCCATCACTACAGTGGTTGGGCGGTTGGCTAACCCATGGGATTGGATGGGGTTAGGCTGGACTGATGGATCCGTAAATCGGGACTCAAACTTTTGTTTTTACGATAGAAAAAAAAATAAATCCCGGATAGTAACTGTTCTATGGATAGGAATCAACGGCTGTGCCTCTTGAATGGGGAAAAAAGCGTTGATCCCAATGATCCAAGTGCAAGTTTCTTCCTTGAACTGACTAAGTACCTTATAGATGTAATTGGATCATCTCGATCAGAAATGATCTTGACTACGTTAGAGTAAAAAGTTATCCTGGTGGAATCGCCCGTGCTTTCCGGTAAAGGAAGTTTTTTCGGGTTCGGTTTTGGAACAACCGACGGACTAGTCTCTTATCCGGATATCCGTGGGCGAGGCCCCGAGTGTGGGACCCCTGTCCCGCGCGAGAAGCGCTACTTCCGCTGCCAGTACCCCGAATCCGTTGCTCGGTGGGAACAGGGATCTTACAAGCCGGAAGTTCATGCAAACATAAAACTAGCCACACCACTGTAATAAAGTAGGAACTTTATTCAATAGGGTTAATAATGGGACAAGTCCATGTATAAAAGAGGGGACTTGGACCATGGTTGTAACTTTTGATGATCATTTTTAGAAATGGAAACTCATGTTTCTTGGAGCTCATGGCTTCTTGGCTTGTGGAAGGCTATTTCCATTCTCTTGGTGTGAGAGACTAAACACACTTAGGCATCATGTTTACATGGTGATTACTCATATTTTCATGCATTACATCCCTCCATTCCAATTGGTATCAGAGCTCTTGATTTTGATCATGGGCATGCATGGGTTGTTGGGAAAATTTGCTTGAAAATTTGAGTTTCTTTTAATTTTTTTTCTCATTTTCTTGTAATCCTTGAGTGATTCTTGACAAATCTTCTCTAATCTTGCTTAATCTCATGGGGATGGTGAGCATTTCATGTAGATTGCTTAGATTTTGAGTGATTTTGGCCATTTTTGCCCTTTCTGGACCAAA
The DNA here is from genome assembly GCF_041138505.1 of Cibotium barometz. Lineage (NCBI taxonomy): Eukaryota > Viridiplantae > Streptophyta > Polypodiopsida > Cyatheales > Cibotiaceae > Cibotium > Cibotium barometz. Next base: position 41,462,632 of record NC_141067.1, on the reverse strand, counting down.
TCTGGGGGTATGGACCAAATTTTTTAAAGTTTTGGACCAAAAATTGGGGGAAATCACTAATCTTGCTTAAGCATCACTAATCCAAAACGTTTTTGATTAAGGAAGCTTTCCTGCAAACCCTAGCTATGGTGGGAGCATACCGGGTCATTTTGGAGCACCTTTAGCACTTTCTATGAGCAATAGGGTTGCATCTCCACATGAAGGAGACTCTCTGATGAAAACGCGCTGGTCGGGCAGCCTAACGGCGCACGGCGTCAAGAATAAGGCTAGGAAGCTAAGCTAAGCTTAGCTTAAGCTTAGCTAATGCTTGAGATAGCTTAAGCTTAGTTGATTGGTGACTTTGGGGGCTATTTGCAAGCTTCTTCATGGGAGAATGGTGGATTTTCTTCAACTCCTCCATGGCTGAAAATCAGAGGTAAAATGGCTCAAATCTTCATCTCCATCAACAAATCTCAAGCATTGAAGCTTTTCCGGGACCATTGGTGAGTTGCTACATCCATCCTTTGCAAGATTTGAAGCATTTGTGAGCAATGGAATGAATTAGGGTTTTCCACATGAAGAAACCCTAAATTTCAGACATTAACCATTTGGCTTGACCATTCACATGCCAATGATGCTTGTCTATGCATTATTGCTTGCATTTGTGCAATGGATTGCTTCCACATGAGCCTTGGCCAAACAAGGGATCATATTTTTGGAGATTCTCTTCACTTTGATTCAATTGGCATGCCATTGATGGAGTATCAAGTTTACTCAATGCTTTTGGGAGCCATTCATGCTTATCTTTATGCCACATAGATGCCTTGAATCATCTACATAGCCATTCAATGCTATGACTTGCATTTTGGCATAAGAAAGCATGGCTCTTGGATCAATTTTGGGGGATTGAACTCATATTTCACAAGTGTCAATGTGTTGTTGGATGTTGTTGATGTTGGAATTTGTTTGATGGATGGTGAACACTTGGAGTGAGGAGAATGAGCATGAGTTCATGCATATTGATTCATGAGAAAATTGTAAATGGCATGAGTCATGCCATATACTTGTAAGTGATCTCTTCCATTACATTCACATCATTTTTGTACCTACACTCACCATTGCTACCACTTCAAGTTTTCTAGAATCTAGCAATGTGTGAGGGTACCTTGGCATTGGTTGGAGAGGCCAAGGGGAGAATGTCTTGAACTCTTTGTGCCGTGATTGCCTTGGAAAAGCGGTACAAAGAGGGATTAGGTACACGGAGTGAAGAAATGGCCTCAACCTTCACCTTGGAGGAAAACTTGGTGAAGGGGTGAGAAGGGCTTGGCCGGGAGATCGGCAAGCTTCAACGCGCGTCCTCAACAATCCTCACATCGACTTTATGGATGCATTTGGGCAATGGGGCCCCCCTATTCCATCATATTGTGTGGATGTTGCTAATGCCTTGATGGACAAAGATTGCATAAGAGCTTTCATGGCATTGTGGGATGCAAAGAGCATTGTATTTTGATTTCAGAAATTGCATTTTCAGTTGAGATTTGGCTCCATTTACAAAGGAGACTATGACGAAATTTTTCCAAAATCTTGGCTATGCATGGCAATTGAGGTTGGTGAAACATTAATTGCAGACCTTGGGATGCAAAGGAAGTGCAAAAGGTGCTAACAAAGGTGTGGGAACAAGCAAGGATCATTGGGGGCACAAAAGGGTCACTTGGGCAAGAAAATTGCAGATTTACAAAACCCTAATTCAGTCCCAAACCTTTTGGACTGAATTAAAGGTGATCATACGAGCTCTTAGTGCTTCCTTAGAGCTACCCAATGAGCCCTTAACCTTTCCGTTTCGATATCTCTTTGGGGTAGAAATTAGGGTTTTTGCAAAAACAGTAAACCCTAATTCAGTCATAGGGATTTTAAGGTCTTCAAGATCTAATCACATAGGCTCGTAGTACTCATCGAGGGCTTCGATTTGAGCTAAGAAGTTTTGCATTCGGATATTTCTAGCTCAAGTTATGCTCAAAATACTATTTCAGCCTATAACCCTGTAAACCCTAAAACAGAGAATAGTAGCACTTCTCACCTCTTAAGGGTCTTTGTATAGTGGTCTAGTACACCTCATTAGCTCTCCAACAAGCTCTAGACCACTTCAATCGGACATCCCTACCTCAAGTTAGAGCCAAATCTTTGAAACCGATACTTTCCATGGGAACGAGGACAAGAGGGCGACCAAAGCATAACACCTTGACTCCCGACGAGGTAGAGGGAGAAGAAGCAATTATGGAGCAAGGAATCTTAGATGCTCCGGAAGATACTTGTGGGCATACTTCAAGGGAAGACATGAAGATGAAAAAGTTTGTGCATGGGCTTGAACACTTCATCAAGGCGGATGTGTCGGCTCAAAGGCCTAGCTCTCTCAAAGAAGCTATGAGGTTAGCCGAACTCTATGAGCCAAAGTACAAGAGATCTCAGCCCATGACCTTCACCAAAGATACACTCAAACCAACCACTACTTCTTACAATTTTGGGAAAGGTCCTACCTCTACATTACCATCCTCTAATCCAAGAACTCCTACATCATTTGGGGGTGGACAGCCAAAGAATGGGATACATCAATTTGATGCCAAAAGGAGTAGTGACTTCATGAAGAAGAAGCCCTTTCAACCCTTCAAGAAGACTCAAAGAATGGATGATCCAAAGATTGAGGAGTTGAGAAGCAAAGGGCTATGTTTCAAGTGCAAAGAGAGGTGGTCACCCGGGCATGTGTGCAAATCAAAGAAGATTGTGGCCACTATGATCCTCATGGATAAGGAAGAGAACAAGGATGACTCTCATGACATTGAAGAATGGAAGGATTGCAATGAAGAAGCACATGAGGAGTCACTTGAAGACCATTCTTTCATCACGGAGGATGGTGAGTTTCCGTTTGATCCGGGAGGTAGAGTTAAGGAAAGCCTTGTGGATGGAGACATGCCTACAAATGCAGAAATTTCAGCTTGCATATGCTCTATCTCGCAAGAGTTGTTGGCGGGTTGCAAGAACCCAAGCACACTAAGGTTGGTGGGGACCATCAATGGGAGGGTTGCACATATTCTTGTGGATTCCGGGAGCACTCATAGCTTCATCAACTCTAAATCCATCAACTCTCTCAAACTCAACACAAAGAAGACACCTACAACGTTCCAAGTGCAAGTGGCAAATGGGAAAAGTGAGAAGACTAGCTTGGTTTGCCCTTCTACAAAAGTGGTTTTATCCTCTTCATACACTTGGGAAGGTGATTTGGTGGTTTTGGATATGGGTCCCATCGACATTATCATGGGGTGTGATTGGTTGGCTTCACTTGGTGACATTCACATGAACCTTCAACAAGGTTTCATGAGCTTTCTACATCATGGGCAACAAGTGGTACTTGCTGCAAATGCACCTAAGAAGCTCTCTTTGATCACTCCAAGGCGGCTCAAGAAAGAGATTAAGGCTTTTGGCACTATCTATGTGTTACATGTTACCCAAGAGGGGATGGAAGGCAGTGGACAGCACATAGATGAGGAAATGGCAACTCTTCTTAAGGAGTATGAAGATATTTTGCAAGTGCCAAAGAGTCTACCACCTAAGAGGGAGATTGACCATGCCATAGTACTTGAACCGAATGCAAAGGTTGTCAACAAGCCTCCTTACCGTTTGTCTAAGGTAGAAAGAGAGGAAGTGGCTAAGCAAGTGCAAGAATTGCTTGCTATGGGTCTTATTCAACCTTCACAATCTCCATTTGCATCTCCCGTTCTCTTGGTGAAGAAGAAGGATGGATCCTTTCGCATGTGCATTGATTATCGTGACTTGAACAAGGTCACAATCAAGAATAGGTATCCCATACCTCGCATTGATGATCTTCTTGATGAGCTCAAAGGGGCAAAGTTCTTCACCAAGATTGATTTGAGATCGGGATATCATCAAATAAGGATGAAGGAAGGTGATGAAGAGAAGACAGCATTTAGGACGGAAAGGGGATTGTTTCACTTCATGGTGATGCCCTTTGGTCTTACAAATGCTCCGGCCACTTTTCAAGCATTGATGAATCGGATATTGGCTCCCCTTCTTTTCAAGTTTGTGCTAGTGTTCTTCGATGACATCTTGATCTATAGCAAGAGCAAAGGGGAACATCTATGTCATGTGAAGCAAGTGTTTGAAGTGTTGAGGAAGCACAAGCTTTATGCAAAGGAGAGCAAATGCACATTCATGGTCAATGAAGTGGAATATCTTGGACACTTGGTGGGTGAGAATGGCATAAGGGCTGATCCTAAGAAAGTGGCATGTGTCAAAGAGTGGCCAACACCAAGCAATACAACTCAATTGAGAGGATTTTTGGGATTATCTTCTTTCTATAGAAGATTCATGCAACATTATGCATCCATTGCGGCACCTCTTACCGACTTGCTTAAGAGGGAGGCTTTCTTTTGGGATTCCATTGCCAACAAGAGCTTCAATGAGCTCAAGGAGTTGCTCACTTCAGCCCCTATACTTGTATGTCCGGATTTTGCAAAGACATTTTATGTGAGGGCGGATGCAAGTGGTAGAGGAATTGGGGCAGTTTTGTATCAAGAGCATGGAGTCATTGCATTTGAAAGTAGGAAGCTTACCGAAAAGGAGATGGGGCTTCATGTTTATGAGCAAGAGATGCTAGCCATACTTCATGCCATCAAGAAGTGGCATCACTATCTTTATGGTGCTCATTTCAAGGTGAGAAGTGATCATAGGGTGCTGAAATTTTTCCTCTCCCAACCAAACCTTTCTCCAAAGCAAAAGAGATGGCTGGCCACACTTCAAGGATATGATTTTGAGATATCCTACACACCCGGGAAGGACAATGTAGTGGCGGATGCATTGTCTAGAATGTGGGCATGCGCTACAACTTCAATCATGGAGGTATATAGTGAATGGATCAAGGGGATTCAAGAGGAATACCTCATCAATGAAGGTGCTGCCCATATTTATACCAAATTACAGCAAGGTGATGGTGGAGAGTTTCCTCATTACAAGCTTCACAATGGTCTCTTGTGGTACAAGGGTAAGGTGTATTTGGTTCCTACCTCATTCTACATACCAAAGGTGCTTCATGAGATGCATTCTTCACCACTTTCGGGCCATCTTGGTGTACTCAAAACCTATGATAAAGTGAGCAAGAGTTTTTATTGGAAAGGTATATGGGGAGATGTGAAGAAGTTTGTGATGGAATGTGCTTCTTGTCAAAAGAATAGGGATAGCCATCAACTCCCAAGTGGTTTACTTCATCCATTACCTATTCCGGATGGTAAATGGACTCACATTTCTATGGACTTCATCACGGGTCTACCAAAGACAAAGCATGGATGGGATCAAATATTTGTGGTGATTGATAGGCTTACAAAATCAGCCCATTTCATTGCTTCAAAGACCACTTATGGAGCATCTCATATTGCCAAGCAATTTTTGGAACATGTATTCAAGATACATGGCTTGCCACTTAACATAGTTTGTGATCGAGATACCAAGTTCATGGGGACTTTTTGGAGGTCATTATATGAGAGCTTGGGTACTCAAATCACTCCATCTACAGCCTATCACCCTCAAACGGATGGGCAAACGGAGTGCACAAACAAATGGCTTGAGGTGTACTTGAGGCACTATTGTCATGACATGCAAACATCTTGGGATGAGTGGCTTTATCTTGCTGAATTTTGCCATAATTCAAGCAAGCATTTGAGTATTGGCATGTCACCATTTGAGGCTCTCTATGGATATCAAGTACATGTGCCATCGATAGCCTTCCGTGAAGACAAAGTGGTCAATCCATTGGCAAAAGAAGAGTTGGAAAGAATGAGACAGCTTCTTCAACTTTGCAAGGACAATATGAAGAAGGCTCAAGATGTCATGAAGGCTAAGGCGGATGTTCATAGAAGGGATGTGGAGTTTGAAGAGGGTGATTATGTGCTATTGAAGCTTCCCAAGAGTCGGCATAACACTCTCAAAGGTGTAACCAACTCAAAATTGGCTCATAGGTATTATGGACCATACTTGATTATCAAGAGGGTTGGTGATTTGGCCTACAAGTTGGATTTGCCTTCTTCGACAAGGATCCATAATGTGTTTCATGTATCTAACCTTAAGAGGTTTATGGGATCTTTGCCTCAAGAGATGGAAGAGCTTCCACCCATGAATGAAGAAGGTGAGATCATTTATGAGCCGGAGAGGGTTATTGGTAAGAGGACAAGAGAGTTGAGGAATCGGAATATTGATGAATACCTTGTCAAATGGAAGCAATTACCCATGGATGAGGCTACTTGGCAATCATTGGAGTATGTCCAACAACATGGCTTACTTGTGGATGACTTTCCGTGACCAAGTGGTATGGTTTACTTGAGCAAATTGGGTAATATGAGGAGAAGTATACATGCTGTAATTTCTGGACAGCTTTGGGAAGGTCTACTATTGGGCCTATTTTTCTACTCCAACAAGCTTCATGGCGTATCCTAATGAAGGATTATGATGTGGGCTACATATGGCTGAGTGTACATATCATTTTCAGCCCAATATATGGAGTCTAAATGAAGGATTTTCAAGGGTCTTCATCGACTAGAAGGGCTGTCATAACAGTCCCACTCATACACTTTGGGCTTGAAGCTTTGTGGACTTGTACGCATCCAAATTTTCATTGTATATGTGCTTTGGATGTACTTGAGAACTCTTAACCACTTCCCATCGATTACATTAGAGTCTCATACTTTGAGATTGTACATGTTATTGATTTTGAGGACAAAATCTTTGGGAAGGGATGGTTTGTAATAAAGTAGGAACTTTATTCAATAGGGTTAATAATGGGACAAGTCCATGTATAAAAGAGGGGACTTGGACCATGGTTGTAACTTTTGATGATCATTTTTAGAAATGGAAACTCATGTTTCTTGGAGCTCATGGCTTCTTGGCTTGTGGAAGGCTATTTCCATTCTCTTGGTGTGAGAGACTAAACACACTTAGGCATCATGTTTACATGGTGATTACTCATATTTTCATGCATTACATCCCTCCATTCCAACCACTTACACACCCAATATGGAATTGCCTTTTTCTTAGCATCGGCTAACTTTAAAACAATCCTTTAATGAAACCATAGTACCACTGATCACAATCTTCCAATTTATCCAGTTGATTCATAATTTCCCATCATTCCTTCATCAGAGTATCTATGGCATCATTGGCAACTAGAACGCTCACCACCTGTCCACACAGGGGCCTTTTCAATAGTTCCTAGCCCATAATACTCGGCAATATAATTACTTATAAAAATCAAGATGGACTCTCGTTGAAGATCAGCAAGATCAACCAACAGATCCATATAAAGAGCCATGGACTCATCCATTGAAGACCAGCAAGGTCAATCAACCAGATCCATGCGCGGTTTCAGAAAACAACTCTTACTCCTTGTTCCAATATCTTCCTCGACGCACGCGTGGGTATCCTAGGCGACCCAGAGCCCGAGCACCGTATGGTCAGCACCCTCTAGGATCCTTCGCAGGTGACCTAGCGCTTCACTCATAGGCCGCTTCCTTGGTCCCTCATCCACCGTACCGGAAGCTCACCATTTTTAATCGAACCGAGGCTGGTCAAGACCTCGGCCGACCTTGCTACGCGAGACGTCCTCCATTGACTCTCCGTCAGCAGTTACAACTTTATCAGTTAGGCTCCACGACCTTAATCACAAGACGGTCAAAATGCTTTCCCAGCATTCTTGACATAAAACAGCCATTTACAAACAGCATTTACAACAGTTTACAAATACAGTTTCTATATTAACTCTCATTTTTTCACATTATCCCTCATTAATCCACATTACTTATTCCACATTCCATTTATATATGTACTCATCCAATCACATCATTTTCCATCTCTTCACTTCAGATTCCTTCACATCACATATCATATATTCACATCCATATCCACATCCACATCCATATCCATATCCACATCCATTTATATATGTACTCATCTAATCACATCATTTTCCATCCCTTCACTTCAGATTCCTTTACATCACATATCATATATTCACATCTATACATCCACATCTACATCCACATTCACATACATCCACATCCACATTTCCATACATCTACATCCACATTCACATACATCCACATCCATATTCCCATTCACATCTATACATCCACATCCACATTCCCATTCACATCTATACATCCACATCTACATCCACATACATACATACATCCACATCCACATCCACATTCCCATTCACATCTATACATCCACATCTACATCCACATACATACATACATCCACATCCACATTCCCATTCACATCTATACATCCACATCTACATCCACATACATACATACATCCACATCCACATTCCACATTCACATCTATACATCCACATCTACATCCACATTCACATACATCCACATCCACATTCCCATTCACATCTATACATCCACATTCACATCTATGCATATACATCCTCATGCATACATCCACATTCACATTCACACATCCACACTCCCATCTCCACATCCACACATCCACATACATACATCCATTTCCACATTCCCATTCATATAACCCCATATGCCTTCACATCTAATCTTTTACATCACATCCATTCTCGCCCTATCACAACCCTTATCCTATCACATACACTTCTTACCTCATCCCATACACATCTTAATTCATCTTATCACCTCCTAACTTATTTCATAAGCATCTTATCACCTCTTATCACATCTTATACACTTCTTATCACATCCTATCACCTCTTATTTCTATTTATAGAATACAAGAGAATTCTTATATTTGATATAAGATTTCTTTACACATTTATTTATGCATAAATTCCATTTAAGGAGATTAATACTTTCGAAGTAAAAATCAATCTTTTATGCATCTTCCTATGCATAAATTCATTTTAAATGAAAATGACACTTTTGAATTAAAATTCAATCTTTCATGCATCTTCCTATGCATGAATTCAATTTAGATGAGAATGGCACTTTTGAATCAATCTTTTATGCATCTTCCTATGCATAAATTCAATTTGGTAGGAATTACACTTTTAGAATAAAAGAATTTCTCTTATGCATCTAAGTTATGCATAAAATCCCTTTATGATGAAAATCACACTTTTAGTATAAAAAGAATATCTTTTATGCATACTTCTATGCATGAAATCCAAATATGATAAAAGTAACACTTTTATAATAAAATAATCAACTCTTATGCATACTTCTATGCATGAATTTCAATTGTGATATAAGTAACACTTTTATAATAAAATAATCAACTTTTATGCATACCTCTATGCATGAAATCCAATATGATAAAAGTAACACTTTTGATATAAAAATTTTTCCTTTATGCATACTCCTATGCATGAAAATTAAAAATGATAAAAGTAACACTTTTGATATAACCATGCGCAATATTCAAGTTAGAAGAATATTGAAAGAAAGGAGCTTCTAGATTAGCCTTGGATTAACCTAATTAGACTTGGATTCACCTAGATTAGGATGATTAGCCTAGGTTTAGAGAAAGAAGAGAGCAATTGGCTTGTATTATATTGTTGGTTATCAAAAGGCATCTCAAATATGGCCTATTTGACATATATACATGACCACCCTTTTCACACTATCATAAGTGTTGTCCATGGGAATGGTCCATTGTCCTTGGGCCAATTATTCTTCATATAAGACAATTTCACTTTGTTACAAAACATCCCCACCCAAAAGGTTTCATCCTCGAAACCATTGATATGTACAACGACAATCCACATGGATGGAGTATATGTTAATGGACTCATGTCAAATATGAAGCTCATGCTCACATAATATATGGGAAGCCAAAATTGCATGTATATGGATATAAAATAGTCAATAAACCCTCAAAACAAGCCATGACATCTACTCCATAATGGCTGAAAACCTTGAGTAGCTTCCTAACATTATGCATCCGATTTCCAAGGGTGTAGGGATGTTCACAGTGAATTTACGTGACTTTCGAGCAAGTTAATTAACTATTCTTGATCCTCCTTGGAGTTCCAAAATGCATCCAATAACCCTTAAAATACTTCTAATGTACAGGAGGATTTCCAAGAAGCTTCTTTCTTAGGTAGCCCTAACCATTTGACCAAGTACTCCACTAATGTACAGCTGCGAAAAACTCTTTCTCTTGTACCAAAAATTGCTTCCGACCTATACTCAATCATCCCCTCCTTATTCACTAGAGGTGATTCATCTTCCAAGGTAATATTTGAGTATGACACATGGAACACATCATGAATCTTTGAGGTTAATTGATAAGCAATTTCACCAGCACGCCTCACCACCTTGTATGGCCCATAGTAGCGATGAGCTAACTTGGTATTTGTGTTGTCCTTGAGAGAACCATATCTTGTTTTGGGAATCCTCAAGAATACCTAATCACACTTGATGAAATCCAATGGCCTCCGCCGATGAGCATTAGGATAATGTTTCACTCTTTCTTGAGCTTGCTTCATATTAGCTTTTCATTGTTGCAAGAGTGCATCCAACTTTTCCATCTCCTCTTTTGCATTATGATTCACCCCCTCTTGCTTTTTAACCATCATTGGCATATTCACTTTGTACCCATAGATTGCCTCAAAAGGTGACATGCCAAAGCTCTCATGATGCATACTTATAGTATGAGAAAACTCAGAAAGCGACAACCGCTCATCCCAAACACCTTGAATATCATGGAAATAGTGTCTCAAGTAAGTTTCCACACACTTGTTCAACCTCTCAGTTTGTTCATCGGTTTCTAGGTGATAGGCAGTGCTGCTAGGTGTCAAAATAGTCCCCATGATCTCAAACAATGTCCTCAAAATGAACTCATAATCTTCACATCCTAATCACACTAACAATTTGTTAGGACACTCCATGCGAAAACATGATCTAAAAACTATTTTACAACCATGGATGCTCAAAATTTTACCTCGAAAGAAATAAAATGTGCCACTTTTGTCAAAAGCAGTCTACGAGGAGGATGCAAAGCTAAAGTAGATGACTGTAGAGAGAGTAGGTACTTTCCTGTCAGCATTGAGATTGGAGATTCAAGTTGCAAAAGAGACAATGGCATCCTTGCCTCAAAGATTTGATTGACAAATCCAACCTTGTAGTGAAAATATCAACACAACCAAGAACTTTGGAGATGATTGGAGGGGGTTCAAATGAACTGGGAACATCTCTATGATAGAGGTAAATAGTCTTCTATTTTTTGTTGTACATGATTTGTTTTTCTATAGATTGACACTGGTACATTTCTCACATAGATATGTTTTGCAAACTAAGTTGGAGGTGCATCATAAAGTCGAGAAGAATCTAGTAGGGTAGCGTGTCCTCATTCATGACATGCTAAACAAAGTTTAGGCAAGCAGCAGGGCTTTCCTCTTTCCTAATGCGCCATCCTACGGAAGTAAGAGCATGGAAAATCTTACTCTCCCAGGTTAATGTGCAGACTTGTTATGGTGTATTTTTGAATGCTAATAAAACTTTCACACTGGTCTCACAATCATGCAACCATGTATACCATTCCATGTGTTTTGCAACTATTTGCACCTCAGAAGGTGCACAATGTAGAGAAGAAAACTGTGATTATGTGATTCCACAAAGTGCTGTTATAAATGTCATTTGGATATCAGGTTACACCCTTGTACTTTTTTGAGTGACATTAGCTTGTGGTTTATGTTTAGTAGTACATATATCCTTGGCTATTTAGCAAATTTGCTATAATGAGTGGCTAGCATAATGCATTAACTATATGTTATTACTATGTTAATTAGCATTGTTTATGTTAGTTACTTGCTAATCAACATATGCTATGCTGGTTATATATTTTTTACCATCGTTAAGCTATTAATTAACAATCCTTTTTTATCATATACTAATTAACATACAACAGTGTTAATTAGCATATGACAATCCTTGTTACCATATACCTAGCTTAATTTATGTTAAGAGGTGTGCATAGCTTTTACTTAGCATATATAACTATGCTAATTAGCATATGACCCTTCTGGTTAGCATAAGCTATTTTAGCTAGTAGATAAGACTTGGAATTTACAACAATGCTAATTAGCATATGAGTCTTCTAGTTAGCATATCTATGCTATTTTAGTTAGCATATGACTCTTTTGGCTAGCATATAGCTATTTTAGCTAGCATAGAAGACTATGCTAACTATATGCTAACAAGCATATACTATGCTAGTTAGCACACAATTAGCCTATGTTAATTAGTATCTAATAAGTTTTTTATTAGCATATAACTATGCTAATTAGCATCTGAGTATGCTTGTTAGCATATGGCTATCCTAATTATCATAGCAAACTATGGTAACTATACTAGTAAGCATATTCTACGCTAGTTAGCATATATAGTTAACATAGAATATGCTAACTAGTATATTCTACGCTAGTTAGCATATACAGTTAACATAGAATATGCTTACTAGTATAGTCATTTTTTTGTTAGCATACAACTATGCTAATTATAATATGAGTACGCTTGTTAGCATATGAGTGTTCTAGTATAGTTATTATTATTTTTAGCATAGAACTATGCTTGTACGCATATGGGTGTTCTAATTAACATGTAAAACAATGATAACTATATGCAAGTTAGCATATATTATGGTAGTGAGCATAGGTAATCTATGTTTCTTCTCTCTATTGTGCAGAGGCCTCAAGGGGTACCTAATCCAAAAAAAACATTCCACATCTTTTTCTTCAAGAAATCGAGCTCAGTAGCACTATACTAGCCAAATGTAGAGTCAAAAAGGGAGGTGAAGACAAGCATTCCCTTGCTGTTAGGGAATTTTGAGTAGTATTGGAGAAAAAGGCCAATATTTACTCTAATGGAGATAGTCAACGTGCTTTGGATCGTGAGTCAAAGAAGATGGAGTCTTCTACATACTCAAATAAGACTATGTTGGATCGTGCGAGTGTCATCGTGTGCAATCTAGTAGAACCTTTGAATATCTCAGATAGTCAATGTGCGATGATGAGTCAAAGAAGCTAGAGGCTTCTTTCTACATACATAAAAAAGATTGTGTTAGATCCTGTGAGTGTCAACAATGGGTGCAATCTCGTAGAACCTTTGAATGAAATTAGTGAGGCAAGATGCATAGGATAACTCTACTAGGGAAAAAGTCATATAAAGAATGTCAAGGAAAAAGGCACACAACTATTCAACAAATCGGGTAACTCCGAAAAAAGAAAGTGAAGTGCACATCGGGTCAAGGTATATCACCCAAAGCTAAGCCTTGTTCATCGATGAAAATTTCCAAAGCTTGTGCATGCAAGAAACTTTGACTCCATTCTCTACCGGACAGAGACATCTATTTGTCCCAAGATAGCCTTGTAGTTCATGTGTTCTATCTATTTTTTCCATGCACCAACTATTCTACTTGGCTGCCATTATACGCCCTAGTTCATATTGCCCATAGTGGTGAAACTCTTTAATTTTTGCTATCTTGGAATGTACTTGCTTTTATGTAATCGTTGTTGTAATGCATGATATTTAAGGCAATTCACTGATTTGCATAATGGTGCTATTATAGTTTCATGTCCATAAAGGGCTGAAAGTCCCCATGTCCATAAAGTCCTTAAGCTTGGAATGTTCTCATGCTGTAGTATCACTTGTTATAAATTCAGTGCATTAATTTTGGCTGGTGCCTAAGAGATGATATTTAAAGCTCGGTTGTACATTAGCTATATGACAGCCCCCATGTCTTTGTATTGCAATCAACTGGTCAAGGGATTTAATCTTGGGGGATTCACCACTAAGAAATTTTATGTATCACGTGCATTCAATGGGTATTTTAAAAAACCCTTACAGTTACATACTTTTATAAATAAAATGACCCCTTTTTCTTCATAAACTTATGGTTTTTTTCCAAATTGATTTAAAAAACCCTTCATGTAAATGTAGTTCTGTAACTTTTTTTAATTAATATACCCCTCCTGATTGACTCACGTGTGTTACACTTACATATTTTTAGGTGAACCCCCCAAGCGTTTAATGCACATAGATTGTTAGTCAAGCGGGTTAATGCACATACTTTGGGGTACTATAATGTGGCGCTTGGACAAGATTCCCAAACATCCCTTCATGCCAAGAAAAATACCTCTACTGAACCTAGAGGTATCAGTCACAGTTTGTGATGAGCACACCCGCAAGGCTTTACTTTCTATATTGGAGGTCAAGCAGCATCCCAAGACTACAAAAAATGTGGAGAAAATTGTAGAGGTAAAGTAGTACCCCAGAACTAAAAGAAGGGCGGAGGCCCCCCTGCACAAACACCTGCGGACGTGAACTTATTGAGAAAATAGAGAGAGAGCTTCCTTCCACTAGCTTCCCCCCTCCTGATTTGACGAGGACTCTCGCTCCATGGGTGGAAGATTAAATGTTAATCCCATTTTGGATTAACAAAAGTATGCTCCTTCAATTGAGGACATTAATAAGTGACATGAAAAGGCACTATAAAAGTTGTACATTATGAGATATTGGCCACCCAAGTTCTTAGTTAAGTAAGTTTTGGGCACCCAAGTGTGAATAATGGCCAAATGTATATAAGGCATTTTCTCATAATGAATAGAGACAATCCCCTTTGTGCTATTGAGAGCTCTTCTTTGTGTCTTGAGAGAGAGTATTCTAGCACTTGTGCCTCTTCTATTCTTGTATGTTTCCTGCTTGTGTGGGAGAGTGAGAGAGAGTGATTGCCTTATGCGATGGTGCAAGCGACTCTACGGTGATAGAGTGGAGGTGGAGCTTTGAGGTTTGGAGCTTAACAAGTGAGCCTGGAGGCCTCAAGGGACTCAAGTTCGAAGCATTGGTAAGTGCCCTATGACAGTTGTATTCTATTGCTCGTCCTTTAGGTGAATGCATTGGGTTCCCTCTTGGAGGTGTGGTAGCCTATAACATTTTTGGCGCCGCTGTCGGGGAAACACCTTTGTTTCTTTCTTCCTCTTGGAGTTTCAATTCCCATTACATAAGATTCATGATTGCCTTTACATTTTGGTAGTGCATTGTGTAGGAAATGAATGGATAAGATTTGTGTGGAAGTGAAAAATTGGTTGTGTTTGTTGTGTATTTGTGTGGTGGAGTGGTCATGGAAGAGAGCTGCACTGTTTCTTCAAGTTAAATTTGATGTTTGCATCACTTGAATCATCAACGTGAACGAGCACATTGGTGTTCTGTTTTTTCTTCTTTTCAAAAATTAAAAAAATAAGGAGCCATTGACTATGCCTTGAACTTGTATTATACTCCTTAGGCGTGGCAAAATCATTTTGGAAACAGTTGGAAAAGTATTTTTCACCCAAAATCACCTTAGTCGACGCGAGAAGTTCCCACGTGAAACTGTAAGAAAATCGTTCATGATGTGAAGCGTTTCGTATAACTTCATGCCGTGAACTGCTCTAGACATCAACGCCACGATTAATGCCGCAATTCATAGGATTACCTTGCAAAAATAGGGATCCTTATCCTGACACGTCTCACACCCGAGGTTTAACAAACTTAAAAATCGTGAACGTGCAAAAAATCGTTCACGATGTGAACTATTGTAGAGCACTTCATGGCGTCGTGAACCATTTTTTGTTCACGACGTGAACCATTTTATAATCCTTCACATTATGAATCATTTTTAGTTCACGACGTGAACTAATTGATTTTCATGATGTGAAACCTTATCTCTTCACGGTGTGAACTTTTTTTGTAATTTCATGCCTTGATCAAATCAAACTCACGAACTTGGTACAGTCAGATTAAGGGTAAGAAAATTGAAAATCATAACAAGGTAACATGGAATTGTAAGTCCAAAAGCAAAAACATTTAAACACATGAAAGTGCAAAAAAGCGTTCACGACCTAAACTATTTTTTGACACTTCATGCCGTGAACGGTTCTCTGCAATCTCACGGCCTCAAAAACAAGTCAACAGAATCTAACCAAAATTTAAATGAGAGAGCAAAATAGCTTATCAAATCACATATACATGCACTTGAGGTCTGGAAAGCTCATCGGAGATGACCTCACTCCTGTGTGACGATGGTGCATCGAATCACCCAGGATATTCCTATCAAAAAAGTGTGGGTTCAAGCCACTCTGTAAAGCACTCAATTGAGTGTCTTAAGGAATTTGACCAGTAGTAAAGAATCCATGGAAGAAGGGTTGCGATACTCTAGGTTTGGGGAAGAGAAGAAACCACCCTCTCTAACCAAATCGAGCGGTATCATTGATATAGTCCGGGGATTTTTCGGTCTCCAAACCAGCAATGATAGAGAAATGCAATTTGCGGGCATGGGTCCGTCAACCAATGCTAGACTTGGTCCAGGAAGTACCTATCTAAACTTCAAATCCGAAGGCTGTCAAACATGGGCACCGCCCAAATGAGAAGAGACATGGAAAGCCAGCACGGGTCAAGTATTCTTCCTGACCTCAGAGGAAGTAGAGTTAGATCTGAAAAGGATCGAGGTGGAACGACAACTATGAGAATTGAGCTTAAGGAAACAAGAGCTCGATACTCAAAGGGAAAGAGCCGAACAAAAGGAGATGGGAAGTGTAAACTTACCCCAATCACAGGGTAAAAAGCCGGAAATAGTCATGGGAAGAAGTGAGTGAGGAATTCCAAATTTAGAACCCATAAATGAAGAGCCTAGAGCAGAGGAAGGGTTTGTAAACCTAGAAGAAGAGGATAACCTACCAAGAGTGGCGAGAAAAGTGGAAGCCTACCTGTACACCAAAAAGGACATAGAGAAAAGTGGAAGCTTGTCTGTACACCAAAAAGGACATCGAGAAAATGATCAAACATCGTATGTTCCTACAGGACATGGAACTCTTAATTATGCAAAGGCATCAAGAAGCGACTTATGTGATGAGCCATTCTAAAATGAAGTGGCAAGACCATCCCATAGATCAGAGATTCCTAGAAGAGCCAACATAGAAAGAGAAAGAGGTCTAGGTAGGGGGGGAAGCAATTCCTCAAAGACCAAGGGTGGATCCAACCATCGATCTTAATGTAGCCACAAGGACGAATCTATTGAGTATGGGTACGAAAATGGGACGAGGAATGGTCGAGGAGCTAGGCACTACTCTAGAATTCTGACGCTCCTAAATGAAACCACACATCATTTCCAAGCTCGTTCAAAAATTCCATGGGGATGGGGATCCTATTCAACATGTAGAGACTTTTGAATCCACATGCAAAACCTGTGGGCCAGTTATTAGTGAATATGTAACAATGATTCAGGCTTTCTCATTGACCCTAAAAGGAAAAGCGGATCAGTGGTTCCAAACCTCGGGGGGGTCACTCACAAAAAAATGTGAATATCACGTGCGTTCAACAGAAGCATAACTTTAATTTATGAAACTTACAGAAATATATTTACTTAAGGGTATGATTTAAATTTTTTTCAAAAAAAATTACAGATTCATAAAGAAAAGGGGATATTATATAGATTTAAAAATTCACAAATAAGGGATTTAAAATATAGGCCTTGAACGCACGCGATAGGGATATTTTACATATAGTGACCCCCCGAGTTCCAAACCCTCAAACCCGAGGATAAGGTTAACTTCACACGACTCAAGAATGTGTTTGTGCCTAGCTTTGCCAGAAGTGGCAAATGGAGTCGATGAGAGACTATGTGTCTCTACTAAAGCACTTAAATTCAAGGTACAAACTATGGGAGATTCTAATTGATGATCAGTTATTGCCTTGCTTTTGGAGAGGAGTTAGAGACCACAAGATGCATGATTATCTAGTATTAGCCCAACCAGCTACTCTAGATGCTTGTTGCAAATTGGCAATTGAATATGAAGATAATATGCTAGAATTTCCACAATCGGAAGATGTTAGAATATCTTCGGCAACAACGACTTCACATGTTTCGAGTCACCAAGAGATTGGAACTCAGAGCAAGAAAGTTGGAAACATGACTCTGGAAGAGCTTAGTAATGCAATACTAGATAAATTGAAGGTAAAGGAGGGCAAAGAAACATCTAGGCATGGGCATACCTATCTTTACCCCCGTAGAGAATTAGTATGGTACTCCATTTGCAGATTGAATCACAGTACTACCAAATGCCCACAGTTAAGAGCAAGGCCACTACTCTATTGTGCACACTATGTTAAATTAGGGAATCATGGCACTTCCATAAGACAAGAAGCAAGTTAGGATGCTCAAGGAGAAATGCAAGAATAAATTAGTGGAAGTATCAATGAAGCGGTGCATAAAGAGGCTAATGTTCCACAAATACCTTAAGAAGGCAAGGACATGAACGTGAACAACATGATGTATCTCATGGAAACTATGATTGAAAGGATGGACCAAAGATTTTAGTTCATGGTGGGAGAGGTTTGAGTGTACAAGCAAGAAGTTGCATAATGGGATCACAAGCTTGAGGAAAGATGTGGATAAAGGCAAAAAATCTTATGGTGGACCTATGTTGCATCCATATGCACCAAATACTTTTCCACCAATGAGGCCACAAGCTTATGGGTATTTTGTGGAACCTTCACATCATGTAAATGCATTGCATAATCCTCAAGCTAGTATGCACCATATTGATGGGAATCATGGTTCTATTATTAGAAAGGACAAGCTGCCTCCGCCAATGATGCATCAAGGTGGAACAAGTATGCCTGATATGACTATGCATGGTCCTATGAATGGGGTTTCATCTGTAAGATTCCTCCCCAGCCTCTCAAAATGTCCAGCATCTTCCCCTGTAATCAATCCCTCTTCAGAAATATAAAAGACTTGTTTCTAACTGTTTCAACCTAGAGAGAGAAAATATTCTAGAGAGAGAATATTCAGATTTTTAATATTTTTGCATCTCATCTTAGTAAAATAAGTTCCCCTGAAACAGAAATTCAAAAAGAACTTTCCAATGTGCAATTGAAATTAATTGGAAATGGGTATAAAGGACCTTAGCCTAAGGGTCTAGATTTTCAGAAATTTTTGGATTATGGTCCAATTAAGGTTCCTATGGGCCAATAGCATCAATCCATGTGTAGGGAGGAGATATATCCAATTTGTAAAAGAAGATACCCAAAAATGAGTAAATGCTCACATAAGATGAAGAGTTGAAAATGTACAAGGTTTATTAGTAAAAAAACTATGAGCAATATTAAAATGATTCCATTATGACACATATGTAAGGAAGGGAAGTTCTTTAAAGGAGGTGCATATTTCACATAAGATGAAGAGTTGAAAATGTACAAGGTTTATTAGTAAAAAACTATGAGCAATATTAAAATGATTCCATTATGACACATATGTAAGGAAGGGGAGTTCTTTAAAGGAGGTGCATATTTCACATAAGATGACGAGTTGAAAATGTACAAGGTTTATTAGTAAAAAACTATGAGCAATATTAAAATGATTCCATTATGACACATATGTAAGGAAGGGGAGTTCTTTAAAGGAGGTGCATATTTCACATGCTTGAATGAGTTTTAAACTCATAAAAATTGAGATATTTCATCTCTCCTCTCTCCTCATTCAAGTCTAGTTCCAAAAAGTTAGCTTAACTAACCTAAAAATGGTCAAATATTGACCAAACTGATTTAGAAAATTCTAGAATCAGTTTGTTTGGTTAGGAGCTCAATTTCTCCTATAAATAGAAGCCTCCCCTTATTGAAAAATATATAGTGTTTATGCATCGTTACTCTACTCCACCTAAGCCAAGAACTGTGAATTCATTAATAATTCACTAGTTTTTGGAGCTTCCCTCTTTCTTCAATCCCCATTGGTGGCTCCATCAACATACTTAACCAATTGATTGGTTGGGGGCCTCTACCGTGAACAAAGAATCAAGCAATTTGTAAGGTAATTAGTGAATATTGATCTTTTCTATAATTTCTCAATGTTTCTCTCTTCTCAACCCCTCTCAAGCTTGAGAAGCTTAATTGGTATGGTTTTTTAAATGCTATTGAAGTTAATTGGTGAATAGTAGTGAAGAGTTACATAATTTAATAAATGGTATTGAAGTTAATTTCCATTTATGTTTAAATTCTAATGGTTTTTATGTAATTTCTCTCTCTCACTCAAGAAATGGTCATACTCATGACCCATTCTCAATCCAAATCAAGCTTTTCATAAAGCTTTTCCTTAACCCAAGATTAAGCTATGCTTGAGGCCAAATTAATGGCTTTTTTCTTACGATAGATGAAGTAAATCCCGGATAGAAATTGTTCTATGGATAGGAATCAACGGTTGTGCCTCTTGATGGGGAAAAAAGCGTTGATCCCAATGATCCAAGTGCAAGTTTCTTCCTTGATTTGACCAAGTACCGTTAAAGGTGCAGTCAGATCAGTTGATCCGTAATGATCTTGACTACGTTAGAGTAAAGAGTTATCCTGGTGGAATCGCCCATGCTTTTCGGGTAAAGAAAGTTTTTCCGGTTTCGGTTTTGGACAAACCGACGGATTAGTCTCTTGTCCGGATATCCGTGGGCGAGGCCCCGAGTGTGAGACCCCTACCCGCACATGATCCACTGCTAGTACCCCGAATCCGTTGCGCAGTGGAGACTGGGATCTCACATCATCAATGCAAGGGAGAAATGTGGACAAAAGCAAAGGCATAGTTTTGGATGAATCAACAGTGAATAGACAAAAGAAAAGGCATAGTTTTGGATGAATCAAAAGTGAATGGAAATCGGAATCATCCACACATGAGTGGTCATCACTTTGATGAGATGGGTCATCATCCTTCACACATGAGTGGTCATCATCCTTCACACATGAGTGGTCATCACTTTGAGGAGATCGGTCATCATTTTAATGGGATGGAACCTAATCATAGTAGACCTCATCACTTCAATGGGTTCGGGGGCAATCATGTTAGACCATTTGAGCATAGACCGCATGTTCATCGTTGAGGTGGTGATAAAGATGAGTTTAAGCGATTTAAGGACAAGTTGATTTTTACTAAGTTCAAGGGTGAAGGATTAACCAATGAGGAGTTTGAAGAATGGATTGACAAGATGGAGCTTTACTTTGAAATTATCCCTTGTAGTGATCGGTCCAAGTTCTTGTTTTGTACTTTGCATCTAGAAGGTTATGTCCATGCATGGCGGTAGCACTTGAATGCTCATGGCTATTTGATCACCACTTTGGAAGATTTCAAGAATGTGACAAGGAGAACCTTTGTTTCATCCCTTATTATAATAGATCAAGGATGGTGGAGAAATGGGATGATCTCACTCAAGAATGTGATGAGAAGAACCTTTGTTTCATCCCTTAATAGATCAAGGATGTGGAAAAATGGGATGATCTCACTCAAGAATGTGATGAGGAGAACCTTTGTTTCATCCCTTAATAGATCAAGGATGGTGGAGAAATGCTCATGGCTATTTGATCACCACTTGGGAAGATTTCAAGAATGTGATGAGGAGAACCTTTGTTTCATCCCTTAATAGATCAAGGATGGTGGACAAATGGGATGATCTCACTCAAACGGGCAATGTTAAGGATTATGTGCACAAGTTCATGAAGTTATCACTTCATGTGGAAGACTTGAGTGTGACAAGTACGAATTAAGGAAGTTTATCAAAGGGCTACAAAGCAGCGTCAAGGTTGATGTGGATGCTCAAAGACATGAAACCATCAAGGAGGGCATGTTTCTTGTGGAGATCTATGAGGCAAAGTGTACACATGCTAGTGGCAGAGAAAGGCATGGGTTTAGGGCTGATATTGGTGCTTCAACTTTGGGAAAATCTTAAAGTGGAGTTGCTTATGACACGGGTCATCCTAGATTCCCAACCATCTATGGAAGAGGTGGAAGAAGAAATTTCAGATTTGGTAACTATTTTCCTCACCCTCAGAATGTTGATGGGAATCAAGTTGATGCGAGAGCATCCACCAAGAGAGGTTATTGGGGAAGATTGTATTAATAATTTTAAGGACAAAGGTTTGTGCTTCAAGTGTGGTGACAAATGGAACAAGGATCATTCAAAGGTTTGTAAGGCCAAGAAGATGACCCTAAGTATGATTCTCACCAAACCTTGCCAACCATGAAGACATTAAGGAGGATGTGGATGAATATGAGGAGTATTTTGAAGATAACAAAAATGAAGTTGAAGATGTAGAAAAGGATGGTGAATTCCCTTTTGACTTGGGGGAGATGTTGACTATGATGATGGGTTATCATTGCCTATGTGTGCTTATCATGATAAGGACAATATGGCTACCCTATGCAATATCTCAAGTGATGCCTATGTTGGTTGTAAAGGGGAAAATACATTGAGGTTAAAGGCGTAAATTAATGGAAGGGTGGCACATGTTCTGATTGATATTAGAAGCACGCATAGATTTATTAACACCAAATCCATGTGCAGTCTCAAATTATAGCCCGTAGCTTTATCTTTGTGGCATGAAGTTCAAATGGATAATGGAGCAAAGATGGATTTCACAATGGTATGCAAAGATGTGAGGTCAATTCTCACAAATTATTATACTTGCAAGGCTGATTTACTTGTATTGGATATGGGTCCCATTGACATTATTTTGGATACAATTGGTTGGCAGCTCTTGGGTTGTTTCACATGAATTTCTAGAAAGGGTATATGAGTTTCATGCATGGAAACCATGAGGTTACATTGATCAGAAATCATGTGCTAAGTATTAAGATGATCAATGCAGCACAACTCAAGTAAACTGTTTAAGGAGAGTTTATATTTGAGAAGTTGTGAAGATGAAGCTGGCTGGGGTAAGTTTAGTTTTGTCAACAGAGTTGGGTCTGTCAGAGCAAGAAATTATAACCATTAGATGGGGAGTGAGGGGATCTTGAGCTGACTTGTGAGAGTGGGTAAGAAGTGTTTCTAGGTTTGGTTTGACAATCAGAGATGTCGGCTGTCAGCAGCAGATAGACAGAAGGCTTACTGTTTTATAGTGTGTCAAAGGTAGCAATCTGACACATTTGGTCAGTTGATTGTTTCTAAGGCTTGGATATGGTTGTGTTTAAATTCTTAGAGATCCCTATGGTGTAGCTGATTGAGAGGACAATGATTCTACATCAGCTAGGTCAGCTTTGGGTAGTTGGGTAGATTTGTATCATTTGGATGCAGTTGTGAGCTAGTAATACTCACAGTAGAGAGCTAGTAAGGTGATATCCTACCTACTTTTGAAAGGTTTCTAGGGGTTTATATCTGACAGAGGACATTTTTAGAAGGGTCAAAATTGGTGTTAATTTTGGATGCAAAAGACAAACAAAGTGTGACTTGTCTAAGTCACCCAAGAGAGTATATTTTCAAATAGAGGTCAAATGATTAGTTCTAAAAGGTTTTGAGACTTGTTTGTGAAGCTATTTGACAATGGACCTGACACTTTGGGTTCTAGAGGATAGAATTATGAAAGAAAACAAAGGGATAACATCGGAGGTAGATTCTTAGCCTTTCTGTGTCGCTGAAGCTGGTTTTTGTTAGCTAGAGAGTCAGGAGATTCTCTAAATTGATAAACTAGAGACACTGAGATTAGTGCTCACCATAGAGGAAAACTGACGCACATTAGATGAGGTCATTAGGGTGGCTAGGGGGTAGTGAAGTATTCTTTTAGAGAAACTGACACAGAGTAGCTGAGGTCATTAGGGTGGCTGGGGGGTAGTGAAGTATTCTTTTAGAGAAACTGAGGACCAAGGGACAATGATTAGGTGCTTTGGTGCCTAGTGTTGTATGCTAGACACCACCTCTCTCTCTCTCTATCCAATGGGCACATACATCCAATGGGCACATACACACACGACTCTCTCTCTCTCTCCCTCTCTCTCTCTCTCTCTCTCTCTCTCTCTCTCTCTCTCTTTCTCTCTCTCTCTCTCACACACACACACCTACACCCATACACGATCTCTCTTGTTCTCTGTCTCTCACACACAATCTCTCATGCAAACTTGCATACATGTATGCTAACTAGCATAGTTGTATGCTATCTAGCGGATGCTAATTAACATAGTTGTATTCTAACTTGCATGTGGAAATGCTAGTTATATGCTAATTAGCATAGTTATATGCTAATTAACATAGTTGTATGCGAACTTGCATGTGGAAATGCTAGTTATATGCTAATTAACATAGTTGTATGTGAACTTGCATGCGAACTTGCATGTACATGTATGCTAGTTGTATGCTAATCAGCATAGTGATATGATAACTAGCATATACAACATAGCTATAACACTTTGTGAACATCAGTTTATAATACAACTTCACTAAATAAATATGCACAATATATAAACTAATTAAACTAGAGATACAACGTTGATGTACATGTATGCTAGTGATATGATAACTAGCATATACAACATAGCTATAACACTTTGTGAACATTTGTTTATAACACTTCACTAAATAAATATGCACAATATATAAACGAATTAAACTAGAGATACAACGTTGATGTAAATTCCCATTGCAATGAGTCACCATTATGCGATCTTGAAACTATAAGACCCTGCTATGCCCACAAGGGCAACACCTTGGGCCGAGCCCATCTACACCAAATATCTGACACTTTATCACTCATAGAAAAATGGGGCTTAGAACCCCAAGTACCAAACTATAACAAAACGAACAGGGCTTAAAAGCCCTAACTGCCCGAGTGAGCAGACCTCGAAGCCAAACACCAACACTTTTCCAAAACCACAGACATTAGAACAACCACATAAGAGCATCCACATGAACGCATGGGATAACGAGCTTTGAGAGGGCACTAGGGTAAAGAAAATGATATAGAGATGCTAGGCAACAACCTATAATCCATGTTTCTGAATTACAATAACATGTTAAGAGTCTGCAACACAAAAATGGTAAACACTTTGGCTCTCAAGGTCTAGGGCTATGTTAATTCAATTCTCAAGTGCATAGGTAGGTCGGCATTCTGCCAATAGCCACATCCACAGCCATGGGACCATCCTGTCCATAAGATAATTTTTCACCTCTTGCTTTGGAAGATCATGAAACTTGGTAATAATAATGCATCAGTGATGAGGATTTCTGAAACACTTATATGATGAATCATCCATTATTACCATGTTCCTCGTGTCAAACATTGTTGCCCCAAAAATCAAACAAGTGCTTGAAGAAAATTGGCTTTTTTGTCCTTGGCGTGCACTCAAAATCCTCATATGGTGTACAATTTGACTGGCTGAGAAGGTGGTCACTCAATTGTTGTGCTTGAACTAGAAATGCAACATTCAGTAGATCACTAATTGGCTTTTCTTGTGCACCATTCCATGTGAACACAATAAAATTGTCAGTGGTGGCCTACTGCAGAAAACATATTGCATCATTTCTTACCCTGACTTTGTCTTCTCTACCACCATACTCCACAAGTTGCATGGACATTGTATAGCAAGAAATTGATTCACCATGCTTGAAGGAGCTGATTAAGACACCATTTATATCCAGAATTAGTGCTCTTTGATGTTATGGGCTACCACACCCCCCCCACACCCCCAAGAGGAAACTCAATGAATTCACCTAAAGGAAAAGCAATAGAACACAACTTTCATACGAAACTTACCAATGCTTTGAACTTGATTCCCTTGAGGCCTCCAAGCTCACTTGTTAAGCTCCAAACCTCCAAGATCCACCTTCGTGCTGTCATTGTAGAGTTGCTCACACCATCGCATAGGGCAATCACTCTCTCTCACTTTCCCACACACAATTATGAAACATACAAGCATAGAAGAGGCACAAGTGCTAGAATGCTCTCTCTAAATCTCTCTCTCTCAAGACACAAAGAAGAGCTCTTAATAGCACAAAGGGGGATTGTGTCTATTCATTTTATGAGAAAATTCCTTATATACATTTGGCCCTTATTCACACTTGGGCGCCCAAAAATTACTTAACTAAGGCCTTGGGTGGCCAATATCTCATAATGTACAACTTTTAATGTTCCTTTTCATGACATTTATTAATGCCCTCAATTGGAGGAGCATACTTGTTAATCCAAAATGGGATTAACATCCCCCCTACCTGATATAGGTTTTGTCCTCAGAACCTATTACCCCGAGTGTGAGATCCCTGTTCCCACCTCGCAGTGGATTCGGGGTACTAGCAGCGAAAGTAACACTTCTTGCGCGGGGCAGGGTCCCACACTCGAGGCCTCGACCACACGGATATTCAGACAAGAGACTAATCCGTCGGTTTTTCCAAAACCGAACCCGGAAAAACTTCCTTTACATGGAAAGCACGGGCGATTCCACCAAGATAACTCTTTACTTTAACGTAGTCAAGACCATTACTGATCAAGCTGATCCGACTGCATCCATAAAGATACTTGGTCAGATCAAGGAAGAAACTTGCACTTGGATCATTGGGATCAACGCTTTTTTCCCCATCAAGAGGCACTGCCATTGATTCCTATCCATAGAACAATTACTATCCGAGATTTACTTTATCTATCGTAATAACAGAAACTGAGTCTCGATTTATGGATCCATCAGTCCAGCCTAACCCCATCCAGTCCCATGGGTTAGCCAACCTCCTAACCACTGTAGTGATGGGATCCAATTAGGAATTTGGTTAGGTTTTGTCCCGAGTACCAGGGAAAAGAGTTCCCAGGCCCCCTAGCCGGAAGTTCATGCAAACTTAAAACTAGTCACACCACTTACGCACCCAATATGAAATTGCCTTTTTCTTAGCATCAACTAACTTAAAAACAATCCTTTAATGAAACCATAATGTCACTGATGACAATCCTTGAATTCTCTGGTTGAATCCATATTTCCAATCATTCATTCATCGGTGTACTTATGGCATCATTGGCAACCAGAACGCTCACCACCTGTTCACTCAGGGGCCTTTTCAATAGTTCCTAGCTCATAGTACCCGACAATATTTTCACATATAAAAATCAAGATGGAATCCTCGTTGAAGATCAGCAAGATCAATCTCAACAGATCCATATAAGAGAGCCATGGACTCATCCGTTGAGGACCAGCAAGGTCAATCAACCAGATCCATGCCCGGTTTCAGAAAACAACTCTTACTCCTTGTTCTAATATCTTCCACGATGCACGTGTGGGTATCTTCGACGACCCAGAGCCCGAGCACCGTATGGTCAGCACCCTCTAGGATCCTTCTTAGGGTGGTTGCAAGATCAGGGTACCCAGTTTTGTCCACTGAGGCACCCTGTAAACAGTAAAAAAACAAGCATTTGTTTACCTTTAGTGGCTAATCTCTCCTAGTAAATGAAGGAATTTTGTTTTAAGTTCTTTTGTTGGAACATCATATTCAAAGTTGGAAATATAGTTGCATAATTTGATTAAGCATTAGATAATCAAAAGTCCTCATTTTCTTAGGTACAAAGTCAATGTATACACCCTGTCCCAAATTTGAACTGATTCCATAAAATGCTAATATCTTTTACATATAAACTCATTTGAGATTCCCACTTTGTACCTTAGATCTTCACATAATATGGAGCTTAACTTGATTTTTCAAGAAAATTTTAAGATATTTGTCTATTTTCTTTAAATATTTCAAGGTCTTTAAAGTGTTATAATATACGCCACTTTTTGTACCCACAATGGCTACCACTTAAAACCCTCAATATTGTAGATCAAAAGAGTGGGTAGATACTAAGACATTAATAGAATGTGGTGGTTAGTAAAAATTGCAAATCCAATGGTTGGATTTTTAATGATCTCTTTTTCAAAATTCTTCCAGACTATCAGAAGGCCTGTAAATATTAATAATCTAATTAGTAAAATTACATTTTTGATGTGAATCATCTAAAACCTATAGGGACTAGTGTACTTGTAATGGTGCATCTATGGAAAAATAAATTGGATCACTCTAAGTATGGAAAGACCATTTGTTTATCATTTCATCATATTTTTGATTAATTTTGATTAATTAGACTAATTTATATTAATTTAAGTTATATTGGGTTAATTTAAGGACAAGCATATTTTCTATTATTTGCTTGATCTCATTTTAAGTACCTTGCACCCCAAAATTTGCTCTCTAAGCATTGTCCCAGTCCAGCATAAACTGGATAAAACTGGACACCCTGATCTTGCAAAAACAACCCCGCAGACAGGTGACCTAGCGCTTCACTCATAGGCCGCTTCCTTGGCTCCTCATCCACCGTACCGGAAGCTCACGATTTAAATCGAACCGAGGCTGGTCAAGACCTCGGTCGACCTTGCTACGCGAGACGTCTTCCATTGACTCTCCGTCCAGCAGTTGCAACTTTATCAGTTAGGTCTCCATGACCTTAATCCATAAGACGGTCAAAATGCTTCCCCAGCATTCTTGACATAAAACAGTCATTTATATAAAACAGTCACAAAATAGAGTTTCTATATCGAACTCTCGTCTTTCCACATTATCCCTCCTCAGTCCACATTACTTATTCCACATTCCATTAACGTGTACTCATTCTCATCTATTTACTCATATCGCGACGACACATTATTTCACATACACATTCACATTCATTATTCTACATACATATCCATGTTCGTACATCCACATCATACATCCAATCCCATATCCGCATTTATACATACACATCCATATCCCCATCCATACATCCACATCCACATCCACATTTACATCCATACATCCACATCTACATGCATACATCCATTTTCACATTCTCATTCATACATCCACATTCACATACATACATCCACATCCGTATTTACATCCATACATCCACATCCACATCCACATTCACATTCCCATCCATACATCCACATCTACATGCATACATCCACATCACATCCATTCTCGCCCTATCACAACCCATATACATCTTATCCAATCAGATACACTCTTTACTTCATCCCATACACATCTTATCACATCCTAACTCATTTTAGCACATCCTATCACATCTCATACACCTCTTATCATATCCTATCACATATCATACACATCTTATCACATCCTATCACATCTCATACACCTCTTATCATATCCTATCACATATCATACACATCTTATCACATCCTATCACATCTCATACACCTCTTATCATATCCTGTCACTTCCCATACGCATCTTATCACATCTTATCACATCTCATACACCTCTTATCACATCCTATCACTTCCCATACGCATCTTATCACATCTCATACACCTCTTTTTACATCCTATCACTTTCCATACGCATTTTATCACATCTTATCACATATCATACCTCTTATCACATCCTATCACTTCCCATACGCATCTTATCACATCTCATACACCTCTTATCACATCCTATCACTTTCCATTCTTATCACATCTTATCACATCTCAATATCTATTTATAGAATACAAGAGAATTCTTATATTTGATATAAGATTTCTTTACGCATCTATTTATGCATAAATTCCATTTTAAAGAGTATAACACTTTCAAAATAAAAATCAATCTTTTATGCATCTTCCTATGCATAAATTCATTTTAAATGAGAATGACACTTTTGAATCAATCTTTTATGCATCTTCCTATGCATAAATTCAATTTAATAGGAATTACACTTTTAGAATAAAAGAATTTCTCTAATGCATCTAATATATGCATAAAATCCATTTAGGATAAAAATCACACTTTTAGTATAAAAATATCTTTTTTATGCATACCTCTATGCATGAAATCCAAATATGATAAAAGTAACATTTTTACAATAAAATAATCATCTTTTATGCATACCTCTATGCATGAAATTCAAATATGATAAAAGTAACACTTTTGCAATAAAATAATCATCTTTATGCATACCTCTATGCATGAATTTCAAATATGATAAAAGTAAGACTTTCTTAATAAAATAATCATCTTTTATGCATACCCCTATGCATGAATTTCAAATATGATAAAAGTAACACTTTTATAATAAAATAATCATCTTTTATGCATACCCCTATGCATGAATTTCAAATATGATAAAAGTAACACTTTTATAATAAAATAATCATCTTTTATGCATACCCCTATGCATGAATATGATAAAAGTAACACTTTTATAATAAAATAATCATCTTTTATGCATACCCCTATGCATGAATTTCAAATATGATAAAAGTAACGAAAAGAGAGGGAATTGTCTTTTTGTAATGAGGTAAAACATTTTTAGAGAAGACATAAAGCATAAAAACCATTTAAAGCCATAAAAACCATAAAATAAGTGAAAGAAGAATCACCAACTTACTAATGACTTTGAAAGTTTTCCTTTGTCTTGATGGTTTGAGGGTTCAACTCTTGTTTGAACAAGAGTGGCCAACCAATCTTTGGAAGAGGAAAATGTCAAAAACTAGTGAATTATTAATAAATTCATAGTTCTTGGCTTGCGTGGAGTAGAGTAACAGTGCATAAAACACTATCCTTTTTCAACAAGGAGGAGGCTTCTATTTATAGAAAAAAATTGATCTCCTAACCAAACAAACTGATTCTAGAATTTTCCAAATTAGTTTGGTCAATTTTTTGACCATTTTTAGGTCAGTTAAGCTAACTTTTTGGTACTAGACTTGAATTAGGAGAGAGGAGAGATAAAATATCTCAATTTTTGAAGATTTAAAACTCAATCAAGCATGTGAAGTAGGCGCCTCATTAAAGGGCCTCCCCTTCCTTACATATGTGTCAAAAATGGAATCATTATACCCAAAATATCTCATATTTTTAATATCACTCATAGTTTCTTACTAATAAACCTTGTACATAGTCAACTCTTCATCTTATGTGAGCATTTACTCATTTTTGGGTATCTTCTTTTACAAAATTGGATTTATCTCCTCCCCACACATGGATTGATCTTATTGGCCCATAGGAACCTTAATTGGACCATAATCCAAAAATTTCTGAAAATCTAGACCCTTAGGCTAAGGTCCTTTATACCCATTTTCAATTAATTCCAAGTGCACATTGGAAGTTCTTTCTAGATTTCTGTTTCAGGGGAATTCATTTTAATAAGATGAGATATTTTTCTATCCAAAAATATTAAAAAATCTGAATATTCTCTCTCTAGAATATTTTCTCTCTCTATGTTAAAACAGTTAGAAACAAGATCTTTTATATTTCTGAAGAGGAATTTAATTACACGAAAAGATGCTGGACATCTTGAGAGGCTGGGGAGGAATCTTACCTTCTCTCCCACTTGAAAAATGGGAGATGCCCTCATCTCGCAATTTGGGGGTAATTTTGCAAGATTCACGAATATGAGACTAAGAGAAAATTTAATTAAGATTAACCACCAAGAAAAGTCTCAAAGAGAGCAAGACTCAAGACAAGAACAAAGATTTTAACTTTATTCACTCTTGGAACATATACAGCAAGATAGAAGAACTTTTTACAATTCCATAAGCCCGTCCATCATATGGTCATAAAAGCAGCACACTCACAAGCTGCACACGTATAAGGTAACTCATCTATGGGAATAATTCAGCTGGTTATTGCAGCACCTACCTCATTGGTATGAGGTGATCTAACAAAAGGACCTCTAAGAGGTAAGCCGAAAATGGGATAAAGGCATATCTTCTGGTGAGAAAGAAAACACGCAAGTAAGAAGACTCGCTCAGAAAATCCACCATGCCTTGATCTCATCACGCAGTAGTATCGTGGACCCAAACCCAAAGCTTCAATAACCATAGCCAAGCGAACATTGTTACGAAAGTGCTGCCAACCCCACAGTGTTATCCTAGTTATGTCTCGACAGGACCGCCATTTGGTCTGAGCTACAGAAGTTCCCAAGTGAGGAAAAAGTGAGCGCTCATACAGTTCTATAAAATCCTTCTTCACAGACTCGCTTGCATCTTGAAGGTGAGAAATCATCATGGATAAAACCAAGTCTTGCTGCCAAGCCATGAAGGAGATTAAGAAAGAAGGGAGATCGATGGAAGTAAGATTATTGCGAGCGACAAGTAAGAGTTGCGACTTATACAAAAGAAGAGAGATCAATGGAATTAAGATTACTGCGAGCGACAAGTAAGAGTTACGACTTATACAAAAGAAGGAACTAGCGTAACCTAGAAGAAGGGAGATCGATGAAAGTTAGATTCCTGCGAGCGACAAGTAAGAGTTACGACTTATACAAAAGAAGGAACTAGCGTAACCTAGAAGCCAACGGGGTATCTTGCCACTGAAGTTTTACCATCTTTCCATGATTTGGGTTTGGCACATATTTCTATAGAAGGCTTACATGAGATACATTATGAACTTTGAGATGAGGAGATAAAAGAAGGTCGTAGGCTAAGTCACCTACTTTCTTTGAATTCAAATAAGGCCCACAATATCTGAGGGATAACTTCTTATACTTCCCAAGAGATAAAGAACTTCTTTTGGGCCGTACTCCAATGAAGACCAAAACCTTGGTATCCAAAACATCGATTCTCACTTCTGAACTCATCGTTCTGAATCCTTAAAACAGGTGGGACTCTTGAGAAGTATTCTGGGAAAAACAGAATCTTTCTTTTATTTTAGAGAGGGAATAATTATAAGATCAGAAAAGGAGGTTCTTACTCTTGTATGCCTCGAAGGTTGGGGGAGGAATCTTACATTCTATCCCACTTAAAAAGTGCGAGATGTCCTCATCTCGCAAAGTAGAGGACAACTCTTTTTCTTAAGATCCAATTTATTCTGGGGTTCCTTATATTCTGGTCAACCCAACAGAATACGGGGATAAATATCCCTTATATAGAACTCATCATTAAATAACAATTCATTCAGATCATATCATTCATATCTTTAACATGATAATGGTCCATCAGACCGAAAAAATTTCTTTCTGAACATTCCTCCACGGAAAAATCAGTCAAGCAAGTTCTCAATTTGTCATCCCTTAACTTGATCTACCGTGTCAAGTGTTAATAGTAGCAATTCGACAGCACAATCCACTAATCTCATAGTGATTTGCTGAAATCATTATCATCATTCTAGTTATAAATATCATCACAGGGACTCGTCCCATTCATCCTCATTGTGGTTTCGCTCAACTTATTACATTTCAACTCAATTTCAGAATTCATCATTTTTCAATCAGAATCCAAATCAATTTCATCAGTTCTCAAACAGAATTAAAAATCATATCAACCACATTCGAATTCATCATCTGGATAGCATTAATGCTTATAATTTCAAGTCTTAGATTTACTCATTACTACCAGTAAAGAGCTGCAGTTATACCCTCGATATATACGGGTAGTCATGATACTTGGAGCTATAAGGTAAATACCATCATGTCTAGGCCTCAAGCAAGTCAGGGTTCCATACAATTGCGGTACTTCCATTTGAAGACCCAATTACTAACTTACGAATTTTCAGTTTGAATATCAAATTGTATGAATTATATCACACAATTACAACCTTTTTGTACTTCATGATAAATTTTTGACGTATTTGGCTTCTCAGTTGATCTTTATTAGCCAATTTGCTCTCATACCAACTGTGAGATCCCTATTCCCACCGCAGAATGGATTCGGAATACTAGCAGTGAAAGTAACACTTCTTGCGCGGGGCAGGGTCCCACACTCGAGGCCTCGCCCACAGATATCCGGACAAGAGACTAATCCGTCAATTTTTCCAAAACTGAACCCGAAAAAACTTCCTTTACCCGGAAAGCACGAGCGATTCCACCAGGATAACTCTTTACTTTAACGTAGTCAAGACCATTACTGATCAAGCTGATCCGACTGCATCTATAAAGATACTTGGTCACATCAAGGAAGAAACTTGCACTTGGATCATTGGGATCAACGCTTTTTTCCCCATTAAGAGGCACAGCCGTTGATTCCTATCCATAGAACAATTACTATCCGGGATTTACTTTATCTATCGTAATAACAGAAATTGAGTGTCGATTTATGGATCCATCAGTCCAGCCTAACCCCATCCAGTCCCATGGGTTAGCTAACCTCCCAACCACTGTAGTGATGGGATCTAATTAGGAATTTGGTTAGGTTTTGTCCCGGGTACAAGGGAAAAGAGTTCCCAGGCCCCCTAGTCGGAAGTTCATGCAAACTTAAAACTAGTCACACCACTTACGCACCCAATATGAAATTGCCTTTTTCTCAGCATCAACTAACTTAAAAACAATCCTTTAATGAAACCATTATGTCACTGATGACAATCCTCGAATTCTCTGGTTGAATCCATATTTTCAATCATTCATTCATCGGTGTACTTATGGCATCATTGGCAACCAGAACGCTCACCACCTGTTCACTCAGGGGCCTTTTCAATAGTTCTTAGCTCATAGTACCCGACAATATTTTCACATATAAAAATCAAGATGGAATCTTCGTTGAAGATCAGCAAGATCAATCAACAGATCCATATAAGAGAGCCATGGACTCATCCATTGAGGACCAGCACGGTCAATCAACCAGATCCATGCCCGGTTTCAAAAAACAACTCTTACTCCTTGTTCCAATATCTTCCACGATGCACGTGTGGGTATCTTCGGTGACCCAGAGCCCGAGCATCGTATGGTCAGCACCCTCTAGGATCCTTTGCAGGTGACCTAGCGCTTCACTCATAGGCCGCTTCCTTGGCCCCTCATCTACCGTACCGGAAGCTCACCATTTAAATCGAACCAAGGCTAGTCAAGACCTCGGTCGACCTTGCTACGCGAGACGTCTTCCATTGACTCTCCGTCTCAGCAGTTGCAACTTTATCAGTTAGGTCTCCATGACCTTAATCCATAAGACGGTCAAAATGCTTCCCCAGCATTCTTGACATAAAATAGTCATTTACAAACAGTCACAAAATATAGTTTCTATATCGAACTCTCGTCTTTGTACATTATCCCTCCTCAATCCACATTACTTATTCCACATTCCATTAATGTGTACTCATTCTCATCCATTTACTCATATCGACGACACATTATTTCACATACACATTCACATTCATTATTCTACATACATATCCATGTTCGTACATCCACATCATACATCCAATCCCATATCCGTATTTATACATACACATCCATATCCCCATCCATACATCCACATCCACATCCACATTTACATCCATACATCCACATCTACATGCATACATCCATTTTCACATTCTCATTCATACATCCACATTCACATACATACATCCACATCCGTACATCCACATCCACATCCACATCCACATTCACATCCGTACATCCACATCCACATTCACATTCCCATCCATACATCCACATCTACATGCATACATCCACATCACATCCATTCTCACCCTATCACAACCCATATACATCTTATTCCATCAGATACACTCTTTACTTCATCCCATACACATCTTATCACATCCTAACTCATCTTAGCACATCCTATCACATCTCATACATCTCTTATCATATCCTATCACATCTCATACACATCTTATCACATCCTATCACATCTCATACACCTCTTATCACATCCTATCACTTTCCATACGCATCTTATCACATCTTATCACATCTCATATACCTCTTATCACATCCTATCACTTCCCATACGCATCTTATCACATCTTATCACATCTCCTTATACACCTCTTATCACATCCTATCACTTCCCATACGCATCTTATCACATCTTATCACATCTCAATATCTATTTATAAAATACAAGAGAATTCTTATATTTGATATAAGATTTCTTTACGCATCTATTTATGCATAAATTCCATTTTAAAGAGAATAACACTTTCGAAATAAAAATCAATCTTTTATGCATCTTCCTATGCATAAATTCATTTTAAATGAGAATGACACTTTTGAATCAATCTTTTATGCATCTTCCTATGCGTAAATTCAATTTAGTAGGAATTACACTTTTAGAATAAAAGAATTTCTCTTATGCATCTAATATATGCATAAAATCCATTTAGGATGAAAATCACACTTTTAGTATAAAATTATCTTTTTTATGCATACCTCTATGCATGAAATTCAAATATGATAAAAGTAACATTTTTACAATAAAATAATCATCTTTTATGCATACCTCTATGCATGAAATTTCATGCATACCTCTATGCATGAAATTCAAATATGATAAAAGTAACACTTTTACAATAAAATAATCATCTTTATGCATACCTCTATGCATGAATTTCAAATATGATAAAAGTAATACTTATAATAAAATAATCATCTTTTATGCATACCCCTATGCATGAATTGCAAATATGATAAAAGTAACACTTTTATAATAAAATAATCATCTTTTATGCATACCCCTATGCATGAATTTCAAATATGATAAAAGTAACACTTTTATAATAAAATAATCATCTTTTATGCATACCCCTATGCATGAATATGATAAAAGTAACACTTTTATAATAAAATAATCATCTTTTATGCATACCCCTATGCATGAATTTTAAATATGATAAAAGTAACACTTTTATAATAAAATAATCAACTTTTATGCATACCCCTATGCATGAATTTCAAATATGATAAAAGTAACACTTTTATAATAAAATAATCATATTTTTATGCATACCCCTATGCATGAATTTTAAATCTGATAAAAGTAACACTTTTATAATAAAATAATCATCTTTTATGCATACCCCTATGCATGAATTTCAAATATGATAAAAGTAACACTTTTATAATAAAAAAATATTTTTTTTCTAGTAACATTTTTTACAATAAAATAATCATTGTTTTTGCACCTCTATGCATGAAACTCAATATGATAAAAGTAACACTTTTATAATAAAATAATCATTTTTTAGTAACATTTTTACAATAAAATAATCATTTTTTATGCATACCTCTATGCATGAAATTTAAATATGATAAAAGTAACACTTTTACAATAAAATAATCATCTTTATGCATACCTCTATGCATGAATTTCAAATATGATAAAAGTAACACTTTTATAATAAAATAATCATCTTTTATGCATACCCCTATGCATGAATTTCAAATATGATAAAAGTAACACTTTTATAATAAAATAATAATCTTTTATGCATACCTCTATGCATGAATTTCAAATATGATAAAAGTAACAAAATGAGAGGGAATTACCTTTTTGTAATGAGGTATAACATTTTTAGAGAAGACATAAAGCATAAAAACCATTTAAAGCCGTAAAAACCATAAAATAAGTGAAAGAAGAATCACCAACTTACTAATGACAAGTTGAAAGTTTTCCTTTGGCTTGATGGTTTGAGGGTTCAACTCTTGTTTGAACAAGAGTGGCCAAGCAATCTTTGGAAGAGGAAAATATCAAAAACTAGTGAATTATTAATAAATTCATAGTTCTTGGCTTGGGTGGAGTAGAGTAACAGTGCATAAAACACTATCCTTTTTCAACAAGGGGGAGGCTTCTATTTATAGGAAAAAATTGAGCTCCTAACCAAACAAACTGATTCTAAAATTTTCCAAATCAGTTTGGTCAATTTTTTGACCATTTTTAGGTCAGTTAAGCTAACTTTTTGGTACTAGACTTGAATTAGGAGAGAGGAGAGATAAAATATCTCAATTTTTGAAGATTTAAAACTCAATCAAGCATGTGAAGTAGGTGCCTCATTAAAGGGCCTCCCCTTCCTTACATATGTGTCAAAAATGGAATCATTATACCCAAAATATCTCATATTTTTAATATCACTCATAGTTTCTTACTAATAAACCTTGTACATAGTCAACTCTTCATCTTATGTGAGCATTTACTCATTTTTGGGTATCTTCTTTTACAAAATTGGATTTATCTCCTCCCCACACATGGATTGATCTTATTGGCCCATAAGAACCTTAATTGGACCATAATCCAAAAATTTCTGAAAATCTAGACCCTTAGGCTAAGGTCCTTTATACCCATTTCCAATTAACAACAATTGCACATTGGAAGTTCTTTCTGAATTTCTGTTTTAGGGGAATTCATTTTAATAAGATGAGATATTTTTCTATCCAAAAATATTAAAAAATCTAAATATTCTCTCTCTAGAATATTTTCTCTCTCTATGTTAAAATAGTTAGAAACAAGATCTTTTATATTTTTGAAGAGGCTAATGATGGTCTTCAAGCGTTAATCACTGTGATTAATGGAGCTTAAAAGTGGAGGATGAAATTGGGCATGTGGAAGCAAACATTGAGAAGGCTTTTTGCATGAGGGTCTTGCCCTGGATAAGACCAAGAGACCTATAAAAAAGAAATAGCTCAAATCTTCAAAAAACGAGCAAAAATCATGGGTTTCTACCGCCTAGTTTTCTGCTTAGCCCGGCTAGTATACTCCTTCATTGGAGAAGCCCTTTAGTGAACTTGAAGCTTCTATCATTGCCTATCTTGGGCGAGAAGGGTTTGGAACAATTTGTTGTGTAGGCAGAGAAATGAAGAAAAGACTAGTCGATGAATCTATAGCGTATTTTACTTGTAGAGGGAGAAATTTGCTAATTCCTCTTAACTGTGTATTAGCCTAGGCTTAAGCAACACTCTCCTAAAAGATCTTGGCTAATGGTTGAGAGGACAAGAAATGCTAAGGATTTGAAATTTGGGCCACAAAGAGGAAGAAAGGATAAGATGAGATTAGTAGCTAATTAAGTGATTAATAAAGAGATTATACTAATATGAGTTACAACTAAGCTAATGGTGGGGAGCTAAAACCAAGCTCTGATACCATGTTGAAATTCATGGATCAAGCTCCGTGTTGACAATCAACTATCTAATTAGATCGTAATCCTAATCTAATTAACATATGATTAGTGCTAAGCTAAGCTAGGGTGGGTGATACCTAATAACAAACATAATGAATGAACTAATCTACTTTAGCTTAAGACTCAAGTACAATTAGGTTATAGGATTGAGACTTGTACTCATAGAGAGGCTTGAGAGCTTGCTACATTTTTCATTGCTTGAAATGGTCCTCTTTTATATGAGGACATTACAACAAAGCTATGATAGCTCATGTGGGATAACTTGGCTAGGTGACTTGGCACTCTAGCATCACTCATTTCAACAATGTAGGCATGGCTCACTTGGCTAGTGAAGGTGCAAAGCCCACCCCTACCATCCAGTCAAACATCTGGTGTGTCAAATGTCATAATTATGGACATGGAACCGATGAATGCGGCTTGAATGAACTCTGGTGCGCCATCTACAGGAGGACAGACACAAATACAACTAAAGCCTGCCACTATAATGATAGGAGAGCCCCTCCACAACTGGTAATCCAACCTCTTGTGGTGTGGATGCACTCCAAACCACCCAACCCATGGCTATGCTTGACAAGTTTCGTAGACCCCAATCCGGCCCCGCGAAAACTTTCCTCCTCGGGACCCAAGGCCTATTCTTACATGCTTTTATTGCCATGGACAATGGCACCAAAAGTTGGAGTGTGAACTATGAAAAAAGTATAAATCAAAACTAGAGGGAGCACATGCTTCGATACTCGGTCAGTCTACAGTGAATGCAGTTGAAATCCAAGCTTTGGATGAGCAAGCAGTATCCTGGCCGACCAAACAGGCGACCGGATCATCAACCATGGAGGTGACCAGATCCATGCAACCCAAGGCTCTGAAGGCAGTGCAAGAACCAACCTCGGATAAGAAGGGGAAGTAGAAAGGAGTCCCCTAGAAGGAACAACACAAAGTATAGATGGAAGTATTTGCTTGGTTGGAGGAGTTGTAGGCCAAACAGCTCTATGAAAAAAGCACCTGGAAAAGCAGAGGCCAATTTGTCAGTCGGAATCACAACCCAGTTTTCTAGAGATGAGCCTAGACGGAAAAGAAGGCAAAGTGGCTTGGCCAATCAAGATGCAATGGCCAATGAAAGGTGCAGAGACACCAGGGCGGCCGGAAGAATGTGCGGAACCACAGAAGTGGGTGGATTATCCAAGAAGGCTCACAGAAGCATAACACCATCCGTATGATCTATGGGAAGATCTGAAGCGATAGCCAATACACATGTAAGTGGAACAATTACTCACATTGGTACCAAGTTTCTGGGAGCATCTGATTGGTCACTTGAAACCTCAGGGAGAGGAGACGCCACCCTTGCAGCCGTTGGAAGCCCTGAATATTGAAAAGGTAGATACCCCACCAAGCAAAGCCCCCATTTATGATTAAGCCATCCCAATGATCCAGGTCAAGCTGGCCGGAGTGGATATAGCAAAAGTTCTATTGGATCACAATTTTTAGGAGTCAATATCCTATCAGATGCAACATGGCGGATGGGAGCCTACGTCATTCGTTTGTCAAAATGGCGAATCAGTAACAGCGATGAGTGCAGCCACTCGGATTGATCCAGGAGCTCACACTAGAGGTATCCAGATACAATTTCCAGATAGCAGTCGTGGTGCTCTGGATGGAAGATATCAAAGACACTTATCCAATGTTGCTCGATAGACCCTAGCTCTGCCAAGCATGGATCAAGCAAAATTGGGATGCGGATATGATTACTATCGACATGGAAAGAAGAAAATAAAGATCTTTGTTGCCAACACACGGAAGCTAGAGAAACCAGCCCGACCACAAATAGTCGAATGAGTCAACATGTTGGAAGGGCTAGACCTCGATGAGGAGGAGGAGTATTTGTAGTAGAATGCTAATTTGATCAGCCTATTTGATGTTGAGGTACTTTGGATAGTGGACATGTAGTATTGACCAAGAAGTCGGCACAAGGATAAGGTTCCCAACAAGGATCAGTCCGCTCCATGGACAGAAGAACATAGTTCAGAGAAAACAGAAGATCTTTATGAGGCTTTGGCTGAGGAAGGCACTACTCCGAGCCTATAGCAACTCATCGCAGCAAAAAAAGCTTTTGACAAAGATCTTAGGCACTCCAGGAGGGTCAAAGAGGATGAATTGATGAAAATGAACCTCAAGACTGATAATGACCCCAAGATGGTTTGGGTCAATGCCAAGCTGGAAACTGAGTTGTGTGAAGAAGTCTGTGTGTTGCACACTTCTTTCAAATATGTCTTTACTTGGAGAGCTACACTGAGATGAAGGGGATTGATCCCAGCTTCTACCAAAACTTGATCAATCTAAAAGAAGATGGCATCCCTATCCGGCAACAAAGATACCGGGTGAACTCAAATTATGCCAAAAGGGTGAAGGAAGAAATAGATAAGCTATTACAAGTTGTGTAAGATTCCTCCCCAGCCTCTCAAGATATCCAACATCTTCCTCTGTAATCAATCCCCTCTTCAGAAATATAAAAGATCTTATTTCTAACTGTTTTAACCTAGAGAGAGAAAATATTCTAGAAAGAGAATATTCAGATTTTGAATATTTTTAGATAGAAAAATATCTCATCTTATTAAAATGAATTCCCTTGAAATAGAAATTCAAAAAGAACTTTCCAATGTGCAATTGGAATTAATTAGAAATGGGTATAAAGGACCTTAGCCTAAGGGTCTAGATTTTTAAAAAATTTTGGATTATGGTCCAATTAAGGTTCCTATGGGCCAATAAGATCAATCCATGTGTGGGGAGAAGATAAATCCAATTTTGTAAAAGAAGATACCCAAAAATGAGTAAATGCTCACATAAGATGAAGAGTTGACTATGTACAAGGATG
Source organism: Cibotium barometz (assembly GCF_041138505.1). Taxonomy (NCBI): domain Eukaryota; kingdom Viridiplantae; phylum Streptophyta; class Polypodiopsida; order Cyatheales; family Cibotiaceae; genus Cibotium; species Cibotium barometz. Next base: position 41,421,146 of record NC_141067.1, on the reverse strand, counting down.
TAAGGAAGGGGAGTCCCTTCAATGCTCACATAAGATGAAGAGTTGACTATGTACAAGGTTTATTAGTAAGAAACTATGAGTAATATCAAAAATATGAGATATTTTGGGTATAATGATTCCATTTTGACACATATGTAAGGAAGGGGAGGCCCTTCAATGAGGCGCCTACTTCACATGCTTGATTGAGTTTTAAATCTTCAAAAATTGAGATATTTCATCTCTCCTCTCTCCTAATTCAAGTCTAGTTCCAAAAAGTTAGCTTAACTGACCTAAAAATGGTCAAAAATTGACCAAACTGATTTGGAAAATTCTAGAATTAGTTTGTTTGGTTAGGAGCTCAATTTTTTCCTATAACTAGAAGCCTCCCCCTTTGTTGAAAAACAATAGTGTTTTATGCACTGTTACTCTACTCCACCCAAGCCAAGAACTATGAATTTAGTAATAATTCACTAGTTTTTGACATTTTCCTCTTCCAAAGATTGGTTGGCCACTCTTGTTCAAACAAGAGTTGAACCCTCAAACCATCAAGCCAAAGGAAAGCTTTCAAAGTCATTAGTAAGTTGGTGATTCTTCTTTTCACTTACTTTATGGTTTTTATGGCTTTAAATGGTTTTTATGCTTTATGTCTTCTCTAAAAATGTTATACCTCATTACAAAAAGGCAATTCCCTCTCTTTCCTAACAAAACCAACCATTCTCTATTCTAGGTGCATGCTTAATTGATTAATGTCAAGTTTTTATAATGTTTGTTTCAATTAAGTGGAGAAATGTTTACTTTAGGATAATTTCAATACTTTTGGTGCACTTTTAATTAGTTTTAAAGACTTAGAAATTTGAAAAATGGTCAGCCATTCAAAGGAGGTTATGGCAAAATTTTTAGAAATTAGTGAAATAGAATTCATCTTTTATTATTCTAAAAGAGTAATCCTTATGGTTTCTATATTCTAAAGTATCATTTTCATGCATAGGGGTATGCATAAAAGATGATTATTTTATTATAAAAGTGTTACTTTTATCACATTTGAAATTCATGCATAGGGGTATGCATAAAAGATGATTATTTTATTATAAAAGTGTTACTTTTATCATATTTGAAATTCATGCATAGAGGTATGCATAAAGATGATTATTTTATTATAAAAGTGTTACTTTTATCATATTTGAAATTCATGCATAGGGGTATGCATAAAAGATGATTATTTTATTATAAAAGTGTTACTTTTATCATATTTGAAATTCATGCATAGAGGTATGCATAAAGATGATTATTTTATTGTAAAAGTGTTACTTTAATTATATTTAAAATTCATGCATAGGGGTATGCATAAAAGATGATTATTTTATTATAAAAGTGTTACTTTTATCATATTTAAAATTCATGCATAGAGGTATGCATAAAGATGATTATTTTATTGTAAAAGTGTTACTTTTATCATATTTGAAATTCATGCATAGGGGTATGCATAAAAGATTATTATTTTATTATAAAAGTGTTACTTTTATTTTATTTAAAATTCATGCATAGAGGTATGCATAAAGTTGATTATTTTATTGTAAAAGTGTTACTTTTATCATATTTGAAATTCATGCATAGGGGTATGCATAAAAGATGATTATTTTATTATAAAAGTGTTACTTTTATCATATTTGAAATTCATGCATAGGGGTATGCATAAAAGATGATTATTTTATTATAAAAGTGTTACTTTTATCAAAATTGAATTTCATGCATAGAGATATGCATTAAAAAAATTATTTTATTGTAAAAATGTTCTTTAAAAAAATGATTATTTTATTGTAAAGGTGTTACTTTTATCATAATTGAATTTCATGTATAGAGGTATGCATAAAAAAATGATTATTTTATTGTAAAAATGTTCTTTAAAAAATGATTATTTTATTGTAAAAGTGTTACTTTTATCATATTGAATTTCATACATAGAGGTATGCAAAAAAAAAAGATTATTTTATTCTAAATATGTTACTAAAAAAATGATTATTTTATTGTAAAAGTGTTACTTTTATTACATTTGAATTTCATGCATAGAGGTATGCATAAAGATGATTATTTTATTGTAAAAGTGTTACTTTTATCATAATTGAAATTCATGCATAGAGGTTTGCATAAAGATGATTATTTTATTGTAAAAGTGTTGCTTTTATCATATTTGAAATTCATGCATATAGGGGTATGCATAAAAGATAATTATTTTATTATAAAAGTGTTACTTTTATCATATTTGAAATTCATGCATAGGGGTATGCATAAAAGATGATTATTTTATTATAAAAGTGTTACTTTTATCATATTTGAATTTCATGCATAGAGGTATGCATAAAAGATGATTATTTTATTGTAAAAATATTACTTTTATCATATTTGGATTTCATGCATAGAGGTACGCATAAAAGATAGTTTTATATTAAAAGTGTGATTTTCATCCTAAATGGATTTTATGCATATATTAGATGCATAAGAGAAATTCTTTTATTCTAAAAGTGTAATTCCTACTAAATTGAATTTATGCATAGGAAGATGCATAAAAGATTGATTCAAAAGTGTCATTCTCATTTAAAATGAATTTATGCATAGGAAGATGCATAAAAGATTGATTTTTATTTCGAAAGTGTTATTCTCTTTAAAATGAAATTTATGCATAAATAGATGCGTAAAGAAATCTTATATCAAATATAAGAATTCTCTTGTATTCTATAAATAGATATTGAGATGTGATAAGATGTGATAAGATGCATATGGGAAGTGATAGGATGTGATAAGAGGTGTATGAGATGTGATAAGATGCGTATGGGAAGTGATAGGATGTGATAAGAGGTGTATGAGATGTGATAAGATGCGTATGGGAAGTGATAGGATGTGATAAGAGGTGTATGAGATGTGATTAAATGAGATAAGATGCATATGGGAAGTGACAGGATGTGATAAGAGGTGTATGAGATGTGATAGGATGTGATAAGATGTGTATGAGATGTGATAAGATATGATAAGAGGTGTATGAGATGTGATAGGATGTGCTAAGGAGAGTTAGGATGTGATAAGATGTGTACGGGATGAAGTAAAGAGTGTATCTGATGGGATAAGATGTATATGGGTTGTAATAGGGCGAGAATGGATGTGATGTGGATGTATGAATGTAGATATGGATGTGAATGTGAATGTGGATGTGTATGTATGGATGTATAGATGTGGATGTGAATGTAGATACGGATGTGGATGTATGTATGTATGTGGATGTGGATGTATGAATGAGGATGGAAAATGGATGTATGCAGGTAGATGTGGATGTATGGATGTGAATGTGAATGTGGATGTGGATGTGGATGTATGGATGTAGATACGGATGTGGATGTATGTATGTGAATGTGGATGTATGAATGAGGATGTGAAAATGGATGTATGCATGTAGATGTGGATGTATGGATGTAAATGTGGATGTGGATGTGGATGTATGGATGTGGAGATGGATGTGTATGTATGAATGCGGATATGGGATTGGATGTATGATGTGGATGTACGAACATGGATATGTATGTAGAATAATGAATGTGAATGTGTATGTGAAATAATATGTCGTCGATATGAGTAAATGGATGAGAATGAGAGTACATATTGAATGGAATGTGGAATAAATAATGTGGACTGAGGAGGGATAATGTGGAAAGACGAGAGTTTGATATAGAAACTGTATTTTGTGACTGTTTGTAAATGATTGTTTTATGTCAAGAATGCTAAGGAAGCATTTTGACCGTCTTATGGATTAAAGTCATGGAGACCTAACTGATAAAGTTGCAACGGCTGACGGAGAGTCAATGGAGGACGTCTCGCATAGCAAGGTCGACCGAGGTCTTGACCAGCCTTGGTTCGATTTAAATGGTGAGCTTCCGGTACGGTGGATGAGGGACCAAGGAAGCGGCCTATGAGTGAAGCGCTAGGTCACCTGCGAAGGATCCTAGAGGGTGCTGACCATACGGTGCTCGGGCTCTGGGTCGCCGAAGATACCCACACGTGCATCGTGGAAGATATTGGAACAAGGAGTAAGAGTTGTTTACTGAAACCGGGCATGGATCTGGTTGATTGACCTTGCCGGTCCTCAACGGAGGAGTCCATGGCTCTCTTATATGGATCTCTTGATTGATCTTGCTGATCTTCAACAAGGATTCCATCTTGATTTTTATATGTGAGAATATTGTCGGGTATTATGAGCTAGGAACTATTGAAAAGGCCCCTAAGTGAACAGGTGGTGAGCGTTCTGGTTGCCAATGATGCCATAAGTACACCGATGAATGAATGATTAAAAATATGGATTCAACCAGAGATTTTGAGGATAGTGATCAATGAAATAATGGTTTCATTAAAGGATTGTTTAAAGTTAGCTAATGCTGAGAAAAAGGCAATTTCATATTGGGTGCGTAAGTGGTGTGACTAGTTTTAAGTTTGCATGAATTTCCGGCTAGGGGGCCTGGCAACTCTTTTCCCTGGTACTCGGGACAAAACCTAACCAAATTCCAAATTGGATCCCATCACTCAGTGGTTGGGAGGTTGGCTAACCCATGGGACTGGATTGGACTGATGGATCCGTAAAACGAGACTCAATTTCTATTATTACGATAGATAAAGTAAATCTCGGATAGTAATTGTTCTATGGATAGGAATCAACGGCTGTGCCGATGGGGAAAAAAGCATTGATCCCAATGATCCAAGTGCAAGTTTCTTTTTTGATCTGACCGAGTATCTTTATAGGTGCACTCGAATCAGCTTGATCAGTAATAGTCTTGACTACGTTAGAGTAAAGAGTTATCCTGGTGGGATCGCCCGTTCTTTCCGGGTAAAGGGAGTTTTTCCGGGTTCGGTTTTGGAAAAACCGACGGATTAGTCTCTTGTTCGGATATCCATAGGCGAGGTCCCGAGTGTGGGACCCTGTTTCGTACAAGACATGCTACTTTCATTGCTAGCACCTGAATCCGTTGCGTGGTGGGTACAGGGATCTCACAAGTTGGATGCATATATCCGATCGATCAAGCAACATGGTTGTCCCCAATCGTAATAGCACTGCTCAAGAAAAACCAAAAGTTTAGGGTCTGAATAGATTACCGGAAATTGAATGCACCAACCATCTCAGATCCTTTTCCTTTGCCGTTCATAGATTCCATGCTTGATGCTATAGCCGACCATGAGATGTATTCATTCCTAGATGGGTTTGGTGGATGTATTCAAGTGGAAGATCGGGAGAAAATAGCATTCATCACAGAATGGGGAGATTTTGCATCAAATGTCATGACTTTTGGCCTCAAGAATGCTCCCGCTACATTTCAACACATGGTCTAAGAAAATTTTGTTGATTTCGTGACCACCTTTATGAGAGTATTCATTGATGAATTCAGTGTTTTTGGAAAAACATCTCAAAATTTGATGCATCTACAACTATGCTTGGCCAAATGCAGACTCTCCAGATTAAGCAGCCTGAATCCAGCCAAATGTGCCTTCGCTATCCAAAGTGAAATGCCACTACGCCACATCATTTCTAAGGAACGAATAGCAATCCACTCGGCCAAGGTCAAGGTGATCCGGAAGAGCCCCAACTCCAACAAATGAGAAAGAGCTCGAAACCTACCCTTTTATGTCTTTGTGGATGCCTTTGATGTCGCCAATTGGCAGTGCACTAATGCAAGAGGCCGAGAAGAAATGGTTTCGGCCTATATACTATGCGAGTTGAAGGCTCTCTAATGCTAAGCGCAACTACTCAACCACACATAGAGAAGTCCTTTGCATGATCTACTCAGTAACCAAGTTTTGGCACTACCTATTGGGTAATAAATTTACCTTTCATGTGGATCACTTTTCCCTATTGTATTTGGTAGATAAGCAGAGTCTAGCAGGAAAGCTAGCCAGATGGATACTAATAACCCAAGAATTTGAGTTCACAATAGTGCAAACCCCAAGTGCCAATCATTCAAATGTAGATTATTTATCCTCCCGGCTTGGGGAAGCCCCAACCTGAGTAGTAAATGACCTATCCGATGCTAAGCTATTCACAACTGACACAATCATCCCCATCCCCCCAGAAATGCTAACATTTGTTGTCATAGGTTTGATGGAGGATAATCTTTATAGAGATGAGAAGAAGCATATTGCAATCCGCACAGCTGGCACTTCCAAGTCATAGATAGCAGGCCAACTATACAAGAAAGGGATAAACCAAATCCTCTAGAGGTGTATCTCACCACATGAGCAGGACACTTTCCTCAAAGAAGCTCACCAAGGAATCAGTGAAGGGCACTTCGCCGGACAAATCACCGGGAGGAAAATCCTCCAAGAAGGTCTCCAATGACCAACAGTACTTGGTGATGCATACAGATGGGCTAAACAATGTGACATATGACAACGTCTTGGCCAGCCAGATGATGGAGACAGGATGCCACACAACCCAATACTTCCCTTAGAACCATTCCAGAAATAGGGCCTTGACTTTGAAGGTCCATTTAAGCCCCCGGGCCATTTTACCAGTCATAAGTATATCCTAGTAGCAACAAACTACAACACCAAATGGGTAGAACCCTGTGCTCTCCAAGATAACACAACACAATCAATTGCCAAATTCTTGTATGAGATGATAATCACTCATTTAAGATGCCCGATCGAGTTGATCAGTGTGACCAAGGCAAGCACTTTATCAATGATGTCAACAAAGAATTAGTCACCCAACATCTCATCATTCATAAACGCTCCACAATATACTATTCACAAGCCAATGGTCAAGCTGAATCGACCAACAAAATCCTCAAGAAGATTCTCACAAAGTTGTTCAATCAAAATCAGAATGACTGGTAGGAAAAGCTTTATTCAGCTTTATGGGCATTCCGCACAACCTACAAGATTTCGACTAGAATGACACCATTCAAACTAATTTATGGCACTGAGGCAGTCGAACCAATGGAATTCCTAGTGCCAAGTCTCCGCATCACCATTGTAGAAAAGTTAAGACCACAAGAGTCTCTTCAGCAGCATCGCCTGGACGAGCTCCTTGCACTGGACGAAGCTCCCTTCAAGAGTTTCTATGTCACCCCACAGTTGTCTAGAAAAGAAGGAAGAAATGGGTCGACCGCCACTCAAGCTTTTGATATTCAAGGAAGAAGATATGGTCCTCTTATTTTAGTCTCACATGGGTCCACATTTTGGAAAATTGAAGCTCTGAGGGACATGACCGTTCTGAATCATCTAAAAGTTCTATGATAGCACTTTCCTTCTCGGCATGCTCAACGACACAATTCTAGAAGCGAGTCTCTAGCTACCGCATGTGACCCTACCATGCATCGATGCTCTTGAATCCCTTCATTAAGGCAATAGAACCAACAATCCACTACCTGAGCATCCATCACCATCATGACAGCGACCCTCTCCAAACAATCATGAAAGATTTTCCTCAAGTGCTTAGCGACAAGACGCAGTCTCATCAAGAATTTTCAACCGTTGCATGCCAATGCTACATGGTAACTCTTAAACCCCCCAAAAAAAAAATCCAACTAATCTTTGTGTATTTATCTATTTGCATGCAGAACCCCTTCTTGCCCCAAGCCATAACCCTTTGCCTGTAGTGACCTTCAACACTTTCTCTCTCCTTACACATGCTTTTCACATAGCCATGAAGAAAACCATATATCTGACCAAAGACCAACTTCTAACCCTAGAAAATCCAACCCCCATGTCCAAAACTGAAGAACAACCCGTCTATACATCCACAACCCATGACGTACAACACACTCCCAAAACCCAACATCCCCTAGTTCCTTCTTATGTCTCTGTTTACACAAGCTGAAGTTACCATCACCTTGAAAAGGAAGCCACCATCTACGAACGGATGTGTCTAGACATGGAAAGAGTGCCATGCATTAGCCATGAAAACTTGGGCTTAAGATCCAAGAAGATGTAATAGATATATGTCAAAAGATGATAAAAGGTATAACGACATAGACCAAGATCACTTTTACAGTGCCTGACCATTTCTCATGGCTAATAAATATGTCCATGCTCGCAAATCTATGCTCAAGGGACCCATTTAAAGAGTGCCATGAATTAGCCATGAAAACTTGGGCATAAGCTCCAAGAAGATGTTATAGATATACGTCAAAAGATGATAAAAGGTATAATAGCATAGACCAAGATCATTTATATAGTGCCTCACCATTTCTCTCGGCTCATGAATATGTCCATGTGCCTCGGTCCATACCATACATGTGCCTAGGCCCATACCCATACATGTGCATGTGCATATATAATTGTTTCATTTAGTTTTATTATTACTTGTATGCAGATTCATTCTAGGTTATCTCGTGTTTTCTGGAGTGAAGCTCTCTTGACAGTAGTCTTTGTTCAGAATCATCTTCCTACTACTGCTCCTTCTGGTAAGATACCCATCATAGCATGGACAGGTGAAATTCCTTCTGTATCTCATTTTCGAACCTTTGGTGGATGTATTGCTTATATTCATGTTCCTAAAGAAACACGATCAAAGCTTGATGCTCCTGGGCTTAAAGTTATTTTTATTGGGTATTATGACACTTCCAAAGGCTACAAATTCTATGACCCGTCCTCCAAGAAAGTGCTTGTGAATTGTAAGATTCCTCCCCCAACCCCTTTTTGATGTCTAGTATCTTCCCCTGTAATCAACCCTCTTCAAAAATATAAAGACCCTGTTGCTAACTATTTTAGCCTAGAGAGAGAGAAAAATTATTCTAGAGAGAGAATATTTAAATTTTGAATATTTTTGGATAGAAAAATATCTCTTATAATTCAGATGAGTTCCCCTGAAACAGAAATTCAAAAAGAATTTTCCAATGTGCAATTGGAATTAATTGGAAATAGGTATAAAGAACCTTAGTCTAAGGGTCTAGATTTTCAGAAATCTTTAGACTATGGTCCAATTAAGGTTCCTATGGACCAATAGCATCAATCCATGTGTAGGGAGGAGATAAATCCAACTTGTAAAAAGAAAATACCCAAAAATGAGTAAATGCTCACATGAGGTGAAGAGTTGAAAATGTACAAGGTTTATTAGTAAAAAATTATGAGCAATATTAAAAGTATGACATATGTAAGGAAGAGGAGTTCTTTAAAGGAGGTGCATATTTCACATAAGATGAAGAGTTGAAAATGTACAAGGTTTATTAGTAAAAAATTATGAGCAATATTAAAAGTATGACATATGTAAGGAAGAGGAGTTCTTTAAAGGAGGTGCATATTTCACATAAGATGAAGAGTTGAAAATGTACAAGGTTTATTAGTAAAAAATTATGAGCAATATTAAAAGTATGACATATGTAAGGAAGGGGAGTTCTTTAAAGGAGGTGCATATTTCACATAAGATGAAGAGTTGAAAATGTACAAGGTTTATTAGTAAAAAACTATGAGCAATATTAAAAATATGACATATGTAAGGAAGGGGAGTTCTTTAAAGGAGGTGCATATTTTACATGCTTGAATGAGTTTTAAACTCATAAAAATTGAGATATTTCATCTCTCCTCTCTCCTCATTCAAGTCTAGTTCCAAAAAGTTAGCTTAACTGACCTAAAAATGGTCAAATATTGACCAAACTGATTTAGAAAATTCTAGAATCAGTTTGTTTGGTTAGGAGCTCAATTTTTCCTATAAATAGAAGCCTCATCCTTGTTGAAAAATATATAGTGTTTATGCATCGTTACTCTACTCCACCTAAGCCAAGAACTGTGAATTCATTTAATAATTCACTAGTTTTTGGAGCTTCCCTCTTTCTTCAATCCCCATTAGTGGCTCCATCAACATACTTAACCAATTGATTGGTTGGGGGCCTCTACCGTGAACAAAGAATCAAGCAAGTTGTAAGGTAATTAGTGAATATTCATCTTTCTATAATTCCTCAATGTTTCTCTCTTCTCAACCCCTCTCAAGCTTGAGAAGTTTAATTGGTATGGTTTTTTTTAAATGCTATTGAAGTTTGAATAGTAGTGAAGAGTTACATAATTTAATAAATGCTATTGAAGTTAATTTTCATTTATGTTTAAATTCTAATGATTCTTATGTAAATTCTCTCTCTCACTCAAGAAATGGTCATACTCATGACCCATTCTCAATCCAAATCAAGCTTTTCATAAAGCTTTTCCTTAACCCAAGATTAAGCTATGCTTGAGGCCAAATTAATGGCTTTTTCTTATGCTTTTAGTTTATGTATATTGATGATTCAATCCATTATGGATTAAGGATCCAATTAGAGAATCATTTTAATTATTTCCTTAATGATAAGCTTTATCCCTTAGAAAAATTGAGATTTATCAGTCATAGCAGCGGAGCTATGGCAAAATTTTTATAAAAATTATGCATAAAAAATTTTCATTCAAAGCATAAAAAGAGGACTTCCTACCATATTCTAGGAATCATCATCCTAGATTAATTGAAAGAATTTCATTATAATCATGGAGAAATTGAGTTTTAATATTATGCATAAAGGATAAATTTTTATATCAAAAGTGTTATTTTTACCATTTTTATTTTCATGCATAGAAGTATGCATAATGGATAAATTTTTATATCAAAAGTGTTACTTTTATCATTTTTTCTTTCATGCATAGAAGTATGCATAAAGGATAAATTTTTATATCAAAAGTGTTATTTTTACCATTTTTATTTTCATGCATAGAAGTATGCATAATGGATAAATTTTTATATCAAAAGTGTTACTTTTATCATTTTTATTTCATACATAAAAGTATGCATAAAAGAAAATTTTTATATCAAAAGTGTTACTTTTATCATTTTTAATTTTCATGCATAGAAGTATGCATAAAGGAAAATTTTTGTATCAAAAGTGTTACTTTTATCATTTTTAATTTTCATACATAGAAGTATGCATAAAGGAAAAATTTTTATATCAAAAGTGTTACTTTTATCATATTGGATTTCATGCATATAGGTATGCATAAAAGATATTCTTTTTATACTAAAAGTATGATTTTCCTCATAAATGGATTTTATGCTTAACTTAGATGCATAAGAGAAATTCTTTTATTCTAAAAGTATAATTCCCTACCAAATTGAAATCATGCATAAGAAGATGCATAAAAGATTGATTTTAATTTCGAAAGTGTTAGTCTCCCTAAATGGAATTTATGTATAAATAAATGTGTAGAGAAATCTTATATCAAATAAAAGAATTCTTTTTTTTTTTAAAGATATGAAATGTGATAAGATGTGATAAGAGGTGTATGAGATGTGATAAGAATTGATAAGATACGTATGGAAAGTGATAGGATGTGATAAGAGGTGTGATAAGAGGTGATAAGATGCTTATGAAATAAGTTAGGATGTGATAAGATGAATTAAGATGTGTATGGGGGGATGAGGTAAGAAGTGTATGTGACAGGATAAGATGTATATGGGTTGTGATAGGGCGAGAATGGATGTGATGTAAAAGATTAGATGTGAAGGTATATGGGGTTATATAAATGGGAATGTGAAAATGGATGTATGTATGTGGATGTGTGAATATGGAGATGGGAGTGTGGATGTATGAACATGAAAATGGATATATGCATGAAGATGTATATGCATAGATGTAAATGTGGATGTAGATGTGGATGTATAGATGTGAATGGATGTGGATGTATAGATGTGAATGGAAATGTGGATGTGGATGTATGTGAATGTGGATGTAGATGTGGATGTATAGATGTGAATGTGGATGTATGTATGTATGTGGATGTAGATGTGGATGTATAGATGTGAATGGGAATGGGGATGTGGATGTATGTGAATGTGAATGTAGATGTGGATGTATGTGAATGTGAATGTAGATGTGAATGTGGAATGTGGATGTATAGATGTGGATGTATGGGAATGTGGATGTGGATGTATGTGAATGTGAATGTAGATGTGGATGTATAGATGTGAATGTGGAATGTGGATGTGGATGTATGTATGTATGTGGATGTAGATGTGGATGTATGGATGTGTATGTATGAATGTGGATATGGGATGTGGATGTATAAATGAGGATGTGAAAATGGAGGTAAGCATGTAGATGTGGATGCATGTATGTGAATGTGAATGTAGATGTGAATGTGGAATGTGGATGTATAGATGTGGATGTATGGGAATGTGGATGTGGATGTATGTGAATGTGAATGTAGATGTGAATGTGGAATGTGGATGTATAGATGTGGATGTATGGGAATGTGGATGTGGATGTATGTGAATGTGAATGTAGATGTGGATGTATAGATGTGAATGTGGAATGTGGATGTGGATGTATGTATGTATGTGGATGTAGATGTGGATGTATGGATGTGTATGTATGAATGTGGATATGGGATGTGGATGTATAAATGAGGATGTGAAAATGGAGGTAAGCATGTAGATGTGGATGCATGGATGTGAATGTGGATGTGGATGTGGATGTGGATATGGATGTGTATGTATGAATGTGGATATGGGATGTGGATGTATAAATGAGGATGTGAAAATGGAGATAAGCATGTAGATGTGGATGTATGGATGTGAATGTGGATGTGGATGTGGATATGGATGTGAATATATGATATGTGATGTGAAGGAATCTGAAGTGAAGAGATGGAAAAAGAGGTGATTGGATGAGTACACATATACATGGAATGTGGAATAAGTAATGTGGATTAATGAGGGATAATGTGGAAAAATGAGACTTAATATAGAAACTGTATTTGTAAACTGTTTGTAAATGCTGTTTGTAAATGGCTGTTTTATGTCAAGAATGCTGGGGAAGCATTTTGACCGTCTTGTGATTAAGGTCGTGGAGACCTAACTGATAAAGTTGCAACTGCTGACAGAGAGTCAATGGAGGACGTCTCGCGTAGCAAGGTCGACCGCGGTCTTGACCAGCCTCGGTTCGATTAAAATGGTGAGCTTCCGGTACGGTGGATGAGGGACCAAGGAAGCGGCCTATGAGTGAAGCGCTAGGTCACCTGCGAAGGATCCTATAGGGTGCTGACCATACGGTGCTCGGGCTCTGGGTCGCCTAGGATACCCACGCGTGCGTCGAGGAAGATATTGGAACAAGGAGCAAGAGTTGTTTTGTGAAACCGGGCATGGATCTGGTTGACTGACCTTGCTGGTCCTCAACGGATGAGTCCATGGCTCTTTTATATGGATCTGTTGGTTGATCTTGCTGATCTTCAACGAGAGTCCATCTTGATAAGTGATTATATTGCCGAGTATTATGGGCTAGGAACTATGGAAACGGCCTCTGTGTGGACAGGTGGTGAGCGTTCTAGTTGCCAATGATGCCATAGATACTCTGATGAAGGAATGATGGGAAATTTTGAATCAACTGGATAAATTGGGAGATTGTGATCAGTGGTACTATGGTTTCATTAAAGGATTGTTTTAAAGTTAGCTGATGCTAAGAAAAAGGCAATTTTCATATTGGGTGTGTAAGTGGTGTGGCTAGTTTTATGTTTGCATGAAATTCCGGCTAGGGGGCCTTGGAACTCTTTTCCTTGGTACCCGGGACAAAACCTAACCAAATTCCAAATTGGATCCCATCACTACAGTGGTTGGGCGGTTGGCTAACCCATGGGATCGGATGGGGTTAGGCTGGACTGATGGATCCGTAAACCGAGACTCAAATTCTGTTATTACGATAGATGAAGTAAGTCCCGGATAGTAATTGTTCTATGGATAGGAATCAACGGCTGTGCCTCTTGATGGGGAAAAAAGCGTTGATCCCAATGATCCAAGTGCAAGTTTCTTCCTTGATCTGACCGAGTATCTTTATAGGTGCAGTTGGATCAGCGTGATCAGTAATGATCTTGACTACGTTAGAGTAAAAAAATTATCCTGGTGGAATCGCCCGTGCTTTCCGGGTAAGGGAAGTTTTTTCCGGGTTCGGTTTTGGAAAAACCGACGGATTAGTCTCTTGTCCGGATATCCGTGGACGAGGCCCCGAATGTGGGACCCCTGTCCCGTGCGAGAAGTGCTACTTCTGCTGCTAGTACCCGAATCCGTTGCTCGGTGGGAACAGGGGGATCTCACAGTTGGTATCAGAGCGAATTGGTTAATAAAGATCAACTGAGAAGACAAATATGTCAAAAATTTATGTAGAAACACAAAAAGGTTGTAATTGTGTGATATAATTCATACAATTTGATATTCAAACTGAAATTCGTAATTTGGTAATTGGGTCTTCAGATAGAAGTACCGCAATTATATAGAATCCCTGACTTGCTTGAGGCCTAGACATGATGGTATTTACCTTATAATTCCAAGAGCCACGACTACCCGTATATACCGAGAGTATACTGCAGCTCTTTACTGACAATATATACGAGTAAATCTAAGACTTGAAATTATAAGCGTTAATGCTATCCAGATGATGAATTTGAATGTGGTTGATATGATTTTTAATTCTGTTTGAGAATTGATGAATTGAATTGGATTCTGATTGAAAATTCTGATTGAAAAATGATGATTTCTGAAATTAGTTGAAATATAAAAATCTGAACAAAACCATAATGAGGATGAATGGGACGAGTCCCAGTGATGATATTCATAACTGGAATGATGATAATGAATTCAGCAAATCACTATGAGATTAGTTGGTTGTGCTGTCAAATTGTTACTGTTAACACTTGATCAGTAGATCAAGTTAAGGGATGACAAATTGAGAACTTGCTTGACTGAAATTCCCGTGGAGGAATGTTCAGAAGGAAATTTTTCGGTCTAATGGACCATTATCATGTTAAAGATATGAATGATATGATCTGAATATTAATGATGAGTTCTATATAAGGGATATTTATCCCAGTGTTCTGTTGGGTTGACCAGAATATAAGGAACCCCAAAATAAAATTGGATGTTAAGAAAAAGAGTTGTCCTCTACCTTGCGAGATGAGGACATCTCGCACTTTTTAAGTGGGGTAGAATGTAAGATTGCTCCCCAGCCTTCGAGGTATACAGGAGTAAGAATCTCCCTTTCTGATCTTATAATTATTCCCTCTCTAAAATAAAAGAAAGTTCTGTTTAACAAAGGAAGACCCTTTTCCTAGAATACTTCTCAAGAGTCCCACCTATTTTAAGGATTCAGAACAATGAGTTCAGAAGTGAGAATCGATGTTTTGGATATCAAGGTTTTGGTCTTCATTCGAGTACGGCCCAAAAGAAGTTCTTTATCTCTTGGGGAGTATATGAAGTTATCCCCCAGATATTGTGAGCCTTATATCTGAATTCAATGAAAGTAGGTGACTTAGCCTACAAGCTTCTTTTATCTCTTCATCTCAAAATTCTTAATGCCTTCTATAGAAAAATGTGTCAAACCCAAATCATGGAAAGACGGTAAAACTTCAGTGGCAAGTTACCGTTGGCTTCTAAGTTACGCTAGCTCCTTCCTTTATATAAGTCGTAACTTTTACTTGTCGCTCACAGTAATCTTACTTCCATCGATCTCCTTTCTTTCTTAATCTCCTTCATGGCTTGGCAACAAGAACTAGTTTTATCCATAATGATTCCTCACCTTCAAGACGCAAGTGAATCTGTGAAGAAGGATTTTATAGAGCAGTATGAGCGCTCACTTTTCCCTCACTTGGGAACTTCTGTAGCGCAAACCAAATGGCGGACCTATCAAAACATAACTAGGGTAACACCCTGGGGTCAGCAGCACTTTCGTAACAATGTCCGCTTGGCCATGGTTATTGAAGCTTTGGGTTTGGGTCCCCGATACTACTGCGTCATGAGATCAAGGCATCCTGGGTTTTCTGAGCGGGTCTTCTTACTGGCGTGTTTTCTTCCTCATGAGAAGATATGCCTTTATCCCGTTTTTGGCTTGCCTCTCAGAGGTCCTTTTGTTAGCACACCTCATACCACTGAGATAGGCGCAGCAATAACCCACAGAATCATTCCCATAGATGAGTTACCTTATACTTGTGCAGCTTGTGAGGACTGCTTTTGTGACCATATGATGGACGGGCTTATGGAAGTGTAAAGAGTTCCTCTATCTTTACTGTATAAGTTCCGAGAATGAATAAAGTTTAAATCTTGTTCGTATTTTGAATCTTGCTCTCTTTAAGACTTATCTTGGTGGTTAATCTTGATTAAATTTTTTTTCTAAGTCTCATATTCGTGAATCTTGCGAAATTATCACAAGTTTCGAGATGAGGACATCTCGCGTTTTTTAAGTGGGGTAGAATGTAAGATTCCTCCCCCAACCCCTTTTTGATGTCTAGTATCTTCCCCTGTAATCAACCCTCTTCAAAAATATAAAGACCCTGTTGCTAACTATTTTAGCCTAGAGAGAGAGAAAAATTATTCTAGAGAGAGAATATTTAAATTTTGAATATTTTTGGATAGAAAAATATCTCTTATAATTCAGATGAGTTCCCCTGAAACAGAAATTCAAAAAGAATTTTCCAATGTGCAATTGGAATTAATTGGAAATAGGTATAAAGAACCTTAGTCTAAGGGTCTAGATTTTCAGAAATCTTTAGACTATGGTCCAATTAAGGTTCCTATGGACCAATAGCATCAATCCATGTGTAGGGAGGAGATAAATCCAACTTGTAAAAAGAAAATACCCAAAAATGAGTAAATGCTCACATGAGGTGAAGAGTTGAAAATGTACAAGGTTTATTAGTAAAAAATTATGAGCAATATTAAAAGTATGACATATGTAAGGAAGAGGAGTTCTTTAAAGGAGGTGCATATTTCACATAAGATGAAGAGTTGAAAATGTACAAGGTTTATTAGTAAAAAATTATGAGCAATATTAAAAGTATGACATATGTAAGGAAGAGGAGTTCTTTAAAGGAGGTGCATATTTCACATAAGATGAAGAGTTGAAAATGTACAAGGTTTATTAGTAAAAAATTATGAGCAATATTAAAAGTATGACATATGTAAGGAAGGGGAGTTCTTTAAAGGAGGTGCATATTTCACATAAGATGAAGAGTTGAAAATGTACAAGGTTTATTAGTAAAAAACTATGAGCAATATTAAAAATATGACATATGTAAGGAAGGGGAGTTCTTTAAAGGAGGTGCATATTTTACATGCTTGAATGAGTTTTAAACTCATAAAAATTGAGATATTTCATCTCTCCTCTCTCCTCATTCAAGTCTAGTTCCAAAAAGTTAGCTTAACTGACCTAAAAATGGTCAAATATTGACCAAACTGATTTAGAAAATTCTAGAATCAGTTTGTTTGGTTAGGAGCTCAATTTTTCCTATAAATAGAAGCCTCATCCTTGTTGAAAAATATATAGTGTTTATGCATCGTTACTCTACTCCACCTAAGCCAAGAACTGTGAATTCATTTAATAATTCACTAGTTTTTGGAGCTTCCCTCTTTCTTCAATCCCCATTAGTGGCTCCATCAACATACTTAACCAATTGATTGGTTGGGGGCCTCTACCGTGAACAAAGAATCAAGCAAGTTGTAAGGTAATTAGTGAATATTCATCTTTCTATAATTCCTCAATGTTTCTCTCTTCTCAACCCCTCTCAAGCTTGAGAAGTTTAATTGGTATGGTTTTTTTTAAATGCTATTGAAGTTTGAATAGTAGTGAAGAGTTACATAATTTAATAAATGCTATTGAAGTTAATTTTCATTTATGTTTAAATTCTAATGATTCTTATGTAAATTCTCTCTCTCACTCAAGAAATGGTCATACTCATGACCCATTCTCAATCCAAATCAAGCTTTTCATAAAGCTTTTCCTTAACCCAAGATTAAGCTATGCTTGAGGCCAAATTAATGGCTTTTTCTTATGCTTTTAGTTTATGTATATTGATGATTCAATCCATTATGGATTAAGGATCCAATTAGAGAATCATTTTAATTATTTCCTTAATGATAAGCTTTATCCCTTAGAAAAATTGAGATTTATCAGTCATAGCAGCGGAGCTATGGCAAAATTTTTATAAAAATTATGCATAAAAAATTTTCATTCAAAGCATAAAAAGAGGACTTCCTACCATATTCTAGGAATCATCATCCTAGATTAATTGAAAGAATTTCATTATAATCATGGAGAAATTGAGTTTTAATATTATGCATAAAGGATAAATTTTTATATCAAAAGTGTTATTTTTACCATTTTTATTTTCATGCATAGAAGTATGCATAATGGATAAATTTTTATATCAAAAGTGTTACTTTTATCATTTTTTCTTTCATGCATAGAAGTATGCATAAAGGATAAATTTTTATATCAAAAGTGTTATTTTTACCATTTTTATTTTCATGCATAGAAGTATGCATAATGGATAAATTTTTATATCAAAAGTGTTACTTTTATCATTTTTATTTCATACATAAAAGTATGCATAAAAGAAAATTTTTATATCAAAAGTGTTACTTTTATCATTTTTAATTTTCATGCATAGAAGTATGCATAAAGGAAAATTTTTGTATCAAAAGTGTTACTTTTATCATTTTTAATTTTCATACATAGAAGTATGCATAAAGGAAAAATTTTTATATCAAAAGTGTTACTTTTATCATATTGGATTTCATGCATATAGGTATGCATAAAAGATATTCTTTTTATACTAAAAGTATGATTTTCCTCATAAATGGATTTTATGCTTAACTTAGATGCATAAGAGAAATTCTTTTATTCTAAAAGTATAATTCCCTACCAAATTGAAATCATGCATAAGAAGATGCATAAAAGATTGATTTTAATTTCGAAAGTGTTAGTCTCCCTAAATGGAATTTATGTATAAATAAATGTGTAGAGAAATCTTATATCAAATAAAAGAATTCTTTTTTTTTTTAAAGATATGAAATGTGATAAGATGTGATAAGAGGTGTATGAGATGTGATAAGAATTGATAAGATACGTATGGAAAGTGATAGGATGTGATAAGAGGTGTGATAAGAGGTGATAAGATGCTTATGAAATAAGTTAGGATGTGATAAGATGAATTAAGATGTGTATGGGGGGATGAGGTAAGAAGTGTATGTGACAGGATAAGATGTATATGGGTTGTGATAGGGCGAGAATGGATGTGATGTAAAAGATTAGATGTGAAGGTATATGGGGTTATATAAATGGGAATGTGAAAATGGATGTATGTATGTGGATGTGTGAATATGGAGATGGGAGTGTGGATGTATGAACATGAAAATGGATATATGCATGAAGATGTATATGCATAGATGTAAATGTGGATGTAGATGTGGATGTATAGATGTGAATGGATGTGGATGTATAGATGTGAATGGAAATGTGGATGTGGATGTATGTGAATGTGGATGTAGATGTGGATGTATAGATGTGAATGTGGATGTATGTATGTATGTGGATGTAGATGTGGATGTATAGATGTGAATGGGAATGGGGATGTGGATGTATGTGAATGTGAATGTAGATGTGGATGTATGTGAATGTGAATGTAGATGTGAATGTGGAATGTGGATGTATAGATGTGGATGTATGGGAATGTGGATGTGGATGTATGTGAATGTGAATGTAGATGTGGATGTATAGATGTGAATGTGGAATGTGGATGTGGATGTATGTATGTATGTGGATGTAGATGTGGATGTATGGATGTGTATGTATGAATGTGGATATGGGATGTGGATGTATAAATGAGGATGTGAAAATGGAGGTAAGCATGTAGATGTGGATGCATGTATGTGAATGTGAATGTAGATGTGAATGTGGAATGTGGATGTATAGATGTGGATGTATGGGAATGTGGATGTGGATGTATGTGAATGTGAATGTAGATGTGAATGTGGAATGTGGATGTATAGATGTGGATGTATGGGAATGTGGATGTGGATGTATGTGAATGTGAATGTAGATGTGGATGTATAGATGTGAATGTGGAATGTGGATGTGGATGTATGTATGTATGTGGATGTAGATGTGGATGTATGGATGTGTATGTATGAATGTGGATATGGGATGTGGATGTATAAATGAGGATGTGAAAATGGAGGTAAGCATGTAGATGTGGATGCATGGATGTGAATGTGGATGTGGATGTGGATGTGGATATGGATGTGTATGTATGAATGTGGATATGGGATGTGGATGTATAAATGAGGATGTGAAAATGGAGATAAGCATGTAGATGTGGATGTATGGATGTGAATGTGGATGTGGATGTGGATATGGATGTGAATATATGATATGTGATGTGAAGGAATCTGAAGTGAAGAGATGGAAAAAGAGGTGATTGGATGAGTACACATATACATGGAATGTGGAATAAGTAATGTGGATTAATGAGGGATAATGTGGAAAAATGAGACTTAATATAGAAACTATATTTGTAAACTGTTTGTAAATGCTGTTTGTAAATGGCTGTTTTATGTCAAGAATGCTGGGGAAGCATTTTGACCGTCTTGTGATTAAGGTCGTGGAGACCTAACTGATAAAGTTGCAACTGCTGACAGAGAGTCAATGGAGGACGTCTCGCGTAGCAAGGTCGACCGAGGTCTTGACCAGCCTCGGTTCGATTAAAATGGTGAGCTTCCGGTACGGTGGATGAGGGACCAAGGAAGCGGCCTATGAGTGAAGCGCTAGGTCACCTGCGAAGGATCCTATAGGGTGCTGACCATACGGTGCTCGGGCTCTGGGTCGCCTAGGATACCCACGCGTGCGTCGAGGAAGATATTGGAACAAGGAGCAAGAGTTGTTTTGTGAAACCGGGCATGGATCTGGTTGACTGACCTTGCTGGTCCTCAACGGATGAGTCCATGGCTCTTTTATATGGATCTGTTGGTTGATCTTGCTGATCTTCAACGAGAGTCCATCTTGATAAGTGATTATATTGCCGAGTATTATGGGCTAGGAACTATGGAAACGGCCTCTGTGTGGACAGGTGGTGAGCGTTCTAGTTGCCAATGATGCCATAGATACTCTGATGAAGGAATGATGGGAAATTTTGAATCAACTGGATAAATTGGGAGATTGTGATCAGTGGTACTATGGTTTCATTAAAGGATTGTTTTAAAGTTAGCTGATGCTAAGAAAAAGGCAATTTTCATATTGGGTGTGTAAGTGGTGTGGCTAGTTTTATGTTTGCATGAAATTCCGGCTAGGGGGCCTTGGAACTCTTTTCCTTGGTACCCGGGACAAAACCTAACCAAATTCCAAATTGGATCCCATCACTACAGTGGTTGGGCGGTTGGCTAACCCATGGGATCGGATGGGGTTAGGCTGGACTGATGGATCCGTAAACCGAGACTCAAATTCTGTTATTACGATAGATGAAGTAAGTCCCGGATAGTAATTGTTCTATGGATAGGAATCAACGGCTGTGCCTCTTGATGGGGGAAAAAGCGTTGATCCCAATGATCCAAGTGCAAGTTTCTTCCTTGATCTGACCGAGTATCTTTATAGGTGCAGTTGGATCAGCGTGATCAGTAATGATCTTGACTACGTTAGAGTAAAAAAATTATCCTGGTGGAATCGCCCGTGCTTTCCGGGTAAGGGAAGTTTTTTCCGGGTTCGGTTTTGGAAAAACCGACGGATTAGTCTCTTGTCCGGATATCCGTGGACGAGGCCCCGAATGTGGGACCCCTGTCCCGTGCGAGAAGTGCTACTTCTGCTGCTAGTACCCGAATCCGTTGCTCGGTGGGAACAGGGGGATCTCACATGAATCGTGATGCTATTTTCAATGAACAGCTTATGGGCGGTACATGGTCCATGGATGATTCTGATGATACTAAATCTTTGCTTCAAGCTTTTCCATTCTTGTGTGATGATGAATCTTCTTCTATAGAGCAACTTTCCTCTTCACAACCATCTAAAGAGCAACTTTCCTCTTCACAACCATTGATTCCGAATGCTGTCATTGATGATGTTGACATTTTAATTGATCTGCCTATTGATTTTGAGCATGGTTCTTGTCATGTTTATGATGAAGATTTTGAGGCTAATGTTTTCTCTACTTCTGAAGATCCAGCCACGTACAGTGATTCTATATGTTCTCCACAAAAGGATCAATGGCAAGAGGCTATGGAAGCAGAGTACGATTCTCTTATCTCTAAAGGTACATGGATACTCACTGAGCTGCCTCCTGGCCGTCGTACTGCCATTAAGTGTGAGTGGGTATATACGATAAAATTTAAAGCAGATGGATCCTTCAAGGCACGTTTAGTTGCCAAAGGTTATTCTCAAGTTGCTGGCGTTGATTATCATGAAACCTTTTCACCAGTTGTTCGCATTACTAGTATTCGGGTTTTATTGGCATTTGCTGTTCAATTTGACTTAGAAATTCATCAGGTGGACGTGCGCACAGCTTTCTTGAATGGAGATTTGAATGAAGAAATTTACATGGAACAGCCAGAAGGATTTGTTATTGCAGGTAAGGAAGATCTTGTTGCTCGTCTTCATAGGGCTTTATATGGTCTTAAACAAGCTTCACGAGCCTGGTACATCAAGTTTGATCTTTTTCTTACCTCCCATGGCTTTCTCTCTTGCTCTTCTGATCCCAACTTATTTACCAAACACCAAAATGGTAGTTTTGTAATCCTTGCCCTTTATGCGGATGATACAATCCTTGTTTCCAATGATTTGGGATTTCTACACCAAAGTAAGCAGTTGTTATCTTCGGCATTTGATATGGTGGATCTTGGAGAGCTTCACTCATGTCTTGGCATTCAGATTCAAAGGGATCGCAGCAAAGGTATTTTATTACTTCGACAGTCAAAGTTTATTGAAGATACTATTAAGAAGTTTGGTTTGGAATCTGCACATTCAGCAACAACTACTCCTTGTCTTGCGAGTTCCATGAAAAACACTTCTGATGGTGGTGGCCAGCTTGTTACAAATCAACCATATGCTAATTTGGTTGGATGTCTTCAAGTTGTTTGTTTGAACACTCGTCTCCTCACATTTTGTTTATTGCTAACTATCTTGGGCAACACCTTGCATGTTCTTCTCTTAAGCATTGGTCTTCAGCAAAGCGCGTGTTGAAATACTTGAAAGGCACTGTAGATTATGGTTTGGTTTATCAACGACAATTCACATCCGCGACTCCATTCCATCTCTTTCTCTTTTGGGTTACACAGATGCAGATTGGGCCAGCTCACATTTATCTATGCGATCTACTAGTGGCAATTGTTTCTTCATTAATGGTTGTCTTATTTCTTGGACCAGCAAGAAACAACGTTGTGTTGCAGTTTCTACAACCGAATCTGAATATGTTGCGGCATCACTTGCAGCTCGTGAACTCATTTGGCTTCGACAAGTGTTCACTGTTGACAGATATTGGCCATTCTCCTCTTTCTAGTACACCCTTGCGGTGTGATAATCAGAGTGCTATTAGTCTTGCAAAAGACTATGTCCAACATAACAAGTCAAAACATATTGCTGTGCATTACCATTATGTTCGATACGAAGTACGCAAAGGCACTATCATGATTGAACATTGTCCAAGTGACCAGATGATTGCAGATATTCTTACCAAAGGTCTCAATGAGTCACGCTTCATTCTCTTGTGCTCAGAGCTTGGAGTTGCCTCGGGCTCACTCTTTCTAGATTAGGCTCTTTACTCTTATGGTAGCTTTGTACATATATCATTGTAATCTTCTAGACACCATGCACTTTGCACATTTCACAATTGCACACTATGACCTCTTGGTCCTTTTGTATATTTGTACATAGATGCACAATGCACTTTCACATCATTACTTCTGGTTCATATTTTCACATTTGTATAGGAGCTTGGGTTTTTCCCTTGTACTCCCCAAGGGTTTTTTCATCCATAGCTAGACCCTTGTTTGAGTGGGGGTGTTGGAGCTCTATATATGGCTCACTCTACCTAACTTGGTCTCACCTATATATAGGTATCTTGTCCTCAATATGAATCAGTCTTTGGGAGCGTACATGATGTGTCTCTTGTCTCGTCTCTTTCTCTCTACATTTCAACACTCTTTTCTATTGGCAGTGTGACTACATTGGTCTTATATAGCTCCTCTAGCTGCTCCGCCACTTTGTAGTTCTACTGGAGCTCCTCCCATGGCAACTCTGTGAACTCTTTTAGGCCCATCCTAACCAGCCATTGTGCGTGCTCGTCCACCTCCTTGTATACCATGGATGATAGGGGCTCAAATTCTAGTACCATATCTCCTTCTTTGGGAATATTTTGATGGCTTGAGAAGGTAAGGAAATGAGCAAGGTTTAGTAGGAAGAGAGTTGAGAACACGAAGAGAGTCGAGAACGGTGAGTAGCTTTTTGAAATTGGAAACTAGGCGTTCGACGGACAGGCATTCAGACGTTACCGTGAGGTGCACTCTTCCTAAAGGCCACCATAATTGTGTCATCTTCCCTTGATCTCCCAAGATCTCCCTCATTTTTCGACCATAGATCCCTTCTGCGCTCTTCTCGAGGTCATTAATGGCTTTTACACACCCACGCTCCCCTTTTTGTGGTAGCAACCTCGACTTTCTCGTTTGTGCCATGCTGCTGCCACTTGGCTCCTCGGTATCTATACACACGATTATCACATTTACACATGGTGAATATAATTTTAAATTATTCACATTTTTAAAACCTCTGAAATCTTGTCCTTCTTCATGATCTTGTTCAAACACGGTTCTGGTTCCTCAATCACTTGAGGATTAGGATTTTGATCCTCCTCTAGACACTTCCTTTTTTTAGCATCTTTCCATAGTAGGGCTTTAGCCTATATCCATTTACCAACTTCTTGAGTTTTGCACTATCCAGACTTGCCAGGTCGAATATTCTTGTCCCCAGCTTTCTGACTATTTTGTATGTGCCCGTCCATCTCATTTTAAATTTTCCTAGGTGGGGTCCCATTTTTTATGTGAACAACAGTACTACATCTCCTTCATCAAAGATCTTGAACCTTGTGTTCCTATCCACCTGCAGCTTTCTTCTCTTTTGTACAATGTCTGCTGTGTCCAGGCATTGTGAAGTCTTCTTTCATCAAGTTTTAGGAGCTATTCAATCCTATGCATCTCAAATTCTTCCGGATAAATCCTCTCAGCCACCACTGCTATCCTGAGACTTTGCATTAGGAACTCCATGGGCACTACGACTTCTAGTCCATACACCATACTGAATGGTGTAAGTCCTGTTGCATTCTTATAGGCTTTCCGAAATGCCCATAGTGCTGAGTGTAGTTTTGTATCTTAGTCCTTCATGTTCTTGTTTACTGTCTTGATCACGATTCCGTTGAGGATCTTGTTGGTGGACTCTGCTTGCCCACTGGCATGTGGGTAGTAGACTATTGACTTCTTATGTATTATCATGTGTTTCTCTGTAAATTTCCTCATCACTTCATTGATGAAGTGAGTCCCTTGATCACTGACTATCTCTATGGGGCATCTGAATCTTGTCATTATGATTTCATACATAAACTTTGCTACAGATGGTGCCTTGCAGTCTCTAAGGGCCTTGTCCTCTACCCATTTTGTGAAATAATCAATGGCCACCATGTTATATTTGTTTGTTGTCCTTTGGGAAGCCGGAATGAATGGGTTGATGAAGTCTAGACCCCACTTTTGAAATGGATCGTGGCAGGACTGGATTATGGGGCATTATGTCTCCATCATTTGGTTTCCCCATCCTCTAGCACATGTCACACTCCTTTGAGAGCTTATGCACATCTTTCAACATAGTTGGCCACCACCATAGACATGTGTGGAATATTTTATATCCTATGACTTCTCCAAAAAAATTGCTATTGCTTACACCTAAATGTGCTTCTGCTAACATGGCTTGCTGCTCAAGCTCGGGGACACATCTCTGAAGAATCTAGTCAATGCCCATTTTGTATAGCTCCCCAACCACTACCATAAATGACTTGCTCCAGAGAGACAATTTTCTCCTCTGATCTCTGGTCATGTACTCTGAAAAAGGACAAGTTATACAGGAATTTTAGCATTTCATCATACCAGCTGGGTCTTTCTCCTTCTATGCATTTGGGAAATCAACTTCCACCCCTTCTGGCTCCTCTCTTGTTTCTAGTTGTGATAGGAAGTTTGCCACTACATGCTTGTTTCCTGAGGGGTGTGCCTTATGTTAAATTCAAACTCTTGCAGCAAAAGCATCCATCTAGCCAGCTTTCCTACCAGGTTTGGTTTGTTTATTAAGTATAAGAGAACTTTATGATCTACACGAAACTCAAACATCTTACCTAGCAGGTACTGTCTGAATTTCTTGATGGAGTAGATCATTCCCAGTGACGCCTTCTTTTTGGTGGAATAGTTCTTTTTCAATCTAGATAGTCTCCTGCTTGCATAGTACACTCGTCTATACCACCCTTCCTGTGCTTCCTGCATCACAGCACTACCAATGGCCACATCCGAGGCATCGGCAAACACATGGAAAACTAGGTCATAGTTGGGCTACTATAGGATGGGCACGACTGATGGTATCCTTTTTAGATTCTGGAATGCCTCTTGATAGGATCTAGACCAGACATATTCTGCATCCTTCATCTCTCACGAACCTGCTATGCCACTTAATCAGCCCCAAAAATCTTGCAAGCTCCTTAGCATTCTTGGGAGGTTGCAGCTTTATAATAACTGCAACCTTGGCTGGATGTCAGTCCTTCTGTAGACACTATTTGGCCCAAGAGAGATCCATTGGTTAGTACAAAACGAATGCACAGTTGGCTGGATTTAGGCTCAGTCTGGCCCTCTTGCACTTTTCTAGACACATAGTGAGGTGTGTAATGTGTTATTTCTTCTATCTAAACACACTGAAATCATCTACAAACACCCTCATGAAAGTGGTCAGGTATTCATAGAATATTTCCTGAAACATTCTCTGGAATGTAGTAGGAGCATTTTTCAGCCCAAATGTCATTACATTGGAAGAAAATGCTCCCCATTCAGTTACAAAGGATGTCTTTTCCTTGTCATCTTGAGGCATTTGTAACTGATTGTACCCACTAAATCCATCCAGAAAATAATATGTTTCATGTCCTGATACAGCATCCGACAAGGACTCAATGAATGGCCAATGGCGGATGTAGTGGAAGTATTTAGCTTGCGATAGTCAATTTGCACACCCTAAGCTTCCCATTATTTTTTGGAACAATGACTATTGGTGACAGCCATTCCTCCCAATCCGCCAGATAGATGTACCCTACTTTCAATATCTTATATCAATTTCTTCTTTTACTTGTTTTGCATAGCTTGGGTTCATCCTATATCTACTTTGCCTAATTGGGGTTGCATCCTCTTTCAGATTAATTGTGTGGTGATAGAAGCCATGGGATCAATCCCTTTCATGTCAGAAAAGTTCCAAGAAAAGATATCCTTATAGGAATTCAACAATTCTAGAAGTCTCCCTCTGAATTCCTAATCCAGTTTAGCACTCATTGTGACTGTCTTGGATTCCTCATGATCCCCTAGGTTCACCTCCTCAAGCTCATCTTCTTGTACCCTGGTATTTTGTTTCCTAAGCTCATCTTCTTTCTGCCTTCTTTATCTCTTCAAATGTCTAGAAGTGCTCTAGACTATACTGAGTGTACCAGCTTATGGCCTGGCTTCCCAATGTTGTAGCAAAATACTCAGTCTTTTACCCCAATGGAGCTCTATTTGCTTGGAACATGGTTTCAAAGGCAAAAGTATGGGCTTCTAGGTCCTCCTCACTCTTGCCTTTAAATTTTGGGTATTTGAGAGACATCCTACCCCCAACTGCGAGTTCTTCCCCTTCTTGAGCTTCGAGTCTTCTGTTTGGACAATCTTCTTCTTGATTCCTTGCTGGTTTTGGAATCAGCCTTTACACTAATGGGGATTCATGTCCGGTTCTAGGTGATCTTCTTCATGATTTCTTTGTTGTTATAGAATCAACCTTTCCAGATGCTGTGGAATTATGTTTGCCAATCTCCTTGGTCAGTGCAGAGGACAATGTGATGGTTTTCCTTGTTCTACTGCTTCATCTTGTGTACGGCGGTACCGCATTTCTTGGTTTGTGCTTCCTTTGTTCTCCATTCCTGTTCCATTTCTCTTATGCCTCTCTCTAGCATTCCCAACCCTATGTAGTCTATGCTTTCTTTCCAGTCCTATTAATTGTGCAGGACTTAACCTATACTAGCCAATATCTTCTACTCTCTACCGGCATGCCATTTCCCTAGCAGGATTGCCAAAAGTGTCAGTGTCCGGTCAAGACCTGGTAGTTACTTGGTTCGAGACCACCTAGTCGGCTCCAGAGGAGACACAATTAATGACACTGTGCCCAATACAATAAGCCAATGCTAGAGCGTTGTGCCACCAATCTACCTAGGTCAAGGGAGTCAGTTGCGCTAAAGCAACAGTTAGCTCTTGAAACCTCTAAGATGCTTGTCATGGTTCCTAGTCCTATCTCCGAATGGGAATCTCTTCCGGATGATAGGACTGACTAAAGACTTGAGCTGAAAGACAAATTCAAAATAGATAGGTCACAACTTGAGAATAAGACAGCATAGTACTAGGTGAAGATGACACCAACAAATTGCTATATTACTGAATAAGGCATAGCCCTATATATCCTCACCCTCGCTCTCTCTATCCTTTCTTTTACATTCACCGGGTATTACCCATTTTGGCAAGAATCATTTACAAGGTTGTTACAAGAAAATATCCTGAGTTGTTGCCCAATGGACATTCTTGGTGTGGCAGTCCACGGTTGGGTGGCCGCCGCCAACACTTAAATAACATCCAAATGTGAATGGTATCCAACTCCCTAGGTATCTTCTCATTGAGTACACATAACTCATTAATGAATTGAGAAAAATAGTGATAAAGACTTAATTTAAAAAAACTATTTTATTATTATTTCTGAAATGATTAAGACTCTAATAAACCATTAGTTATTATTAATTTAAAGCATGCCTAAGGAACAAATTACACTAATGACAACTCTAAATAATTCACTTGAACCAAAATTTGAGGGTTGTATTTCATCCCTACTTGAAGAAAAGAAGCAGCTAAAGAATAGTACACAAAGAACCACAAGGGAATAACCATTCTACATCAACAATGGCACAAAATAATGCTACCACTGTGGAAAAAAAGGACACTTCATAAGCGAGTGCAAACTCAAACATAAGTCAAAATGTGGACACTATATACCCAGGCACAAAGAAGAGGAATACAGACTAAAGAACCAAGAAGCCAACTACATGAACTCTTCATCATCAAAAAAAGAGAACAACCTCGACAAACATATCCTTCTAAAACCAAAGTTATATTGACAAGCCTCACCACGTTAGCCTATGGTTGCAAAAGGACACCAAATGAGTAGACCTACTCTTTTGCTTTCATCACACCTAAGAGTAATAACTTATGCACCGAGGAGGGTGATAACATATTTTATTATGACAGTTGACCACCTTAAGTAGCATGTTACACTAAGGAGGGGTGATGGATATTTTGTAACTCACATCCAACCACCTTGTAGTAGCCTAAACATAAAGGCACCAAGGGGGGGTGTTGCGGATTTGTGGTGCCTTGAGCATAAGATAGAGGCAAGGCATGAGTATGTTGAGATATCGAGCTCAACTAGTGCTACGGCAGACATTGATGACCCAACTTGGCGATAGTTTCCGCACTTATGTCACTGGCATGGTTGGTGAGATTATGGTTTACACTACAAGAGCTTGAGGGCATACCGACGCTAAAATACCGACGCAAATGTCGAACATCGGTATGCCCGTCGTAATGTAGGAGGAGACAAGGTGGGCGGGGTATTTTCAAATTTTCGCTAATCGACGCGTATACCGACGCTTATACCGACGCACATTCCGTAGTATATACCGACGTATATTCCGACGTATATTCCGTAGTATATACCGACGCTCGTAAGTTTTTTACAGCCGAGAGCCTATTTTCTGGTTTTTTCGCAGAGTACAACGCGTTACAGAGAAGGTCTCTTTCTCTCCCTCTCCTCTTTTTTCCTCTCTCCTCTTTTCTCCTTCTTTCTTCTTTTCTCCTCTTCTCCTTCTCCTAATATATTCTTGCTTTTACTTTTTAATTTAAGAATTAGGACGTTTAGGGTTTTGTGTTTTTTTGGCTCTCTATGCATGTTGAGAGCTCTCTATGTATGCATAGATCTCCTAATGCATGCATAGAGATTTTAGGGTTTTGTATTAGTTCTTATTCTTGTGTTTAATTTACTAATTATTTTGTTTAATATTTTGTTTTGCAGCTCTTTCACCTCACCAATCTTTCACCAATCCTCTCCTTCAGCTTCGCAAAAAAGAGGTAGATCCTCTTTCGATTTTTCTTGTTTATGCTATTTTCTATGAATTATTGCATTCCTGTTTTATGGTTTAGGGTTAGTTTTGGGTTCTTGTAAACTTATACATAGGATTAATTTAATATCTATGCATAAAACCTATCATAAGCTTGCAATCTCTATGCATAGCCTTCTTGCAAGCTTTATGCATAAGCTCTATTCATAGAGCTTGCGAGCTTGTGAAATCTCTATGCATAAGCTCTATGCATAGGCTTTATGCATAGAGTTTGCAAGCTTATAAAATCTCTATGCATAGGTTTCTTGCAAGCTTATAAAATCTCTATGCATAGGTTTCTTGAAAGCTTGCATGGACATTGTACATAGAGCTTGCGTAGCCTTCTTGTTGAAAGCTCTATGCATAGCCTTCTTGTAAAAGCTCAATGCATATGCTCTATGTATAGGCTTTATACATAGAGGTTGTAAGATTATGAAAGCTCTATACATAGGGCTTGTAAGCTTATGCAAGCTCTATACATAGAGTTTATGCATAGAGCTATATGAATCTAGCTGAATGCATGAATTAAGATCTATGCATAAAGCTTAATACATAATGTTTTATGTATAAATCTTATGGATGAGCTTTATGCATAAGGCTTCACATGCGTTATGTTTTTTTGCATAAACCTTTTTTTGATGTAGAGTGCCTTGCATGGATGGAAAGCATAAGCTTTTTGAATGTTTATACTCTCTTATACATATAACATATAAGTGTTATGCTTTGTTTTTCTATGCATAAGGTATTCTCTTTATTCATAGAGTTTATATATGTTATCAAGGTAAGATCTCTTATCCATGTAAAACAAGATCATGTTTATTACACCATTGGGTGATGGAATTAAGGGTTAGCATAGTGCATAAGGCTTATAGCATAGAGCTTATGCATAGAGCTTATGCATAAGACTTATGCATAGAGTGTATGCATAAGACTTATGCATATGGCTTATGCATAGAGTGTATGCATAAGACTTATGCATAGAGCTTATGCATAAGACTTATGCATATGGTTTATGCAAAGAGCGTATGCATAAGACTTATGCATAGAGCTTATGCATATGGCTTATGCATAAGACTTATGCATAGAGCTTATGCATATGGCTTATGCATAGAGCTTATGCATAAGTCTTGCATAAGTCTTGCATACGCTCTATGCAAGCTTTTTGAATGTTTATACTCTCTTATACATATAACATATAAGTGTTATGCTTTGTTTTTCTATGCATAAGGTATTCTCTTTATTCATAGAGTTTATATATGTTATCAAGGTAAGATCTCTTACAGAATCTATGCATTTAGATTTTTGCATAAGGCCTTTATAAATAGCTATTTATGAATAGAGATAGCTTCTCTCTCCATCCTTGTTCAAATTCGAGTTAATTTTGTATGGAGAGGAGATAAGCTAATGTATGAGATATTTTTAAAATCTCCCTCAACGGCTGGGGAAAAGAAGCCCGTTTGACGCTTTTTTAAATATTTTTAAAGTCTCCCTCAACGGCTGGGGAAAAGAAGCCCGTTTGATGCTTTAAATGTTATTTTTTAAAATCTCCCTCACGGCTAGGGAAAAGAAGCCCTGTTTTATGGTTTACATAGTGCTTTGTGTAATGCATAATGATTTGTGTTTAATGAGCTGCATATACATGTTATCCTGCTAGATGGAGCCTCTTAATCTTGAAGAGAGAATAGCGTGTCCATGCATGCGATGTAAGTACCAAATCTTTCGAAAACGAAGGATTTGCAACCAGCATGTTCATGATGCTGGCATATTTCCAATGGAGCGCTTGCAAAATTTACGGTTTCAATCGTACAACCAAGCAAGTGTGCAGCCGCATCTTGATAACATTGCGCCTGTGAATTCTCGTCCCCAACAAAGGATGAGGATATCGCAGGAGGGAGTGACAGATGGAGCTCAATTAACAGCACCCGAGGGAATGGAAGAAGGTCAGGAAATGGAAGAAGGTCCAATGGAAGAAATGTTGGATGCCTTCATCGAGCAACAAGAAGCTCTCTTCGAGGAGCATGAACATGAAGATCATCAACCACGACATTCTCAACGGTCAAATTATGAACCAGAGGAAGAGGCCATGCGTAAACTTGCACGCCTTCCATTATACAATGGTGCCAACATATCTGTATTGCGTGCATCTCTTACGATGCTAAATTTGCAGTCAATTTTTGGATGGTCTAATACAAGTGTCACTGAACTATTCAAGTAAGGACTTTGTTTGGAGATTACACTTACTGTTGAAATGATAAATTATCAACTTGTATTTGAGAAAATCTTAATAGTAACGATCAGATATTGCCATACTTGCAGGCTTTTGAAAGACCAGATATTGCCCCCTGGCAACGAGATGCCTCCATCTCGTGCAGATGCGAAGAAGTTATTGAAATCCATAGGCATGGATTACAATAATATTCATGCTTGTCGCAATGATTGTTGCCTCTTCCGCCATGAATATGAGCATTTGCAAGAATGTCCCCATTGTGGCTCTAACAGATATAGAGAAGATGTTCAGGGGGAAGCTGTCCCGGTAAAGGTTCTCAGGCACTTTCCAATCATCCCAAGAATAAAAAGCATGTTCAGGTGCAAATCTATAGCAAGCTTGATGACATGGCATGCCACAACTCGATCCACAGATGAAGTGATGCGTGTGCCTGCTGACTCACCCGCATGGAGACACATTGAAGAGAAATGGCCAGCTTTTAAGGAAGAACCTCGAAACCTCCGTCTTGGCCTAGCAATGGATGGTGTAAACCCTTTTGGTAATTTAAGGAGCTCTTCATGGAGCACATGGCCTGTTTGCCTTGTGAATTATACTCTTCCGCCATGGTTAGCAATAAAGAAAGGTCATTTGTTGCTCTCATTAATAGTTCCAGGAAAGTACAAGGTGAAGAACATGGATGTATATTTGGCACCACTTATTGATGAGTTACGCACCTTGTGGAATGGAATTGAAGTGAAGGACATGTCAAAGAAGCAGAGTGGCCAAAGGGTTACAACTGTGCAAGGTATTCTCATGTGGACAATGCATGATTGGCCTGGCTATGGAGAATGCTCAGGTTTGTCTATATCGGGTTACAATGCATGTCCTGTATGTGGTCCTCGACTTGATTCAAGATACTCAAAAGCATTACGAAAGAATGTCTACCAAGGACATGTTAGGTATCTTCCAGAAAATCATGAATTGCGGGATGGTAATCTAGGAAGACCTCCTCCAAGTGCATTGAAGGCAAGCGATTGGAAGATCAAATGGGAGGAATGTGGCAACTTGGCATGTCCTGGGATGAAGAGGCTCTCTATCTTTCACCAACTCCCCTTGGGGTGATCTCCTTATAAACCATTTGCTTGACCCGATGCATATTTTCAAGAATGTAGCTGACATTCTGTGGAAGACCATGGATGACTTGGAAGAGATTGGTTGCATGCAAGAGTTGTGGGCTCGCACTAGACCCAATGGAAAGGTGCTACTTCCAAGAGCCCCATGGGTTTTTAGCAAGATGGAGGAACAACAAGTCAAGAGGACAATTTCAGAGTTTCGGACTCCTACAGGTTGTATGCATTGCTTGAAAAGTGCATTTACAAAGGATGATGATCTTAGTGGCCTCAAGAGTCATGATTGGCACAAGTTTCTACAATTTGTGCTACCCATAGCAATAAAAGATTGCCTCACTGAAGACATTAGAGCTACTATCTATAAGATTGGCACATTGGTGCACTGGATTTCTTCAAAAGAGATAAAGAGAGACACTTTGGAGACAGCGCGTTTAAACTCCATAGAGGCAGTCTGCATGGCAGAGAAGTTTTTCCCTACAAGTTTATTAACAATCCAGATGCATCTGCTAGTTCATGTTGTAGATGAGGTTGCAGTTGCTGGAACAGTCCATTCAAGATGGATGTTCTTTTTGGAGAGGTTTATGAAGACATTAAAGCCCTGGATTTGTTCGCCAAATGGCTCGCCCAAAGGGTAGTATGTCAGAAGGGTGGCTCATTCAAGAGTCCCTTGTTTACATCACTGAATATTTAAGTTCCTCAGATCCAGAGATACCTTGACTATGGTCTCAAGAGTCTAACAGGCGAGTCATTGGTGAGGAACCTCAAGGCCAAGGCATTAAGAGAAAGATGGATAACAATTTGAGAGAAAAAATCAACAAATTTTGCATCTTGAACTCTCATGTAATGGAGAAGTGGATTGAGGCATATGAAGCTCTCAAGCGACAGCAAGTACAAGATCGTTTAAGTTTCAGAAGGAATCGCACTACAAGAAATCTCCCATATCCAGAAGGTATGCAAGCTCTTCCGGACTTTCCCACAGGTAGATGGCTAGAAGCTACAATTTTAGAAGCCAAACGTGCTGGTTTAACTATAACAGAGGAGGAGGAGGAGCTTACAAAAGGATGCGATTGGCATGTAAGTGTTTAAGTTCTACATGTCTCTCTTTTTTTTCTCTACATGTCTCAGTGTTTGATTCTCCATCAACAATCTTTTTGTGCTATTTGTAGTATCACAAATATGGGGCGTTTTGGTCACATGGACGTCATTTTGGAGTAGAACGAATAGACCAAAGAAGAGCAACCTTTGATTGTGGTGTCACAGCACAGTTTGTTCAAGAAAGTCGTGCAAGTGCAAGTGATGATAACACAATTACTCGAATCCTTGATTACTTTGGAACCATTCAAGATATATTAAAGGTTGGCTTCAGAAGTTTTGAGTTGTTTATCTTTGATGTGAAGTGGTTCAAGGTAATCATGAATGGGCCACATGCAACTGTACGTAGAGACAAGAGTGGCCTCATCCAAGTGGACTCCAAGGAAGCTGAAAAACATGTTGAGGAAGAAGACATAGATGATGAAGACATCCTTCATCAAGGGACTTTTAATGATGAGGATGCTGAAATGTACATAGACATAGATCTCTTTGGGGCTACTGATCTTAATGAGGATGATAGAATAGATAATGATTTTTAAAATGATGTATCTTAATGATTATGCAAATAGTTATGACATATTTGTAATGGTTTTATGACATTGAAGGTCCTTTCATTGTTTACCATTGTTAATGTTTACCATCATAATCACTACTGTAGAAGCAAGTTGATATAGTTTTACCAATGTTGTTTATCATTGTTAATGTTTGTCATATGGTTCTTTCATTGTTTACCATGTAATTTTCATTTCGTACAAGTTTGTCATATGGTTTTTTGTCCAACAGGCCATGGGTGACTCACCGCCCTACGACTACAGTCCAGATTTCTCATTTAATCCTACACCGCAGGGCATGAGTCCCCAGCAGTTATATGGTTTTCTTTCGTCCATGACTCTAGAGCAGAGAGCCATGGCTCAGAGTTATTGGGGTTCTGGAGCAGGGACATCTGCCTCACCATCTGGCTTCCCGACGCCAGTTCCCACACCCGTGGGTACGACAGCAGCTCCCACACCTCATACCACACAGCCTTCCACTCCTCTTACAGCTCGATCTACCACCTCTTCACATAGACGGCGCTCACGTAGTAGGTCTTCAGGGGGAGGTTGTTGTGGTGGTAGTGCCACAGATGCTGTGACACCACCACCACATGAGCGTCATCCTTCGCTCTCATCTGTTTGATAGCACACCCATAGGGTCACCTTCCACTCCCTGGGGTGCACATGACCATGACAACAGCAAGATTTACACAATTAGGGATGGGGCACCAATAATGGATAGTGCAGGGAAGGCAATGAACACACGCATTCGACAATTGTGCACTATACAGTTTCACGACTTTGTCATGACTAAATGGGATCAGCAAGATAAGGGGAAGAAAAATTATATAAATACAAAGATAAAGCAAGAGTTTCAGCCATCTGACCCTATGAATGTCGTCTCTAATGAGTGGATACAGTATACATCTCGCATTTTGATGGGGCATCGTAGGTCAGAGGCGAGGGACGCATTTAGAGAGGGAAAAGAGAAACCTGTTTGGCTAGATGATAGGGAGTGGGCAGGCATTGCTCAAGAGCTCACCGAGACACCAGAGAGGTTTCAACAACAAAGAGAGGCGGCAAGGGCAAGACTCCAAACAGTAGGGGCTTCTCATCTTGGGAGTGGTGGTTACGAAACCATGCGCCATGAATTCGTAAGTATTTGTAGCAATTTTATTTATGTAAATGTATGTATATGGGCTAAATGTTGATTTCTAAAAGTTATAATTGTTAATCGTTTGTGCAAGAGTTGGCCATGAATCGCCCACCAAGTAGGCAAGAGGAGAAGTACGCTCACAAACATGGCCTTGTGGCCTTGTTTGAGATGCTTGAAGAAGAAGGAGAGACCGTCAATTGGGAGTCATTACCATGATGTAAGATGAGCTTCAAACTAATGAAATATGATCAAAACATTCTTGAGTATTAATGTTTAATTTAATTTCTTGTTTGTCGATCAGGAAAATAAAAAAACGAGCACGGTTGTTTTTGTGCTCACTTTTAGACAGAATGGTGCTGTCTGTTTGCTGCTGTTGATCCTGTTCATTGCAGGCAGTTAGGCAACAGCCAGGCAGCACTATTCTGTCCAAAAAAAAATTTCTGTTACAGCGTCGGTATATTCCCCGGTACTGGCGTTGGTATAGTCTTTGGTATTTCTCTCGGTATTTACGTCGGTATAAAAACCCGGTATACACCCCGGTATACACCTTGGTATATGCACCGGTATAGAGGCCGGTTTAACCGTCGGTATTACCCCCGGTGAGCGTCGGTATAGACAACGGTATATGCGCCGGTATTGTTACCCGACGCTTATACCGATGCTATGGTTCCGACACTTATACTGGCGTTTATACCGATGACGGGGCTTTTTTAGACCCCGTTAAATGACGTCGGTATAAGCGCCGGTATTAGGCTAACATGTAGTAGTGTTATATGCCACCAGTGGGTGGATGATAGGCTATGTCACTGCCACTTTGGAGTACTAGAGTTATGGCATAGTTATAGCGCCAGCTCACATAGTCGGGTTCACACTATAGACTGACCACTTTGTATGTTGTAGGAGAGTACTTTCCCTTTATGTATGTACTCTTATCTTTTAGTTATGTTGTTATAGAGAAGAGAAGAAGATAGAAGAAAATTCAGGCATCCATATCTCTTGTGTCTTGGACTCTTTTGTGTATGCGTGTGTGTGTGTGTGTGTTTGCTTGCAACAAGGAACACAAGCTCTCTCTCTCCCCCCCCACATTGTCTTTATGGTATTAGAGCTTCAATTTGTGTGAGAGATAAGGAGGAAAGAAAGAATCAAGGACAATCTAGCAAGGAAGTGGTACATGGGTAAGAGCATTACCATCTCTTTCCCTTCTTGGTTTAGGTACAACACCCCTCGGTAGCTCCGGTAGCTACGCATCTCCGATTGAGGAGATGTCTTTGCATGCT
The DNA here is from genome assembly GCF_041138505.1 of Cibotium barometz. Lineage (NCBI taxonomy): Eukaryota > Viridiplantae > Streptophyta > Polypodiopsida > Cyatheales > Cibotiaceae > Cibotium > Cibotium barometz. The sequence goes on along the minus strand of NC_141067.1, from coordinate 41,383,527 downwards.
TGGAGGTGCATGTGTGGTACTGCGTAGGACTTTATATTGGTATTTTATACTTAATTTTTTTGGCGAGAATCGCATTTTGGGCACTTCTCGGTCTTCGTTATGTCACTACAAGGTAGTTTTAGCAGTTTCACAGAAAGTTCTAGTTGAGAATTGTCTCTAATCGAAATTTGGTTATTGTAGCATAGCAGTGCATTTTGGGAGTGCCGATAATACTTGTATATGTATTGTGGATATTGGGTATATGTACATGTACTTTGGTCAAATCTGTTGACGTACAGGTTGTGCTGAAGTACCACTGTAGTAGTCATAGAAGATACTACTATGTTACAGGTTGCATACGTAAATTATCTATTACAGTTTTTTTATTATTGTAGGAAAACATGTGTCATGATGGAATCAATCAGATTGTCAATGAGAAGCTAGATAAGAACAACTTCTATGCCTCAAAGTTTAGAATGACCAATTTCCTTATGGTGGGTAAAGGATTTTGGGACTGCCAAAGGAGATAATGAGGAACCTCCTGATTTGTCTGAAGAGAATGCCACTCCAATAGACATAAAGGCATTCAAGGATTAGAACTAGGGTTCAAGGAAATTCATGTATTGGCTTTCCATTAGTGTCACAGACACGATGATAGGACACATACATGATGGGCAACACTCTACTAGGTGTGTGGTAGAATTTGGTGTAAATATTCTAGACCCCAACACAAAGGCAAGGAAATTGTAGCTAAAGGAAGAGATACATACTGTGGAAAAGAAAAGCATGTCAATCAATGAGTATGCTTTAAAGATCAAGGGAATTGTTGAATCTCTTCGGTCTATCAATGTATCGGTGGAAGATGATGACTTGGTAAGTGTCTATTTGAATGGGCTTAGCAAAGAGTACAAGCCACTCAAGACTTCCATATTCCCAACTTTCAGGACTTGGTTTCTATGTAAATTATAGAAGAAAAGTCTTTAGGTGAGGACTTTTCTTCACAAAGCAAGAACACATTTGAACATGTCTTTTACTCCAATTTAAGTAGAGGTCGTGGTCGGGGCCAAGGTGGTGGACGAAAAGGAAATTATAATTCTAGACAATAGTCTAATGATTCACAATAGCAATCATACACAAATGAAAGAGGCCAGTCTAGAGGCAAGAGGAGCTAAAGAGGCCAGAGAAATCACAATGCAAATAGCATAGAGTGCTATTATTGTGGCAAACCAGGGCACATGGCAAAGGACTACTATAAAAAGAAGAATTACATTAAAAGTGGAAAGTTGCAATAAGGCAACTATGTATCATCTAGTACACAGGGAGGTGATGATAGAAGTGAGCAATGTTTTGTAATGCAGCACATGCTCAGTTCCATAACAGGAGATGTGTCAAGATCTCAAGATACATGGTATGTGGATTCTAGTACCTCTAACGACATGACCAGTTATGATGAGTGGTTTAGAGACATGTAGAAAATGGAAAAACCAAGTTATGTAAAAACAGGTGATGATATTGTGCATCCTATTGTGCATGTTGGTAAAGTTCCATTGTCTATGCAGGATGCAGGATGAAAAAATGAATTACTTGGTAGATGTACTTCATGTTCTAAATATTACAAAGATCTTGGTTTATGTTACAAAGATTGTTAAGCAAGGTCTGCAAGTCAGGTTTAATCCTCAAGGATGTTTTGTGGAAGACTTTAAAAATTAGTGTCGTTTGGTTGCAAAGGGTAACAAAAATGGCAGGATGTTTACTTTGGATGTGAACATGCTTGAAGTAAAGGAAGCCATGTTTGCACATGGAACATGTGTCATTATTTAGAGATATTGACATATAGCACAAGCGCATTGGTCATGTGAATGTACAACGAAGTCTATGCAGGCCGAAAATATTATTGTAAGTTTGCCAAAGTTTAAGGTTGATGGTATACACAAAATATGTGAAGCATGCCAGCTTGGTAAGCAGGTCAAACATGCTTTCCCACATGAAAAGCATGTGATTTTGCCAATGAGTGATTAATCAGTACTAATCATTATATTTTGGTGCAATTGAGGGTTCAAATTTGCCATTGGGTATCTGATATAGATCCCTATAACTTCCGATTACAATTCAGAGATGGTTTGATACTCCAACCATTCAGTACATATTTGTTACCCTTGGCTTTTTGTAAATTTTGGTGAATTTATGCTGATAAATCTATTGTAATCATTACCTAAACACCAGATTGAGTTGTAAAAGGGTAGACACTACCCTTGAATCTTGAAATTGGATCAAGAGGTAAGACCCCATTCACATCATCATGAGCACGGTACAAGAGATAGCCAAATTTAACGGGGAGTAGTTTTATACATGGGGAGCAGTTTTATACATGGCACAAGAGATAGCCAAATTTAATGGGGAGCAGTTTTATACATGGCAAACAAAAACCATGTATTTGCTCATGAGGAAAAATCTATGGGAGCTAGTTGAGGGAAGAGATGAATGTCCAAAGGTGAGTGGGAAAAATGAGTGGAAGAGCAAGAATGAGAAAGCATTAGGACTCATCGCACTCAGTTTAAATGATGAAATCATTCATCACATCACAGTGATACAATGGGCAAAAGATGCATGGGATGAACTCAATAAATTATTTGGCACTCAAGCAAAAAATTCAAAGATAAATATGTTAATGCAATTCTATAAACTTGATATGAAGGAAAGTGAACCTTTAATCACACACTTGAACAAATACAAAAGCATTAAGCAACAACTGGCAACCATTGGTAAGAAGGTAGAGGATGATGAGGCACTAACAGTGCTTTTGAAGAGTGTGGACAAAGGTGAATATGAAAACATTATAGCAACCTTAAATAATGTACCTAAATTGAAGTTGCATGAGATAGAAGGAGCTCTAATAGAGTAAGAGACCAACGTCAAAGAGAAGAAATGGCTGGACTCAACAACTAGAGAGGAAAAAGCATTCTTCACCCGAGGAGGATTCTCACGAGGATGAGGACGAGGACAAGGAAGAGGCAGAGTAGGTGAGAAGATTTAGGATGTGTGGAGATATTCTGGGAAAAGTGAAGAGGTGGAGAGACTCAAGAAAAAGAGGTGGAGTGAATCAAGGAGAGATTAGTGGTATTAGATGCTTGGATGTAAACTCTATAAATTGAGGCATTGGCCTAATGAGAATTTGCTAGTTTTTGATTATCCATGCCTACATCAAGCTATTAGTTGATTGCTCACTAATCTCATCTTAATCATTGTCTAATATCTTTGTTAATGATGTTGATTCTTGCATTTGATGCACCATAGCTCATCACATTGCTGAAAATTTAACAAGCTTGGCATTCCATCTGTGGTTACTCCTAGTGTAAGGAGAATGAGGACTATTTTGAGGACATCTGGTAGTGATCTAGATGTACGCAGCTCTACAAGGGTTAGGTACCCTATTGATAGATTGAGATATGATGGATTTATAGCTTATCATTATGCTTGCATGCTTAAAGCAAAATAGGAATTGGAGCCAACTTGTTTTGAGAAGGCACTTGGAAATAAGAAATGGGAAGATGCCATGAATGAGGAGATGGCAGTATTAGATACAAATGCAACATGGAAGTTAGTGCATTTGTAAGGAAGAGAAGGCATTTGGATGTACATGGGTGTATAAAGTCAAGCATTTGGATGTACATGGTTGTATAAAGTCAAGCATAATGTTGATGGTTCAGTGAGAAGGTATAAGGCAAGATTGGTGGCCAAGGGCTATGCACAGACTTACGGCATTGACTATGAAGAGACATTCAACCCGGTTACAAGAATGGCAACCGTGAGATCTGTCATTACTATGGCTGTAGCAAAGGTTTGGTCTTGACATTAGCTGTATGTAAAGAATGCCTTCTTGCATGGTGATTTACAAGAAGAAGTTTACATGATGCAGCCACCGGGTTATGAGAGTTATGCACACATAGATTTTGTGTGCAGGTTACACAAATCCTTGTATAGCTTAAAGGAGGCACCCAGAGCATGGTCAAACAAGATCGGAGAGTATCTTGTTACCATTGGATTTTGGATATCCCCAATGTAAATTTTTTATTTTATGTGAAAAAAACAGATAGAGGGATCATGCTATTAGTCATCTATGCGGATGACCTGATTATCACTAGTGATGGTGATGCTGACATACATGATGTTAGGAGCATTTTGAAGCAAAAGTTTGAGATCAAGGATTCGGGTGAGCTGCAGTATTACTTGGACATAGAGGTGGTGAGATCTCCTCATGGCATTTTGTTATTGTAGAGACAATATGGCTTGGACATGTCCAAGTATGGTATGATAGGTTGTAAGCCTATTTCAATGCCATTGGAGTAGAACACAAAATTTTCCATAGATACAGGTGAGATTTTGGAGGACCCCATTACATACAGACGCATAGTGGGGGTAGCTATTACTACATGACCATTACTAGGCTAGACGAGAGTTATGCTGTTGGACTTGTGAGTCAGTTTATGCAGGTCCCTAGGAATCCACACTTGGATGCGGCTAGACGAATTCTCAGGTATATAAATTCCATAGTTGATTATGGACTTTTCTATGAGGCTGGTATAGAGATATAGCTACATGGGTACACAAATGCTGAGTGGGCTGGTATTGTTACTGATAGGAGATCTACCAGTGGTTTTATGTTCACATTTGGGAGTGTTGTTGTGAGTTGGAGCCTAAGAAGTAGCCAACAATTTTCTTGTTAAGTACAAAGGCAGAGTATGGGGGTGCTGCTATGGCATCTTGTGAGGTAGCTTGGTTTCAGAAGCTACTTAGTGATATGGGTGAGCCCGTGGATAGGGAAGTTGTCATTTATTGTGACAACATGAGTAACCCAGTATACCATGCTAGAATGAAGTACATTGAGGTGGTGTATGTCAACATAGAGGATCAGGCGGTTGACATCTTCACGAAGGCATTGGGCACAAAGAAGCTCCATAAGTTTAGGAGTTTACTTGGAGTGCAGTTTGTGGAGTTGAGCTTGAGGGGGAGTGTTGAGATATCGAGCTCAACTAGTGCTACGACAGACATTGATGACCCGCCCGAGTGATAGCTTCGACACTTATGTCACTAGCATGGTTGGTGAGATTATGGTCGATATGCCGCCAATGGATGACAGGCTATGTGCTAGCCACTTTGGAGTACTAGAGTTATGGCATAGTTATAGCGCTAGCCCATATAGTCGGGTTCACACTATAGACCGACCACTTTGTATGTTGTAGGAGAGTTATGGCATAGTTATAGTGCCAGCTTATATAGTCGAGTTCACACTATAGACCAACCACTTTGTATGTCATAGGAAAGTACTTTCCATTTATGTATATACTCTTATCTTTTAGTTATGTTGTTGTAGAGAAGAGAAGAAGATAGAAGAAAATTCAGCCATCCATCTCTCTTGTGTCTTGCACTCTTTTGTGTGTGTGTGTGTGTGTGTGTGTGTGTGTGGTTGCTTGTTGCAAGGAACTAAAGCTCTCTCTCTCCCCCACATTCTCTTTAGCATAGAGGACCAAGATTAGGAGCATTTAACCACATCACACTTGGAAATTATCCCACATGACCCCATATGCAAAAGGGGTGCCTCCCTCATATAAAAGGGCTCATTTTCAAGAAATGCAAATAAGCTACTCTCAAGTCTTTCTATGAGGACAAGTTGCTGTCTTGTAACCTAACTGAACTTCATTCAAGATTAATTAGTTTAATTAGTTCATCATTGTGTTTGTAATTAGGCTTCATTCTTCATAAGATTAAATTAAATTAATCATGAATTAATCAATGTGATTAGGGTACAATGAATTTAATCAATATCAACATCATCATTATAATGGAAGGCATTGTGATGACCGGTCGATGGCCATCAGACAATAGATCATCATTGTCATCATCATCATAAGCATCATGGAGGGCATTGTTGACCTCTTCACAGTAGTATTCATTAGCCACAACAGGAGACCTAGTGCCACAACAGGAGACCTAGTGCCACATTGTAGACCAACACAATGGCAAGCATTGAAGTTAGCACATCATTTAATATACAACATTATATAAATATTATTCATTCAAGAACTGTCTGACAGGAGGTAGAGCACATCAACTAGATCCTCTAGCATATATATATATATATAAGCATGAAGTCATAAATCATTCATTCATATCATTATTTCATAGAAGCTAGAAATCTAGAAGTCAGTAGAAAGCATGTAGAAGACCATATCTTCTCTATCTTAATCATGTTTATTTAACATATCATTTTTTACCAAGATTAGGGTTTTGGATGAGTATGACAAGGCGTCCATGCATACAACACTTAGTTGTGTTAAGCTGGCTTATATCAGCTCTTTTTATCCAAAGCACTATAAGTTTTCAATGAGATATTGTGTGAATACTTTTTTAATAGTTGTCAAAGAAGATTTATTTACAAAAGTGACATATCTTTATGTATACACTATATATGTACACTCGAGCATTGACAATATGGGTGAGATTTCATATTTGTTTTTGTTTATATTAGGTGTAATTAAGTTGATATTGTAAAGTTTTGTGAGTAGATTTACATGGAATCAAGATCAACCTTTTTTTTGTGAAGTTTGAAAAACAACATGGACTTTCCATTGATGTAAATTTTTAATCTTGAATCATAGGTGTTTATGCATGCTTTTATCCCTACATAGTGAGAATATTAAGGTTACAAATTTTTACATTATTCATATACTTGAACACTTTTTTTATAAAAATATAATACAAGTGGTAACACTCAAAATAAAGTGTCACTAGAAAAGATTTCATGCTCTTTGCAAAAATATTAAATATTAAGATTAGGATTTTTTTGTTTTAAGAAATTTAAAATTGTTAGATTAGTGATTTTATTATTATTTTAATCTTGACTAGATCATAAAATAACATGTCTTATTTATTTATAATGTCTCTAGCATGCCTAATGGTGTGCATAGATATCAATAGTATGTAGACAAAAAAGACTCCAAACAATGTCTTCTTCACGATGTTGCTCAGTAGGTAAACCTAAGGCAATAACACTTATATTTGATTCAATAAAAATACATAGTATATTAATTTATTACATTTTTTTATTTTTCTTCCATATCTCTAAATTTGTACTCATCCACTAGAAATAAACTATGTAGTAGTTTTAAAAAAAATTAGTTTATCTTTATATTTATATAAAATTCAATCTCATTGATGCTTAAATTTATTTATGTAAGTAAATGTGTTCTCATTTGGATATTTAAGGCTTATATTTTTAAGGAGATTTTTTTGTGAATATCATATTTGAAATGATTCTAAAATTTTGACCAATTTAAAGATCATGTTGCTATATGGATTTTCGTTATCACATTATGTAATATTTTCACGTCTAAATACTATAAACATCTTACATGAATGACATTAGCTCATTTCTTTGAACTCAATAATTATAAGTTTAAATTTTAAGTATGTTATTATGCCTTATGGTTTGGTGAAAATGGCCATCTATATTTCACAAAATTTCACCAACTTTAAAATGGAACGTAAACCTTAGCTTATGCTTAATTAATATTCTCTAGTGAAAGTGATTAGAAAAGTACTAGCTACTCTACAATGAGTTTAATATTATGTATTAAATGCTATATAACATTTTTTACCAATTATTTTAAAGAAGTTCTTGAGTTCTGTGTGTAGATAAAACCCCTAGAGCGAGAAGTCATCACACACATGTTTTTGTTTTCTTTAAGATTACTAGAGAGAACATATGACTATTTAGAAAGTAATTGATCAAGTGTAATTATAAATGAGGGGGTGTATGCACCTTAGAGGTAGGGGTGTTGCTAAGGTTATGAGAAAACGCACTGGTAAATTGTAAACCTAAAAAGTTTTTCCCACCAACAGGCATCTACTTCAAGTGGGCATGTGTTGTGCACAAAAGCCTTTGATCAACATTAAGTGAGCCTAAAATTTAAGCAAGGTGAACTTAAAATAAAAGGAGATGATTAATATGTGTAGGTGAGGATCAAGTTAATCCGTGATCAATCTATTCAAATCTCATCATCTAATAGAATTTGTGCATGTTGGATCAACTCTGTAGCATTATCATTATCTTGTCATCATTAGTGTTTATTATGTTTCTTATACTTAGATTATGCAAAAATTTAATATATACTCTACTACTATCCATATATAATCACTCCTAACTTGCTAATTTCAAGTTGGTATCATAGCCTAACACCATCCCTTAACCATGTATGCATTCTAAGATGCGTAACTAGAAAATGCCATCAAGCATTAATTAATTTGCTAATCTATTTGTTTTCTCTTCCACCCATTCACTCAAATCATTTCAAATGAATTGATTGGAGGGTTCTTACTGAAAATTTGGGCAACCCTTTATAATCCCCCACAAGATCAAGGATATCATGTACATCACCTCACATCAAGTACCTGAAAGCGGTTCACATATAAATAGGGAGGCATTTCCAGATTGTTAAACTCACGAAGTAGTATAAATCATGCTAATTGAAGCTATAGGAGTCTTTAACTACATAGCCCTAAAATCATTCAAGTGTGCTAAGGGTAGATATTAGCCTTAAAATCATTCAAGTGTGCTAAGGGTAGATATTGATTTTATAAGGGTAGATATTAGCCTTGAAATCATTCAAATGTGCTAAGACCCTCTTGATTTTCATAAGTATGGCCACATAATTATTACTAAAGAAGTTCATGTGATTAAGGGCTTCGACACATGGCATCCACACATGGCAAGTACAAATAAAGGATCTAGTCACGAGAGAGAGTTTGTGGGGAATTGTAAATGAGATAGAGGAGTATTTTTTGGAGTCCATAGTTGAGATGAAAAGATATAAGAGTAGAGATAAAAATCTCTATTCACCACTGCAATGGGATTATGTGATACATTCATACACGACATTATAGTAGAAGAAAACTCCAACGAGGCATAAGATGAATTGGAAACTTTATTTGGGGAGGAAAAGGGAAATAACTCTAAAATCAACCTTAAAATATAATGTTTTGGTTTGGAAATAAAAGTAAATGATTCTTTTCTTACACATGCTAATAAAATGAAGAGTAACATGCAACATTTAGCTAGTATTAGCTCCCTCGTGGAAGAAGAAGATTACATCACCATCCTATTGAAGAGCACATATTGAAGATCATGCCAGGTTAAGAGTTTGGGCCATTGGTGGGCCAGCTTGAAAAAAAATTTTGAACCAAATTTTAACGGCATAGAAGCTACACTCATGGGGTGAAGGAAGAGAACGTGTTAAAGAGTATGCCAAGTGAAGAGTTTGGGCCATTTGTGGCCTTATCAATCCAAAGTTTAAAGGCATAGAAGCTACAATCATGGTGAAGGAAGAATAAAGGATCAAATCTAGAGTTTCACCTACAATAGAAGAACAAGAATTCTTCTTAAAAGGATGATCAAGACTAGGAGAGTAAGAAGAAAGACCAAGATGAAGTGTCATTGTTGTTTGTAAGATGATAGACACATTAGAACATTTTGGAGATCATTTGTAAAGCCTTCTAAGAAATTCACGAATTCCTATTTTCTCTCTCTAGATAACATGTACAAATATAAAACAACTGAATTTTAAGATGTGATTATTCTACTCTTGCATTTATGAATAGCTGCAAGCTTTTCATAAATTCGAATCCTAATATAACCTTATTCTAATATAATTCGTGTCAGCTTGTCATAAAGTAGTTATTTTCGTATCTTATACACCAAGATAGGGCTCTTTAATGAAGCATTTCGCGCTTAGAATTGAAATTCTAATAAACCCCTTGATAGTATAAGCAAGATATTATCACCCTATCTTCACCCTTACACGTAGTCCATGGAGAGCAACAGTGTAAGCAACCATTCTACTAACGTGCTTAATGAAGTAGATAATAACAGAAAATATCATCTCCACATTGATCTTGATAGTGAGTATGAGCCCATTCAAAAGCGCAGAAAACAATCTGCAACACTCTCATCAAATGATAAGGCAAACATGAGAGGGTCTGGTTTGCAGCACATAGATCTTTGGTGTGATGGATCAATCTATCCTATCAACCCTACAACCGCTTCTCATCCTCCATTCTCTAATCCCACAACTCTATTACGTTTTACAGGAGATAAAGTCAATGGATTGCTAGGATATTGTCAATTCATTACTGCCTATGCAAATAGTGAAAGGCAATACTCTCAATACCAAGCAGCTCAACTTCTTCGTTCAACCGAAGAATGCAAGGCACTAAAATTGAGAATGGAGAAAAATGATATTGAACTTGCAAGACTACGAAAACAGTTGAGGCAAAAGGAAACAAGCGTTGGACTACGACAAAGGAAGAGAAAGCTCAAGAACTTTGAGAACCTGAAGCCTTGATCGGGTGGGCTAAAGAAAAGAATCTAAGCAATAAGGTAAGAGATGTATTTAAAGCTCTGTTTAATTTGTGTTCTTGATGTTAGAACTTATCATTAGGTGGCTTAAAGAAAAGAATCCAAGCAATAAGGTATGACTGTGTTAGAAATTATCATTGACTATGTTCTTAATGTCAGATATTATCATTGTTGTAAACTACAAGGTTGTACTGCATCCTAACAAGGAAAATATTAATCCAAATATGCATCCTAACAAGGAAAATATTAATCCGAATATGCATCCAGCAAAGCAATTTAAACCTCTGCTTACATCAAGAATGTCAAAGGAAATTTTGCAGGAAAAGAAGTTTAAGGTAATTACAAGAGATATAGTAGAACAATTTATCAGTAGTAATGCAATCTCCACAACAGAAATACAGGATGCTATGGACAGTAATGGAGTCAGTCAAAGAGGTTACAATGCTATTCAAAAGTCACTATCTTCATTTCTTGATGCCAAGGGAATCAAAGGGAAACTACTTCCAACTCCTATAGATGTCTGAAGATTTCGGGACAAGCTGAATGTAGAGGTATTGCAACACATCGGTAAACCCTACCACCGGAGTTCAATGGAGAAAGTAGCAGCATTCAATACAATCAATTCAACAATATATTCCTAGATATGGAGCTTTTACAAAAGAGAATGGTAGAGTTCTATGACATCACTTACATGCAAAATCTTGTAGAGGCGTATCTATGCATATATACAAATTTACAATTACATAGATATACTAATATACAGACACACAAATAGAAAAATATATCTACACATATAAAAACATATAGACATGCGCACACACACACACACACACACATATATATTTGCAGTATATACTTAAGGATATCTATATATGTATGTGTGTGTGTGTGTGTTTGTGTATGTATCCATTTGACGGCGATAACAAAAAAGTAAGGGATTTCAAAACTGAATATCGCGTCTTTTGGCCTATCAAAACTGAATTTGTTTTGGGAAGCAAAATGACGAGGTATTTCGTCTTGAAATATCGAGGATTGACCTATTCGCGTCATATGGCTACTGCATGCAGGGATTCCTTGAGATCTAAAAGCATCTAAAGATTTTAAAATAATTTCTCTCAAGAAGGTACATGAAAAAGCGTAATACAGCTACTTGCTCTGGAATATATATTTTGATTGATGTTTGTTTCCATTTTGTCGTGCTTTTCCTCCATTCTAACAGCTGAAATAATTGTACTCAAAGCGCAGTTTAAGTCGTTGTTTCTCTCGAAAGCAAGTGACAACTAGATTCTCACAACTGGGGTGTAGAAACTCTAACTGTGTCAAAATCTGGACTTTTTGAGAAACCTTAGAGAAATTTGGGGCAAAAAACTCTCTAGTTCCGTGAGTTTGTGTGAGAATAGTTTATTCGGCCATGCTATTTAAGTCAGAATGTGATATTTAAACGTGTCTGTATGACATTCGATCGCAGCATGACACGTGGAGTGCTTCGATATTTGTGTCAAACGGTCAATCTGCATGCAACGAATAAAACAATGACACGTGGCAAAAAGTGCTCTCTACATGTGTCGCATTGAAAGTGCACTTTCCCATTATTTAATGTCATTTATTTCTTTCAATCCGTGAATGAGTGTCTGGTTTTTTGTCTCAAAAGCCGACTTAAGCAGACGACCAACGCTTCAGCTCAGCCTCCAACGCTCTAGCTCACGAACCCCACTCTAGTTGCCTCACGACAATACTCCATCTGCCTTATGACCAACGCTTCAGCTCAACGAAATCTCTTACCAGGTACCTATTCCAGATCATATTACCATCACAAAAACAGCATTAAATATATCTTTTAAAAACCAGAATGCATCGGAAGTGCATTTGTTTCCTTATTTCTTAAGGGTAACACCTGTCGAGTGAAGAAGTCATTTTTTATGCTTGTTTCTTTAAAATTTTGACAATACAATCATCCCTATACATAAAAATATATGTATGTTTACTATATACATATATGTACAACTAAAGCTTTTTCAGGGTTCTCATGAATGTAGCGTGTGATATCCAAAACCTAGTGTCGACCATGTCCTTGAATGTGACATGCATATATGCTGGTAGACACCTTAGGCGATGATAATATAACATCATGCCTCTATCATCGGTCCTTGATTCATGTCGAACTCCAGCTGATCAGCACCATATCCATCATATCTTTCTTTGGTTTGATCTCTCAAGACCACGAGCAGTTTTAGGAATCGAACACTAGCCATAATTATCGGGTCCGGGATATGGCGCCATGCCTATATCCAATTCAGTATCTACTTTCTTTTCTCTCCTATATCTGTAAATGTTGCTGGCATGAAGATGGGGAGGTTATAGCAGACATGTGAGTCCCTTTGCTTTGCCTCTTGAAACTCCAATGGTGTCCACCTTCTTCTTTAGCTCAAATCTGGTCTGGTGATCGTCATGTAGATCAAACTTCCTACTATGCTCCTGTACATAGTAGGATCCTCCAAGATCTCTCCCGAATCTGCACTCAACTTGCCATTCTGATCCAATGGCACAGAAATAGGCTTACAACCTGTCATACCATACTTGGACAACATGTCCAAGCCATACTGTCTCTGCAGTAATCCAATACCATGTGGTGACCTAATCACCTCAATGCCCAAGAAATATCTGAGCTCCCCCAGATCCTTCATCTCGAACTTCTGTCTAAGCAAGATCTTTACATCAAAGATCTCTGCATCATGGTCCCCCGTAATGATCAAGTCATCTACATAGATGACAACAAGCACAACCCCTCTATCACCATGTCTCACGTACAATGAGAAATCTGCATTGGCTACATGAAAGCCAATAGTGACAAGATATTCAGAAATCTTGTCAGACCATGCTCTTGGTGCTTGCTTTAAGCCATACAAGGCTTTCTTCAACCTGCAAACATGCTCGGGGTGACCCACATCCTCATAACCAGGTGGCTGCAACATATACACCTCTTCTTGCAAATCCCCATGCAAGAATGCATTCTTTACATCCATCTGATGTAAAGACCATTGCTTTGACGCAGCCACTGCTATCACAACTCTCACCGTTGCCATCTTGGCAACTGGGCTGAAAGTTTCCTCATAATCAATCCCATATGTCTGCGCATATCCTTTGGCTACCAATCTAGCCTTGTACCTGTTTATGCTTCCATCACTGTTATGTTTAACTTTGTACACCCACTTGCATCCAATGGCTTTCTTGCCTTCAGGCAATTGCACTAAATCCCAAGTTTCATTTCCATATAGTGCATCCATCTCCTCATCCATAGCTTTCTCCCAACACACATTTCCAACAGCCTCATCAATGCATGTGGGCTCTACAACCTGCACAACTTTTGCCATATATGCATAATGATGTGCCACATAACCATCATATGTAAATCTCTGCACAGGGTTCTTCACTCTCCCTGATCTTCGCAGCTTCTCATTCATGGCTTCCATAGCCTTCTTTACACCAGGTGTTCTCATAGCTGGGATCCCAAGCTCCTCATCAAGACTCATATCTGAGCCACTAGACTCTCCATCAACATGAGAATGCCCTGCAGAAATGTCAGGCATACCAAGGGGCTCAACCACTTTCTCTTTCCCTTTACGTGATGTACTAATCACATTTGCAGGGCTGGTATTATGACGCAGCCTGCCACTCCATGGTCTATCAATAGACCCACTAGATGAGGACTCTCCTGGTCCACTCAAAGACTGTGATTGCTGACCTGCATTCTGTGCAACCACACTTCCACTCACATCAGCCCCAATAGCTTCTTTTTCAGCAGCATACCAACTGCTCATCTCATCAAAGACAACATCCCTGCTTACCCTCAACTCACGTGTAGCAGGGTTATAACACCTGTATCCCTTTTGCTCAAGGGAATATCCAATAAACACACATTTTTCAGCTTTCGGATCCAGCTTAGTTCTCAGCTCATCTGGCACATGCACATATGCAATGCATCCAAAAACTTTCAGATGAGACAAATCTGGTTTTCTGCCAGTAAACTTCTCCTCTGGAGTTACATCATGTATGGCTGCAGTTGGAGTCCTGTTCATGATGTATACTGCTGTAGAAACAGCCTCAGCCCAATAGCAATGCGGCATATTCTTCTCTTCCATCAATGCTCGCGCAATCTCAGCAATGTGCCTGTTTTTTCGCTCAGCAACTCCATTTTGCTGCGGAGTATATCTGCATGTGAACTGTCTCCGAATACCATTCTTCTTCAAAAATTCAGAGAACTCATTGGAGAAGTATTCTCCCCCTCCATCTGACCTTAGGCACTTGACATATTTTCCTGTTTGCTTTTCAACCAAAACTCTGAAATTCTGAAAGTGAGTGAAAACCTCACTCTTCTCCTTCATGAAATATACCCACACTTTCCTTATGTGGTCATCAATGAAAGTGACATAGTACCTGCAGCCTCCCATAGACACGGTCTTCGTAGGACCCCATACATCTGAATGCACAACATCTAGTGCATTTCTGCTCACATATCTGTTACGTGGAAACACATGCTTTGTTTGCTTCCCAAATTGGCATGCTTCACATATTTTCTGCATACCTTCCACTTTAAATTTTGGCAGCCCTGTCACAATTCCTTTTGTCTGCATAGACTTCAATCTCTGCACATTTACATGTCCAATTCTTTTATGCCATATGTCTGTGTCTGCAACAACTCCTGAACCATTTGCAAACATCGCAGCACTCATTTCAGGCATGTCTACATCCAACGTAAACATTCTGCCCACTCTGTTGCCTTTTGCAACCAACCTGCACTTGTCTTTGAAATCTTCAACATAACACCCATCAGGGTTAAACCGAACCTGCAAACCCTGCTCAATCATCTGGCCAACTGAGACCAGATTCTTTGTTATGTTCGGTACATGAAGTACATCTGCAAGGTACTTCACTTTGCCATCCTGCATAGATAATGGCACATCTCCAACGTGGGCAATTGGATGAGCAGTGTCATCCCCTGTTTCCACAAAACCTGGTCTTTCCGGGTTCTTCATCTCCTTGAACCACTCCCCATGACTCGTCATGTGGTTCGAAGCGCCTGAGTCCACATACCATACATTATCTTTTTGTGCTGCATCAACATTTTCAGACATGGCATTTACAACATGCTGCATAACAAACAACCTTTCATTGTCCTCATTATTTCTGCTTGAGGATGCATAGTTGTTTTGCTGCACTTTCCCATTTTGCATGTCAGCCTGCTTCTTATAACATTCTGACTGCACATGTCCTGGCTTACCACAATAGTAGCATTCACGTGCATCATTATATTGCCTTTGCCAATTTCCACGGCCTCTTTGACTCCCCCTGCCTCTGAATCTGCCTCTTCCACCTGCGTGTTGTTGTTGTTGTTGATTCTGGGACTGTTGTTGTTGTTTCTGCTGCTGTTGGCCATAATTCTGATTACCTGTTCGGCCACCTCCTTGACCGCGTCCACGGCCTCCTCTACCTCGTCCTCTTCCTGAACTCGTGTAGAAGGCCTGTTGCTCTGAACTGTTTTTGCTTTGTGAAGACTGTTGGTCTTCACCCAAGTTCTTCTCTTCGATAATCAGCATAGACACCAAATCTGTAAAGTTGGGAATGTTTTCCCGAGTCTGGATAGACGTCTTAAATGCCTTGTATTGTGGCCCGAGACCACGTAGACAGACTTCCACCTTGTCATCATCATCTACTGATACACCAATAGATGCAAGGGATTCCACAATGCCCTTTATCTTCAACGCATAGTCATTCACAGACATGCTCTTTTTCTCGACAGTATGAAGTTCATTCTTCAACTGTATCTTACGTGCCTTGGTATTTGTTTCATAAAGCTTTACCAAGGTGTCCCACGCCTCCTTGGGGGACTTGGCATCCTGAATGTGCCCAATCATGGTGTCCTGTATACTAATGGAAAGCCAATACATTACTTTCCTGGCTCCTTGGTTCCAGTCTTTAAACTCTTTCACATCTGCAGCAGTCGGATTTATATCCGGTATCTCCAGTGCCTCTTCATGCTCACCTTCAATGTAGTCCCAATAGCCTTTTCCCATCAGGAAATTAGTCAGCCTGAACCTCCAAGCATGGAAGTTATTCTTGTCCAGCTTCTCAGCCACAATCTGTGTTATGCCATCATTAGACATCTTGCCAAACACACAATTTTACCAGAAACTGCACTCTGGTTTTTCTGCACAAATGCTGTATTTTCTGCACAGCGGTACTGTAGTACTCTCAAATGTCACAACCAGTGACTTCAATGCACATACATACACCCAATGGCAACTGTAGACCTCTTTGCAGCACCCACAGTGTCTGCACAGTCAATCTGTCTTCCTGCAGTTCTTAAAACAGAGTTCTGCAGAGAATCGGTGACTTACCCGCAGTGCTCGAAATCGCCTGCTTTCTGAAAAACGGAGGTCCAGACGCGCCCGAAACGCGTTTTCGGCCCGAAAATTTTAGTCCAAAGGACTGTATAGTTGCCCTGTAGCTTCACTCCCGCGAAGAAAGCTCCTCAATCGGAGATCGTTTGCCGGTGCCTCCCGTAGAGCTCCCGACAAGGGTGTAGTCACCAACACAATAGGGAAGAGTAGTTGTAGCTCTTACCCTCGTACCGCTTCTTGTGGTTCTCTTGCTTGCAGCTCAGCCCTTAGCACGAACCAGGCTCTGATACCATGAAAAGATGCAGGGGGGAAGAGAGCTTGAGCTCTTGCAAGCACACACACACACTCACAAAACCCTAATAGAGAACACACAAGGTGAGAGGCTGAAAATCTTCTTCTTCTCTACTCAACACTCAACACACCATATACAAGAATAAGAGTACACACAATATGAAAGGTACTCAACCAAATACATACACGGGTTCTCTATAGTGTGAACCCGACTAAATGAGCTGGCGCTATAACTATGCCAGTCTCTAGAGTGGCTGTCACACAGCCTGTCATCCCACTGGCCGCATATCACCCAAGATCTCACCAACCATGCCAGTGGTGTAAGTGCGGGGCCTATCCCCCAGGCGGGTCATCAGTGTCCACCGCCTCACTAGAGCTCGATATCTCAACATTCCTCATCCTTGTAGTTTGAAATTCTTGACATATGATCGTCGGCCAACACATGTTGTGTCCCATTTCTCACCGTAACTGTGAAGTCAAATTCCAATAGTAATAGCAACCAGTGTGTGATTCTTCATGGTGCAAGGCTTGTTCAGCAAATATAATAAGGCCTGATGGTCTAGGAAGAACACGAATTGTTGGCCAATAGGTAATGTCGATACTTCTTGACTGCATAAACCATGGCCAACCCTTGTCGCTCTGTGGTGGTATAATTCGCCTCTGCATCATTCAATTAGCGACTAGCAAAGTAGACTGGGTAGTCTGATTTGAACTCACCACGGTGTGGCAATACGCATCCAATAGTAAAGTTTGATGCATCGATATGCACATGAAATATAAGGTCCCAATTAGGTGGTCTTAGAATTAGCGTGCTAGCCAGTGCTTGCTTCAATCTATCATATGCTTCCTGGCATTCCTTAGTCCATTCAAAGAGAATGAGTAGCTTATATAATGGTCTGGTGATTTTAGGATAGAAGATTATGAAGCGGCAGTCATACCCAACATGTTGATTTCATCTCTTTGTAGTTCCAAGCAAAACAATCCTTAAACTCTTTAAGGAGAGTAACAAGCTTATTTTCTTCAAATGGAGTCAAGTCCTTAGTGATATAAATAGGTTTGGTTTTCTCCCTTAGTTCCACAATATCAACTTCCTTGACTTTATCTGGGCGATCGTATGATGTGGACAACCCATCTTCCTTAACTCTTTTTGCCATCAATCGGACCACCTTTCGTTCGTCTCAATTGTGTAGGTTTTGAAATGTTCTGGTACTCAAAGCAGGCCTGGTTTATCCTCATTCTCACTTTTTGTTTTAGCCATAACTTTCCTGGCCTCTCGCTCAGCTTCTGCCAAAGCTCTGCCACCAAAGCTTTGTTTATTTTTCGGTGCCCAGTTTTATAAGCTTAGGCATTTTCGATTCTTGAAGGATGAATTCCTCCTATGTTTCCCTTCAAGTGATATCTTACTCAGTTCCTAACCCCAATTCTTAGAAAACTCATCGTGTACCTTAGTGGCTTCGAGGTATCTTAACCACTTGACATCCGTGGGTTTTCTTCGTAGTAGGGCATTTCATCGAGTGATATATCATTCTTGCTTTCACCATCTTCTAAGGTGTTGGGCACTAGTACGGCCCTGTGATCTAGTCCCTTCTATGCTAGAGGCCTCCTCTTCTGATTCCTCATCAATGGTTTGCCAATTGACCATATTGACAGAGGTAGTGGAAATAGTTCCAGATTCCACATATTGGGTTCCTCAGAGGGTTGCATCACATCTATGGTAGCTAGCACATGCATCGAGTTTTCACTAAAATCCAGAGGAGGAAGTGATGCATACATTTCCATTTCCTCTTCCTCTTTGTAATTTTCCACCATGAGCTGGCATATTTATACGGATGTGGTTCGTTCGGTTGTTGTGACCGAATCATTACCGAACAATTGCCCTTCCATGGGGTGTGCTTTCCATGTTCTTAGATTTATCTTTAGAATTTGTGAATCCCTACGAACATACACATGGTCTAATGCCCAATCGTGCACCAATTTGGATTCCCTCATGGTCTCCCCAATATTATGCCACATGAGTCTGGTTGGCATAGAAAGTCCATTACTACAAATGTATTATGGTAGAAAAACATAAAGAGTTTGAGTCTCACATTCTCTAAAACCCAATGGGCCTTGAAGATGTTCTGTCTGCCATTTTAATGGTAAGATATACTCTTTTTTGGATCGGTTTTTTTCCAGTTTTCCAACATCATTTTGTGATGATGCTAACCCCCACCCCATCATCCAAGATAGCGAATGCGTGGTATCCATTATGATGATTGGGATCATAGAATTAGTGTTGTCACTTTTGTAATAACGCCCCAACTGATTAACTAGTATCTGGACGACTCTTGTTGTTCTTTCCCTTGTGTGTTTTAAGGTTCTTTCTTCCAAAGGTAAGAGAACATCCTCTGTAGTGTTGGCTGGCCTTAGTCCGCTTTCTATCCATTCCTTTATGTCTTCCCATAATGTTGGTGAACTACATAGTAGCAGTTGTCCCAATGGCAGTTACATGGAAGTAAACAATATGGCCGCGAGGCTGCCTACATCTCTGGGTTCTTTCTTCCAAAGGTAAGAGAACATCCTCTATAGTGTCGGCTGGCCTTAGTTCGCTTTCTATCCATTCCTTTATGTCTTCCCATAATGTTTGTGAACTACGTAGCAGTTGTCCCAATGGCATTTACATGGAAGTAAACAATATGGCCGCGAGGCTACCTACGTCTCTAGGTTCTCCAGCAATTGAGGGTTCCTTCCATGTGTGCGTCTCGTATCCATCCCTACGGAATGAATGGATGGACTCATCCTATGCGTCTTCCTCAACATTCTTGACATGGTGTTTCCTTGAGATCCCTCTTCCGTCTCTTCTGGAATTGGAGTAGGTAGGTCCAATTCCCTTTTCCTTGTTGGTTTGTTTCTTGGATACATTGTATCCCTGACCCGATTAGCCCTTAACTTGACTTTGTGAAATCGTTGACACTCTTCCACTAGGGCCCTCGCTTCTTCTAGCTTCCTTATCTCCTCTCTTCAGCATTTGGGTATTCATCGAATCCCTTAGGGGTTGATGGTCTTTTCCCTTGCGTCTCTTAGTTAGGTTCTTTTGGTTTGATCGCTTGATCCCTCTCTTCTCTTCTTCTCTTCATTGAGTGGATTTGGTGTTGATCGTATCTTCCTCAGATCCATCTTAGATTGTGACCGTGGTGTCACCCTTACCCACTTTTTTCACCCTCCTTCTCCTGCCATCTTTGGAAGTGGTTGCATTTGTTGCGTTCTTCCCTTTGTCCCCCAATTGGGCCTAGGCGCGCATGTCGGGGCATTGAGTGGCGTGATGTTTCCAGGCTCCAAATTAATGGTTCGGACGGTGGCGTGATTAGAAGTGGAAGTCAAACCACTTTCTCGGTATGGAAAATCTTTGATCAATTCCACATTTAGTACAAGTAAGTGTTGGCATGTCATTGGGTGGTGCAGTCAATTGTTAAGGTTGGTGTGTATGAATCACATTCTTGTTTGGACATTCAGCGATTCAATTCAGTCCACTGCAACCAAAACATTGTAGTGGTCCTCTCCTCATGTGTCGTTCTACTTCAATCCTCTTCAGATCTAATTCTACTTCCTTTGAGGTTGGGAAGAATACTTGACCAGTCCTAGCTGTGCTTTCGATGTCTCTTGTCATTCGGGGGGTGCCAGTGTGTTTGACAGCCTCAAATTTGAAGGTTGGATAGGTACTTCTTACCTTGGACCAAGTCTCGTGTTGGTTGACAAACCCATGCCTGTAGATTGCATCTCTTCATCATTTGGTAGTTTGGAGACCAAAAAATCCCAGGGCTATATCAATGATACCGCTGGATCTAGTGGTTTCTCCTCTTCTTGAAACCTAGAGTATTAGAGCCCTTCTTTTATGGATTCTTTAGTATTAGTTTCTATGGTGGCTAGATTTCTTACAACACTCAATACTGAGTGGCATGAACCCACACTCTTTTGATAGGAAGATCCTAGGTGATTTGATGCACTATCGTCAGGAGTGAGGTTGTCTCCCTGATGAGCTTTCCAGACCTCAAGTGCATGTGACTATGATTTGATAAGCTATTTTGCTGCCCTAATTAAATTTTGATTAGATACTATTGACTTGTTTTTTGAGGCCATGATTGTAGAGAATAGTTCACGGCCTGAAATTTCAAAAAACTGTTCACGTCATGAACGATGTTCAGCACTTTCACGTGTTTAAAGTTTTTTCTTAGGACTCACAAATCCACGTTTCCTTGTTATGATTTTTATTGGTCTCAAGAAATTCCTTTACCTTAATCCGACAATACCATGTTCGTGAGTTAGATTTAATTAAGGCGTGAAATTGCATAAATAGTTTACATCGTGAAGGAAAAATGTTTCACTTCGTGAAATGCAAATGGTTCACGTCATGAAATGAAAATGGTTCACGCCATGAAATGCTCTGAAAAAGTTCACGTCGTGAAATGAAAATGTTTCACGCCGTGAAATGCAATTGATTCATGTCGTGAAACGATCTGAAATAGTTCAGGTCATGAACGTTTTCTGCTAATTCACAATTCTTAATTTTGTTTGACCCATGGTGTCAGAGGTGTCAAGATAAGGCTACTTATTTTAGGCAAGGTAATCCCGTGAATTACGACACTGATTGCGACGATCATGCCAGGAGGGTTTCACGCTGTGAATTTGTAGAAAATGTTTCATGTCATGAGATGGTCTCCTGCAGATTCACGTGGGAAATTCTTGTGTTGACTAAGATGAATTTGGGTGCAAAATCCTTATCCAAATGCTTCCAAAATGATTGTGCCACGTATAAGGAATGTAATATGATTTTAAGACACAATCAATGGCTCCTTATTTTTTAAAAGTAAAGAAAAACAAAACATCACCCTACTCGTTCATGTTAATGATTCTAGTGATACAAACATCAAAATTGACTAGAAAAAATAGTGGAGCCTTCTTTCAAGGCCACTCCACCACACAAATACACAACAAAAACAACCAATTTCTCATAATTTTTCACTTCCACTCAAATCTTATCCATTTATTCCATACACAATACACTACCAAAATGCAAAGGTAATGATGAACATTATGTAATGGGAGCTCAAACTCAAAGAGGACAGAAGAAACAAAGGTGTTTCCCCTGCAATGGCGCCAAAAAATTATGGGCTACCATACCTCCAAGAGGGAGCTCAATACATTCACCTTAGGGAGCAGAGAAATAGAACACAACTATCATAGAGCACTTACCAATGCTTCGAACTTGTGTCCCTTGAGGTCTCCAAGCTCACTTGAGAAGCTCCAATCCTCCAAGCTCCACCTCCATGCTGTCACCGCGTAGAGTCGCTCACACCAGCACACAAGGCAATCACTCTCTCTCACTCCTCAATACAAGCATCCAACATACAATTATAGAGAAGGCACAAGTGCTAGAATGCTTTCTCTCAATCTCTTTCTTAAGACAAAAGTAAGGTCTCTCAATAGCACAAAGGGGGATTGTGTCCATTCATTATGAGAAATTACCGTATATACAATTGGTGCTTATTCACATTTTGGGTGCCCAAAACTTACTTAACTGAGGCCTTGGGTGGCCAATATCTCATAATGTACAACTTTTATAGTGCCCAGCATGACACTTATTAATGTTCTCAAATCTCCAAAATGGGACTAACAGTCTAGAATAGTTATGAATTGATTTTGTAGCCTCTGACTACACTTAGAAAACTCGCAACTTACTCAGATGGGTGAATATTCATTATTTATATAACCATGAAAATCTTTGGTTCTTCACAAAAGGAAAACAAAGAGCTCAATTATCAGTAAACATATTATGTAAAGTCGTGTGTGAAGATTAAGAATGTATCCAATATCTTGCTCTCTATCATAGCAACTAACCAGACAAAACCTCACCATACTATATATATATAAGGATAGAAATAAGGCCTTTCTCTTACCATTTTGATCTTATTGTGTCAATGCACTTTTTTATGTGTAAAAAAATGGGATCCAAAAGGAAAAAATAAATTTTGAGTATTAGTCTTCATTCCAAAGGAAGAGGTTACTATTTGTAACATGTAAAAGCTTAATAAATAGAATCAATACTTTAATGGATAGAATTCAAGAATCTTTTGTGACAAAGATAACACATAACATAGAGAGATATGTGTAAAACTAGAGAGAGAGGGAGTCTGACACAGTATTAGGTCTCGAAAACCCTCTCTCGGCACCCACAATAAATGGTGTATTTGCTTTATTAGAATTATGTAAATCTATAAAATCTTCTAGTTCTTGATCTTTAACCTTCACCTTGGTTCAAGAGTTTTCCTTGGCTATCATGGCCCTTGCAACCCTTTCTGAATTTGTAAGATGAGAAATGAGATCCTTGCTTATGCTATTTATAGCCATTTGTATGCTGGTCGATTTTCTCTTATAGGTGTGGGCATGTTGAAAAGTCTTCCACCACAACCAAAAATCATGCATTTTCAAGATGCGCTTCACACACCTAGACCTAGCCGCCTCTTGCATTATTGTCCAGGCTACTGCCTACTAGGACTGTGCAATCTTAGCTTACCTTGATGTCTAGCCTACCTAGATGGGGCTAGCCAAGACCTTATGGGCTAGCCAACTTGGCCCCCCTATCCCTTCTAAGCCTGGCCGTCTTGCTTCCTAGGCCTTCGAGGCTTGTCCACCACCGACAACATGTCCTAGCCAATGGTGGCTATTGGTTTTGGCCCTGGGATTCTTGCCCCCTTAGGATGGTATAAGGCCTACTCAGACTCTTAGTTCAAGGATAACAATCCCTTTTTGGGGTAGCCCCTACCCCATATTGTAATGCTCCTTGACCCCCTATCCCTTCTAAGCCTGGCCGTCTTGCTTCCTAGGCCCTCGAGGCTTGTCCACTGATAACATGTCCTAGCCAATGGTGTCTATTGGCTTTGGCCCTAGGCTTCTTGGCCCCTTACGGTGGCCTAAGGCCTACTCAGTCTCTTAGTTCAGGGATAATAATCCCTTTTTGGGGAAGCCCAAAGGGCTACTGTAATGCTCCTTGAATCATAGCTTGAGGACTTGTACTAGTTTAAGCTCTATGCATTAAGCTTAGTGCATGCATTAAGCTCTAATATGCATTAAGCTTAATGCATAGGTTAAGCTCTATGCATGTATTAAGCTCTATGCATAGCGCTTAATGCATAGATTAACCCTATGCATAGAGCTTAATGTATGCATTAAGCTAAATGCATAGGTTAAGCTCTATGCATGTATTAAGCTCTATGCATAGCGCTTAATGCATAGATTAAGCTCTATGCATAGAGCTTAATGTATGCATTAATGCATAGAGTAGGCTCTATGCATGCAGTAAGCTCTATGCATAGAGATTAATCTATGCATTAAGCTTAAGCTATTTGCATGCATGGTTAAGCCTAAGCTAACCCTAAACCTCGGCACCGACCAAGGGAAGTAATTAGTAATACAAAGCCCTAAAAGATTAATGCATATATTCAAAACCCTAAAGAATAAAAACAAAAGAGACCTTACCTCTATATTGTCAAGCTAAAAGAGATAATTAGTGCAAGACCTACACAACATAAAAAGGTAAAAGATTGATTAGTAACACATTTAATGAACTCTACCTACCAAACATAAGAGACATACAAAAGAGAGCTTACCTCTATATTATCAAGCTAAAAGAAATTATTAGTGCAAGATCTACATAACATAAAAAGGTAAAAGAGTGATTAGTAATACATTTTTTGAACTCTACCTACCAAACACAAGAGACATACAAAATACCAATACACATTAAGCATAGACACAAAAAGGAGAAGGAGAAGAAGAAAAAGAATGTTAGTATTCTATGCATTAATCCTAATCACATTATGTTTCTTATTATTTCTCATTAGGTTAAGCATAATAGAATCAAACCCTAACCATTAGGTCATACCATAACTTGTAGAGTGATAGATAGGAAAAGAAAGAGATATAAGAAGGGGAAGGTGAAGAAGAAGAAGAACCCTAAACAAATACATTAGAATAAAACATAATAGAAAAATACCTTCAATAGCTTACACCATAGACATATAGTGATAAAGAGAAAGAGTCTCATGAAGAGAAAGAGAAAGGGGAATATAAAGAATACAGGTGCATGAGAGGAGAGATAGATTGATGAAGCGGAGGAGGTGGTGCATAAACTTAAGGAAAGGGTTGGAGAGAATTTTTTAGGGGAGAGAAAGATAGGCATCGACGGTGCCATAGGTTTGAAAAGTTAATTTTCTCTACGTTTCTATAAGCGTCGTTAAAAATGATTCCTAAAAATACATTAACAATGCTTTAATGATACTTATGACATTGCCTATAGCAACAATGGAAAATTTCTAGAGAGAAAACTTATACATATATCATTGACACTGCTAGTTTTAGTACATGTATTCATATTTAGTTTTTTAATTGCATACTTTTTGCCCAATATAGATGTCTTCTACTAGTTCAAGTAGTGATGGGTCACCACCATTTATTGGAGGTCTAGAGTGGTTGCAAAGAAGAATCCCTTGATCATATGCAAGATGCAAGAATGTTTGTGTACGTGAACATCGAGTGACATTCGAGCATATCAGAAAATGGGGATGGTTTGTACCAATACTAGCCAGCTTGATGATGCAAGGCAATTCCTCAGTTAGTATATAAACTTATGAGATGAAATGTAAACTCATGATTTGCCATATATAATGTTGAGTATCATTTTTAAATATGGTTCATTAGGATGAGGAGGACATGGACATTCATGTACAAGTATTACACAATATGCCTTATTATTTTGTCATTGGGAGAAACTTGAGGAAGGAGTACAAGCGTCATAAGGAGCACTTTGAAAGTTGAGCATGTTTAGTACATTTCGAAGACCTAGGATCTCCTTCACATGAGATAGAGGAACAAGATGTTATGGAGGAGATGATTGCTCACTTTTCTCAAAGTGAGGGTGAGGAAAAGACACCTAACTTTGAAACACATGAAAGAGAGGATGTGTTACACAAGGAGGCTAACCATCACTGTATGAGGGTGCAAAGTACTCAACTTAATGGGCATGCTTGAAATTCTTGAACTTACAAACAATATATGGATGGAGAAAAAATAGTGTGAATAGCCTATTTCGATTATTAAAGAAGATGATCCCAACAAACAATTTTATGCCCGAAAGAAAAAGTGATGCTCAAAAAATACTTTCCAAGATTGGTATGGATTACACTCAAATTCATGCATGTTGTAATGATTGTGTACTATTTAGGGGTGCCTTTGCCAATGTCATGCAATGTCCAATTTGTGGAGAGGATCGTTACAGGATGGATTTATAGGGTGCAAAAAATTTACAAAAGGTATTGAGGCACTTTCCTATTTACCTCATATTCAACATATGTTTTGGTGTCAATCCATTGCTGGGTTAATGACATGGCATGTGAACCATCATTCAACCGATGGAATGATGATGACTCCGGTTGACTCACTGGCTTAGGCTCACATGAGGATGGATGGCCAGAGTTCAAAGATGAGTCCCGTAATTTACGGCTTGGATTGGGTGAACCCATTTAGATTTAGGTCTACATCATGGTTCACATGGCCCATTTGTTGAAATATGCAAGTGAATGGTGTGTGCGGGAACAAGCCCTTAGCTAGAGATTGTAAAAGGGAGTCAATAATTTAGTGGGTAGTAGTGAAAAGGTGAGAAGAATCTACTGGATGAGAGAATCAAGGGTAGCATTAGTGAATATAGGAGTGTGACAAGATTCTAGGAAAAGGTGCCCCTAGATGTAGGGGAGGTGGCACAAATAAAGGAGAAATCAGTGGTGGGGAGTGGGTGTCCCTAGATGTAGGGGAGGTGGCACAAATAAAGGAGAAATCAGTGGTGGGGAGTGGGTGCTTGGCACCTTGTGGATGTAAAAGCTATAAATTGAGACATTGGCCTAATGAGAATTTGCTACTTTTTGAGTATCTATGCCTACATTATGCTATTAGATTAATTGTGCACTAATCTTGCTTTAATCACTTTCTAATTGCTTACTAATCATGTTGATTCTTGCATTTGATCCACCATAGCCTATCACATTGCTTAAAATTCAACACTTGGTATCAGAGCCTAGCTTAGCATTGAGCTATTGTTTTAAGCCTAACCACCTTCTTCATTACTAATTAGGTGCTAATAGCCTTATAAGCCATTTTTCACTTTCTGAAGTACCCACACTCAGTGGAGCTTAGATCTCTCCCTCCACACAGCTTCATTGCCTACAAAATTCACACACCCTCTTTCCAACATCTTGGCACCTAGGCGTGGTACCTCAAAAGCTCAAACCGCCGACGAATGCAGCCAGGAAACATTTGTTGGTGTCATGCTTTTGAGAAAATTTACGAAATCGCCATCATGACCTTGAATTGGAACCATTGGAGCTGGCCCAAGGGGCTTTTGGGTGTGCTGAACATGCTGGTGTCCTTAGAATTTTGAAATTCGTTAAGGAGAAGCTATATCAAGCTCTAGATCAAATTTGCAAGTGACTTTCGTAAAACAGAGATTAAGCATTCATTATTTGGTCAAATCTTATGTTTTTGGGCTTGATCCACTACTACTAGAATAAGTGATATTGATTCCCTTAAAAGGATTTGAGCTCATATGAACTCCAAGGCATCAAGTCTAGCCTCCCCATACACTTTATTTTTTGCACACAAAACAGGAGATTAATCTCACTAATTAGTGAGTGATTAATTAACATTAATCACTCAAATTTGATGCAATTGATGGTTCCAAGTTACCATTGGGTATCTGATATAGATCTCTATCACTTTAGATTGCAATTTGAAGTTGGTTTGATGTCCCAACCATCCAGTACAAAACCAACTATCCTTGGCTTTATGAAATTTTTGGTATATCCATGCTTGTAAACTTGTTGTAATCATCATTAAACACCAAATTGGAGTTGTAAAAGGGTAGACGCTACCCTTAAATCTTGAATTGGATCAAGAGGTAAGGAATCCTTCACATTATCATGAGCATTGCACAAGTAGCTAAATTCAACGGGGAACAATTCCATACATGGCAAGCAAAAACCATGTATTTGCTCATGA
Organism: Cibotium barometz; assembly: GCF_041138505.1. Classification (NCBI taxonomy): domain Eukaryota; kingdom Viridiplantae; phylum Streptophyta; class Polypodiopsida; order Cyatheales; family Cibotiaceae; genus Cibotium; species Cibotium barometz. The sequence continues at coordinate 41,355,366 of NC_141067.1, read as the reverse complement.
GGAAGAATCTATAGGGGGTAGTTGAGATTGTAAGCTACAAAGCTTAAGTAGATGAAAATGTGATGAGCTATTTCTCATGATGTCATGCAGTCATTTAAACTTTGTTCTTGCAACACTAACTATAAGAAAAACACTTGTATAAGAATATATAGCATATCATCATTTCTTTGGTCTTGGAGCACTAACCTTGACGAAAACACGTCACTGCAAATATGTAATACATTGGAAAAAGGAACATGAGCTATAAGAACTAGGGTACAAAATGATGTGATGTGCATGTAAAAATTGTATCTCTTCAATAGAATGGTAATATTATAAGTTGTGATTTTAAACTCATAAAATTAAGTTAATCAAAATGTAATGTGTAATACTCATGATGTCATGCATTCATTAAGAATCATAATCTTGGACATAGAATTAAGGGGCTACTGAAAATCATGATATTATTGACGTAAGTCTAAAAAGAAGGATGCATTATCATTATCATAGGAAATATTTTGTCCATAGTTAATTTGACCTTGAAACATTAACAATAAGTAAACACTTCTATAATAATATGTAGGACATTAGACAAAAGTGTGTGAGCTATAGAAATCAACATGGAAAATCTTATCTTATCTTGCAAGAAAATGTTCTTGAGACCATTATTGCATGGTCAAAATAATATTTACATTTTCTTTACACTATCAAGATTATTATCCTATTTTTACTTATTTTCCTTGCATGTTTTAGATGAAATTTGAAATTGAAGTCATCTCAATGAGAATTCTTACCTAATGTAGTTTCTATATTTGACCAAAATACTATGTGACATAGTTTTGTAATTCATTGTAAAGATCAATAATCATATTTGTAGATATAAAAAAAGATTAATAACCATGAAGATCAAAACCTCATTATTGAGCATTGAAAAGTACGTATGGATGTTTATTGAGGTGAGCCTAAGTGAATAAATCAGAAATATAATGTCATTATCTTTGCATTTACTCACAAAAATGGAAGTAGGGAAATTTCATTGCACACAAAAAGAAATTCAATAGTTATGAATTGAATTTGTAGCCTTTGTCTACACTTAGAAAACTCACAGCATTCTCCGATGGGTGAATATTCATTATTTATATTACCATAAACTACATCTTACAAGGCAAGGAAAAGAAAGTAGAAAAAGACTACCTACATGTCCCAAAGATGACACACTTGAGTGTTTACATGGAGCAAGTGTGGTAGACTACAGCGTGCAAACTTCAAAGGGATGTGGACATCCTTGAGGGAAAATTGCATTTTTATTATCATTACAATAATTCATGTTGTTCTCATTACTCTAATATTATCCCCTATCCTTAGCCCCTCCTTAAATTCTTTATCTATATTTGTAGAAATATAGCACACATAAGAGTCCTAAAATAATACTCTATATAATGCAAACAAAAGAAGTAGTACAAACTAAACTCAAGTACAAGATGTAATCTGAGCTTTACGACCTATTATACACTCATCATCTACATATAAATGCTATGTGAAGTCCAACATTGAGAGAAAAGAAGATGAATATGATGGTTTAGCTATGGGTCCATGTATTTATATGCACCAATGCTCCTAGTTAGCCAAAAGTAGTTCTCTTGGCCACATGTACCTGATTTCCACTTCCCCACTACCACAAGGTAGTGCCACATGTTATGTGGAGTGTCAGTCTTTGCATGTGAGTTGCTATCCGATGTATGAGTGTGTCATGCATAGGTGTCACATTCTCTCGTACATGCATTATAGATGTCCTCAGCTCCTTGGCCTTTTGATAAGCTCTCAACAATGGGAAAGATCTTGTGAACTCTTCCTCATAAAACCTAAGTGACTATTAGATTAGGTAGCCCTTTAAAACTTGAGGAGATGCTAGAGCTATGTTTGACTAGAACCCCACTTGTACTAGTGTAAAACAACATTCTTCGGTAGTATGACCTCATGTAAGCCTTTGTCATCCACCAACTCAAGTTTATCCTCATTCAATAGAGTGCTACGTGATACTCTACAAAGTTTCTTGAATGAAAGACTAGATGCATCCTCCAATGGCTTGGTAGTTCTAGCTTAAAAACTACATCACTGAGCTTCTTAATAAAATCGTAGTCAATGGGTCGTTCCTCTTTGGAGCTAGTTTGGAAGCAACTTTCCTACGATGTCTAAGCCTTTGATTCATGGTCTTCAAAAAAATACAATCTCTTTTTTGAAAGTGCTATCCTGATGATGTTTGTCACCATCTTCAATTTTCTTTGTCTGTGCCTTCCATATTTCTTCTTGAACTTGTCACAATAGCTAGTCCAAACCTTGAACAACCTGGTCTACACCATAATTCCTTGTGGGAGTTTTCAGAGCTCGGGTCATCAAGTTAATAATTAGACAACCATATGCAACCTCAAAGGGAGACTTCTTTGTCTATGCATGCACTTAATCAAATGTCTTTTAAAGTATTTGTCTAAGTTGTGTTAAATTGGCTTATATCAACTCACAACCTCAAAGGGAGACTTCTTTGTCTATGTATGCACTTAATGGAATGTCTTTTAAAGTATTTGTCTAAGTTGTGTTAAATTGGCTTATATCAACTCTTTTTATCCAAAGAAATATAATTTTTCATTGAGGTACCATGTAAATGCTTTTTGATGGTTATCAAATAAGATTTGTTTACAAAAGTGCCATATCTTTTAAGATTTGTTTACAAAAGTGCCATATCTTTTTGTATACACTATACATACACTTGCGCATTGATGACATGGGTGAAATTTCATACTTGTTTTTGTTTGTATTATGTGATGATTAGGTTGATATTATGAAGCTTTGTCAGTAGATTCACATGGAATCTAGATCAACCTTGGTTTTTTGTGAAGTTTAGAAAACAACATGGACTTTCCATTTATGTAAAATTTTCTATCTTGAATCATAGGTCTTTATGCATGCTTTTACTCCTACATAGTAAGAATATTAAGGTTGCAAATTTCTACATTATTCATATACTTGAACACTTTTTTTAAAAAATATAGTACAAGTCTTAGCACTCAAAATGAAGTACCATTAGAAAAGATTTCATGCTCTTTTCAAAACTATTAAATATTTAAATTAGGATTTTCCTTTGTTTTAAGAAATCTAAAGTTGTTAGATTAGTTAAATTATTCTTTTTAAATCACGACTAGATCATAACATAATGATTTATTTCTTTATAATATCTCTAGCGTGCCGAATGGTGTGGAGAGATATCGAGAGCATGCAGACAAAAAACACTCCAAAGAGTGTCTTCTTCAGGATGTCGAGGTAGGTAAAACTAAGATGATAACACTTATATTTCCAATAAAAATACATAATAATTTGTCTCATCTATTTTTTAATTTTTCCTCTATATATTTAAATTTTTATTCATCCATTAGAAATAAAATGTGTATTAGTTTTGTAAATTTTTTAGTTTTTTTTCTATCTTTGTATTTATATAAATTTTAATCATTGATGCTTAAATTTATTTATATGAGTGCATGTGTTCTCATTTGGATATTGAAGGCTTATAATTTTTAAGAAATATTTAACTGTGTATTCTATCTAAAATGATTCTAAAATTGTGAACAATTTAAAACTCATCTTGCTATATGGATTTTAGTTATCATATTACGTAATATTTCCATGTCTCAATACTATAAACATCTTATATGAATAACATTAATATTTCCATGTCAGAATATGTAAGATTCCTCTCCCAACCCCTTTTTGATGTCTAGTATCTTCCCCTGTAATCAACCCCTCTTCAGAAATATAAAGACCTTGTTTCTAACTATTTTAGCCTAGAGAGAGAAAATATTCTAGAGAGAGAATATTCAGATTTTGAATATTTTTGGATAGAAAAATATCTCTTATAATTCAGATGAGTTCCCCTGAAACAGAAATTCAAAAAGAATTTTCCAATGTGCAATTGGAATTAAATTGGAAATAGGTATAAAGAACCTTAGTCTAAGGGTCTAGATTTTCAGAAATCTTTAGACTATGGTCCAATTAAGGTTCCTATGGGCCAATAGCATCAATCCATGTGTAGGGAGTAGATAAATCCAATTTGTAAAAAAGAAGATACCCAAAAATGAGTAAATGCTCACATAAGGTGAAGAGTTGAAAATGTACAAGGTTTATTAGTAAAAAACTATGAGCAATATTAAAAATATGAGATATTTTGGGAATAATGATTTTATTATGACACATATGTAAGGAAGGGGAGTCCCTTAAATGCTCACATAAGATGAAGAGTTGAAAATGTACAAGGTTTATTAGTAAAAAACTATGAGCAATATTAAAATGATTCCATTATGACACATATGTAAGGAAGGGGAGTTCTTTAAAGGATGTGCATATTTCACATAAGATGAAGAGTTGAAAATGTACAAGGTTTATTAGTAAAAAACTATGAGCAATATTAAAATGATTCCATTATGACACATATGTAAGGAAAGAGAGTTCTTTAAAGGAGGTGCATATTTCACATGCTTGAATGAGTTTTAAACTCATAAAAATTGAGATATTTCATCTCTCCTCTCTCCTCATTTAAGTATAGTTCCAAAAAGTTAGCTTAACTGACCTAAAAATGGTCAAATATTGACCAAACTGATTTAGAAAATTCTAGAATCAGTTTGTTTGGTTAGGAGCTCAAATTTTCCTATAAATAGAAGCCTCCCCCTTGTTGAAAAAAATATAGTGTTTATGCATCGTTACTCTACTCCACCTAAGCCAAGAACTGTGAATTCATTTAATAATTCACTAGTTTTTGGAGCTTTCCTCTTTCTTCAATCCCCATTAGTGGCTCCATCAACATACTTAACCAATTGATTGGTTGGGGGCCTCTACCGTGAACAAAGAATCAAGCAATTTGTAAGAAATGGTCATACTCATGACCCATTCTCAATCCAAATCAAGCTTTTCATAAAGCTTTTCCTTAACCCAAGATTAAGCTATGCTTGAGGCCAAATTAATGGCTTTTTTCTATGCTTTTAGTTTATGTATATTAATGATTCAATCCATTATGGATTAATAATCCAATTAGAGATTATTTTAATTATTTCCTTAATGATAAGCATTATCCCTTAGAAAAAGTGAGATTTATCAGTCATAGCAGCGGAGCTATGGCAAAATTTTTATAAAAATTATGCATAAAATAATCTCATTCAAAGCATAAAAAGAGGACTTCCTACCATATTCTAGGAATTATCATCCTAGATTAATTGAAAGAATTTCATTACAATCATGGAGAAATTGAATTTTAATATCATGCATAAAGAATAAATTTTTATATCAAAAGTGTTACTTTTATCATTTTTATTTTCATGCATAGGAATATGCATAATGATAAATTTTTATATCAAAAGTGTTACTTTTATCATTTCTATTTTCATGCATAAGAGTATGCATAATGATAAATTTTTATATCAAAAGTGTTACTTTTATCATTTTTATTTTCATGCATAGGAATATGCATAATGATAAATTTTTATATCAAAAGTGTTACTTTTATCATTTCTATTTTCATGCATAAGAGTATGCATAATGATAAATTTTTATATCAAAAGTGTTACTTTTATCATTTTTATTTTCATGCATAGGAATATGCATAATGATAAATTTTTATATCAAAAGTGTTACTTTTATCATTTTTAATTTTCATGCATAGAAGTATGCATAAGAGTTGATTATTTTATTATAAAAGTGTGACTTATATCATAATTGAATTTCATGCATAGAGGTATGCATAAAAGTTGATTATTTTATTGTAAGAGTGTTACTTTTATCATATTGGATTTCATGCATATAGGTATGCATAAAAGATATTCTTTTTATACTAAAAGTGTGATTTTTCTCATAAATGGATTTTATGCTTAACTTAGATGCATAAGAGAAATTCTTTTATTCTAAAAGTGTAATTTTCTACCAAACTGAATTTATGCATAAGAAGATGCATAAAAGATTGATTTTAATTTCGAAAGTGTTAGTCTCCTTAAATGGAATTTATGTATAAATAAATGTGTAGAGAAATCTTATATCAAATATAAGAATTCTCTTTTTTTTTTAAAAAGATATGAAATGTGATAAGAGGTGATAAGAGGTGTATGAGATGTGATAAGAATTGATAAGATGCGTATGGAAAGTGATAGGATGTGATAAGATGTGTATGGGATGAGGTAAGAAGTGTATGTAATAGAATAGGATGTATATGGGTTGTGATAGGGCGAGAATGGATGTGATGTAAAAGATTAGATGTGAAGACATATGGGGTTACATGAATGGGAATGTGGAAATGGATGTATGTATGTGGATGTGTGGATGTGGAGATGGGAGTATGGATGTATGAATGTGAAAGTGGATGTATGAATGTGAAAATGGATGTATGCATGAAGATGTATATGCATAGATGTGAATGTGGATGTAGATGTGGATGTATAGATGTGAATGAAAATGTGGATGTGGGTGTATGTATGTATGTGGATGTAGATGTGAATGGGAATGTGGATGTGGATGTATATGAATGTGGATGTAGATGTGGATGTATAGATGTGAATGGGAATGTGGATGTGGATGTATGTATGTATGTGGATGTAGATGTGGATGTATAGATGTGAATGGGAATGTGGATGTGGATGTATGTATGTATGTGGATGTGGATGTATGTATGCATATGGATGTGGATGTATGAATGAGGACGTGATAATGGATGTATGCATGTAGATGTGGATATATGGATGTGAATATGAATGTGGATGTGGATGTGGATGTATGGATGTGGATATGGATGTGTATGTATGAATGTAGATAAGGGATGTGGATGTATAAATGAGGATGTGAAAATGGAGGTATGCATGTAGATGTGGATGTATGGATGTGAATATGGATGTGGATGTGGATGTATAAATGAGGATGTGAATGTGGATGTGAATGTGAATGTGGATGTATGGATGTGGATATGGATGTGTATGTATGAATGTGGATATGGGATGTGGATGTATAAATGAGGATGTGAAAATGGATGTATCCATGTAAATGTGGATGTATGAATGTGAATGTGAATTAATGTGTCGTCGATATGACGAAATGGATGAGAATGAGTACACATTGAATGGAATGTGGAATAAGTAATGTGAACTAAGGAGGGATAATGTGGAATGACGAGAGTTTGATTTAGAAACTGTATTTTGTGACTGTTTGTAAATGACTGTTTTATGTCAGAATGCTGGGGAAGCATTTTGACCATCTTGTGGATTAAGGTCATGAAGACCTAACTGTTAAAGTTGCAACTGCTGACGGAGAGTCAATGGAGGACGTCTCGCGTAGCAAGGTCGACCGAGGTCTTGACCAGCCTCGGTTCGATTTAAATGGTGAGCTTCCGGTACGGTGGATGAGGGACCAAGGAAGCGGCCTATGAGTGAAGCGCTAGGTCACCTGCGAAGGATCCTAGAGGGTGCTGACCATACGGTGCTCGGGCTCTGGGTCGCCCAGGATACCCACGCGTGCGTCGAGGAAGATATTGGAACAAGGAGTAAGAGTTGTTTTGTGAAAACGGGCATGGATCTGGTTGATTGACCTTGCTGGTCTTCAATGGATGAGTCCATGGCTCTTTATATGGATCTGTTGGTTGATCTTGCTGATCTTCAACGAGAGTCTATCTTGATTTTTATAAGTGATTATATTGCCGAGTATTATGGGCTAGGAACTATTGAAAAGGCCCCTGTGTGGACAGGTGGTGAGCGTTCTAGTTGCCAATGATGCCATAGATACTCTGATGAAGGAATGATGGGAAATTATGAATCAACCGGATAAATTGAAAGATTGTGATCAGTGGTACTATGGTTTCATTAAAGGATTGTTTTAAAGTTAGCTGATGCTAAGAAAAAGGCAATTTCATATTGGGTGTGTAAGTGGTGTGGCTAGTTTTATGTTTGCATGAACTTTCGGCTAGGGGGTCTTGGAACTCTTTTCCTTGGTACCCGGGACAAAACCTAACCAAATTCCAAATTGGATCCCATCACTACAGTGGTTGGGCGGTTGGCTAACCCATGGGATCGGATGGGGTTAGGCTGGACTGATGGATCCGTAAATCGAGACTCAAACTTTTGTTTTTACGATAGATAAAATAAATCCCGGACAGTAACTGTTCTATGGATAGGAATCAACGGCTGTGCCTCTTGAATGGGGAAAAAAGCGTTGATCCCAATGATCCAAGTGCAAGTTTCTTCCTTAATCTGACCATGTATCTTATAGATGCAATTGGATCAGCTCGAACAGAAATGTTCTTGACTACGTTAGAGTAAAAAGTTATCCAGGTGGAATCGCCCGTGCTTTCCGGTAAAGGAAGTTTTTCCGGGTTCGGTTTTGGAACAACCGACGGATTAGTCTCTTATCCGGATATCCGTGGGTGAGGCTCCGAATGTGGGACCCCTGTCCCGCGCGAGAACTGCTACTTCCGCTGCCAGTATCGTGAATCCGTTGCTCGGTGGGAACAGGGATCTCACAGTTGGTATCAGAGCATTTGGTTAATAAAGATCAACTGAGAAGACAAATATGTCAAAAATTTATCAAGAAACAAAAAAAAAGGTTGTAATTGTGTGATATAAGTCATACAATTTGATATTCAAACTAAAATTCGTAATTTGGTAATTGGGTCTTCAGATGGAAGTACCACAATTATATAGAATCCCTGACTTGCTTGAGGCCTAGACATGATGGTATTTACCTTATAATTCCAAGGGCCGTGACTACCCGTATATACCGAGAGTATACTGCAGCTCTTTACTGACAGTATATACGAGTAAATCTAAGACTTGAAATTATAAGCGTTAATGCTATCCAGAGGATGATTTCGAATGTGGTTGATATGATTTTTAATTCTATTTGAGAATTGATGAATTGAATTGGATTCTGATTGAAAAATGATGATCCTTGAAATTTGGTTGAAATGTAATAAGCTGAGCGAAACCTCAATGAGGATGAATGGGACGAGTCCCTGTGATGATATTCATAACTGGAATGATGATAATGATTTCAGCAAATCACTATGAGATTAGTGGATTGTGCTGTCAGGTTGCTACTATTAATACTTGACCGTTAGATCAAGTTAAGGGATGACAAATTGAGAACTTGCTTGATTAAAATTTCCGTGGAGGAATGTTCAGAAGGAAATTTTTCGGTCTAATGGACCATTATCATGTTAAAGATATGAATGATATGATCTGAATGAATTGTTGATAAGTTCTAAGGGATATTTATCCTAGTATTCTGTTGGGTTGACCAGAATATAAGGAACCCCAGAATAAAATTGGATCTTAAGAAAAAGAGTTGTTCTCTTCCTACGAGATGAGAACATCTCGCGCTTTTTTTTAAGTGGGGTAGAATGTAAGAATTCTCCCCAGTTTTTGAGGTATTCAAAAATAAGAATCTCCTCTCTAATCTTATAACTATTCTCTCTCTAATATATAAATTTTTGACAGAATCATGAGACGAGGAAATCGTAGCCGTCAGCAGCCAGACCCTGTCACTGAAGATAACGAACTTGATCCTGATGTTCGCAAGGCTCTTCATAGGACTCAACCAGGACCCTTCAAAGGAGAAGGGGAGAACCTAGGTGAGACTGTGGAGAAATGGGTGGAAGCCATGGAAGAGTATTTTGACGTCACAGGTTATAATGAGCTGAGCAAAATAGCTCTTGGCCGGTTGAAAATAGTGGAAACAGCCAGGGTAGCATGGAGGAACCACTGTGACACCAACCGTCTAAATAGAAATACCCAATCTTGGAATGACCTGAAAACCTATTTGAGAAAGAGATTCTGTCCCCCTGGATTTTTGGAAACCAAAATGAATGAATTTTTAGAACTAAAGCAGGAGAACAAAACCATTGAAGAATATCACCAAGCCTTTGCTCTTCTACTCAAATACTCACCACCTCTAGATGAAGAACAGCTCATGGCCAGGTTCATTCGGGCAATGAACGAACCTTTGGACACACTGGTCAAAAATGCCAAACCAGTGTCCATGGCTGAAGCAGTAAAAATGGCAAAGGATTTTGCCAAAGCCTTTGTAGTAAAGGTCCCGCCAAAACCTGCACCCTCTAACTTTAAAAGATTCCAAGCCCAGGAAGGTACTTCAAACTTTCCACCTCCAAAGAGGCAGCAAGGACCGTTTCAGAATCAAGATGCAGGAAGATTCCAAAGTGAAGGAAGATCCTTCCCCCAAAATACTTTCTCAGGAGGACCATCTATTTTAAGGATGCAGAACAATGAACCCAGAAGTGAGAACCGGTGTTTTGGATGCCAAGGTTTTGGTCATCAGTTAAAAGACTGCCCAACTCCTGCCATGTCAAGGGGACAGGGAAGTCTAGGACCCCGAATTCAGAGACCAATTCCTTCATACCAGTCTAATCAGGGTCCGTCTCACCCAAGCCAGGGTAACCCCAGAAGAACTCCAAATCAACCATCTGCCTCTACCCAGAATAACCTTAGAACTCCTTTCCAGAACAGGGGCAACCAAAGAGAAAGAATTCCACCTCAGACTGCAGCAGCCAGAGCAGTCACAATTTCAGAAGAAGTAGAAGAGGAAAGAAGGGCAGATCTTTACTGCAATTGAAAAACCAAGGACTTAACAGACAGTTCTCAAGTCATCCATACTCTAGCAGAATACCAGGGAAAAATCGACCGTCCACTTCCAAGGCGTAAAGTTGAATGTGATTGAAGAAGAAGAAGATGTGATGAAAGAAATCATACTCCACTTGCGAGATGAGGACATCTCGCGTTTTTTAAGTGGGGTAGAATGTAAGATTCCTCTCCCAACCCCTTTTTGATGTCTAGTATCTTCCCCTGTAATCAACCCCTCTTCAGAAATATAAAGACCTTGTTTCTAACTATTTTAGCCTAGAGAGAGAAAATATTCTAGAGAGAGAATATTCAGATTTTGAATATTTTTGGATAGAAAAATATCTCTTATAATTCAGATGAGTTCCCCTGAAACAGAAATTCAAAAAGAATTTTCCAATGTGCAATTGGAATTAAATTGGAAATAGGTATAAAGAACCTTAGTCTAAGGGTCTAGATTTTCAGAAATCTTTAGACTATGGTCCAATTAAGGTTCCTATGGGCCAATAGCATCAATCCATGTGTAGGGAGTAGATAAATCCAATTTGTAAAAAAGAAGATACCCAAAAATGAGTAAATGCTCACATAAGGTGAAGAGTTGAAAATGTACAAGGTTTATTAGTAAAAAACTATGAGCAATATTAAAAATATGAGATATTTTGGGAATAATGATTTTATTATGACACATATGTAAGGAAGGGGAGTCCCTTAAATGCTCACATAAGATGAAGAGTTGAAAATGTACAAGGTTTATTAGTAAAAAACTATGAGCAATATTAAAATGATTCCATTATGACACATATGTAAGGAAGGGGAGTTCTTTAAAGGATGTGCATATTTCACATAAGATGAAGAGTTGAAAATGTACAAGGTTTATTAGTAAAAAACTATGAGCAATATTAAAATGATTCCATTATGACACATATGTAAGAAAAGAGAGTTCTTTAAAGGAGGTGCATATTTCACATGCTTGAATGAGTTTTAAACTCATAAAAATTGAGATATTTCATCTCTCCTCTCTCCTCATTTAAGTATAGTTCCAAAAAGTTAGCTTAACTGACCTAAAAATGGTCAAATATTGACCAAACTGATTTAGAAAATTCTAGAATCAGTTTGTTTGGTTAGGAGCTCAAATTTTCCTATAAATAGAAGCCTCCCCCTTGTTGAAAAAAATATAGTGTTTATGCATCGTTACTCTACTCCACCTAAGCCAAGAACTGTGAATTCATTTAATAATTCACTAGTTTTTGGAGCTTTCCTCTTTCTTCAATCCCCATTAGTGGCTCCATCAACATACTTAACCAATTGATTGGTTGGGGGCCTCTACCGTGAACAAAGAATCAAGCAATTTGTAAGAAATGGTCATACTCATGACCCATTCTCAATCCAAATCAAGCTTTTCATAAAGCTTTTCCTTAACCCAAGATTAAGCTATGCTTGAGGCCAAATTAATGGCTTTTTTCTATGCTTTTAGTTTATGTATATTAATGATTCAATCCATTATGGATTAATAATCCAATTAGAGATTATTTTAATTATTTCCTTAATGATAAGCATTATCCCTTAGAAAAAGTGAGATTTATCAGTCATAGCAGCGGAGCTATGGCAAAATTTTTATAAAAATTATGCATAAAATAATCTCATTCAAAGCATAAAAAGAGGACTTCCTACCATATTCTAGGAATTATCATCCTAGATTAATTGAAAGAATTTCATTACAATCATGGAGAAATTGAATTTTAATATCATGCATAAAGAATAAATTTTTATATCAAAAGTGTTACTTTTATCATTTTTATTTTCATGCATAGGAATATGCATAATGATAAATTTTTATATCAAAAGTGTTACTTTTATCATTTCTATTTTCATGCATAAGAGTATGCATAATGATAAATTTTTATATCAAAAGTGTTACTTTTATCATTTTTATTTTCATGCATAGGAATATGCATAATGATAAATTTTTATATCAAAAGTGTTACTTTTATCATTTCTATTTTCATGCATAAGAGTATGCATAATGATAAATTTTTATATCAAAAGTGTTACTTTTATCATTTTTATTTTCATGCATAGGAATATGCATAATGATAAATTTTTATATCAAAAGTGTTACTTTTATCATTTTTAATTTTCATGCATAGAAGTATGCATAAGAGTTGATTATTTTATTATAAAAGTGTGACTTATATCATAATTGAATTTCATGCATAGAGGTATGCATAAAAGTTGATTATTTTATTGTAAGAGTGTTACTTTTATCATATTGGATTTCATGCATATAGGTATGCATAAAAGATATTCTTTTTATACTAAAAGTGTGATTTTTCTCATAAATGGATTTTATGCTTAACTTAGATGCATAAGAGAAATTCTTTTATTCTAAAAGTGTAATTTTCTACCAAACTGAATTTATGCATAAGAAGATGCATAAAAGATTGATTTTAATTTCGAAAGTGTTAGTCTCCTTAAATGGAATTTATGTATAAATAAATGTGTAGAGAAATCTTATATCAAATATAAGAATTCTCTTTTTTTTTTAAAAAGATATGAAATGTGATAAGAGGTGATAAGAGGTGTATGAGATGTGATAAGAATTGATAAGATGCGTATGGAAAGTGATAGGATGTGATAAGATGTGTATGGGATGAGGTAAGAAGTGTATGTAATAGAATAGGATGTATATGGGTTGTGATAGGGCGAGAATGGATGTGATGTAAAAGATTAGATGTGAAGACATATGGGGTTACATGAATGGGAATGTGGAAATGGATGTATGTATGTGGATGTGTGGATGTGGAGATGGGAGTATGGATGTATGAATGTGAAAGTGGATGTATGAATGTGAAAATGGATGTATGCATGAAGATGTATATGCATAGATGTGAATGTGGATGTAGATGTGGATGTATAGATGTGAATGGAAATGTGGATGTGGGTGTATGTATGTATGTGGATGTAGATGTGAATGGGAATGTGGATGTGGATGTATATGAATGTGGATGTAGATGTGGATGTATAGATGTGAATGGGAATGTGGATGTGGATGTATGTATGTATGTGGATGTAGATGTGGATGTATAGATGTGAATGGGAATGTGGATGTGGATGTATGTATGTATGTGGATGTGGATGTATGTATGCATATGGATGTGGATGTATGAATGAGGACGTGATAATGGATGTATGCATGTAGATGTGGATATATGGATGTGAATATGAATGTGGATGTGGATGTGGATGTATGGATGTGGATATGGATGTGTATGTATGAATGTAGATAAGGGATGTGGATGTATAAATGAGGATGTGAAAATGGAGGTATGCATGTAGATGTGGATGTATGGATGTGAATATGGATGTGGATGTGGATGTATAAATGAGGATGTGAATGTGGATGTGAATGTGAATGTGGATGTATGGATGTGGATATGGATGTGTATGTATGAATGTGGATATGGGATGTGGATGTATAAATGAGGATGTGAAAATGGATGTATCCATGTAAATGTGGATGTATGAATGTGAATGTAAATTAATGTGTCGTCGATATGACGAAATGGATGAGAATGAGTACACATTGAATGGAATGTGGAATAAGTAATGTGAACTAAGGAGGGATAATGTGGAAAGACGAGAGTTTGATTTAGAAACTGTATTTTGTGACTGTTTGTAAATGACTGTTTTATGTCAAGAATGCTGGGGAAGCATTTTGACCATCTTGTGGATTAAGGTCATGAAGACCTAACTGTTAAAGTTGCAACTGCTGACGGAGAGTCAATGGAGGACGTCTCGCGTAGCAAGGTCGACCGAGGTCTTGACCAGCCTCGGTTCGATTTAAATGGTGAGCTTCCGGTACGGTGGATGAGGGACCAAGGAAGCGGCCTATGAGTGAAGCGCTAGGTCACCTGCGAAGGATCCTAGAGGGTGCTGACCATACGGTGCTCGGGCTCTGGGTCGCCCAGGATACCCACGCGTGCGTCGAGGAAGATATTGGAACAAGGAGTAAGAGTTGTTTTGTGAAAACGGGCATGGATCTGGTTGATTGACCTTGCTGGTCTTCAATGGATGAGTCCATGGCTCTTTATATGGATCTGTTGGTTGATCTTGCTGATCTTCAACGAGAGTCTATCTTGATTTTTATAAGTGATTATATTGCCGAGTATTATGGGCTAGGAACTATTGAAAAGGCCCCTGTGTGGACAGGTGGTGAGCGTTCTAGTTGCCAATGATGCCATAGATACTCTGATGAAGGAATGATGGGAAATTATGAATCAACCGGATAAATTGAAAGATTGTGATCAGTGGTACTATGGTTTCATTAAAGGATTGTTTTAAAGTTAGCTGATGCTAAGAAAAAGGCAATTTCATATTGGGTGTGTAAGTGGTGTGGCTAGTTTTATGTTTGCATGAACTTCCGGCTAGGGGGTCTTGGAACTCTTTTCCTTGGTACCCGGGACAAAACCTAACCAAATTCCAAATTGGATCCCATCACTACAGTGGTTGGGCGGTTGGCTAACCCATGGGATCGGATGGGGTTAGGCTGGACTGATGGATCCGTAAATCGAGACTCAAACTTTTGTTTTTACGATAGATAAAATAAATCCCGGACAGTAACTGTTCTATGGATAGGAATCAACGGCTGTGCCTCTTGAATGGGGAAAAAAGCGTTGATCCCAATGATCCAAGTGCAAGTTTCTTCCTTAATCTGACCATGTATCTTATAGATGCAATTGGATCAGCTCGAACAGAAATGTTCTTGACTACGTTAGAGTAAAAAGTTATCCAGGTGGAATCGCCCGTGCTTTCCGGTAAAGGAAGTTTTTCCGGGTTCGGTTTTGGAACAACCGACGGATTAGTCTCTTATCCGGATATCCGTGGGTGAGGCTCCGAATGTGGGACCCCTGTCCCGCGTGAGAACTGCTACTTCCGCTGCCAGTATCGTGAATCCGTTGCTCGGTGGGAACAGGGATCTCACAGAATACTATAAACATCTTACATGAATAACATTAACTCATTTCTTTGATCTCAATAATTCCAAGTTTGAATTTGAAGTATGTTATTATGCCTTTTGGTTTGGTGAAAATGTCCATATACATTTCACAAAATTTTCCCAACTTTGAAATGGAACCTTAGCTTATGCTTGGTTGATATTTTGTAGTAAAAACAACTAGAAAAGTACTAGCTACTCTACCAACGAGTTTAATATTATGTAAAAAATGCTGTATAAATTTTTCAACCAATAAGTTTTAAGTTCTTGAGTTATGTGTGTATATTAAAGATAAAAACCCTAGAGCTAGAAGTCTTTGCACACTTGTTTTGTTTTCTTTAAGATAGTCAATAGACACTAGAGGAGATATGACTATTTTGTTAGAAAGTAAGTGATCAAGGGTATTTTGAAATGAGGGGGTGTATGCACCTTAGAGATAGAAGTCTTGCTAAGGTTATGAGAAAATACACTAGTAAATTATAAACTTAGGAAGGTGTTCCCACTAGGCATGATAAGACTCCTAGCATGGACGTTGAGTTGAAGTAGACATGATAAGACTAAAGAGAAGGAAAAGGATATTATTACTTCCTAGAAAGGAAGTTAGGACTCATATATGCCCTTTTAAAAGGGCGTAATGAGAGCATGAGTCTCACCCATACTTGTAACCCTTTTTCCACCTAATAGTGTGAAGACTCAAGTCAAAGTCGAAATTGTAGCCAAGATTCAAAGTGAGGTGGACCACTTTATAAAATGAGTAAGAGTGTAGACCCAATACATGTATGCTAATAGGAATTCAACAGTTAAGGGGTAGTGTTAGAAAATAAGTGATGAAGGAGAGGATACACCTTAGAGATAGAAGTGTTGCTAAGTTTATGTGAGAAATCAAACTAGTAAATGTTAGGAAGCAATGTAAACCTAGAAAGGTATTCAACATGGATGGTAGATTCCTAGGATGAAGACACCTACTTCAAGTGGGCATGCACATGATGTGCATTTAATCAACAAGAAGATCAGGGGGAGGTATACCTAGAATCAAGAGAGATGATAAGGGCATGTGTACATGAGGATTGTGTTTGTGTTAGATCAACTCTCTAGCATGTCATTATCTTTTCATTAGTGTTAATTAAATTTTCATGATTATGTTCAAGTATTGAACCTTGTCCACTACTATCGACCCTATTACTCCAAAATTTCTAATTATAATTTGTTGGTATGAGAGCCTACCACTATCCCTTAAATATCTATGCACTCTACGACGTGTCTAACTAGTACATGTCATTAAGTATTAATGACTTTGTTGATCTAAAAATTTCCTCTTTTACCCATTCACTCTAGTAATCTCAAGTTAAGTGATTGGAGGGCTTCTCTTGAAGATTTTAGGAACCCCCATAATCCCACAACATCAAGGAGATCATCTACATCAGATAACATCAAGGAGATCATCTACATCAGATAACATCAAGCATCCAGAGCAGAACAAACATGAATCGGGAGAGATTTTTAGATCTATGTTGATTAGAGATGAGATCAATGACGACTAGTATAAGACACTTTTTATGATGCAATTGAAGATATAAGAATATTTAGCTATCATTGATCCATGATCACGTCAACTCTTATAGCTTGATTTGCTCTCTAACCTATTCAAATCTTCAATGTACTCTTTGTTTTATAGCAAACCTTTACCTACAAATAGAGTGTACAATTAATGCATAAAGAAGTGTTAATATTAATCTTTAAGGGTTTAAATATCTGATTAGGCCATTGATAATCTTCTATTTTGTATCATATTACACTCCAATTTCATTTGGGCACATATATCACTAATTTAAAACATGTTTTTTTTGGGGGGGGAGGGGGGGCAATTTTTTTTTGGGGGGGCGGGGGGGCATTTTTGCTTAAAATAATGCAAAAGTTTATTTGTTTTCAACTCTAAGACTTGGATCGTTGGAAGCCTTTAAACTTAGATTTTATCTCTTCTGTTTTTGTCACCAAGTGTGAAGGGGAGGTAAAATCTTGGAAAACTGGATTGGTAAGCTTTGAATAATAGAGGACACCAAGCTTGCAATAGAAAGCTTTTAATATCAAGTGCTTTTCTAACAAAAGAATAGTAAAGCGTTTTTAGATTTAAAGCTTAATTAAGATTTACCAAAAGCTTTATAAGAAAGCGTATGGCAGTAGCGCGTAGCACTTACATAGACAATGGAGATGGCATGCCATTCGCATGAGGTGATGTAATGCTGCCAGTAGGTGATCACCAGGTGGATGAGGGGAAAATTAATTAATTGGCGGCGACGAGAATTTTAGCAGGCAACCGGTGCATTTTTTTTATTTTTTAAAGCAAATTTTTTTATTTTTTTAAAAAATGTAGAACCCCACGTAGCATAGGAGGGTGAATTTTGTGATTCATCTCTTCTTCTTCTTCTTCTTCTTCTTCTTCTTCTTTTTTGAAAAATCAATAAAAAGTTATTATGGCCCTCGATTATGGAAATTGACTCTAGAATCCAAGACTAGGAGGAGGTTGGAGCCCTTGCCCTACTAGTAAATCACATCCATATGGCTTGATTATTAAGGAATTAAGAATTGAAGAAAGTGGTTTTGTAAAAAAAAGAGGTGGTTTTTGGGTTTTGTAGAAGTTGTTCTTAAAACGTTGGTATGGCACCCTAGTTCTTGATCTTGATCTTAATCTAACGGCTCATAAGATTCCCATAAACCATCCAAGCTTTTTTGCCTAGAGGTTTTATAGCCTTCTTCGCTTTATCCTTAATGATGTCCAGATGGTTTTATAGCCTTCTTCGCTTTATCCTTAATGATGTCCAGATGTTTTTATAGCCTTCTTCTCGTTATCCTTTGGATCTTTGATGATGTCCTCTCTTTCTCCAAGTACTTGTACCCTTGTTGTAGCTTTTTGAAGGCCTTTCCTCTTTCGATATATTCCTCCTTGATTTTTTAAAGCTTTAGATATTATAAAAATTTAACCTTTGGCCTTCCTTGCACCAAATAAATTGCGTAAACCTCGATTTTTTTTAAACTTTTTCTTCAAAAGTCTTTCTCCTTAAGTGGTCACCAAATCTTTGATACCACTATCATGACCTCTAAGACACTTAGAGAAGGAGACTCTAATTTCTCAACACAAAAATTACAGTAGAACATATATTTGCATAAACCTTAATAAACCAAATTAAATAAACAAAGAAAAACATGGAGAATGGAGTCGCCGTCAACACAAGAGTGGATTGAATCCCCCCCTCATTAGAGTGTGATCCTTGTAACGAGTCTCCCATATTTATATATATTAGGAAAAGTGCTTACTTCCCAAAAAGATAATTCTAAAAACAGAGCACAAGCAAGTACTTTTCTTTCTTTATATGTATTAGAAAAAGCGCTTACTTTCCAAAAAGATAATTTCAAAAGCGGAGCACAAGCAAGAGCTTTTCTTTATTTACATGTATTAGAAAAAGTGCTTAATTTTCAAAACGATAATTCCGAAAATAAAGCACAAGTAAGTGCTTTTAAGTTTATGAGTGTGCAAGCTCTACAAAAAGATAGTAAGCATTAATATAAAGTATTGGGCCTACCAAAAGTAAGTATTAATATAAAGTATTGGGCCTACCAAAAGTATAAAATACTATTCGGTATGTACAAAGGTATAAGACCTTAGCCTTACCAAAATATAGATGCCTAAATATGAAACCATAAAAGGTGTTCACATGTCTTCCAAAATATCTCATAGTGGTCCAACACATGTTTCACTCACGATTAACACATAATCCACCACTTATTCTTCGCCTACATCCAAAATAGTAATAGTCAGTGCACACATCTGATTAAACACATTAATCATGACCATATCAGACTAGTGCACATAGCTTGATTAAGCACATTAATTTTGGCAGACAGCATAATAACTCACACAGCTTGATTAAACACATTAATCTTTGTAGATGATATAAAAGGGAGCATGCAAGAATACAATATCCCAAAATAAAATAATGGGCATCCCCAAAGAGGTTATGACTAACATATGCACATACATTCCTTGAAATTTTCATGAAATCAACCATTACTCCTTATATTTACTGATGTAAAGCTACCAAGTAGGTTGGGGGATGTGCTTGCTTTCCTTTACTAGGTGCGTAATGAGCCACGCCTGCCAGCTAGCCTTCTTACGCAAGCATGCACTTAGAGTACGATAATATTAATAAAGGAGACTTGATATATGAGCTTCTCACAAGTATTAAAGAACTGAGAGAGAATCTTGCATATATTGATGAAGACAGTTGATTGGTGAAGGGTTTATCAAATTCACACCAAGATTTTTCATCCACAAATCTTCTTATGATAAAGGGTAACCCAAATTCCCCTATGTTTGATGAGTTGGCTGCAGTATTGTTGTAAGAAGATAAATATCGATAAAAGAAAATTAGTATAGGACTGCATGTAAAAAGGTAAAGGTAAAGGTAAAGCCTTCTCTCAAGGTGGTTATAAGCTAAAGTAGGAATCAACCTAGTCTTCTGGCAAGGATGGCCCGGGTGATAATCCTAAGAAGAAAGGAAAATTCAACTATTGTCAAAATCCAACTTGTTATATTAATTAATGTAGAAAAAAAGGTTTGAGATGGAGAAGAAGAAAGAGTCAAGCATGACTATAGCTAGTTCATTAGCAGCAAGTGCTAAAAATAGGGAATTAGATTCACATGATGATTGGGCATTGCATAATAGTTGATATTAGAGTAAGTGCTCTTGGATCTTACCTTCTCAAGATTCTCTTTTGATTGTCTTAGATCGAGCTATCCTTTGAGTAGGTGCTTTTGGCTCTCACCTTTCTCATTTTCTCTCATTATCACCTTCTTCTAAAGACGCTGTCGTGAAGTGTGCAGTACAGCCAGGAAAGTACGAGACTTCTAGCTGTGAGAGTGAATGTCAAATCTAACAAGGAAACTCACACACAAAATTTCCCAAGGAGTATTGAACATCACTATTTCCAATGACAAGTACATGTGTCGATTCACCTCAATACATCCTTGAATTCATCCTGATGATTGCACAAAATTGCATACCAAGTGTTTGTTCCTTTATTCACTGACTTCTTTCTTGAAATCCTTTGAACCATTCACATGTAGGCATAACAAGGTTTTCAAATTTTTCCAATATACATGTGGCCAGTTTCATCCTTTACATCCAGTGCCATCAAAACCATTATGTCAAGATGCTCTTTTTCACCTGAAAACCTGCCTTAAAATTCTAACATCTCACAAGCAAAAGATAGCATTCGGCATAGCTTTAACATACTCGTAATTTCCAAAATTCATTTGAGTAGAAAGTAAGACCAATTACCCTCGACTTCAATGTATTTTTCACAAATTTCCGAGCTCCAATCCTTTAGCTTTTTCCCCAAGGTCTTTCTATTCACTTCCAAATTCATTTTGTAGAATGGATATACGATTCTCTCAAATCGTATAAGTGAGAGTAATTTTAAAGGAAATAAAAAAGAAAACCACTTAACTGAAGGTCCACGTGCATGAAATTTCTTGATTCCTTTCACTAATCGCAAGCTGCACGTCGCCTCTGTTCGATGAAAGTCATGAGAGAAAAAAAATGAAAAGTATCTCCTTCTATGGTACTCAAGATTCCCTCCAAATCTAACTCCTACAAGGCACAAACAATTTATGTATTCTTGAAATTAAAAAGACTGGTCGATTGGACGCTGTTCCCTTTCCTCTGCAGAATTTTTTTTCCTCCTGAACTCGCCGCCGTCCGCCTCTGGTTTTTTCTCTTTTTCCCGCGGAGAATTCGGCGCCCCCCCACCACCTTTTGCAGCTATTCATGCGGGAATTTCCAATTGCAAAAGCTGCGCTCGCATTTCTCTCCCATACTATCTAGAAATTTCCAAATAAAAGAAATACATTTCCTTTTCCACGTATGCTGCCAGCCTTAGTGCATTGCTTCTAACCTTAGCATTAAGGTTAAAAATTCTCAATGCAAGGCATAACCTTAGCATTAAGGTTAAAGTTCTCAATGCAAGGCATAACATTAAATTTTATTCCCCGGCATTCAACAAATTCTTCGGCACTGTAATGTCCATTGAATCTCTATTACTCTTGATGCCTCCGTAGTGTATAAATCATCATATTGGCCATGTGATTTATAGACTCCCCAATTGTTCATTCAAGTATTTTCCCATATCTTCATAAATACATTCCTTTGTGCATTGAGATGCCCTCATGTTTGCATTCCATAAGAGGTATTCACTGATTTGACCCAATCGATACCATTTAAAAGCTACCACACATTATGCACATGGGAAGCCATTAACATCATTAACTTATCCCTTTGGCGTGCCACTCATACCATCATATATAACTGGATGTTTCTAACTTACCCATGGTCTCTGAGTAACAGCAGAACCATCACCCTCCACACTCATATACAGAAACTCCTAGATCTGGCTCAGCCTCAGCTTGTCTTATTGAACCTCATTTACAGTATGAACATATGTACATGGCATCATATAATGACTCGTCATGGCACATAACCTCATGCATCTGGATGTGTATTTGATGGCCTCACATGCACGGTTTCACACCATAGACGTGCCATGGCACGACATCCACCCCCTCTAAACCTGCACATCCTCTGGTATGTGCCAAATCATCATCAAGGTCCACATATAACTGGATGTCGTCTTCATCTTCTGCAGTTCCAGGAAGATCATCCTCTTCCTCTTCAACCATATCCATACTACCACTGTCAAGCCTCTCATCCTGAATCTCTTGTGAATCAAAAGGATCATTATCATGCCTTCTTTTAAATATCTTGATTCTTTTGCCAGCCACAAGATTCTTTATTTCTGTTCCATCAAGCTCACACAGAGTATACGTGGCATTTCCATGCACATGCTTGACAATGTAAGGGCCAAACCATCTTTTTGCAAATTTTCTTTGAACAGTGAATTGGTTGTCAAGGCTACTGTCATACATTAGAACCCAATCACCTTCTTCAATAGGTTTTGGCCGGAGTCTGTGTCTACTATCAAATCTTTCTTTATTTTTCAACCTTGCATCTTTCAAGCGGGCTTTAGCAAGCTCTATATCTCCAGGCCTCCTCTCCAACTGTCTTATTCGCAATGCAAGGAGGTCATCTCTGCTCAATCCTTCGACCCAGGGCAATACATTCCAAGTTAGCACTACTTCTTCAACTGGCATCACTGGCTTCTGACCATACATCAATTCTGCAGGCATGTATCCTGTCACTGAGCTATGAGTTGTACGGTCAGCCCACAAGGCATATGGTAGCAGCTTTGGCCACTCTCGCATTCTTTCTCTGCATGCCTTAGCCAAAGCTTTAATGATTGGAGGATGTCCTCGCTCACTTTTCCCATTGCCCTCAGGATTGTAAGCACATGTTAGGGACAGTTTGATACCAATTCTAGAGAAGAATTCCCTTGCTTCTTCAACATCTAGCTCACCCCTATCAGTTGTTATCTTCCCAACACAACCATACCGGCAGATCACATCTTCCAAGAGAAATTTGCATACTGTTTCCGTACTCTTTGTTCTAAGAGCACGCCCTTCTACCTGATTTGTCAAATCTTCTCTTGCAAGTGCAATGTACCGCATCTGCCAAATTCCCAAAGGCATTGTAACTAGATCCACTACCCATTTGTAGTGCATGGCAGGTGGGTAGGTTGGTTGCAAGCCATCACGATGCCGCACATTTGAGTACATTTGGCATACCATGCATGTTTCTACATATTGGGAAATATCCTTGTACATTCCTTTCCACCAATATTTTTCCTTTATTTTGGTAAAGGTGGCCCACACGCTTCTATGTCCAGCCCAGAGACTCTCATGGAATTCTTTCACAAGCTTTCCTTGAGTCTCTTTATCACATATGACTCTCTGTGGCATAGCATTCCTCTGCTTAGGATGCTTCCAGAGATACCCATCCTTTAGGAAATAACCATATGCTTTTCTGCGGATTCTCTTAAATTCTGAGTCAGACCAATTTTCTTGCCTTGTCAGAGTACTCAAATATCGACCAATAAGCAACCAATCTCCTTCATATATTTCCTCAATAAAAGACTCAAGTGCATTTGATAGGCAAATATGATCCCCTTTTGCATATGCTGTAGTATAGAACTTTGTACCCACATCATCAATGTCACTAATCATCTCTTTCTCATCTTCATACCTGGCTCTTGATAGCATATCTGCAACTGGATTATCTTTTCCCGCAATATGCTCAAACTCAGGATTTAGTGACTTGATATAAGCAATCCACCTAAGCATAGCAATATCTGGGGTGGTACAACTTGCTATCATCCCAAGAAGTGGCAAGCAATCAGTTTCCACAAGTACAGATGCCCCAATAAGATATTCTTTTTCACATTTTAGAGCAGTGACTATCCCCCATAACTCTCTCTTGATCTGTGGATACTTTCGTTGCCGAAAGCTTAACACCTTTGCTCCAAATCTAATTACATACCTATGATCATCCTTATAATCTTGCCCTACTGCCCATCCTATCCCAGTAGGACTAGTATCAACTGTAACAATCACAGGCCTGCCACACTCATAATCTGCCTTTCTCAAAGTGGGTGATGATTGGAGCAATAATTTCAGCTTCCGCATAGCTTTAATATGTACAGCACTCCACAGAAATTTTTTATTTTTCCTCAAAAGTTGATAAAGAGGATCTGCTACATGTGCATAATGCGGGATCCAAATAACATAAAAGACACATGCTCCAAGAAATCTCCTCAGCTCTGTAACATTAATGCATGTTTCCTTCATTCTTTGTATTGCATCTATCTTGGCTGGACAAGGACGGCGTCCACTAGTACTACAAAGATGTCCCACTATTAGCACTTCACCAACTCCAAACACTGATTTCAGCCCAGATAAAGTAAGATTCACTTCTTCAAGCTTGGATAGAATCATGTCACAATCCTTTATGTGATTCGCCACAAACTTGCGGCACCCCTTTGAATCCAAATCCTCATCTTTGTGTTTCTCATCACAGCCCTTTATTGGCACATCATCCAAAAATGGCATAGTTTTTTGTGGTATGAAGTCTCGTAAGACTTTATTCATTCCATTCATCATATGTGCCACTGAGTTGGTGGCTCCCTGTGGTAAGGTACACATCCTTACTAATCCCAAAGGGGTTCTCATTGTGGTCAAGTCCCTGCTTTGTATATCCAGCTGGAACTGATCATATCCCGAATACAGATCACCCATAGAGTATATAGCTTTCCCTGCAAATGCTTCTGCAAACTCATCCACAATTGGACCTGCTCCCACATTCCTGATTGTGACTTTGTTTACAGGTTGCATGTCTTGAATAAAGCGCAATGTCCCATTTTTCTTTGGTACAGTAAACCATCTGTTGGAATATGGGGCACATGAAGGCTCCAAGATCCCCATCCTAATCTTTTCCTTTAGTAATTCCATCAACTTTGGCAAGAGAGCCTTTGGTACTGGAATTGGCCGCAGGTTCCAGGGTACATGTGGAACAGTAAAGATCACCATTGGTGCTGTTACACTTGGATCAACACAGCCTATCTCATGCGGCTGAAAAGCAAAGGCTTTCCCATGTTTTACAAGCATCTCCTCAAAGCATTCCCTTTCAACTGGCAACAGAAAATCCTTCTCACCAATCTTCAGCTCTTTTAGAGTTTCTTGAGTAAATTTATGCCCAATTTTCTTCGGATCTCTAAGATTTGGCTGCATAGAAGCTTCATCTATCTTCTCCTTGCTTCCCGGTGGCAAGGGCAAGGCAACTGGTTTCACCTTCTTTGCAACCGTTTTATACTTTGTATCAACATGAGCATCCAACATGAGCATCCATCTCACAATTCATGTTTTTACATTCCACCCCCTCAAATTCCTGGATTATATCATACATCTCCACAGATGACACCTTTATCATTTCATTTCCACCCTGTAAGCATGCTCTTCCCATATCAAAAAGCACATCCATAGTATCTACAAATGACACCTCATCAAGCACCCCTGAAATAAACTCATTCTTCTCTAGAAGACCACACTGCTCAAAACTTTTTTGTTCATTTTGTATATGTCTTTGCATACCACGCTTCAAATCCTTGCTTTTTACAAAAACCAGTGACCCATAGCTGGAGAATCCCTGAAAATTTGCTGAAAAGCTATTTACATTGATTGAGTCCTGCGAGAACTCATTTCCCCTTGTACCATTGGAATCCCGCTTTACAATGGCACCTGGCCAAAATCCCTCATCTCCCTGTAATTCATGAACTCTCTGTTTATCTTTGGGAGTGACTGTGCCCGAAGAGACTCACGATTCCTTTCATGATTAATGCAAACTGTCAAAAACTGAACAGCTTTTTTGCCATCTTTACTCCTTATTCTTGCATATGCTGAACCATCATCCAAAACCTTTGTTTCCATCCTTACAGCTGTAATGTAGGGTTACCCAAGGATAAGGGGATACGATGACATCTCTTGAACAAAGAAATTCTGATCATCCTTCACATCCCCTTAGAATTCTCTTAAATTCTATGGGTATGCATAAAAGATGATTATTTTATTATAAAAGTGTTACTTTTATCATATTTAAAATTCATGCATAGGGGTATGCATAAAAGATGATTATTTTATTATAAAAGTGTTACTTTTATCATATTTGAAATTCATGCATAGGGGTATGCATAAAAGATGACTATTTTATTATAAAAGTATTACTTTTATCATATGTGAAATTCATGCATAGGGGTATGCATAAAAGATGATTATTTTATTATAAAAGTGTTACTTTTATCATATTTAAAATTCATGCATAGGGGTATGCATAAAAGATGATTATTTTATTATAAAAGTGTTACTTTTATCATATTTGAAATTCATGCATAGAGATATGCATAAAGATGATTATTTTATTGTAAAAGTGTTACTTTTATCATATTTGAAATTCATGCATAGAGGTATGCATAAAAGATGATTATTTTATTGTAAAAATGTTACTTTTATCATATTTGGATTTCATGCATAGAGGTATGCATAAAAAAGATATTTTTATACTAAAAGTGTGATTTTCATCCTAAATGGATTATATGCATATATTAGATGCATAAGAGAAATTCTTTTATTCTAAAAGTGTAATTCCTACTAAATTGAATTTACGTATAGGAAGATGCATAAAAGATTGATTCAAAAGTGTCATTCTCATTTAAAATGAATTTATGCATAGCAAAATACATAAAAGATTGATTTTTATTTCGAAAGTGTTATTCTCTTTAAAATGGAATTTATGCATAAATAGATGCGTAAAGAAATCTTATATCAAATATAAGAATTCTCTTGTATTCTATAAATAGATATTGAGATGTGATAAGATGTGATAAGATGCGTATGGGAAGTGATAGGATGTGATAAGAGGTGTATGAGATGTGATAAGATGTGATAAGATGCGTATGGGAAGTGATAGGATGTGATAAGAGGCATTTCTCCACCATCCTTGATCTATTAAGAGATGAAACAAAGGTTCTCCTCATCAAATTCTTGAGTGAGATCATCCCATTTCTCCACATCCTTGATCTATTAAGGGATGAAACAAAGGTTCTCCTCATCACATTCTTGAGTGAGATCATCCCATTTCTCCACCATCCTTGATCTATTAAGGGATGAAACAAAGGTTCTCCTCGTCACATTCTTGAAATCTTCCCAAGTGGTGACATGAGCATTCAAGTGCTACCGCCATGCATGGACATAACCTTCTAGATGCAAAGTAGAAAACAAGAACTTGGACCGATCACTATGAGGGATAGTTTCAAAGTAAAGCTCCATCTTGTCAATCCATTCTTCAAACTCCTCATTGGTTAATCCTTCACCCTTGAACTTAGTAAAAGTCAACTTGTCCTTAAATCGCTTATCACCACCTCAACGATGAACATGCGGTCTATGCTCAAATGGTCTAACATGATTGCCCCCGAACCCATTGAAGTGACGAGGTCTACTATGATTAGGTTCCATCCCATTAAAATGATGACCGATCTCCTCAAAGTGATGACCACTCATGTGTGAAGGATGATGACCCATCTCATGAAAGTGATGACCACTCATGAAAGTGATGACCATCTCATGAAAGTGATGACCACTCATGTGTGGATGATTCCGATTTCCATTCACTCTTGATTCATCCAAAACTATGCCTTTTGTTTTGTCCACATTTCTCCCTTGCATTGATGAAACCCCATTCATAGGACCATGCATAGTCATATCAGGCATACTTGTTCCACCTTGATGCATCATTGGCGGAGGCAGCTTGTCCTTTCTAAGAATAGAACCATGATTCCCATCAATATGGTGCATACTAGCTTGAGGATTATGCAATGCATTTACATGTGAAGGTTCCACAAAATACCCATAAGCTTGTGGCCTCATTGGTGGAAAAGTATTTGGTGCATATGGATGCAACATAAGTCCACCACCATAAGATTTTTTGCCTTTATCCACATCTTTCCTCAAGCTTGTGATCCCATTATGCAACTTCTTGCTTGTACGCTCAAACCTCTCCCACCATGAACTAAAATCTTTGATCCATCCTTTCAATCATAGTTTCCATGACATACATCATGTTGTTCATGTTCATGTCCTTGCCTTCTTAAGATATTTGTGGAACATTAGCCTCTTTATGCACCGCTTCATTGATATTTCCACTAATTTATTCTTGCATTTCTCCTTGAGAATCCTAACTTGCTTCTTATCTTATGGAAGTGCCATGATTCCCTAATTTAACACAGTGTGCATAATAGAGTAGTGGCCTTGCTCTTAACTGTGGACATTTGGTAGTACTGTGATTCAATCTGCACATGGAGTACCACACCAATTCTCTACGGGGGTAAAGATGGGTATGCCCATGCCTAGATGTTTCTTTGCCCTCCTTTACCTTCAATTTATCTAGTATTGCATTACTAAGCTCTTCCAGAGTCATGTTTCCAACTTTCTTGCTCTGAGTTCCAATCTCTTGGTTTTGTCATTGTTGGTTTGGAGACCGAAAAATCCCGGACTATATCAATGATACCGCTCGATTTGGTTAGAGAGGGTGGTTTCTTCTCTTCCCCAAACCTAGAGTATCGCAACCCTTCTTCCATGGATTCTTCACTACTAGTTTCAATATCGGTCAAATTCCTTAAGACACTCAATTGAGTGCTTTACTGAGTGGCTTAAACCCACACTTTTTTGATAGGAATATCCTGGGTGATTCGATGCACCATCGTCACATGAGTGAGGTAAACTCCGATGAGCTTTCCAGACCTCAAGTGCATGTATATATGATTTGATAAGCTATTTTGCTGTCCCATTTAAATTTTTGTTAGATTCTGTCGACTTGTTTCTGAGGCCGTGAGATTGCAGAGAACCGTTCACGGTATGAAGTGTCAAAAAATAGTTAGGTCGTGAACGCTTTTTTGCACTTTCATGTGTTTAAATGTTTTTGCTTCTGGACTTACAATTCCATGTTACCTTGTTATGATTTTCAATTTTCTTACCCTTAATCTGACTATACCAAGTTCGTGAGTTTGATTTGATCGAGGCATGAAATTACAAAAAAAGTTCACACCGTGAAGAGATAAGGTTTCACATCATGAAAATCAATTAGTTCACGTCGTGAACTAAAAATAATTCATAATGTGAAGGATTCTAAAATGGTTCACGTCGTGAACAAAAAATGGTTCCCGACGCCATGAAGTCATCTAAAATAGTTCACATCGTGATGATTTTCTGCACGTTCATGATTTTTAAGTTTGTTAAACCTCGTGGTGTGAGAGGTGTCAGGATAAGGATCCCTATTTTTGGCAAGGTAATCGTATGAATTGCGGCATTAATCGTGGCGTTGATGCCTAGAGCAGTTCACGGCATGAAGTTATACGAAACGCTTCACATCATGAACGATTTTCTTGCAGTTTCACGTGGGAACTTCTCGCGTCGACTAAGGTGATTTTGGGTGAAAAATACTTATCCAACTGTTTCTAAGATGATTTTGCCACGCCTAAGGAGTATAATACAAATTTAAGGCAGAGTCAATGGCTCCTTATTTTTTTAATTTTTGAAAAGAAGAAAAAACAAAACACCAATGTGCTTGTAAGATTCCTCCGCAGCCTCTCAAAATGTCCAGCATATTCCCTTGTAATCAATTCCCTTTTCTGAAATATAAGAGATCTTGTCTCTGCCTGTTTTGGCATAGAAAGAGAAAATATTCTAGAGAGAGAATATTCAGATTATGAATATTTTTAGATAGAAAAATAACTCATCTTATTAAAATAAGTTTCCTTGAAACAGAAATTCAAAAAGAACTTTCCAATGTGCAATTAGAATTAATTGAAAATGGATGAAGGACCTTAGCCTAAGGGTCTAGATTTTCAGAAATTTTTGGATTATGGTCAAATTAAGGTTCCTATGGGCCAATAGCATCAATCCATGTATAGGGAGGAGATAAATCCTATTTGTAAAAGAAGATACCCAAAAATGAGTAAATGCTCACATAAGATGAAGAGTTGAATATGTACAAGGTTTATTAGTAAAAAACTATGAGTAATATCAAAAAAATGAGATAAATTGAGTACCCAAAAATGAGTAAATGCTCACATAAGATGAAGAGTTGAATATGTACAAGGTTTATTAGTAAAAAACTATGAGTAATATCAAAAAAATGAGATAAATTGAGTATCCAAAAATGAGAAAATGCTCACATAAGATGAAGAGTTGAAAATGTACAAGGTTTATTAGTAAAAAACTATGAGCAATATTAAAAATATGAGATATTTTGGGTATAATCATTTCATTTTGACACATATGTAAGGAAAGGGAATTCTTTAAAGGAGGTGCATATTTCACATGCTTGAATGACTCTAAAATAATGTGATATTTTTATCTCTCCTCTCTCTTGAACCAAACCAAATCAAAATGGAACCAAACCAAATCAAAAAGTAACCAAACTAGGTCCAAATCTAGTCCAAATTCAGCCAAATTTAATTTGGAAAATTCTAGAATTCAGTTAGCTTTGGTTAGAGCTTCCCTCTCATATAAATAGAGCATGAGTCCTTTGAAAAAAGGAGAAGAATTTTACTATGCTAGAGTTATGCTAAAATAATACTAGTTTCTACTATTCTCTAAAATTCTCTCCAAATTGAAGAAATTGGAGCTTCCCTCTTTCTTCAATTCCCATTGGTGGCTCCATCAACATACTTAACCAATTGATTGGTTGGGGGCCTCTACTGTGAACAAAGAATCAAGCAATTTGTAAGGTAAATGGTGAATTTTGATCTTTTCTATAATTTCTCAAGGTTTCTCTCTTCTCAACCCCTCTCAAGCTTGAGAAGCTTAATTGGAATGGTTTTTGAATGCTATTGAAGTTAATTGATGAATGGTAGTGAAGAGTTACATAATTTGATGAATGCTATTGAAGTTAATTGATTAGTGATAGTTAAGAGTTACATAAATTTCCATTTATGTTTAATTCAAATGGTTTTTATGTAATTTCTCTCTCTCACTCAAGAAATGGTCATACTCATGACCCATTCTCAATCCAAATGAAGCTTTTCAAAAAAAGTTTTTACTTAATCCAAGATTAATCTATACTTAAGGTCAAATTAATGGCTTTTTTCTATACTTTTAGTTTATGTATTTCATGAATATTGATGATTCAATCCATTATGGATTAATGATCCAATTAGGGATGATTCTAATTATTTCCTTAATGATAAGCTTTATCCCTTAGAAAAATTGAGATTTATCAGTCACATAGCAGTGGAGCTATGGCAAAATTTTTATAAAAATTACGCATAAAATAATTTCATTCAAATCATGAAAAGAGGACTTCCTACCATATTCTAGGAATTATCATCCTAGATTAATTGAAAGATATTCATTGTAAGCCTAGAGAAATTGATTTTTATATTATGCATAATTGATTTTCATGCATAGAGGTATGCATAAAAGATTATTATTTTAACATAAAAGTGTTACTTTTATCATAATTAGATTTCATGCATAGAGGTATGCATAAAAGATTATTATTTTAATATAAAAGTGTTACTTTTATCATATTTGAAATTCATGCATAGAGGTATGCATAAAAGATGATTATTTTATTATAAAAGTGTTACTTTTATCATATTTGAATTTCATGCATAGAGGTATGCATAAAAGATGATTATTTTATTATAAAAGTGTGACTTTTATCATAATCGAATTTCATGCATAGAGGTATGCATAAGAGATGAATATTTTATTATAAAAGTGTTACTTTTAGCATAATTGAATTTCATGCATAGAGGTATGCATAAGAGATGAATATTTTATTATAAAAGTGTTACTTTTAGTATAATTGAATTTCATGCATATAGGTATGCATAAAAGATGATTATTTTATTATAAAAGTGTTACTTTTAGCATAATTGAATTTCATGCATAGAGGTATGCATAAAAGATATGGGAAGTGATAAGATGTGATAAGATGCATATAAGATGAGTTAGGATGTGATAAGATGAGTTAAGAAGTGATAGGATGTGTATGGGATGAGTTAAGAAGTGATAGGATGTGTATGGGATGAGGTAAGAAGTGTATGTGATGGGATAAGATGTATATAGGTTGTGATAGGGTGAGAATATGGATGTGAATGTGGATGGGTATGTATGGATGTATGCATGTAGATGTGAATGTGAATGTGGATGTATGGATGTGAGTGAGGATGTGGATGTAGATGCATAGATGTAGAGGTGGATGTGTGCATGTAGATGTAGATGTATGGATGTGAATATGAATGTGGATGTGGATGTATGCACGGAAATGTGGATGTATGCATGTAGATGTAGATGTATGGATGTGAATGTGAATGTGGATGTGGAGGTATGCATGGAGATGTGGATGTATGCATGTAGATGTAGATGTATGGATGTGAATGTGAATGTGGATGTGGATGTATGTATGGCGATGTGGATGTATGCATGTAGATGTAGATGTATAGATGTGGATGTGAATGTGGAGGTGGATGTATGCATGTAGATGTAGATGTATAGATGTGGATGTGAATGTGGAGGTGGATGTATGCATGTAGATATAGATGTATGGATGTGAATGTGAATGTGGATGTGGATGTATGCATGGAGATGTGGATGTATGCATGTAGATGTAAATGTATGAATGAGAATGTGGATGTATGCATGTAGATATGAATGTACGCATATAGATGTGGATGTATGGATGTGAATGTGTATGTAGATGTGGATGTATGGATGAGGATGCATGAATGTGCATGTAGATGTGGATGTGAAAATAGATGCATCGATGTAGATGTAAATGTATGAATGAGAATGTGGATGTATACATGTAGATGTGAATGTACGCATATAGATGTGGATGTATGGATGTGAATGTACATGTAGATGTTGATGTATGGATGAGGATGCATGAATGTGCATGTAGATGTGGATGTGAAAATAGATGCATCGATGTAGATGTGGATGTATGGATGTGAATGTGGATGTGAATGTGGATGTATGGATGTGGATGTGGATATATGTATGGATGTGAATATATGATATGTGATGTGAAGGAATCTGAAGTGATGAGATGGAAAATGATGTGATGGGATGAGTACACATATAAATGGAATGTGGAATAAGTAATGTGGATTGATGAGGGATAATGTGGAAAAATGAGAGTTAATATAGAAACTGTATTTGTAAACTGTTTGTAAATGCTGAAAAACCGACGGATTAGTCTCTTGTCGGATATCCCTGGGCGAGGCCCCGAATGTGGGACCCCTGTCCCACGCGAGAAGTGCTACTTCCGCTGCTAGTACCCCGAATCTGTTGCTCGGTGGGAACAGGGGGATCTCACAGTTGGTATCAGAGCAATTTGGCCTAATAAATATCAACTGAGAAGATCAAATATGTCAAAAATTTATCAAGAAACACAAAAAGGTTGTAATTGTGTGATATAAATCATACAATTTGATATTCAAACTGAAATTTGTAATTTGGTAATTGGGTCTTCAGATGGAAGTACCGCAATTATATAGAATCCCTGACTTGCTTGAGGCCTAAACATGATGGTATTCACCTTATAATTCCAAGGGCCGTGACTACCAGTATATACCGAGAGTATAACTGCAGCTCTTTACTGACAGTTTATACGAGTAAATCTAAGACTTGAAATTATAAGCGTTAATGCTATCCAGATGATGATTTTGAATGTGGTTGATATGATTTTTAATTCTGTTTGAGAATTGATGAATTGATTTGGATTCTGATTGAAAAATGATGATTTTTAAAATTTAGTTGAAATATAATAACCTGAGCGAAACCACAATGAGGATGAATAGGACGAGTCCCTGTGATGATACTCATAACTAGAATGATGATAATGATTTCAGTAAATCACTATGAGATTAGTGGATTGTGCTGTCAAATTGCTACTGTTAACACTTGTCACGGTAGATCAAATTAAGGGATGGCAAATTGAGAACTTACTTGACTGAAATTCCCGTGGAGGAATGTTCAGAAGGAAATTTTTTCGGTCTAAAGGACCATTATCATGTTAACGATATGAATGATATGATCTGAATGAATTGTTATTTAATGATGAGTTCTATATAAGGGATATTTATCCTAGTATTCTGTTGGGTTGACCAGAATATAAGGAACCCCATAATAAAATTGGATCTTAAGAAAAAGAGTTGTCTTCTCCCTTGCGAGATGAGGACATCTCGCACTTTTTTAAGTGGGGTAGAATTTAAGATTCCTCAACCTTCGAGGTATACAGGAGTAAGAATCTCCCTTTTTGATCTTATAATTATTCCCTCTCTAAAATAAAAGAAAGATTCTGTTTAAAAAAGGAAGACCCTTTCCCTAGAATACTTCTCAGGAGTCACACCTGTTTTAAGGATTCAGAGCAATGAGTTCAGAAGTGAAAATCGGTGTTTTGGATATACCAAGGTTTTGGTTTTCATTCGAGTACAGCCCAAAAGAAGTTCTTTATCTCTTAGGGAGTATAAGAAGTTATCCCCCAGATATTGTGAGCCTTATATCTGAATTCAATGAAAGTAGGTGACTTAGCCTACAAGCTTCTTTTACCTCCTCATCTCAAAGTTCTTAATGCATTTCATAGAAATATGTGCCAAACCCAAATCATGGAAAGACGATAAAACTTCAGTGGCAAGATACCGTTGGCTTCTAAGTTACGCTAGCTCCTTCCTTTATATAAGTCGTAACATTTACCTGTCGCTCACAGTAATCTTACTTCCATCGATCTACCTTCTTCTTAATCTCCTTCATGGCTTGGCAACAGGAATTAGTTTTATCCATGATGATTTCTCACCTTCAAGATGCAAGCGAGTCTGTGAAGAAAGATTTTATAGAACAGTATGAGCGCTCACTTTTTCCTCACTTGGGAACTTCTGTAGCTCAGACCAAATGGCGGACCTATCAAGACATAACTAGGGTAACACCCTGGGGTCAGCAGCACTTTCGTAACAATGTCCGCTTGGCCATGGTTATTGAAGCTTTGGCTTTGGGTCCCCGATACTACTGCGTCATGAGCTCAAGGCATCTTGGGTTTTCTGAGCGAGTCTTCTTACTGGCATGTTTTCTTCCTCATCAAAAGATATGCCTTTACCCCGTTTTTGGCTTGCCTCTCAGAGGTCCTTTTGTTAGATCACCTCATACCACTGAGATAGGTGCGGCAATAACCAACAGAATTATTCCCATAGATGAGTTACCTTATACGTGCGTAGCTTGTGAGTGCTGCTTTTGTGATCATATGATGGACGGGCTTATGGAAGTGTAAAGAGTTCTTCTATCTTTACTGTATATGTTTCAAGAATGAATAAAGTTTAAATCTTGTTCTTATCTCGAATCTTACTCTCTTGAGACTTTTTTTGTGGTTAATCTTAATTAATTTTTCTCTAAGTCTCATATTCGTGCATCTTGCGAAATTATCCCAAGTTTGCGAGATGAGGACATCTCGCGTTTTTCAAGTGGGAGTGAATGTAAGATTCCTCCCCAGCCTCTCAAAATGTCCAGCATATTCCCCTGTAATCAATTTCCTTTTTTGAAATATAAGAGATCTTGTCTCTGCCTATTTTGGCATAGAGAGAGAAAATATTCTAGAGAGAGAATATTCAGATTATGAATATTTTTAGATAGAAAAATAACTCATCTTATTAAAATAAGTTTCCCTGAAACAGAAATTCAAAAAGAACTTTCCAATGTGCAATTAGAATTAATTGAAAATGGATGAAGGACCTTAGCCTAAGGGTCTAGATTTTCAGAAATTTTTGGATTATGGTCAAATTAAGGTTCCTATGGGCCAATAGCATCAATCCATGTGTAGGGAGGAGATAAATCCTATTTATAAAAGAAGATACCCAAAAATGAGTAAATGCTCAATGTGCATGTAGATGTGGATGTATAATGAGGATGCATGAATGTGCATGTAGATGTGGATGTGAAAATAGATGCATCGATGTAGATGTGGATGTATGGATGTGAATGTGGATGTGGATGTGGATATATGTATGGATGTGAATATATGATATGTGATGTGAAGGAATCTTAAGTGATGAGATGGAAAATGATGTGATGGGATGAGTACACATATAAATGGAATGTGGAATAAGTAATGTGGATTGATGAGGGATAATGTGGAAAAATGAGAGTTAATATAGAAATTGTATTTGTAAACTGTTTGTAAATGCTGTTTGTAAATGGCTGTTTTATGTCAAGAATGCTGGGGAAGCATTTTGACCGTCTTGTGATTAAGGTCGTGGAGACCTAACTGATAAAGTTGCAACTGCTGACGGAGAGTCAATGGAGGACATCTCACGTAGCAAAGTCGGCCGAGGTTCGGTTCGATTAAAATGGTGAGCTTCCGGTACGGTGGATGAGGGACCAAGGAAGCGGCCTATGAGTGAAGCGCTAGGTCACCTGCGAAGGATCCTAGAGGGTGCTGACCATACGGTGCTCGGGCTCTGGGTCGCCTAGGATACCCAAGCGTGCGTCGAGGAAGATATTGGAACAAGGAGTAAGAGTTGTTTTGTGAGACCGGGCATGGATCTGGTTGATTGACCTTGCTGGTCTTCAATGGATGAGTCCATGGCTCTTTATATGGATCTGTTGGTTGATCTTGCTGATCTTCAACGAGAGTCCATCTGGATTTTTATAAGTCATTATATTGCCGAGTATTATGGGCTAGGAACTATTAAAAAGGCCCCTGAGTGGACAGGTGGTGAGCGTTCTAGTTGCCAATGCCATAGATACTCTGATGAAGGAATGATGGGAAATTATGAATCAAACGGATAAATTGGAAGATTGTGATCAGTGGTACTATGGTTTCATTAAAGGATTGTTTTTGATGCTAAGAAAAAGGCAATTTCATATTGGGTGTATAAGTGGTGTGGCTAGTTTTATATTTGCATGAACTTCTGGCTAGGGAGCCTTGGAACTCTTTTCCTTGGTACCCGAGACAAAACCTAACCAAATTTCAAATTGGATCCCATCACTACAGTGGTTGGGGGGTTGGCTAACCTATGGGATCGGATGGGGTAGGCTGGACTGATGGATCCGTAAATCGAGACTCAATTTCTGTTACGATAGATAAAGTAAATCCCAGATAGTAATTGTTCTATGGATAGGAATCAACGGCTATGCCTCTTAAAGGGGAAAAAAGCGTTGATCCCAATGATCTAAGTGCAAGTTTCTTCCTTGATCTGACCGAGTATCTTTATAGGTACAATTGATGGATCAGCTTGATTAGTAATGGTCTTGACTACGTTAGAGTAAAGAGTTATCCTGGTGGAATCGCTATCCTGGTGGAATCGCCCGTACTTTCCGGGTGAAGAAAGTTTTTCGGGTTTGGTTTTGGAAAAACCGACGGATTAGTCTCTTGTCCGGATATCCCTGGGCGAGGCCCCGAATGTGGGACCCCTGTCCCATGCGAGAAGTGCTACTTCCGCTGCTAGTACCCCGAATCTGTTGCTCGGTGGGAACAGGGGGATCTCACAGTATCATTAATCCATAATGGATTGAATCATCAATATTCATGAAATACATAAACTAAAAGTATAGAAAAAAGCCATTAATTCACGTTGATGATTCAAGTGATGCAAACATCAAATTTAACTAGAAAAAACAGTGCAGCTCTCTTCCATGACCACTCCACCACACAAATAAACAATAAACACAACCAATTTTTCACTTCCACACAAATCTTATCCATTCATTTCCTACACAATGCACTACCAAAATGTAAAGGCAATCATGAATCTTATGTAATGGGAATTGAAACTCCAAGAGGAAGAAAGAAACAAAGGTGTTTCCCCGACAGCGGCGCCGAAAATGTTATAGGCTACCACACCTCCAAGAGGGAACCCAATGCATTCACCTAAAGGACGAGCAATAGAATACAACTGTCATAGGGCACTTACCAATGCTTGAACTTGAGTCCCTTGAGGCCTCCAAGCTCACTTGTTAAGCTCCAAACCTCAAAGCTCCACCTCCACTCTATCACCGTAGAGTCGCTTGCACCATCGCATAAGGCAATCACTCTCTCTCACTCTCCCACACAAGCAGGAAACATACAAGAATAGAAGAGGCACAAGTGCACTATGGGCATTTTGGAAAGCCTATAAGAATGCAACAGGACTTACACCATTCAGTATGGTGTATGGACTAGAAGTCGTAGTGCCCATGGAGTTCCTGATGCTTTGGATAGTAGTGGCTGAGAGGATTTATCTGGAAGAATTTGAGATGCATAGGATTGAATAGCTCCTAAAACCTGATGAAAGAACACTTCATAATGCCTGGACATAGCAGACATTGTACAAAAGAGAAGAAAGCTGCAGGTGGATAGGAGGAACACAAGGTTCAAGATCTTTGATGAAGGAGATGTAGTACTGTTGTTCACATAAAAAATGGGACCCCACCTAGGAAAATTTAAAATGAGATGGACAGGCACATACAAAATAGTCAGAAAGCTGGGGACAAGAATATTCGAGCTGGCAAGTCTGGATGGTGCAAAACTCAAGAAGTTGGTAAATGGATACAGGCTAAAGCCCTACTATGGAAAGATGCTAAAAAAAGGGAGGAAGTGTCTAGAGGAGGATCAAAATCCTAATCCTCAAAGTGATTGAGGAACCAGAACCGTGTTTGAACAAGATCATGAATAAGGACAAGATCTCGGAGGTTTTAAAAATGTGAATAATTTAAAATTATATTCACCATGTGTAAATGTGATAACCGTGTGTATAGATACCGAGGAGGCAAGTGGCAGCAGCATGGCACAAATGAGAAAGTCGAGGTTGCTACCACAAAAAGGGGAGCGTGGGTGTGTAAAAGCCATTAATGACCTCGAGAAGAGCCCAGAAGGGATCTATGGTCGAAAAATGAGGGAGATCAAGGGAGATCAAGGGAAGATGACGCACTTATGGTGGCCTTTAGGAAGAGTGCACCTCACGGTAACGTCTGAATGCCTGTCCGTCGAACGCCTAGTTTCCAATTTCGAAAATCTACTCACCGTTCTTGACTCTCTTCGTGTTCTCAACTCTCTTCCTACTAAACTTTGCTCATTTCCTTACCTTCTCAAGCCATCAAAATATTCCCAAAGAAGGAGATATGGTACTAGAATTTGAGCCCCTATCATCCATAGTATACAAGGAGGTGGACGAGCACGCACAATGGCTGGTTAGGATGGGCCTAAAAGAGTTCACAGAGTTGCCATGGGAGGAGCTCCAGCAGAACTACAAAGTGGCGGAGCAGCTAGAGGAGCTATATAAGACCAATGTAGTCACACTGCCAATAGAAAAGAGAACCTGTGATCCCGTGTATGTGATGTAGATATTTAGGTTGCCAGTGGAAGGTGAGGGTAAAAGAAAGGAAGCAGATAGGATGACCTTGTGAGGGTGTTTGGCCCCCTTGAAGGAGGAGCTAAGGAATTAAAAATCATAGGGATGCCTGATAAGGACATACAAAAGCGTGTCCGCTTTGTGGTGGAGATGATCAATCTCACCCACAAGCCATAGTGTATGTCAAGAATGGCTTATGGACTAGTAAAAGCAGCAGAAGCAAGAACAAAGGTGGCTTGGGTAGAAATTTTGGTACAAAAACATAAAGGACCAGATTGAAAAGGTGAACCGCCCCCAAATACTAAGACGAAGATCGGCCCTTACATAACTGCATTAGTTAAAGCACAGTCAGGGATTGAGAAAAAAAAGGAAAGAAACAAGGAGGAAGCAAGCCAGAAGAAGGGCATGAAGAGCAAAGATGAAGTTGTTTGCAAATGCCTAAGAAGAGGGGAACTCAGGACAGACGTTCTCTGGAAGGAAGAGGGTGTTCAAGTTCAGTGAAAAGAAGAAGGGAAAGAAAGGAAAACTAGAAGCAGAAGAAAAGAGCACAAGATATCACAAGGAGAAATTTTTCGGAATTGAAAAGTCCATCCTTTCGCAAAATATTGAGGAGCAGTAGCAGGAATCACTCTCAGCACAATGCCTGTAGATAAAGTAGGAGAGCACCACCCAAGAAACTCAAGAGGCACAATAGGGCATCATGGTGGCAGAAGCCATCCACCTTGAGCAAACACAAGCAGAGCCCTCTAAACCCAGCCCTATAGTTTTTTCGAAAAGCATTGATGCAGAGTGGGTACAGAGAGCCTAAATTATATGTAGAAGTACATGATCAATGGGGCCAAATAGATAACCACACTGCAGAGACTGAGATAGGCCAAAGGAAGCTGTCATTCAGGAGTTGAGAGGTCAA
The DNA here is from genome assembly GCF_041138505.1 of Cibotium barometz. Lineage (NCBI taxonomy): Eukaryota > Viridiplantae > Streptophyta > Polypodiopsida > Cyatheales > Cibotiaceae > Cibotium > Cibotium barometz. The sequence goes on along the minus strand of NC_141067.1, from coordinate 41,314,958 downwards.
CAAACACCGCTCTAGGAGGAGCTTAGAAGAAGTAGGATAGAGGTAGCCCATATGGAGGAAATGGAAAGGCACCTAGCAATTCTCCAAAGGGATGAAGAAACAAAGCGGGAGATGGCTATGCTAAGGGAAGCCGTGGTCTAGACAGAACAAACAAACAGGAGGCTACAATAAGAAGTGGACACGGTTATCGAAAGACAAGATAGGACCAAAGGGAAGGTGGACATAATTAGAGTACACTTAAAGATTATAGGAGAAGTCCAAGCCAGGGCAGATAAGGATGAGGTGGAGCTAGTCAAGGCAGAAGCTTAGTTGGCTGTGCTTAGTGCAGAAGACTTTTCAGAAGTCTATGAGCTGGAGGCAGACAAGATGGAGTAATGGGAGAATCATGCTTTAGAACACATAAAGGAGGTGTGGGAAGTGTATTTAAGGAAGCTGACAGTTGTCGTGCAAGCCCCCACAGCTACTTACAAGAAAATAGCTCCCCTCCAGATGGGGGGATCCGAAAAGCTCCAACACTACAGAACCAACAAGGATCCAACTGGTGGGAGCTGTGGGGAGGACTGATGGAAATAGCCAGCAGGGCATGGAAGTATGACACAGCAAGGAAGAAACCACTACAGAAGAGCTGCAAGAAAAGATCAGGCAGCTGGAATCTAAGGTAGAGAGGTGGAGGAAGCGCTTCACCCTTTTGAAAGAAAGTGGCAAGATGCCAGCTGGGGAAAGGCAAAGAACTAGTAATCTACAAAGGAACATCGATGGACATAATCCTTGATGACAAACTGCGACAAAATGCATGGGAAACAACTAAAAGACTGGAAGACAGTGCCAACGATGAAACTCCCCTTAGACCCTAGATAGAGGAGTACAAATGTCCTGTGGAAGAATTCAAGGAGCAGCAAAGGCAAGATGGGGAGCCTATCAAGGATCAAAGGAGGAGGCCAGAATTGTTGGAAACAAGAGTCACAAGGGCAAAATGGGGTAAAATAGATTAACAAGCTGAACATCGCTGACCACACCACTGCTCAGACCCATCTCATAAAGAGACAGGAATATATGGACACAATGAGAAAATCTCATGCCGCGGTAATATGGAACAAGGAAAGAATGATAGAGGACTTCCAAGCATGGGCAAAAAAGGAGAAGGCAGAGAAGGAAGAGTTGCAGCGCTTAGGGTCTAGGAAGAGAGGAAATAAGGAGACTCGAAGCTCTACAAAGAAATTGCCCTCAAGCACGTGAGGAGCTTAGTCCAGGTTGCTAAGCAAGCAGAAGAACTGCAACCATCGAACTCCCAGGATGAGATTGCAAGTTTTATGCACATGTTGGACGGGAGGCTAAAGAATCAAGGGTAGAGTAGCTCACATGCCGATGAGTGAGCACACGAGAGAAGCCCCTCATCTGAATTCTGGGATGTTTGGGAAAGTGGGGGCATCTTATGACTCGTAGACCCGAGTGAGGAGGAAATTGCTCATGCACCAAGCAGGACTGATAGTGCCCCTCACCAACAATGCAGTCTCCTGGTAGGAAAAGAAAGAGCAAGATACAGTCTGGAATCAATTGGTAAACCCCCGTATGGATGGAAGTGGAGTCAAGGGAGTAGAAGGAGACCAAGAGAGTCTGAGCAGATTGTGTTCTAGAACTCTGCCATCCTCCCAGAGTTGGCGGAGCCCCATGCTTTTGCTGCGGGGATGGCAATTGATGCAATCGAAAGGACCAGGTAGAAGTACCCCTATGCCAAGCGCATCGAAGTACAATTCCGGAGAGCTGATGAAAGAACATGGGTTGGCCATGCGTGAGTGAGTAGTAAGAGGAGGGCTTACGAGCCCATGTATGCCCAAGGCAAGCCAATTATAGTTGTCTTTGGGGGCCTTGCCACAAAAGAAGAATCGAAAAAAAGGAGGGTTGAAATAGGCCTTAGGAATAAGATCTAAATTCCAGAAATAAAGTTTGACAATAAAAAGATGGAACATCACGGGGCTAGATAGCAAATGTTGTGGGCTTTGTTGTTGATGCAGCGTCCACCGTGATCACCAAAGGTGCTCGAGAAACAACCAAATAATGGCAACCAAATCGTGGACTGCCGCGCCAAGCATATCCATTGGGCAACAGCTTAGAATCTTTTCTTGTAACAACCTTGTAATTGATTCTTGCCAATGGGTAGTACTCTGACATAACGTTGGGGTTTTCACTTCGGTCACTTCTTAGAATCAAAACACACTTGTATGAAACCTTACAGCCTCCTCACCTCTCTTTCCCTCCCTAGGTTAAGATAAAGATAAACACATCAAATGTGAGATCATAATTCATGGAAGGAAAGATGAAAGGCTCAGGAGAAGTAAGAATTTATGCCAGTCTTGCAGCTCCAAACAAGAGGGCAATTCTTTGTTGGAGGAAAATCTTTCGACTCAGGATTATGTGAACGAAAACATACAGGGCATGTTGGTAAGGTTCATCCGTTCGAATTGGACGATTTGGACGGAACATCTTAAAGCAAAAGAATATAGTAATCACTTACAAGAGGATAAGATACATTGGATTTGCTGATAAGAGATTAAGAGGAATTAATCATTATTAAGAAAAAATAATGGCCAAAAGTCTATAAAAATAGACACACAGAGAATTACAGTTTTAAATCCATATAGACTGTGTAAAAGAGGATTACATAGATATGTAGAGCTTGAAGAGAGCTTTGCGCCTATATAAAAACTTTCAAAAACGGGCAATCGAGTGAAAAGTTATGAGCATTTTACTACAAGACTCTATAAAACTGCCAAAATGTTGAAATTTGGGGATTAGACCACAAAAACTGCACTTCCCTCTCTTTGCATGAAACCTCAATTGTCACATAGACTCTTGCCTTTCATCTCCTTCATGATTCAAGCTAGAGGGTAAGGGTTAACATTGCTTAGCGGACAATCATAAAGATTTACCTATGGTCCCCAAAGTCTTTCCACATGCTCATTACCGCTACTAAAACCATTGGTACCTCCAAAGGAGGGCGGCAATAAGGCAAGGGCTACCTTGAGAAGTCACAGGCCCACCAAGATAATAACTCTTTATCCCACTTATCAATCATGAAGCATCAAAGAGGTCCAAAATTGGGTTAAGCATGAGGAGCTAATGCTAAATGAGACATTCACATGTAAAGAGAGTGTTTGAATAAGGGTTTGAAGATAAGAGAATGGCAATGACACAAAATGGATCCTTTTATAGGTGGAGAATCACCCTCTCTTCCATTGTTACAAATTATAACATAAAAATCTTCAACCCTTCAGTGACATAAGGGTACATGTCACCATCAATTGTCCTCTTAGGCTAAGTCTTCTATTGATTATTAAATTGAAGACTTTTTGACTTTGAAAGTGTGATGAGATAATAGCCAAGCCTACGTGGCATGTAGGTGGAGATCCCACTTACACATGGTGGAATTATCCTCTTCCATGTAGGCATTCTAGAAGAATTTTTCCTAATTATGCACCTACACACACTCTTCCACATGCCTTCCACACTCCCCAACTTGTAGCCTTATGGTGAATACTATATTAATAATACAGTTAAAATCCACGTGAGCATGAAGGCCCACTTTTATTTTCCACATCACTAGCCTATCTACCATACCAAAGTATTTATCAAGCATACTTGTGGCATTTACAATGTGTGCACCCTAAATCAAGTAAAACCATTATATTTGAAGATAGAATGCTGTTATCAGGGTAGCTACCAAGCCGCTGCATCACCACGCCGTTATTCCATTATGGGCACCGCAATCTTCTTGGACAAGCATCCACCTTATAAATCGTCCTCGTCCTTGTGAAAATCCTCCTCGGGGGAAGATTGCTTTTTCCTCTCCAGCTGTTGAGTCCACCCATTTCTTCTCTTTGACTTTGGTCTCTTGCTCTAATAGATCTCCTTCTATCTCATGCAGCTTCAATTCAGGTACATTCTTTAAGGTTGCTATAATGTTTTCATATTTACCTTTGTCCACACTCTTCAGAAGCACTGCTAGTGCCTCATCATCCTCTACCTTCTTGCCAATGGCTGCAGTTGTTGCTTAATGCTTTTGTATTTGTTCCAATGTGTGATTAAAGGTTCACTTTCCTTCATATCAAGTTTGTAGAGTTGCATTAGCAGATTTATCTTTTAAATTTTTTGCTTGAATGCCAAATAATTTATTGAGTTTATCCCATGCATCTTTTGCCCATTGTATCCCTGTGATGTGGTGAATGATTTCATCATTTAATTTGAGTGCGATGAGTCCTAATTCTTTCTCATTCCTAATCTTCCACTCATTTTACCCACTCACCTCTGGGCATTCATCTCTTCCCTCAACAAGCCCCCACATATTTTTCCTCATGAGCAAATACATGGTTTTTGTTCATGTATAAAACTGCTCTCCATTAAATTTAGCTATCTCTTATGCCATGCTCATGATGATGTGAAGGGGGTCTTACCTCTTGATCCAATTTCAAGATTCAAGGGAAGTTTCTACCCTTTTACAACTCAATCTGGTGTTTAGGTGATGATTACAATAGATTTATTAGCATAAATTCACCAAAAATTACATAAAGCGAAGGGTAACAAATCTATACTGAATGGTTGGGTATCAAACCATCTGTGAATTGTAATATGAAGTTATAGGGATCTGTATCAGATACCCAATGGTAAATTTGAACCCGCAATTACACTAAAATATAATGATTAGTGCTGATTAATCACTCATTAGCAAGGGAGGCTAGATCTGGAGCCTTAGAGTTCAAATGAGCTCAACTCCTTTCAAAGGCATCAATAGCAGTTAGTCTAGTAGAGGATCAAGCCAAGAAATAAAAGATTTGACCTGACATTGAATGCTTAATCTCTGTTTTACCAAAGTCACTTGCAAATTTGATGCAGAGCTTCATGCCACTTCTCCTTGAGGAATTTCAAAAATCTGACATCACCAGCATCATGTAGAGCACCCTTGAAAACCCTTGGGACCAAGAGGAATTAGATCAATTGCTTCTATAGAAGAGAAGATCTGCAGATTTTTTCAAAATCTGGCTCTTGAAAAATTGTGATTTTCAACAGCTTCTCCCAGCAATTTGGTGATTCGACGTGACTGGCTTATGCGTGGGGAGTATGGCTAGATGTGGCTAAGAGGGTTTGGACTAATGTTATGGCAAGAGAGAGAGAGAGAGCTCCTCCACCAGCTGGGGGTAGAGAGGCTAATTGAAAAAGAGCTAAATTTTTTTGATTATCTCCTAATCCAAATTAATTGGGTGATTAGCAAGATAATGAGCTCATAAATTGGATGGATTCTAAGCTAGGATCTAATACCATGTTAAATTTACAGCAATCTATGGTGGATCAAATGTAAGAATCAACATCATTCACAAAGTGATTAGATGATGATTAAGATGAGATTAGTGTGAGAAATTAACTGATAGCTTAATGTAGGCATGGATAATAAAAAACCAGCAAATTCTCATTAGGCCAATGCCTCAATTTATAGAGTTTATATCCATAAGATGCCAAGCATCTAATCCCACTGATCTCTCCTTGATTCACTCCACCTCTTTTGCTTGATTCTCTCCACCTCTTCACTTTTTCCAAAATATGTCCACACATCGTAAATCTTCTCATGCTACCCTTTATTCTCTCCCAGTAGATACCTCTCACCTTTTCACTGCTTCTCACTCATTTACAGATTCTCTTTTATAGCCTCTTACTAAGGGCTTGTTCCTACACTCACATACCCATTCACTTGTATATTTCAACACTTTAGAGTCTTAGAGTAGCTGAATAGATTTTAATATTTTAAAATATATCATAAACTTATGCTAAGTATTTTATCCCATACCTTATCTATTTCACTTATTACATATTTAATATTAGATATCATGGTACAAAGTTATTGGATTATTTTATGATTGAATCGATAATAGAAACTAAATCAAGGTGCTAAGTTCTAAATAATAGTCTTATTACAAGTTTACTTCTAAGTATTGTGGCATGGAATTGGTTGAAGACTTATATTTATTTAAAGTATAATTGAATTTACTATACAATGAAAATAGAAATAGATTTAAAATGTATATGTTTATAGGAGATTATCATCTCTATCCTTTTTTTTACTTTCTATAGTGGTTTTTGAATTTAGTTTTTGTGGAAGGGATGGTTTTGAAGTTCAAATTAGTGGGTATATGAGGTTTTTCCAAGAAAGCATGTGGGAGACAAAAGTCAACTTTTTATGACATCCTCTTAGACTTATCTTACACCCTTGTTATGCATGTCTTAAATAACACCTAAATGTGGATTCTATCTAGCTCATTATACATCTTCTCATTGAATGAACATTGATCACTAATGAGTCGTGGAAAATAGTGATTAGAATTCAATCTAAGTTTAATCTTTTCACTAATTTGTTTTCTTTTTAAAATGATTAAAAGACTTTAGGTTACTCTTACATATATCACTTGCGTGGTTCCAGACCACGTGCGTGGTTCCGGACCACCTAGTCAGCTCCGAAGGCGACATGTCACATGACTAATGACACTATGCCCAATACGATAAGCCAACGCTAGAGCCTTGTGCCACGGTTCTACCTAGGTCAAGGAAGTCAGTTGCGCTAGAGCAACGGTTTGCTCTTGCCACCTCTGAGATGCTTGGCCTCGTTCCTAGTCCTGTCTCCGAATGGGAATCTCTTCCAGACAGGATTGACTGAGGACTAAGGTACAAGTTGAAAGACATGTTCAAAATAGAGACGACACACTTGAGAATTAGACAACACAGAATAGGGAGAAGATGGCACCAACAAATTGATCTATTGTTGAGTAAGGCTTAGCCCTGTATATCCTCACCCCTCACTCCCTCTATCCTTTCTTTTACATTCACCCACGTGCTGTGACATGAAAAATTGATATCTTTCATTTTCAATTTTTAACATATTTTTATGGTTTCTCAATGGTAATAAGGAGAGATCCAGAATCTACTCGCTAAGCTCTTTCCATAGATATGTCACATGATATGGTTTTGCCCACTCAATTTTAAATTCAATTTTGACGGGAAACTTTGAAATTCAAACTTCTAGCCATTTGAAGAATAAGAAGGTATCTAAAGTCAAAGAAACTTAACATTTTAACAAAAAGTCATTAAAATCATAATATGGTAGCTTAAAGGGCCCCTATAGACCTCAACCTTCCCCTAATGCATTGGCTTGTGAATAGTATATATTGGAGTGTTTATGAATGATGAGATGTTGGGTGACTAGTTCTTTGTTGACATCATTGACAAAGTGCTTGCCTTGGTCACTGATCAACCCGATCGGGCATCTTAAATGAGTGATTATCATCTCGTACAAGAATTTGGCAATTGATTGTGTTGTGTTATCTTGGAGAGCACAGGGTTCTACCCATTTGGTGTTGTAGTTTGTTGCTACTAGGATATACTTATGACTGGTAAAATGGCCCGGGGGCTTAAATGGACCTACAAAGTCAAGGCCCCATTTCTGGAATGGTTCTAAGGGAAGTATTGGGTTGTGTGGCATCCTGTCTCCATCATCTGGCTTGCCAAGACATTGTCATATGTCACATTGTTTAGCCCATCTGTATGCATCACCAAGTACTGTTGGTCACTAGAGACCTTCTTGGAGGATTTTCCTCCCGGTGATTTGTCCGGCGAAGTGCCCTTCACTGATTCCTTGGTGAGCTTCTTTGAGGAAAGTGTCCTGCTCATGTGGTGAGATACACCTCTAGAGGATTTGGTCGATCCCTTTCTTGTATAGTTGGCCAACTATCTATGACTTGGAAGTGCCAGCTGCGGATTGCAATATGCTTCTTCTCATCTCTAGAAAGATTATCCTCCATCAAACCTATGACAACAAATGTTAGCATTTCATCATACAATGTCTGGGGGGATGGGGATGATTGTGTCAGTTGTGAATAGCTTAGCATCGGATAGGTCATTTACTACTCAGGTTGGGGCTTCCCCGGACTCAAGAGGATAAATAATCTACATTTGAATGATTGGCACTTGGGGTTTGCACTATTGTGAACTCAAGATCCACATGAAAGAAAAATTTATTACCCAATAGGTAGTGCCAAAACTTGGTTACTGAGTAGATCATGCAAAGGACTTCTCTATGTGTGGTTGAGTAGTTGTGCTTAGCATTAGAGAGCCTTCAACTTGCATAGTATATAGGCCGGAACCATTTCTTCTCGGCCTCTTGCATTAGCGCACTGCTATTGGTGACATCAAAGGCATCCACAAAGACATGAAAGGGTAGGTTTCGAGCTCTTTCTCATTTGTTGGAGTTGGGGCTCTTCCGGATCACCTTGACCTTGGCCGAGTGGATTGCTATTCATTCCTTAGAAATGATGTGGCCTAGTAGCATTTCACTTTGGATAGCGAAGGCACATTTGGCTGGATTCAGGCTGCTTAATCTGGAGAGTCTGCATTTGGCCAAGCATAGTTGTAGGTGCATCAAATTTTGAGATGTTTTTCCAAAAACACTGAATTCATCAATGAATACTCTCATAAAGGTGGTCACGAAATCAACAAAATTTTCTTAGACCATGTGTTGAAATGTGGCGGGAGCATTCTTGAGGCCAAAAGTCATGACATTTGATGCAAAATCTCCCCATTCTGTGATGAATCCTATTTTCTCCCGATCTTCCATTTGAACTTGAATACATCCACCAAACCCATCTAGGAATGAATACATCTCATGGTCGGCTATAGCATCAAGCATGGAATCTATGAACGGCAAGGGAAAAGGATCTCAGATGGTTGGTGCATTCAATTTTCGGTAATCTATTCAGACCCTAAACTTTTGGTTTTTCTTGAGCAGTGCTATTACGATTGGGGACAACCATGTTGCTTGATTGATCGGATATATGCATCCAACTTGTGAGATCCCTGTACCCACCGCACAACGGATTCAGGTGCTAGCAGTGGAAGTAGCACGTCTTGTGTGGAACAGGGTCCCACACTCGGGGCCTCGTCCCACGGATATCCGGACAAGAGACTAATCCGTCAGTTTTTCCAAAACCGAACCCAGAAAAACTTCCTTTACCCGGAAAGCACGGGCGATCCCACCAGGATAACTCTTTACTCTAACGTAGTCAAGACTATTATTGATCAAGCTGATCCGACTGCACCTATAAAGATACTCGGTTAGATCAAGGAAGAAACTTGCACTTGGATCATTGGGATCAACGCTTTTTTCCCCATCAAGAGGCACAGCCGTTGATTCCTATCCATAGAACAATTACTATCCGGGATTTACTTTATATATCGTAATAACAGAAATTGAGTCTCGATTTACGGATCCATCAGTCCAATCCAGTCCCATGGGTTAGCCAACCTCCCAACCACTGTAGTGATGGGATCCAATTTGGGATTTGGTTAGGTTTTGTCCCGGGTACCAGGGAAAAGAGTTCTCAGGCCCCCTAGCCGGAAATTCATGCAAACTTAAAACTAGTCACACCACTTACGTACCCAATATGAAATTGCCTTTTTCTCAGCATCAGCTAACTTTAAACAATCCTTTAATGAAACCATTATTTCATTGATCACTATCCTCAAAATCTCTGGTTGAATCCATATTTTTAATCATTCATTCATCGGTGTACTTATGGCATCATTGGCAACCAGAACGCTCACCACCTGTTCACTCAGGGGCCTTTTCAATAGTTCCTAGCTCATAATACCCGACAATATTCTCACATATAAAAATCAAGATGGAATCCTTGTTGAAGATCAGCAAGATCAACAGATCCATATAAGAGAGCCATGGACTCATTCGTTGAGGACCGGCAAGGTCAATCAACCAGATCCATGCCCGGTTTCAGTAAACAACTCTTACTCCTTGTTCCAATATCTTCCACGACGCACGTGTGGGTATCTTTGGCGACCCAGAGCTCGAGCACCGTATAGTCAGCACCCTCTAGGATCCTTCGCAGGTGACCCAGCGCTTCACTCATAGGCCGCTTCCTTGGTCCCTCATCCACCGTACCGGAAGCTCACCACCATTTAAATCGAACCGAGGCTGGTCAAGACCTCGGTCGACCTTGCTACGCGAGATGTCCTCCATTGACTCTCCGTCAGCCGTTGCAACTTTATCAGTTAGGTCTCCATGACTTTAATCCATAAGACGGTCAAAATGCTTCCTCAGCATTCTTGACATAAAACAATCATTTACAAATAGTCACAAAATACAGTTTCTATATCGAACTCTCGTCTTTCCACATTATCCCTCCTCAGTCCACATTATTTATTCCACATTCCATTCAATATGTACTCATTCTCATCCATTTACTCATATCGACGACACATTATTTCACATACACATTCACATTCATTATTCTATATACATATCCATGTTCGTACATCCACATCATACATCCAATCCCATATCCGCATTCATACATACACATCCATATCCACATCCATACATCCACATCCACATCCACATTTACATCCATATATCCACATCTACATGCATACATCCATTTTCACATCCTCATTCATACATCCACATTCACATACATACATCCACATTCGTATCTACATCCATACATCCACATCCACATCCACATTCACATTCACATCCATACATCCACATCTACCTGCATACATCCATTTTTCCATCCTCATTCATACATCCACATCTACATACATACATACATCCACATCCGTATCTACATTCATACATCCACATCCACATCTATACATCCATACATACACATCCACATTCACATTCACATCCATATCTACATTCATACATCCACATCACATCCATTCTCGCCCTATCACAACCCATATACATCTTATCTCATTAGATACACTCTTTACTTCATCCCGTACACATCTTATCACATCCTAACTCTCCTTAGCACATCCTATCACATCTCATACACCTCTTATCACATCTCATACACATCTTATCACATCCTATCATATCTCATACACCTCTTATCACATCCTATCATATCTCATACACCTCTTATCACATCTTGTCACTTCCCATACGCATCTTATCTCATTTAATCACATCTCATACACCTCTTATCACATCCTATCACTTTCCATACGCATCTTATCACATCTTATCACATCTCATACACCTCTTATCACATCCTATCACTTCCCATACGCATCTTATCACATCTTATCACATCTCATACACCTCTTATCACATCCTATCACTTCCCATACGCATCTTATCACATCTTATCACATCTCATACACCTCTTATCTCATACACCTCTTATCACATCCTATCACTTCCCATACGCATCTTATCACATCTTATCACATCTCATACACCTCTTATCACATCCTATCACTTCCCATACGCATCTTATCACATCTTATCACATCTCAATATCTATTTATAGAATATAAGAGAATTCTTATATTTGATATAAGATTTCTTTATGCATCTATTTATGCATAAATTCCATTTTAAAGAGAATAACAGTTTCGAAATAAAAATCAATCTTTTATGCATCTTCCTATGCATAAATTCATTTTAAATGAGAATGACACTTTTGAATCAATCTTTTATGCATCTTCCTATGCATAAATTCAATTTAGTAGGAATTACACTTTTAGAATAAAAGAATTTCTCTTATGCATCTAATATATGCATAAAATCCATTTAGGATGAAAATCACACTTTTAGTATAAAACTATCTTTTATGCGTACCTCTATGCATGAAATCCAAATATGATAAAAGTAACATTTTTACAATAAAATAATCATCTTTTATGCATACCTCTATGCATGAAATTCAAATATGATAAAAGTAACACTTTTATAATAAAATAATCATCTTTTATGCATACCCCTATGCATGAATTTCAAACATGATAAAAGTAACACTTTTATAATAAAATAATCATCTTTATGCATACCTCTATGCATGAATTTCAATTATGAAAAAAGTAACACTTTTACAATAAAATAATCATCTTTATGCATACCTCTATGCATGAAATTCAAATGTGATAAAAGTAACACTTTTACAATAAAATAATCAATTTTTTTTAGTAATATTTTTATAATAAAATAATCTTTTTTTTTGCATACCTCTGTGCATGAAATTCAATATGATAAAAGTAACACTTTTACAATAAAATAATCATTTTTTAAGAATATTTTTACAATAAAATAATCATTTTTTATGCATACCTCTATGCATGAAATTCAATTATGATAAAAGTAACACTTTTATAATAAAATAATCATTTTTTTAAAGAATATTTTTACAATAAAATAATCATTTTTTTATGCATATCTCTATGCATGAAATTCAATTATGATAAAAGTAACACTTTTATAATAAAATAATCATCTTTTATGCATACCCCTATGCATGAAATTCAAATATGATAAAAGTAACACTTTTATAATCATCTTTTATGCATACCCCTATGCATGAATTTCAAATATGATAAAAGTAACACTTTTATAATAAAATAATCATCTTTTATGCATGCCCCTATGCATGAATTTCAAATATGATAAAAGTAACCCTTTTATAACAAAATAATCATCTTTTATGCATACCCCTATGCATGAATTTCAAATATGATAAAAGTAACACTTTTACAATAAAATAATTATCTTTATGCATACCTCTATGCATGAATTTCAAATATGATAAAAGTAACACTTTTATAATAAAATAATCATCTTTTATGCATACCCCTATGCATGAATTTCAAATATGATAAAAGTAACACTTTTACAATAAAATAATCATCTTTATGCATACCTCTATGCATGAATTTCAAATATGATAAAAGTAACACTTTTATAATAAAATAATCATCTTTTATGCATACCCCTATGCATGAATTTTAAATATGATAAAAGTAACACTTTTATAATAAAATAATCATCTTTTATGCATACCCCCTATGCATGAATTTTAAATATGATAAAAGTAACACTTTTATAATAAAATAATCATCTTTTATGCATACCCCTATGCATGAATTTCAAATATGATAAAAGTAACACTTTTATAATAAAATAATAATCTTTTATGTATACCGCTATGCATGAAAATGATACTTTAGAATATTGAAACCATAAGGATTACTCTTTTAGAATAATAAAAGATGAATTTTATTTCACTAATTTCTAAAAATTTTTCCATAACCTCCTTTGTATGGTTGACCATTTTTCAAATTTCTAAGTCTTTAAAACTAATTAAAAGTGCACCAAAAGTATTGAAATTATCCTAAAGTAAACATTTCTCCACTTAATTGAAACAAACATTATAAAAACTTGACATTAATCAATTAACCATTCACCTAGAATAGAGAATGGTTGGTTTTGTTAGGAAAGAGAGGGAATTGCCTTTTTGTAATGAGGTATAACATTTTTAGAGAAGACATAAAGCATAAAAACCATTTAAAGCCATAAAAACCATAAAGTAAGTGAAAAGAAAAATCACCAGCTTACTAATGACTTTGAAAGCTTTCCTTTGGCTTGATGGTTTGAGGGTTCAACTCTTGTTTAAACAAGAGTGGCCAACCAATCTTTGGAAGAGGGAAATGTCAAAAACTAGTGAATTATTAATAAATTCATAGTTCTTGGCTTGGGTGGAGTAGAGTAACAGTGCATAAAACACTATTGTTTTTCAACAAAGGGGGAGGCTTCTATTTATAGAAAAATTTGGGCTCCTAACCAAACAAACTAATTCTAGAATTTTCCAAATGAGTTTGGTCAATTTTTGACCATTTTTAGGTCAGTTAAGCTAACTTTTTGGAACTAGACTTGAATTAGGAGAGAGGAGAGATGAAATATCTCAATTTTTGAAGATTTAAAACTCAATCAAGCATGTAGAGTAGGCGCCTCATTATTGAAGGGCCTCCCCTTCCTTACATATGTGTCAAAATGGAATCATTATACCCAAAATATCTCATATTTTTTATATTACTCATAGTTTCTTACTAATAAACCTTGTACATAGTCAACTCTTCATCTTATGTGAGCATTGAAGGGACTCCCCTTCCTTACATATGTGTCAAAATGGAATCATTATACCCAAAATATCTCATATTTTTTATATTACTCATAGTTTCTTACTAATAAACCTTGTACATAGTCAACTCTTCATTTTATGTGAGCATTTACTCATTTTTGGGTATCTTCTTTTATAAAATTGGATTCTTAGGCTAAGGTCCTTTATACCCATTTCCAATTAATTCCAATTGCACATTGGAAAGTTCTTTTTGAATTTCTGTTTCAGGGGAATTCATTTTAATAAGATGAGATATTTTTTCTATCTAAAAATATTCAAAATCTGAATATTCTCTTTCTAGAATATTTTCTCTCTCTAGGTTAAAACAGTTAGAAATAAGATCTTTTATATTTCTGAAGAGGGGATTGATTACAGAGGAAGATGCTGGATATCTTGAGAGCCTGGGGAGGAATCTTACACAACTTGTAATAGCTTATCTATTTCTTCCTTCACCCTTTTGGCATAATTTGAGTTCACCCGATATCTTTGTTGCCGGATAGGGATGCCATCTTCTTTTAGATTGATCAAGTTTTGGTAGAAGCTGGGATCAATCCCCTTCATCTCAGTGTAGCTCTCCAAGTAAAGACATCTTTGAAAGAATTGTGCAACACACAGACTTCTTCACAGAACTCAGTTTCCAGCTTGGCATTGACCCAAACCATCTTGGGGTCATTGTCAGTCTCGAGGTTCATTTTCATCAATTCATCCTCTTTGACCCTCTTGGAGTGCCTAAGATCTTTGTCAAAAGCTTTTTTTGCTGCGATGAGTTGCTATAGGCTCGGAGTAGTGCCTTCCTCAGCCAAAGCCTCATAAAGATCTTCTGCTTTCTCTGAACTGTGTTCTTCCGTCCATGGAGCGGACTGGTCCTTGTTGGGAACCTTATCCTTGTGCCGACTTCTTGGTCAATACTACATGTCCACTATCCAAACTACCTCAACATCAAATAGGCTGATCAAATTAGCATTCTACTATAGATACTCCTCCTCCTCATCGAGGTCTAGCCCTTCCAACATGTTGACTCATTTGACTATTTGTGTTCGGGCTGGTTTCTCCAGCTTCCGCGTGTTGGCAACAAAGATCTTTATTTTCTTCTTTCCACGTCGATAGTAATCATATCCGCATCCCAATTTTGCTTGATCCATGCTTGGCAAAGCTAGGGTCTATCGAGCAACATTGGATAAGTGTCTTTGATATCTTCGACTGCTATCTGGAAATTGTATCTGGATACCTCTAGTGTGAGCTCCTGGATCAATCCGAGTGGCTGCACTCACCGCTGTTGCTGATCCGCCATTTTGACAAACGAATGACGTACGCTCCCATCCGCCATGTTGCATCTGATAGGATATTGACTCCTAAAAATTGTGATCCAATAGAACTTTTGCTATATCCACTCCAGCCAGCTTGACCTAGATCATTGGGATGGCTTAATCATAAATGGGGGCTTTGCTTGGTGGGGTATCTACCTTTTCAATATTCAGGGCTTCCAACAGCTGCAAGGGTGGCGTCTCCTCTCCCTGAGGTTTTAAGCGACCAATCAGATACTCCAAGAAACTTGGTACCAATGTGAGTAATTGTTCCACTTACATGTGTATTGGCTATCGCTTCAGATCTTCCCATAGATCATACGAATGGTGTTATGCTTTTGTGAGCCTTCTTGGATAATCCACCCACTTCTGTGGTTCCGCACATTCTTCCGGCCTTGGTGTCTCTGCACCTTTCATTGGCCATTGCATCTTGATTGGCCAAGCCACTTTGCCTTCTTTTCCTTCTAGGCTCATCTCTGGAAAACTGGGTTGCGATTCCGACTGACAAATTGGTCTCTGCTTTTCCAGGTGCTTTTTTCACAGCGCTCTTTGGCCTACTGCTCCTCCAACCAAGCAAAAACTTCCGTCTATACTTTGTGTTGTTCCTTCTAGGGGACTCCTTTCTACTTCCCCTTCTTATCCGAGGTTGGTTCTTGCACTACCTCCAGAGCCTTAGGTTGCATGGATCTGGTCACCTCCATGGTTGATGATCCGGTCGCCTGTTTGGTCGTCCAGGATACTGCTTACTCATCCAAAGCTTGTATTTCAACTGCATTCAGTGTAGACTGAGACCGAGTATCGAAGCATGTGCTCCCTCTAGTTTTGATTTATACTTTTTTCATAGTTCACACTCCGACTTTTGGTGCCATTGTCCATGGCAATAAAAGCATGTAAGAACAGGCCTTGGGTCCCAAGGAGGAAAGTTTCCGCGGGGCCGGATTGGGGTCTACGAAACTTGTCAAGCATAGCCATGGGTTGGGTGGTTTGAAGTGCATCCACACTGCTGGAGGTTGGATTACCAGTTGTGGAGGGGCTCTCCTATCATTATAGCAGCAAGCTTTAGTTGTATTTGTGTCTGTCCTCCTGCAGATGGCACACCAGAGTTCATTCAAGCCGCATTCATCGGTTCCATGTCCATAATTATGACATTTGACACACCAGATGTTTGACCAGATGGTAGGAGTGGGCTTTGCACCTTCACTAGCCAAGTGAGCCATGCCTACATTGTTGAAATGAATGATGCTAGAGGGCCAAGTCACCTAGCCAAGTTATCCCACATGAGCTATCATAGCTTTGTTGTAATGTCCTCATATAAAAGAGGACCATTTCAAGCAATGAAAAATGTAGCAAGCTCTCAAGCCTCTCTATGAGTACAAGTCTCAATCCTGTAACCTAATTGTACTTGAGTCTTAAGCTAAAGTAGATTAGTTCATTCATTATGTTTGTTATTAGGTATCACCCACCCTAGCTTAGCTTAGCACTAATCACATGTTAATTAGATTAGGATTACGATCTAATTAGATAGTTGATTGTCAACACGGAGCTTGATCCATGAATTTCAACATGGTATCAGAGCTTGGTTTTAGCTCCCCACCATTAGCTTAGTTGTAACTCATATTAGTATAATCTCTTCATTAATCACTTAATTAGCTACTAATCTCATCTTATCCTTTCTTCCTCTTTGTGGCCCAAATTTCAAATCCTTAGCATTTCTTGTCCTCTCAACCATTGGCCAAGATCTTTTAGGAGAGTGTTGCTTAAGCCAAGGCTAATACACAGTTAAGAGGAATTAGCAAATTTCTCCCTCTACAAGTAAAAAATGCTATAGATTCGTCGACTAGTCTTTTCTTCATTTCTCTGCCTACACAACAAATTGTTCCAAACCCTTCTTGCCCAAGATAGGCAATGATATAAGCTTCAAGTTCACTAAAGGGCTTCTCCAATGAAGGAGTATACTAGCCGGGGTAAGCTGAAAACTAGGCGGTAGAAACCCATGATTTTTGCTCGTTTTTTGAAGATTTGAGCTATTTCTTTTATATAGGTCTCTTGGTCTTATCTAGGGCAAGACCCTCATGCAAAAAGCCTTCTCAATGGTTGCTTCCACATGCCCAATTTCATCCTCCACTTTTAAGCTCTATTAATCATAGTGATTAATGCTTAATGACCATCATTAGCAATCATTTAGAAGAAATTGAGTTTAATTTAAGGTAAAATTAAAAAAGTAGAGTGCTATTCCATTGTGGAAAACTTTTTGTTGCATCAAAATTCATCTCAACCACTTGCATTGCTCAAACTTAAGTTATTCTTTCACCACATTAAGTTTATCTCTAGCATATAATTTCCAAATCACTTGTAAAAGGGTTACATACTGCTTGAGAACTAAAATGAAGGCTCAAGTTAAGACCCCCTTATCATCATAGAGCATGTAGCATTTGTCTCAAGATTTAATGGTGATGGGTTTTACACATGGCAAAGCAAGACCATGTACTTGTTTTATGCGTAAGGGGCTTTTGCACCTTATTAAGGATGAACAAGTGGAGGTTGATCCACTTCAAAACAACAAAGCATTGGGCCTTATTGCTCAAAAATATTGATGATGATGTGATTAGTCACATTGCTGATCAAGGATGCCAAGTTGGCATGGCAACAAGAACTCAAAAGATTTTTGGCACCAACTCAAAGATCTCAAAGATCAACCTTCTCATGCAGTTTTACAAGCTCAACAAGAATGAGACCAAGAACATGGCACAACACATTAGTAAATTCAAAGGTATCAAACAGAAACTTAATGCATTAAAGAAAGTCATTGAGGAATATGAATCTATTACCGTATTGTTAAAAAGTGTTGACAAAGAACCTTATAAATCACTTGTTGCTACACTTAAAAATGTGCCCAACACTAAAATTCAAGATATAGAATAATCTCTACATGAACATGTGAACAAAACCTCAAGGATAAAGAATCATTCAAATCACATTCAAGTGAGCAAGCAAATGGTGGGAGATTTCAAAGGACAAATCAATCAACATCTCAACTTCCAAGATGCTATCACTGTGGAAAACTTGGTCATACAAAGAATGAATGTCCGCAATAAAGATAAATCAAAGCTTGTTTGCGACTATTATGGAGAAATTTGTCACCTAGAAGAAGATTTCTATCACAAAAAGAAGTAGGAAAACTACATTAAGGCCAAAGCTGCCCTAGCTGAAGACGCACTCTTCTAGAGAAAGAACCATTGTACTTTCGACCCCTTTTGTCTCTACAAAAAGTGTGATGTAATCAGCCTCTAAGGCCATATGATGCACTCAAGCCAAAGTATCTATAATTCCAAAGAAGCATATAAGGGCCAAATTAGCCTAGCACAAGGGGAGAGAGAGGAAGAGTGAAAGCCTAAAAATTGTACCTAATCTAGCATCAAGGGGGGGCGTTGAAATGGGTGATGCTAGAGTGCCAAGTCACCTGGCCACGTTATCCCACATGAGCTATCATACTCTCCTCATATAAAAGAGGACCATTTAAAGTAATGAAAAATGTAGCAAGATCTCAAGCCTCTCTATGAGTACAACTCTCAATCTTGTAACATAATTTTGCTTAAGTTTTAAGCTAAATTAGTTTAGTTCATTCATTATGTCTGTTACTAGGTATCACCCACCCTAGCTTAGCTTAGCACTAATCACATGTTAATTACTAAATTAGGATTACAATCTAATTAGATAGTTTATTATCAGTAGAGGGAGCTTGATCCATGAATTTGAACATGCAACCAATTCCTTAGCTGTCTTCCCTGCCTTCTTGCTCTTGGACCTAGTCTTGCAATGTTCTTCCTCATCTTTCAATTCCTCACTAGCTATGGAATCATCAAAATCATTGTCCTCATTCAAAGATCCGGATGAGGACTACTTGGAATTTCTTTTATTCTTGTACTTCTCCTTACTTTTGCTTGGGCCTACCAATACCCCACTTTGCTCTAAGAGCTGAGTCTACAAGTCGCTCCATGGTGATCGTAGCCAAGTCAACACCAGCAATGGAGCGTTTAGGTTGTTTTGCTGAGGCCCTTCATGAAATAATAGTTGGGGGATTCCTCCATGGGCCGATTAGCTTCATCTAGCTTGCGATGAGTTTCTTGAACTTTGCAGCATAATCTTGTACTATCATTCTCATGTGGTTCATTCTGCACAACTTATCTAGCACATGCACAAAAATCTTGTCTTCTCTAAAGCGTTGAAGGAATGCATCGCAGATGGCATCATAGGTGGGAAAATGGGCATAATACTTATACTGAGCAACCCAAAGAGCGGCACTCTTCTAGAGTGTGGGAACAAAGGCAACCTTTTTGAGTTCTAGGCCAAGTACATTGACATGCCAAGCAATGTCAAACATGAGGATGTGAGCATCTGCATCATCTAAGGCTTTCTTGAAAAATTTAGGGTAATTTACGTTGACAGTTGGTCGGTGCATCGTGTTGAGGTAACAAAGGAGATGGGGGTTATGGGGGTGGTGGTGGTGGTGGTGGAGGTGGTATGAACAATGGTGGTGAAGTCAGGGTAGTAGGGGTGAGTGGTTCTTCTCCTGAGTGGGATGCGGGTTGTTTTGGTTTAGATTCATCGGGTTAGTCTTTAGGATTGGTGAACAAGAGTTGTCGAGCTTGGTTGTGCTACAAGTATCGGTTTTATGTGCTAAAATGGGGACGAGTTTGAAAACAAGGCAAATATATTCAAACATTATGGCAATTCAGCAGCAACTGAAATGGTAATAACAAGAAGCAACAAAAAGCATCGTGGGGTCGCCAAAGTGTTGGTGGGGGAATATGACCACTTATTCCCCTCTGCAACCTACTAAGGTTCACTGGTTGTGCATGTAGCATACACCAGACAAATACAGATCCAACACAAAACAAACAAACACAACACACATATCACATAACACTAATCGGGCTTACTGCTTAATAAACAACATAGAGACACAACACCTTAATGGATAACATTAACAATCATAGCGTATGAAACAAAACTGAAATACACAGAGACGTAACAAGAAGATGAATGTACAAGAGGAAGATAACAAAAAAGAATGGTCTTCCTTATATTTAAAGAAAATAGGAGGTGATACAATCAGCAGCTAGCCCTTCGCAAGGCTTAGGATGCATCCATTTATAGTGCTTTTGCTTGTAGTAGTTTTCACTACTATGATGATAAGATGTGCTAGATGAGTGTTTAAGGGAGTGTCACTTCCTGTAAGAAAGTAGGCAGGTCCCTGACAGTTGACGGTGCTAACATGTAGCTGCTCGGCTACTGCAACACTAGCCTACGGCTCAAGATAGCCTACAGCTAACATTGAGGTCTTTGAAGAGCAAACATTGGCCAACTTAAGGCCCTTGCTGGCACTGCATCGAGCAAGGAAAGCATCATCACTCGTCACTCTCGAGTCATTCAACGCTGAGTCTCTGATAGCAGTAGTGCAGCCACCCAGCGACCCAGGTTCTACAATTGAATTGAGTCTCTGCTAGAGCTGAAGAGGATGTGAAGGCCCGAACAAGGCTGCTAAAACACTATGGAGTCTACAAGCCTTCTGAAAAGACATACCTACTTGAGGGTAAGCAATTTTGATGAACGTTCATCTTATTTTTGTGCTTAAAACTAATGTTGACTTGAGACCTCTTGAGGCTAATGAGATCTGAGCTATCTCCAGGCCTCGGGGGGTGCACTATATGGAAGCCCCTCCTACGACGTGCATTCAAGGGGTATTTAAAAAACCCCTTATCTGTGAATTTTGAGCTGATAAAACTACCCTTTTTTCTTTATAAACTTACCGGTTTTTTTCCAAAGTACAATTAAAATACCCCTCTTGTAATTGTATTTCTGTAAATTTACCCAATATTTTGGATTAAAAAAACCCCACCTAATGATCGCACGTGGTAGACTTACATTTTTTGAGGTGCACCCCCCGAGCTCCACGCACAGTCTAGTGCTCTGGGTCTCCTTCAGTTGCAAATGTTGTCATGTGATCAAATGTCATGCACCCTCTCAAAGTCAACATGAACAACATTCATTGAGATACACATGGCTTTCCTTAGCTTACTCTCGTTTTTATCGCTCTCCTTAGCGTGCTCTAAGCTCTCTCATTTTTATCGATATTTTGATCCCTACGTCATGCATCTTCTTGCACACTTCTAACGCTTTAGCAGAGCTTTATGTAATTATTTTGGAACTTGAATATTGGTGATGAATCATGCATGGTAAATAGAAAACACTCCTTAATGCTGGATTCACAAAAACCCCTAAGCTTTCATGCAAACGTAGAAAAAATGTCAGTAGGAGTGTTGATAATGATGAATTAGAAGAAGAGATTCTTGAAAACCTAAGTGGTGTAAAAGAGGGAACTAGAATCCGAAAAGCAAGGAGAAGAGAAGTTGGATATTTGCATGGGGGGTTGTTTTTAAGAGGGCTTATTTTGATAAACAAAAGGGAAGAGTGTTTTGCACTATTTGTCAAAAAGTGAAGAAATAGCAAGAGTGAATATGGGACTAGTGGTTAAATCAAGGTAGAGTGCCATTAAACAACATGCTGATTCTAGAATACATAAGTTTGTTGCATATGCTTAAGGACATGCTCAAAAAGCCTTGGAAGAAGGTATTAAAAAACAAATGAGAAATGTTGAAGAAAGTGTTACATGAGTTTTTTGAGTTGCATATTTCTTGGCAAAGCATGACATTGATGTTTTGAAGCACCCGTACTTGTTAGAATTTCTTCTATGTTGTGGGGCTCCTAGTGTGCCAAAGCAACTTTACAACAATGATAAGGCTAGTGGAGTTTTTGTTGGTTTTATGGTAGATTCTATAAAAACGAAAGCAATTTGCAGGCTAAGGAAAAGCCTTGTGTTTGGCATCTTTGTGGACGAGTCTACAGATATTTCAAAAGCATATCACTTGATCGTTTATGGTAGCTATATGTATTGTCATGAACCACACGGATCTTTTCTTTTTTTTGTTGCAGGTTAATGAACATAAAACAACCATACGATTGTATGCTTTGTTGGATGCTTTCTTCAAACTTCATGAAATAGATGTGCCAAAATTTGTTAGCTTTGGGTTAGATAGGGCATCTGGCATGGTTGGTAAATATAACGGCCTTCAACACTTTTAAATAAATCAAGTCCATATCTCATGTCTATCTATTATGTGGCACATTGAACCCATTTATGTGCAGGAGATGCAACAAAGCATAGTGATTATGCTCGTAAAATTGATGCAACTTTGAATGATGTTGGCTCACTATTTAAAAAAAGTACCACTTGTATTGCTAAATTGGCCAAATTGGAAGAAGAGTTTAATTGCCTTACATTGTGTATTAAGGGTATTCATAAAGTTTGTTGGGGGCTAAGTCGGCATAGGGTGATGTGTACTACAATTGAAGTTTTGGAGCCTTTGCTCGAATTTCTCAAGGTTGAGAACTTTGCTCTTTTTCAAAGAGTATGCACATTTGAGCTCATATATAGTTTGCACTTTCTTTTTTACTTTCTAGAGCATGTTACACAATTGAGTCTTTCTTTTCAAAATGATTTTGTTAATGTGATGGAAATTTGTTACACACTTAGGTCTTGATTTTTGAAATGATTTTGTTGATGTCACGATAATTTTTGGTTTGGTAACTTCAAAAGATGGTGCTACGGAACTCGAATGCATTATGGATCCTTTGATGCATAGAAGCATGATAGCAAGGGTTTTTCTTTCATCCTCGAATATGGATCAAAGCATGGCCAACTTCCGGCATTTAGAGCATCCATCAAAGGTGATCATTTCATATGAGTTAAAACTGAGAGGTGTACTGCCATAGGTTTTGACCTTTTAATTGCAATAGGGTATCAAAAAGATTATTGCACATTGCTAATGGATTTTTTAAAGCAAATATTTGTGGAAAATGCGGTCTTAGCCAACTTAAAGATTTTATGTCTATCTTCATTCCCGAGTGGGAAGATTTTGAAAGCATATGGGGTTGATGAAATTTATGCCTTAGTTGAATTTTATGCAAGGACAAAAGAGGTAGCCAATGGAGAAATGTGTGTAAACCTTGTGGATGAGAGATGCATAATAAGAGAATTTCAAGTGTTTAAAGCGCAAGTAGCTTTGGATTAGAAAAATCTCCCTTTGCGTAAAACTTGGAGACACATAAACTGGAATACTTTTCTTGAGGAAAAATATGCAAACTTATTATGCTTGTGTCAAATTGCCGTGATCCAGTGCTCTAGTATGGCAATTTGTGAAAGGGGTTTTTCTACACAAAATAACATCCAAATGAATTTAAAAAACAAACTTAAGACAAGAAGTTTAGAATCCTTGTTGCATATATCAATTAAAGGTCCAAATGCGGAATATTTTGATGTTGTTGAAGCTATGCAAGCATGGAAGAATGCTTCTAAAACATCAAGGCATATCTATGGAAGAATGCTTCTAAAACATCAAGGCATATCTATGGAACTACACAACACTAGTAAGTATTATTGGGGCAAGATTAACATTGGTTTTTTTTAACAATATTTGTATATTCTTACTTTTTCTTATGTAGGATAACGGTTTTTTGACCATGAAGGAAAATCAAATCCTTTTTGACCATGGATTTGGAGGATAACGGTTTTTTGACCATGAAGTTTGGAGGAAAATCAAATCCTTTTTGACCATCGATTTGTTGAACATGGTAATGTAAAATAATCTTATAATATTACACTAACATGGTCAAATCCTTTTTGACCATCGATTCGTTGAACACGGTAATGTAAAATAATCTTATAATATTACACTAACCTATAATATAATGCATTAATTTTTTAAATCTTTTTATAGGTACTCAAGAGTCAAATGATGGAGGATCACAATATGTTTCACATAGTATCAATCCTTTATTTTAATCTTCCCAAAACTTTGTATCCATAGTATCTATGCTTTCTAGCATGTCATCAACCAGATCCATGCTCGAGTTCAGAAAACAACTCTAACACCTTGTTCCATTTTCTTCCTCGACACACGCGTGGGTATCTTCGGCGACCCAGAGCCCGAGAACCGTATGGTCAGCACCACCCTCTAGGATCCTTCACAGGTCACCTAGCACTTCACTCATGGTCCCTCATCCACCGTATCGGAAGCTCACCATTTAAATCGAGGTTGGTCGACCTTGCTACGCAAGACATCCTCCATTGACTCTCCGTCAACTATTGCAACTTTATCACTTACGTCTCCACGACCTCATTCACAAGATGGTCAAGATGCTTTGCCAACATTCTTGACATAAAACAGTCATTTAAAAACAGGTCATAAATACAGTCTCTACGAACTCTCATTTTTTCACATCATTCCACATAATTTTCCATTATTCCACATTCTTCTAAATCAATTCACTTTGCTTAATCCACACCCAATCATATGTATTCTCATTGTCCTTCGTCCATTCTCTTCTAGTCACATCATATTACATCTCATACATCTATCCTTATCACATCTCATCCATTCTCATCTACCCATATCCACATCACATCCATTCACATCTCATCTCATCCATTCACATCTACCCCGTTCCACATCACATCTCATTCATTCACATCTATCCCGATCCGCATCACATCACATCACATCCATTCACATCACATCTCATTCATTCACATCTATCCCGATTCACATCACATCACATCCATTCACATCACATCTCATCCCGATTCAGATCACATCACATCCATTCACATCACATCTCATCCATTCACATCTATCCCGATTCACATCACATCCATTCACATCACATCAGATCACATCCATTCACATCACATCTCATCCATTTACATCTATCCCGATTCATATCACATCACACTCATTCACATCACATCTCATCCATTCACATCTATCCCGATTCACATCACATCACATCCATTCACATCACATCCTATCCATTCACATCCCATCCATTCACATCTATTTAAATCACGTCACATTCACATTCATTCACATCCATTCACATCTCATCGCATCTATTGACATGTATCACATTCATTGCATTCCCATCCTATCACATACATTCTATCCCCATTACATCACGTCCACATCTATCTACATCACATCTCATTCATTCCATCCACATTACATCACGTCCACATCTATCCACATTATATCTCATTCATTCACATTCACATCCACATATATTCACATCACATCACATTTCATCCACATCTCATCACATTCACATCCATTCACGTCACATCTTATCCACGTCCACATCCATCCATTCATTCACATTCACATCCACATATATTCACATCATATCACATTTTATCCACATCTCATAACGTTCACATCCACATCCCTTTACATCACATCACATCTCATCCACATCCATGTCCATTTACATCACATCACATCTTATCACATCCACATCCATTTACATCACATCACATCCTTTCACATATCCTCACATCTCATTCTCATCTCTTCATTCACAACCACATCCATTTATATCACATCACATCCTTTCACATATCCTCACATCTCATTCTCATCTCTTCATTCACATCCACATCCACATCCATTTACATCACATCACATTTACATCATTCACATTCACATCCACATCCATTTACATCACATCACATCCTTTCACATATCCTCACATCTCATTCTCATCTCTTCATTCACATCCACATCCATTTACATCACATCACATCCACATCCATTTACATCACATCCACATCCACATCCATTTATATCACATCACATCCACTCACATCTTATCACATCGCATTCACATCTTATTCACATTTAGTAACATTTTCTATTTTCGATACCGATGAGACTTTTCTAAATTTATGCCAATTGCTGAGCCTAGTTAAAGGTACTTTTTCTCAACGGATATTTTCATACTCTTTCTCAAATTTCTCAAGTGAAATATATTCAATATTCTTCTTTTGAGTAAAAGATTCATGGGATTTACAAAAATCAATTCTACCCATATTTCTCAATAATGCTCAAAATTCCACTTTTGATAAATACTCATAATTTGAATTATGCTAAAAATTCATCTTTTTCCATTTAATTTCTTGGGTCTCAAATATCATGGGAATTCCTCTTTTTGCATTTAAATAATTGAATTCCAAATGTCATGGGAATTCCTCTTTTATCATAAAAAAATTTATCTAAAATTCCTCTTTTCTTTAATAAAATATCCATTATTTCAATTGTGCCAAGAATTTCGCTTTTACCATTTAAATGATTGAATTCCAAATGTCATGGGAGTTCCTCTTTTATCATTTAAATTTTCTCATGCATAAAATAAATTTATCTAAAATTTCTCTTTAAATAAAAATATTCATTATTTTAATATACCAACATTATTCTAAAATATCTCATTTTTTTAGTAATATCTCATAGTTTTTAACTAATAAACCTTGTACTTAGTCAACTCTTCATCTTATGTGGGCATTTACTCATTTTTGGGTATTTTCTTTTATTCTTTGGATTTATCTCATCCCAACACTTGGATCAATCCTATTGGTCCATAGGAACCTTAATTAGACCATAATCCAATTTTTTTTGAAAATCTAGACCCTTAGGCTAAGGTCCCTTATATCATTTTTAACTAATTCCTAATGCACATTGGAAAGTTCATTTTGAACTTCTGTTTTAGGGGAAACCATTTTAGATACTAGGAGGATTTTTATATCCAAAGATATCTCAAATTTAGATTACCTCTCTCTAGGCCAAAACAGGGTAAAACAAGATCTTTCTTCTATTTCAGAGAGGGGAATAATTTCAAGAACAAAAGCGGAGGTTTTTACACCTTTACACCTCAAAAGCTGGAGGAGTCTTACATCCTACCCCACTTAAAAAACGCAAGATGTCCTCATCTTGCAGTTGGAGGATAACTCTTTCCCTTAAGATCCAACTTAAGATCCAACTGATTCTAGGGTTCCCTATGGTCTGGTCAACCCAACAGAATCCTGGGATAAAGATCCCTTCTACAAGAAGAATGCACAGAACTCATTATCAAATAACAATTCATTCAGAACATATCATTCATATCCTTAACACAATAATGGTCCATCAGACCGATAATTCCATTTGAACATTCCTCCACAGGAATTTCAATTATGCAGGTTCTCAATTTGTCATCCCTTAATTTGAACCACTGGGTCAAGGGATTCGTCCCATTCATCTCATTGTGGCTTTGTTCAACTTATCTCCTTTCAACCAAAATTCAGGAATCATCATCTTTCAATTAGAGTCCAAATTAACTCATCAATTCTCAACCAGAATTCTAAAATCATATCATCCAGCATTCGAATTCGTCATCTGGATAGCATTTTTGCTTATAATTTCAAGGTGTTAGATTTACTCGTATATATTGCCAGTAAAGAGCTACAGTTATACCCGCGGTATATACGCGGCGGTAAATACCATCATATCTAGGCCTCAAGCAAGTCAGGGATTCCATACAATTGCGATACTTCCATCTGAAGACCCAATTACTAATTTATGAATTTTTATTTTGAATATCAATTTGTATAAATTTCATTACACAATTACAATCTTTTACTGGTACTTCATAAATTTTTGACACTTCTGGCTTCTTGGTTGTTCCACTTTAGCCAATTCACTCTGATACCGCTGAAAGATCCCTGCCCCCTCCACGCAACGAAATCGGGGGTGCTAGGAGCAGAAGTAGCACTTCTTGCGCAAGGCAGAACCTCTCACTCGGGGCACCTCGCCCACGGATATCCGGACAAGAGACTAATCCCTCAGTTCTTCCAAAAGTGAATGTGGAAAAAAACTTCCCTCGCCCAGAAAGCATGGGCGATTTCTCCAGGATATTTTTATTCTAACGTAGTCAAGAGCCTTAACTAACGAAATTGATCCGATCAAACCTGTAAGTCACATGGTCAAATCAAGGAAGAAACTTGCACTTGGATCATAGAGACCAACACTTTTTTCCTCATCGAGAGGCATAGCCGTTGATTCTTTTCCATAGAACAAGACTATCCGGGATTTACTTCATCTATCGTACCATAACAAAATTGACTCTCATTTTAGGGATCCATCAATCGAGCCTAACCCCATTCAGTCCCATGGGTTAGGTAACTGCCCAACCACTATATTGATAGGATCCATTTAGGAATTTGGTTATGTTTTGCCCTGGGTACCAGGGAAACGAGTTCCCAGGCCCCCTAGCCGGCACTTCATGCAAACTTCAAGATAGTCTCACCACTTACATACCCAATATGAAATTACCTATTTCACAGATTCAGCTATCTTTAAAATAATCTTTTAATGAAACCATAGTATCACTGATCATACTCCTCCAAAATATCCGGTTGAATTCTAATTTCCAATCATTCCTTCATCGGTATACCTATGGCATCATTGGCAACCAGAACGCTCACCACCTATTCACTCAGGGGCCTTTTCAACAATTCCTAGCTCATAGTACCCGAAAATATATTCACTTATAAAAATCCAAATGGACTCTCCGTTGAAGATCAGCAAGAAATTGGAAGTCAACACCCAATATCAGTTCAAATACACACTCACTTTTCCCCTCGATAAGTTTTATCACTCCCATTTGACACAAGGTCAAGTGGGCATGAAGGGTCCACCCTTGATCACTCCATCTCAGTACATAACCTGAGAGATTCATATCACTCCATTAAATTTCTCATTCTTCTTCTCATAGAAGTTTCGACTAATCTCTCTAGATCATCACACCTTTATATTGAGGGAGGCGATGATTGCTAGAAAGTGTGCGCATGTACAGTAATTTCATGTGTAAGTATAACAAATAATCAAGATAACTCCATGTTAGCATGATCAAGATAACTACTGAGCACTCCATGTTAGCATCAAGATCAAGATCTTCATAGTGTAATCACTCTAGATTATCACCAAATCTATTGTGGTTTACCTCTAATCTCTTCGGATCAGCTCCAAACCCTTGGAGTTTTATTTGAACCATCATGTTCAACCTTAAAACTCTAATATCCATGTCAAGATACCCATCTGATCACTCTAGATTAGCATCTTACTTGACATAGTAGACAACCACCAATCATCGATCAAATAACAAAGATTATGCAGACATAATCTATGTAGTGACTACACACCACAAAATTGAAATCTAAGAAAGTCCATTACTAGTATTTACCTTGGTGTCCCATACCACCAAGATAACAAGAGTTTGCATAAAGCATTTGACCTGCCATACTGATGATTACACTAACTATTATGACACAAAAATTAAATATTCATACTTATAATTAAGTGATTCCAAATCCTTAAAACCCAAGAGTGATGCAAAACATCACCAGATAAAGTATAATGAACAACTTGTGTTACATCATGTGTTCACTATTGAGGAGATTCAAAATCACCCCACAATTCTACAACATTTGCTAACGAAGTATACATGTAGAACTAATTCATTAAATATTGAGCTATTTGTGACCTCAACCACTTGTATTTAAAATTTTACAGTGTTACAAGGCAAAAATGAGGAAAATCATAGCTATTAATTGTTGAAAGAACGGTAGAGGGGGAGGAGACACACACACAAGAGCAAACCCTAATGTATATTGCAAACCCTAACCATAGAGGGAAGCCATCTCCACTCTCACACAAAGCATAATGCCATAATCCATAATACACAACACTATGAGTTGTGTCCACACTCATCTAACCCTAGCTAATGTCCACACACTATGACCAGCTGGACACGCGGTCATTTATGTCTCACACATGTTCCTACCTAATCTGCCAGCACATAGCATAGCTGGCTCACACTGACATCGAGCTTGAATCTCAACATTAATATGGCATACCATGGCATATATTCACCCACTTTATCATCAACAGATGAAATGTACCCATATTCTACATAACTAGACTACGTACTCAAACTTAAACGTAGTGAAAAACAAAAAAGAATCCTTCATAGTAGGGTTTTACTTACACAAAGTCTACTGATTTTAAGCTCGGGATTTCTACAAACCCCCGAATTTAAAATCACCATGAATCTTTAAATGTACTTGAGCCAGACATCTTTGCAACAAAAGATTTGTTCCACATTGGGTCCATGTTCAAATTTTGAACATATTTCATGTTTCTTTCGAAACATAAATTGTTTAGCATGTGAGAAGCCACACAAGAGGGTGTGACTATCTATGGACCACACAAACAAGTTCTTGCATGTCTATGGACCAAGTTCACAACACTCCGGTTGTTACATAACATAACACAACACTATGACTCTCAAATAACAAAACATTGTAGTTGCCATACTCCAAAGATGCTTATTTTTTGTCTAAGGATAAGATATCTAACAAGCACAAAACCATTACAGGCACCAAGTTTATGGTAGAAATAGCCATGAATCGAATCCGAGCTTGTGCATATATTTAGTACCACTATGACTACCCACAAAGTGATGTGCAAACATGTATCTACAAGCATGTGCATCCATATATACTCAAAAATTGAAAACTGCATTCACATTTTGCATACACACAACCATGATGGGTATACCTTGAGTTCCGTCAAGAATCTCCAAAGCATGTACAAATGGAGAAATGGCATTCTCTTGACAAGGGAACCCATGCACAAGGGCATGCATCCTATACTACACATGAGGGCTTGTGTCTCTACGGACCAAGAGAAGAACACTCTGGCTGTCAAATAGTGAAACACTATAGTTGCTAAATGACACAATGCCACTATTGCTAATGTACTCAAAGACGCTTTCTTATTAACCGAGGACAAGAATGATAGGCCACTTTGTTCTAAACTAGACTATAATGAATTTTGTAAACAGATATACGAAGCAAGTTTTAGTGGGGTCAACAATGCCTTAACCAACTAGTCAAGAAAGATAAACTTGCTAGAGAATCGTCTCTAAACAAGTATGGTTAAGAGGAGCCATAAATTAAACCAAAGGAGCACATTTTCTCAGCTTTAAAATCAAAACCAACATTGAACAAGACCAAAATTATAACAGAACTTAACGTCTGTGTGTACATACAACTACCAAATTTTCCAATCCCCAAAAAACAATGGCAACCATTTTGCAAACAACTTGTGTTGACTACTATGATACTTTTGCTACCGTGTGTGGCTACGCACACATGATTCCAAAGATAACTCAATGTCGATGCCACCTATAGCCACAAACACATGGCATCTATAGCCATAAGGTGTTGTGGGTGGCTATGCACTCAGGACATGTATGTTGATGACCATATTATGCACATAAAATACTTACTTGGAGCATCTTGTGCCAATCAAAAGATTTCAAGCCATATAATTTCTCTACACCTCTTTTCTTGCTCTTTGTAAAGGCCCCCTTCAAACACCTCATACATCCAGTGGTAGTACGAATTGTAGTAATAGCACGCTTCACCGCCACCATCTCTAGCTTTGATAACCTCCATAGTGCACGAGGTAAAAAAAACACGCCCATTTGGTTTCTCTTGTGGCCAAGCTTCACTCATCCTCCCTGTGGTACGTAGATCCTCCCTTATGCTAGGTGATTGATCTTGAGGTGGGACCAATATGGTAAACGATAAAAGATGGAGTATCTAAACAAAAGCTAGTGTTAGCGGGCAATCTTTATTTCTAGCCAATATAGCACACAATAGTTACAAACCCTTACCGGCTCATGCCAAAGGAGTCGTGGAACCGTCCCAAATTCTCATCCAATCTCCACTGTGAGTGATTGTGGGAGGACTTCATTCCAAGGGGAAACATATCTAGGATGATCAGGTGGGAGAAATCGATGGTGATTCTCATAGATGACCTTATTCAATGCGTCTGCCCGTGAGACAACAAGCGAAGGACCACAAACAGGACATGCATGGTAACCCGATGTAGTGAGACCTGAATAATAGACGCAATTAAGAGTTCAAGGTGGGTTTAGGGTGCCACATCCTTTGCCTACTCATAATTAGAAGTGCAATGCTTACCTGAACACTCGCCATAGCTTGGGAAGTCATGCATCGTCCACATCAAGATTGCTTTGCAGTTGAAGTCTCGTGTGACGAGGGAGGCCTGCTCACATCATGCAGCTCGATACTTCTCCAAAGTATCTCTAGCTCGTCAATCAAAGGCTCCAAATAAACATCAGGATTTTTGACTTTATGTTTCCTTGGAATTAGAAGGGATAACATAACATGTCCTTTCTTAATCGCCATAGAGGGTGGAAGATTATAATTCACCAATATCACTGGTGGGACCATACACTGTAAGAGGTGCTTTTGAGACCAAATGGGTTCACACCGTCCATACCCAATCCAAGTCTCAAGCTCCTAGGTTCTTCCTTGAAGCTTGGCCATGTGTCTTCAATATGCTTGCACGCAAGAGTGTCTGCGGGAGTTCTCCAAGTTGATCGATGGGAGGAATGCCATGACATGAGCTCTGCAATTGAACATATGTTGGATGCGAGGGATTATGGGAAAATGTCGCAAAACCTTACGAGGCATGTCCAAAGTTTTGAGATCTGCTCTATATCTTGCCTCTCCACAAGTAGGACACTCTCTTGCATCCTTATGTAGTCCACGAAACAAAACGCAATCGTTGACGCATGCATGGATGCGCTTGTAATCTGATCCTCCAAGAGAGGTCACATGTTGCCTTGCCATATCTCTTGAGGTCGGTAATTTATTATCCCTTGGAAGCATTTTATACAATAGCCTGCACGTGAAGACCATAAATGAGGAAAAGCATTCGAGTAATTGACCCACTAGCATAATTCACCATGTTTGCAAAATAGACTTTAAAGCTTACTTGAGTAATGCATTCAAACTTGCATTGCTCCATCCATAGATGGTTTGCAAGTTTAGTAACTCAAGGGAGGTATGTAGAACAGAGAATATGCACCCCTCAAACAGTGGAATCGATGCTGCGGCGGTAAAAAGATCGTCCTGCTCCATGCTATCATCCCTCCCTTTGAATTGATGGACATATAAATCCCGCACCATATCATCAAACACCTCCTCCTCCACGGCTTCATGAGGTAATGGCGGAGGGCTACTATCACCATCACTCCATGCATCCGTTAACGGTCCCTCCTAAAGATCCCACCTCATATCGCCGACGCTTTGCAACATATGCGGGTGTTGCTCTGCATCCTGTATCAAATTAAAATGGGATCATAACTCAAAGATATGAACACCCATAGGTATCTCAATCAACCTTAACTCTTTAACACTTACCAGGTTTACGGTCGCATCCCATTCTCCATACTTTGAGATGTGATTGAGTGTAATCCTGCATGCACGATACATGTTTTCTCGACATCGATCACACGTACATTTGATTTTTTGCTCCAACCACATTTCGCGATGGTGGATATGGAGGGATTCATCCTCACTGGAGCTACTAGTTGAAGATGAAGACATCCTCACTGGAGCTACTTGTTGAAGATGAAGACATCCTACTTCTTGAAGATGAAGACATCCTACAAAAAAACAACCCAAAAAAATTGCTCTTGTATCAAATATTTAATCTAAAAACTCTGTGGCGCATCTAATACCGCGTCTGAACCCGCGTCTATTCTGTGTGGTGCATATCTATAGGCACGTCTAAACCGTGCTGTAAACGTGTAATTAAATGCTCATTTAGACGCGTGTATACACGTGCACCACACAGAAGAGACACAGTTTTAGACGCGATATTAGACGTGACATTAGAGGCGCCTATAGACACAATTTTCATTTTCAAACCTACTTTTAGCGCGCTTGCTTTTCTTCACATACTTTTAACGGGCTTGCTTTGCTATTAACAGATCCACAGCCTAGCATCCACACTTATCTTCAAGCACCCACACTTATCTCCATGCTTACACAATCATCTCCAAGCACACAAGAGAAGAGGGTGAACAAGGAAGAGAAGAAAGAGAAGAAGCTTTGAAGAAGGACAGGAAGGTTCCATACCTCTATCCAAGGTAAGTCTCTTTAGGGTTGATCTTCTTTGAAAGTTGCTCTCTTTGGATTCGTCCTTTGCTCTCTTTGAAACGAATGTTTTTGGTACAGCTGTTGTGCTTTTGTGTTGGGCGCGTCGGGCACATGTCCTTTTCGAGTTTTTAGAATAGTATGTCTGTCAGAGCGCATCTATAGACGGATCTGAGAGTGCGTCTAAAAGCACGTCTAAGAGTGCATCTATAGATGTGTCTACTCTGTGTTGGAAACAAATAGCCGCGTCTATAGATGTGCTGTTATATGCGAAGATAGACGCTGTGTTTTTTCTATCTTTTTTTCCCTCTCCTCTCTTTTTCTATCTTTTTTTCTCCTCTCTTTTCCTCTCCTTTCTCCTCTCTTTTATCCCACTTTTTCTCCTCTCTTTTCCTCTCCTTTCTCCTCTCTTTTCCTCTCCTTTCGTGGAAATAAGTGATTGTATGAATGAAGAAAGGGATTGCATGAATGATGGAAAGGGATTGCATGATTGAAGAAGGGGATTGCATGAATGATGGAAAGGGAAAGCATGATTGAAAAAATGGATTGCACTCTATATTCTCCTCTCTTTTTCCTTCTCTCTTTTATCCTCTCTTTCCTTCTCTTTTCGTCTCTCTTTTTCTCTCTTATCTCCTCTCTTTTTCTCTCTTTTTTTATTCTCTCTTTTTCTCTCTTTTATCCCCTCTTTTTCTCCTCTCTTTTCCTCTCCTTTCTCCTCTCTTTTATCCCCGCTATGCATGCCTTTTCTACTCTCTTTCCTTCTCTCTTTTTCTCTCTTTTTCTCTTCTCAGTTCATCTTCTCAACTCATCAGTAATCTTCTTTTTTTCTTTTTTCTAGTTCATCATGTGGCCAGGAAGCTCTTCAGGCTCACCTGATCTTCGAGAGACCATCTTTCGGGACTTATATAACCTTTTGGGGCACCCTCCCAATCCTGGGGAGTTATACGGCTACATGACGGGTACTCTAAACACCCCCCAAGAGTCGGCACTATAGACTCCAAACCACCCCAACCCCACACCTTTTGAGATTACCCAGTGGAGTCAACATAGCCCAGCCGGCTACATAGCCGAGGCCCTTCCCCCATGCCGTCCTATGCCCCTTCCCCCATGCCACATCAGGAGGCCCTTCTACCTCGCAAAGCTATCAGCGTACTCCCGTGCAGTCGAGACTTGGTTCTCCAGCTACAGGTGGCCAGCGTACTAGCTCGACACTACATAGTAGCAGGCGTAGTAGCAGGGAGAGCGGTGGGGGATGCATGGCACAGTGCTTTGGGAGGGGTGGTGGTGGGGATGAGAATATGGATTCAGATGATTTAGACGTGTCTCCGGGTGATGGTACGATCTACTATGACATCACTCAGATAGGAGGCATCTTGATGGATGCACGGGGGAAGGACATCATGGCCTTCATGCGCTCTATAATTGCTAACAATTACAGAGATTGCTTTATTCACTACTACAAAGATCAACCAAAGAGGTTGGCTGATGAGACCCTCGCTGCTGTTCGCTCTAGGTATCCTAACCCCCCCAATGTTCAGTTCACAGATAAATGGACCAAGTCAAAGATTATTTCGATACTTAGCAATAAAAGATCTTTGTTAAGAGGCATGCACTAGCGGAGCTTGCCAGGCTCTCCAGGGAGGTGAACCACCCACACCGCTCACAACCGTGAGTGGAAGAAAGCAATAAAGTCAGCGAAGGAGGAACCAAGTCTAAAGCATGTGGAGGCACGAAGGATCCAAATGGAGCAATATGGAAGCGTGCATTTTGGAGCAAGTGGTGTTGAATCATGGGAGGCCCAGTTTGTAAGTATCGATCTCAAATTATATTGTTTATGTAGTTTATTAGGAGGTTGTTTCTTTGTACTAACCCCTCCACAAATTGTGTCATCTTGCAGCTTGATATCGTGGGCAGGAACCCTACTCCTGTCGAGACAGCCTACCACCGCCACCATTGCAGAGGAGATACATTGCAGAGGAGATACATGGAGGCACTTCTATAAATGACGGGTTGATTACTGAGGAGCAGTATATCTGGGCTACTGGAGAGTCCCGAGGTATTTGAAAGTAATTAAATAATGTCAATATTATAAATAAAGATTTAATTTTTCATAAATTGATATATGTTGTCCCTTATTTACAGGACCCTGCACAAGAAGATGAGGAAGAAGATGAGGAAGAAGACGAGGAAGAAGGAGGCGGAGAAGGGAGCACAGAAGGGAGCGCAGAAGGGAGCGCAGAAGGGAGCGAGGAGTAGTGCTAGCTACTCTTTTTTGTACTTAGCCACTGGCTTGGCTTCGTGCCTCTTATATATACACTCCTCTTATTTTTGGTACTTGAAGCCACAGGAAATGGCTTAGCTTCATGCTATATGTACATACAAGCACTTTGAGCTATCAATTAATGCCTTTGTAACTAAACGTTTTGGAGTTGTAATGTTTTATTTGGAATTGTAATTAATGTCGGCTATAGACGTGCTTGCAAGAGTGCTAATTAAAATGCGGTTGGCTATAAGAATTGAATTACACAATGTGGAAATGGGATTCCTGTAACTACATAGCATACACAACATACACAGCATTCTGTTCAAGTACACAAAATTTAAAAAAATTCTGTAGCGCTTCTATAAACGCGTCTATATACGCGTTTGTCTGTTCAAGAAGTGTCTATTTGCGCGTCTACAAACGCCTCTATAATTGCATCTATAAATGCATCTATGCATGCGTCTGTATGTTTTTTAAAATTTCTCCTCGAGCATCTATTTGCATGTCTATAGGCATGTCTATAGGCGTGTCTGTTTGCTATCTTTTAAACGCACCTTTAGACACGGGTCTGTAGACGCGCTAATAGACGTGCAAATAGACGTGCCCGTAAGTTTTTTTTTAGTTGAGTAAATGCGTCTGTGTGCGCATCTGTAGGTGCTTTTTCTTGTTATGAATGCACTCGTGTCATTCGTACTCTCGCATTCAGGCACCACATCCGGTCTAGCTCCCTTGCATCGGGCTATGTGAATAAGAGAGATAATAAGGACATGTGTAGGTGAGGATTAAGCAAAGCCATGTTCTAATGATGAAGTGCATGAACCTATTTAAATGCCCCCATCTAATGGAAATTATGTTTATGTTAAATTAACTCAATAGTATGTCATTATCTTATCATTAGTGTTAATTAAAATTTCATGATTATGGTAAAATATTGAGCCTAATCCATTCCTATCCACCTTATTACTCCCAAATTGCTAACTCTAATTTGGTATCAGAGCCTACCACTATCCCTAAAATATCTATGCACTCTACGATGTCCAACTAGTAAATGCCACTAAGTATTAATCACTTTGTTAATTCAAAATTTTCCTCTTTCCTTAGCTATTTATCATTTATTGGTGAATAAGTCATGAGAACCCAATTGACATATTGAATGTATGTGTGATTTTATACCACACATGTTAACATCTTAAGGCACAAAGCGTACTGTTATGTATTCACTCATTCATTTATTCAGAGCAGCTATAATAGACACAGTCATTGATGGTTTGTAGATTACTTGTTCTTTATTCCTTTGATTGACTATAATGTTATTTTTAATGTTCTATATCGTGGTGCTTTAATATGTGTAACTGCATTCATTGACTTTTCCACCAACACTTTGGTGATCCTACTATATATGATTTATGTTTTAGTCTCTTGGTTCTGATTGTTTGTTTGTATGTTCTTTTTCATGCATGTATTTTCACTGGGTTGAGTGTTTTCCTCTCCCAGAGTGAAGTAGATAATTGTGTCTAGCGTTTTTGATACTCACAATATCAAAATCAACCATCATAATGTGGCATTGTTGGGTTCTGTTTGCGTTTTTGTTTGGATTATGGTCATAGACGCCTATGCACTCCCATACGTTGATCACTGAGTTCACCATTGAATTCACACCACCATCCAATTAGCTAGTCATTGGGGTATTATTTATCGCATTGAATTTAAAACCATTCATTTTTCAAATGGTCGGGATATTACTGCCATCAGTTTTTACATTGTATTCCCCATGCCATGTGGTTTGATGGATTTCGTTAGTTCTTCCCTTTATTGAGTGGCATGCATGTGCTCTTTGATCCGAATACTAAACAAGAATTGGATGATTTGGAAACTCTCTTCAAGACAAGTAAGGGTATGATTCCTAATCACTATGGCCCGCATGACTGATCGAATGCAACGTTACACCGCTCATTAGGATAGACTTTGCCTTCTCGCGCTATGGCTGACAATAATCTCGTGGACAATGCCAAACTGGTATAATTTAGATCCGGGAGATGCCTGGGAGGAGAATTCCACCAACAAAGAATCTGGAAGTTATTTGGACCACTTGGAAGATCTTGTTTGTGCATGAAACTTGATAGTCTATGGTCTCCTCCCCCCTCGCGGGTCTCGGCACTGCTGCCCCTTCTTTGGTTCTGTTGGGCCTCGGTGTTGTTGCTTTGCCACCTGTCAGAATGGCTCATCGAGTGTCCCTGAAGTATTCAAAGTTCAAAGGCAAGGAAAAGGAGAATCTAGATACTCATGTCTGTAGCATTATATGGTACTGATGTGTGTAAACACACTTAGGACTGTCGGGGCACTTTTCCCCTCACTAGGAGGTTTTTTCCCCTGTGCGTATGTACACCCTCTTATCTACTCATTTTGGGGTGTGTGCTTATTTTTTGTATCTGGCACACATTTGTTCATTTTAATCTAGTGAGTTTGTGTGCTCTCAAGCTTCTCTATCTTCTGTGTGTGCATTCTTGCAACCCTAACCCTAATTCCAACAATTGGTATCAGACCTAGCTTCCTTGACACTTGATCTAATAGTTTGCCTCCCTCCTCCTCACACGACCCAGGGTTTATGTCTCTGATTGAGATACCCTCTTAGGAGAAGAAGGTATATATTACAGTGTTTTGTATACTGGAGTGTGTTATATATGAAGTATACAAACTTTTTCGGGTCCATGGCACGTTTCGGGTGCATTTTGGGCACCGCAAGGTTTCTGTAAATGTTATGGAGAGGTATTATTTTGGATTGGTTCTCCTTGTTTTTTGGCGTTTGGGCTATGCAATGGCAAAGATTTGGTGTGTATAATAGCAGCATCTATAATGTCTTTAACAACATCGACCATCATACTTTCGCCACACCAGTAACACTCTATTCTCTACTCTTTGTTATTTTTCATTCACTGTGTAATAGCAGCATCTATAATGTCTTTAACAACATTGACCATCATACTTTCGCCACCAGTAACACTCTATTCTCTACTCTTTGTAGGTGATTCAGTTAGTTGGCAGCCATGCGGGGTTGCACTTTAGTGAATACTGAGTACTTGCAATGTGTTCATACACTTTGTAGGTGATTCAGTTAGTTGACAGCCATGCGGGGTTGCATTTAGTGAATACTGAGTACTTGCAATGTGTTGAAAATTTTTGCATTTGGTAGACAGTCATGGCTTGTAGTAGTGATGTATTCAACATGTTGTCTCTGCTAAGGACAAACTTGATGGGACTAAATATCCATTCTGGTCCTATATGATGAGGCATGTACTGGTTGCTAAAGGCCTTTGCGATATGGTCATAGGTAGTGAAACTGGTCTTGTTTCACTACCACTGCAAACCAGGTGCTGGGTTGTTGCAAGATTAGGGTGTCCAATTTTGTCCAGTTTATGCTAGAGTGGGACAATGCTTGGAGAGAAAATTTGGGGGGCAAGGTACTCTAAATGAGATCAAGAAACTAATAGAAAATAAACATGCACTCAAATTAACCCAATATAACTTAGATTAATTAAAATTAGTATATATAATTAAAATTAATCAAAAATTGATGAAATGATTAAAAATGATCTTTCCATACTTAGAGTGATCCAATTTTGTTTTCATAGATGCACCATTACAAGTACACTAGTCCCTATAGGTTTTAGATTATTTACATGAAAATATAATTATACTAATTAGATTAATAATATTTGGAGGCCTTTTGATAGCCTGGAAGAATTTTGGAAAAGAGATCATTAAAAATCTAACCATTGGATTTGCAATTTTAACGAGCCACCACATTCTACTAATTTCTCACTATCTACTACCACTTTTTTTTATCTACAAGATTTAAAATTTTAAGTGGTAGTTATTATGGGTACAAAAGTGGCCTATATTATAACACTTTAAAGACCTTGAAATATTTAAAGAAAATAGACAAATAGCTTAAAATTTTATTTAAAAATCAAGTTAATCTCTATATTATTTGAAGATCTAAGGTCCAAAGTGGGAATCTCATATGAATTATATGGAAAAGATATTAGCATTTTATGGAATCAGTCAGGGTGTATACATTGACTTTGTACCTAAAAGACAAATTTAGGAATTTTGGGAATTATTCGAGTCCCATTTCTTATAGGATTGGTTGGAAACTCGGTATTTTTGTGTAGTTTGAGCTAACATCTATTTGTTGGTGCACTCTTTGTGCCATTAGATTATATCTTGACACAACTATTTGGCATATTTGTTTGTAGTTGTATAGATACATACGTCAATGCAACAATATTGGAAGGACAAGGAAAACATGACACTAAACTTAATTGAGATTATACAACACCTTTCATATGAAGAAGATAATGTTAAATACTATCTCCACTTTGAGACATTGAAGTAAAAACATGGGCTTTATTTAATTTGCATAAAGAATTCTAAATATAACTTAAAAAGGAACCTTAGAAATGAGAGATCTCTAAAGGGTGTGGTGTTAGAAACAACAAAACAAAAAGTAAATCTCAATGACAGTAACAATGTGCTAAGTTTATGATTGATCCACAAATAAAAACCCATCTTAGACACTATATCAAGATTATAAATCATGATATATATGCTCAAATTTGAGGGACATTGAAGTAAAAACATGGGATAATAATGCCAAAGAACACTTGAAAAAGGAACCTTAGAATTGAGGGATCTCCAAAGAGTGTGGTGTTTAGAAACACCAGAAGTAATCAAATTTCAATGAGATTGTTACATTCAAGTTTACAATTCATCCGAAGACAAAAACCCTTCGTAGACACTTTGTCAAGATAATAATTGAGTACAAATTGTATCTCAAACATAGCATTTTCTCATGTATTTCTCCAATACATACAAAGTTTCTCTATCATAAGCTGCTTCATTTACTAAAGTGTTGCAAGTATACTCCCGTTTTTTCTTTGCATGAATCCAACCAAGTAACCATGCGCTGATTGTTGTCTCCAAAAAACTTTAAAGCTCCTCTATATTTTGATTCCACATCTTTGGAAAATCAAGTAGGTTCTGGGCATATTCCACATTACATTGTAGAGGGTATCATAAAAAATTAGGGTGTTATTTCCATCCCGGTCATGAAAAATTCTCCATGCTACATCCAAGTTTTTATGGTATACAAATCGATATCCAATTAGAAGATCCATCTTTTGACATGCAGCCTGCCTTGCTACGACCTTAAACTTTTGATGGTGCCAAGGAAAGCACAACTCAAGAATGTGTGGAGTCCCTTGTAGTCTATTAGTACTCCAAATCCATACCTCAAACCGTTGCATACAAAAATCAAGGAAAGTGAATGCATCTTTGCGAATCAAATGCCAAACACTTGTATTCTCTTCCACAAGATGCATATGTTTGGCCCAGTCTGGACATACATCACCATGTTGCATCTCAATGGTCTTAAGTAAAACACCATTGAGTTCAAGTATCAATACTCTTCTTTGTTTCCTTATTGTATCTGGGGGTGGTGGAACTCTTTTGCTTCTAGGTACATGAGTCACCAATGATTGGAACCATATTACCTGCCAAGACTATCACATAAGGGTCAAACTTGAGTTTGAGCCTCACTTACAAGGGCAAAGATCGCTCAACTTGAGATTGTGCCTTGTGTTGGAAGACATCCCCAAGGTTGGACATAACTGGAGGTACGGCTCAAAGTTAAGTTTGAGCCTCACCGCTACACTAGAATATGGAGTAAGTGTAATTTCTTAATAGTAAGTGTGCATCATCATTTGTACCAGACGTTGGCATGAAATAAAGGATAATTAGAATAGAAATATTCACTTTAATAGAAAAATGTTAAAAGTGAATCCAAAAAAGCCAATGTATTAATCAAAAGACTAATTATTATTTCAACAAATCCACACTTTGAACAAGACCTATGTTAAGCTCGACTTAAGCTGGAGCCTAGATCCAAGTTGTGCACTCATATGCTAGGGGTACGCTAGCATAGAGAGGCAAGGCTCAAACTCAAGTTTGAGCCTTAAGGCGAAGTTCCATGTATGGGAGGCTTGATCTTAAGCTAGAGTCTAGATCCAAGTTGTGCACTCATATGCTAGGGGTACACTAGTATATTGGAGCCTTAAGGCCAAGTTCCATATAGGGGAAACCCGAACTTAAGCTAGAGCCTAGATCCAAGTTGTGCACTCATATGACAGGGGTACACCAGCATATAGAGACAAGGCTCAATCGAGCCTTAAGGCCAAGTTTTATGTAGGAGAGGCTCGAACTTAAGCTGGAGCCTAGATCCAAGTTTCGCACTCATATGCTAGGGATACGCTAGCATAGATAGGCAAGTCTGGAACTCAAGTTGGAGCCTTAAGGCCAAGTTCCATGTAAAGAGTTAAGCATGGAGAATGAGCCTTAACACATAAGTTCCATGTAGGAGAGGTTCGATCTTAAGGTGGGGTCTATATCCAAGTTGTGCACTCAGATGCTAGGGGTACACTAGCATGGAGAGCAAAGGCTCAAACTCAAGTTCGAGCCTTGAGGCCGGAGTACACTAGCATGGAGAACAAAGGCTCAATCTGAAGTTCGAGCCTTAAGGCCGGTGTACACTAGCATCGAGAGCAAAGGCTCCAACTCAAGTTCGAGCCTTAAGGCCCCGATGTACACTAGCATGGAGAACAAAGGCTCAATCTGAAGGTCGAGCCTTAACACCGGGGTTACTAGCATGGAGAGAAAAGGCTCAAACTCAAGTTCGAGCCTTAAGGCGGCCGGTACACTAGCATGGAGAACGAAGGCTCAATCTGAAGATCGAGCCTTAAGACCGGGGTGCACTAGCATGGAGAGCAAAGGCTCAAACTCAAGTTTGAGCCTTAAGGCTGGGGTACACTAGCATGGAGAACGAAGGCTCGATCTGAAGATCCAACCTTAAGGCTAGGGTGCACTAGCATGCAGAGAAAAGGCTCAAACTCAAGTTTGAGCCTTAAGGCCGGGGTACACTAGCATGGAGAACGAAGGCTCGATCTGAAGTTCGAGCCTTAAAGCCGGGGTGCACTAGCATGGAGAGCAAAGGCTCAAACTCAAGTTCGAGCCTTAAG
This sequence comes from Cibotium barometz, assembly GCF_041138505.1. NCBI lineage: Eukaryota > Viridiplantae > Streptophyta > Polypodiopsida > Cyatheales > Cibotiaceae > Cibotium > Cibotium barometz. Next base: position 41,271,342 of record NC_141067.1, on the reverse strand, counting down.
ACCAGGGTGCACTAGCATGGAGAGCAAAGGCTCAAACTCAAGTTCGAGCCTTAAGGCCGGGGTACACTAGCATGGAGAACGAAGGCTCAATCTGAAGTTCGAGCCTTAAGGCCGGGGTACACAAGGCTCAAACTCAAGTTTGAGCCTTAGAACCGGGGTACACTAGCATGGAGAGCAAAGGCTCAATTTGAAGTTTGAGACTTAAGGCCGGGGTGCACTAGCATGGAGAGCAAAGGCTCAAACTCAAGTTCGAACCCCTTAAGACCGGGGTGCACTAGCATGGAGAGCAAAGGCTCGAACTCAAGCTCGAGCCTTAAGGCAGGTACGCATTAGCATGGAGAACAAAGGCTCAATCTGAAGTTTGAGCATTAAGGATGGGGTGCACTAGCATGGAGAGCAAAGGCTCAAACTCAAGTTCGAGCCTTAAGACTGGGGTGCACTAGCATGGAGAGCAAAGGCTCAAACTCAAGTTCGAGCCTTAAGACCGGGGTGCACTACATGGAGAGCAAAGGAGCAAAGGCTCAAGCTCAAGTTCGAGCCTTAAGGCCGAGGTGCACTAGCATGGAGAGCAAAGGCTTAAACTCAAGTTCGAGCCTTAAGGCCGGGGTACACTAACATGGAGAACAAAGACTCAATCTAGGTCGACCATTAACACATAAGTTCTATGTAGGGGAGGCTCGAACTTAAAGTGGTGTCTATATCCAAGTTGTGCACTCAGATATGTTACACATATACCATGTTTATATAGGAAACCCTTGTCATTTAGATTATATAATGTGCACAAAGATCAATTTTACAGGTTCTTGACATATGTGAAGATACAAAAGAGAGCAACAAGAAGTGCAAACAATCTACGACGAGCAACGATTGACAAATGGCACACTTAGCGTGCAATCAAGTAAGCGTTTATATTGATTACTGTAATCAAATAGAGAAGGACTTACTTGTTGCGTAAAGTATTCAATTAGATGAGGGAACACACGAAATGCAGATGGGCGCAGGAAAGTCTCCGATGTCGCACAGATGTGATGGATGCTTGAAGTCTCCGATGGGGTGTGGACGTGATGGTTTTGCAGGAAACAGAGGTCGACCAATGCAGACGTGTCGATTGCAAGAGGAAAAGAAACTGTTTGAAACGCAGGAGGACGCAGGGCTGAGCGAGTACTTCAGAGACAGGAAACAGAGATGATTATTGCATACGATGGCGTGCGCGATGGCGATTACGATGACGAGCATTGTACGCTCACCACATAGAATCTCTCTGGGTGCAGAATCGCATGCGCGATGGCGATTATGATGACGAGCACTGTACACTTTGGGTGCAGAATCGTGTTTAGGGTTTGCAGGTCATTTGGTTTAGTTTGCGGGCGACTGGCGGTGCACGGTTGGGGGGGAAGGGGGAAATTTGAATTTCAAAGTTGGGGGGAAGGGGGAATTTGAATTTCAAATGAGGGGAAGGGGGGAATTTGAATTTCAAACGAACGAGAGGGGCGGGGTGCGGTCGGGCGAGCTTTGCTTCAGGAGGGAGCGTCGCAATGAGAGAGACGGGCGGCAGCAGCCATGCGCGGCGAGGAGGGAGACGGGAACAAGGCAAGGAGGGAGACGGACGAGGCAAGTAGCAGCCGAGAGAGACGGGAACAGGGCGAGGAGGGAGACAGACGGGGCAGGGAGCAGCTGAGAGAGACGGGACAGTGAGGAGGCAGCAGCCGAGAGAGACGGGACGGTGAGGAGGCAACAGCCATGCGACGAGGAGGGAGACGAGAACAGGGCAAGGAGGGAGACGGACGGGGCAGGCAGCAGCCGAGAAAGACGGGAGCACGGCGAGGAGGGATACAGACCCGGCAAGCAGCAGTTGAGAGAGACGGGACGGCAAGGAGGCAGTAGCCGAGAGAGACGGGATGGCAAGGAGGCAGTAGGCGAGAGAGACGGGACGGTGAGGAGGCAACAGCCGTGGGGGGCGAGGAGGGAGACGGACAGGGCAGGTAACAGCGGAGAGAGATGAGCGGCAGCAGAAGCGAGGAGAGAGACGAGATGGGAGTGCGGTGAGGAGGGAGATAGACGGGGCGGGCAGCCATGCAGCGAGGAGGGACGGGGCGGTAGTAGCAACCGTGGGCGAGCAGTCGTCGCCACGTGGGCGAGGAGGGAGATGGATGGAGCGGGCAACCTGTGGGGCGAGACTCGGGAGTGTAAGGAGGTAGAAAGAAGGTTTCGGTTTTGGTTTCTTCTCCCGATCTCGATCCCGATCCCAGGCCCAGGCCCAGGTCCTAGGTCTTTTGATTATAGTTAGTTTCACTTTTGTTTATATACCCTTCTTCACCCACACCCCACTTGTTCTCTGGGATTATCCTAGCTTCCCTCTCTATTCCTACTTACTTGCTTGTGTAATAGACAAGGCTCAAACTCAAGTTTGAGCCTTGAGCTTGAGCTTGAGCTTGAGATTTCTTCTTTTCTTCCCTCTTTCCCCATACACCGGAAGTACTCAAACTTCTCCCTGCTAAGTGGCTTTGTAAAGATGTCGGCCACCTGCTCAGTTTTCACATACTGTAAATCCACTAAACCATCCGGCACTTTCTCTCTGACAAAGTGATAGTGGACCTCTATGTGTTTGGTCCACGTATGAAAAACTGGATTCTTGGCCAACTGTATGCTGCTCATGTTGTCACAATGAATGACAACCTTGCCATCAATAGGCTCACCCAAATCAGCCAAGAGACTTTTTAACCATACTCCTTCACATGTAGCAATGGCTGCACCCCTGTATTCAGCCTCTGTACTAGATAAAGCAACAGTAGGTTGCTTCTTGCTACTCTAACTCACCACAGCACTTTCAAGTGTAAAGGCATAACCACTAGTAGACCTCCTGTCATAGGAGCTACCTGCCCAATCTGCGTCTGTGTAGCCATGTACATCCAAGCCTTTACCATGCTCATAGAGAAGACCATAATGTGCAGTGGTCTTTACATATCGCATAATGCATCTCACTGCATCCAAATGAGGTTTTTTGGGGCTTTGCATAAATTGGCTTACTAGCCCCATAGCATAACTGAGATCCAGGCATGTGATAGTTATGTAAATAAGGCTTCCAACCATCTTTCTATACATAGATGGATCATCCAACTCTTCACCAAAATCAGCCCGCAACTTCACATTTTGCTCCAAAGGTGTACTCATTGGCTTACACCCTGTCATCCCATATTTTGTCAACATATCCAATGCACCCTGTCATCCCATATTTTGTCAACATATCCAATGCATATTGGCGTTGCACTAACCATGTACCTGCATCGTCTTTGATCACTTCAATTCCAAGAAAATATCTCAATTCACCAAGTCTTTCATGAACTGGACTAAATGTTTCATCATAGTCCAAGCCTTGAGTTTGTGCATAACCCTTAGCTAACAGAGACTTATGAGCACATCACAGACAAACTCACAATGCTCTTGTCACCCCTCTGGATGTGAAGCATGAGTGCACAAGAAACTATTGCTCATATGTCATGCCCTAGTTGACCCATAGAATCATTCCAAATCAAAAACCAATGGGGTCAAACCCTACAATCTCACAAGTCAAAACCTGTAATCTCAGAGGGTCAGAACCTTGCAATCTCGCGGGTCAAAACTTGCAATTTCACAGGGTTAAACCTTGCAATATCATGGGTCAAAACCTATAATCTCATAATTCAAAACCGTGGAATCTCATGAGTTAAAACCTGCAATCTCATGGGTCAAAACCTGCAATCTCGTGGGTCAAAACCCTACAATCTCACGGGTCAAACCCTACAATCTCACGGGTCAAAACCAACAATTTCACGGGGTCAAACCCTGCAATCTCATGGGTCAAAACTTGCAATCTCACATGTCAAACCCTATAATCTCATGAGTTCAGGTTTCTTATGGGTTAAGAGTCTCACAGCTTAAGACCCTCCACTTTCATAAGTTAAGCTTCTCATGGGTTAACCCCTTTCACGAATTTACAATATCACGGCCTAAGAACCTGCACTTTCATGAGTTAAGCCATATCACAGATTAAGCCATCTCACGCATTAATACTTTCCCAATGATCTTATAGCCATTATATAATTGTTAAGCTTATAGCTTACTATTCTTTTGGCTCAATTAATGTAGCAGCTACTCCATGCGCACATATCCATACTCATGCACTGGAGGGCACTCGCACCAAAGCCTCACCATTGACAAATATCTAGGTACATCCACCATCTTAAAATCCAATGACAAAAAAATTTTCTTTATGAGTTGCATAAAGTCAAGATTATTGGAAACAAGTATGGTATCATCGATGTATAGAGCAAGAATAACAAATAGAATACCTTCGCGCTTGACATATATATTAGGATCAGAGATACAAGAGATAAACCCTTTTGATGTGAGGAAGAGATCAATTTTTATATACTAAGAACGTGATGCCTGCTTTAAACCATAAAGAGTGCGTTGAAGATAACACACAAGATGTTCCTTTTGCCAGGAATTGAAAATCCTTCTCGTTGTTCCATATAAATCTCTTCTTTGAGATCACCATTAAGAAAAGGAGTTTTCACATCCATCTGATGAATCTCCAAATCAAAATGAGTAGCAAATGCCAAAAGGACATGTATGCTAGTTATGCAAACAACAGGGGAAAATGTATCATGATAATCAACACTTACAACTTGTGAGTATCCTTTTGAAACCAAACGAGCTTTGAACTTATCAAAAGATCCATCATCCTTTGTCTTTGTTTTATATACCCATTTGCACTTGATAGGAACACGATCAGGAGGCAAATCAGTAAGAGCCCATGTACCTTTGAAAATCAAAGAATCATATTTGGCTTGCATAGCCTCTTGCCAGTGATCCTTTTGTGGAGAAGAGATAGCTTCTATATAAGTTTGGATCTTCATGAGTATTCAAAGCATCATCAAAACTATCATCATAGAAATGATTTGAACCATGTTCAATATCAATGGCAAGATCAATGTATATATCAAGATTATCACTAGAATCCTTTGTAGGGTCTTCAAAATCCTTCATAGGAGAAGAAGGATGCACAACATCTTGAGAGATACAATGATTATCAAACAGAAAAGGAAAAGCAATGAGTAAGGATTATGTATCATTAGAATCCTTACTAGACCATGTACTCAGGGGGTTCACCTAAAAAAATGTTAGTGTACCACGTGAGTTCAACAGGAGGAGTTTTTTAATTAGATACATTGAGAAAAATTAACAGAATTACAATAACAGGAGGGGTTTTTTAATTCAGCTCGTTAGTTCATAAGTAAAGAGGGGTTGTTTTATTGGGAAAAATTTTTTAGTTAAGGGGTTTTTTTAATACCTCCTGAAAACACGTGATACCAAGGGTTTTATAGTAGTGCACCCCCCGAGACCTTGTACCTCCCATCGAACATTCATCAAATAGAGCATCATGACTGATGATGAGTTTTTCAGAAGTAGGATCATAAAAATTATATCCTTTAGAATTATCAGAATACCCAATAAATATAACTTTCAAACTAGGAGGATCCAACTTTTTTCGCGTTTCTTTTGGCACGTGAATATAATCGATACATCCAAAGGTGCAAAAATATGATACAAAAGGAGTTTTCCCTATCCAAATTGTAATGGAAATCTTACCAACAAGTGCAGTTGTGGAAAGATTATTTTGAACAAAGACTACTTTATGAACTGCTTCAGCCCAAAAGCTCTTGGATAATCCAGAATGAATAAGCATACATCTTATAGCATTAATAATAGTTTGATTCTTATGCTCTGCAATGCCATTTTATCGAGAAAAATATGGAACAGTGAACTCATGATGATGAATTCCTTATTTAATACAATAGTCATCGAAGAGATTTGAAATATATTCTCCACCGTTGTCACTACGGAGAGTCTTGATAGAGCGACTAGTATGAAGTTCAAGTACTTTATGAGATTGCTTGAATATGGATAAGGCTTCAGACTTATGCCTCAAAAGAAAAACATATGTAAAATGAGAGAAATCATCAATGAAGGTAATGAAATAACAATAGTGAGATTTGGAGGGAGGAAAAGGTCCACAAATATCCATATGAATGAGATTTAAAAGGGCATGTGAATGTGTAGAGGTAGAGATATGAAAAGGTTGTCGATGATGCCTGCCAAGAGCACAATACTCACAGATACCCATATGAGGACAAGCTTTAAGATCCATACCTCTGACAAGATTACAACAATGAATATCAAGAAGCTTTGCAAAATTGGAATGGACAAATCGATGATGCCATAACTTGCAATCAAGATCTCCTGGAGCAAATAACAACATTTGCAACATCATCATTCAAAGAGAGCTAAAACACATTGCCATGTCAAAAAGGAGCTACTGTGATAGTATGTCCATCCTTCTTAATTCGACATTTTGTATGATCAAAACAAACAAAAAGACCAAGATCAACAAGTCGGGCAATATAAAGAAGATTCCTTTGAAGATCTAGAACATGCAAAACTCCTCACAATATTCTGGTAGAGGAAAGGGTGCCTGTAAGATTCCTTCCTCCAGCTTTTGAGGTGTAAAGGTGTAAGAACCTCCCAATCTATTCTTGTAATTATTCCCCTCTCTGAAATAAAAGAAAGATCTTGTTTTACCCTGTTTTGGCTTGGAGAGCGAAAATGTCTAGAGGTAATCCAAAATTGAGATATTTTGGATATAAAAATCCTCCTAGTGTCTAAAATGGTTTCCCCTGAAACAAAAATTCAAAAAGAACTTTCCAATGTGCATTTGGAATTAATTGAAAATATGTATAAAGGACCTTAGCCTAAGGGTCAAGATTTTCAAAAATTTCTGGATTATGGTCCAATTAAGATTCCTATGGACCAATAGGGTTAGTCCAAGTGTTTGGATGAGATAAATCCAAAGAATAAAAGAAAATAACCAAAAATGAGTAAATGCTCACATAAGATGAAGAGTTGACTAAGTACAAGGTTTATTAGTTAAAAACTATGAGATATTACTAAAAAGATGAGATATTTTGGAATAATGATACACTTTTAACACCTTGGTAAGGAGGGGGGAGACTTTGAGGTAGGCACCTATTTCACACATGCGGATGAGTTTTTAATTCAAAAAAATTATGATATTTTTATCTCTCCTCTCTCCTAGATCAAACCAAACCAAAAAATTGTGATATTTTTATCTCTCCTCTCTCCTAGATCAAACCAAATCAAAAAGGGAGCCAAACTGATCCAAATCTTGTCCAAATTCAACCAAAGTGAAGCTGGAAAGTTCTAGAACTTAGTTGGACTCAGTTAGTGGCCTCCCTCACCTATAAATAGACCCTCATTCTTTTGTATTCTCATCTTTGAGCTATACCATGCAAGTATTACATTAACATACTCATATTTTCTATTATCATTTAAAAATCCTCTACTTTTGGAGAGAGTGGAGCTTCTCTCTCTCTCTCTTCAACCATCCTTGGAGCTTTCCTCTCAACACACTAACCAATTGATTGGTTGGGGACTTCTTCTAAGATAGAGAAGCAAGTAAAATCAAGAGGTAAGAAGTAATTTCATGGTTTTTCTCTACTATTCTCAATGTTTTCACTTCTCAGCCCCTCTCAAGCTTGAGAAGTTTCTAATTAAGTGTTTATAATGCAAATCAAGCTTTTCTTAAGAGTTGTAATGAATAGTTAAGAAAAGTTTATCTTTATGCTTAATTTAGGATGTTTTTTATGTATATCTCTCTCTCCCCAAAAGAATGGTCATTCCTATGACCAATTCTCTATTCAAATGATGCTTCTCATTGATAAATTCTCAATTCACAAATCAGACTCTAGGCTTGTGAAGCCAGAGGTTAAGAAAATGGTTTTTTATACTTTTATGCTAATACAATTATAGTAATATTATGATTTAAATCCATAAATTGGATTTAAGTGTAAAAGATAGTTATACTATCATAATTGTATTACTAAGTCTGATTCTTTTAGAAAATATTGAAAATTATCAGTAATAACAGCAGAGCTATGGTAAATTTTTAAAGAAATTAATACATAACTGCATAATGTGAAAAGAGGACTTTCTACCATATTCTAGAATTGAATATCCTAGGCTAAAAGAATGTTTTTCATCAATATGATGGTAAAGTAATTTTGAAGGTTTATGCATAATTAAATAATTAAGAAAAGAGAAAATTTTAGCATTTTTATTTAAATGATAAAAGAGGAATTCCCATAACATTTCGAATTCAATCATTTAAATGGTAAAAGTGGAATTCATGGCATAATTGGATTAATGGATATTTTTATGAAAATTCAAAGAGGAATTTTAGATAAATTTATGCATGAGAAAATTTAAATGATAAAAGAGGAACTCCCATGACATCTAGAATTCAATCATTTAAATGGAAAAAGTAAAATTCTTGGCATATTTTAATAATGGATATTTTTATTAAAGAAAAGAGAAATTTTAGATAAATTTATTTTATGATAAAAGAGGAATTCTCATCATGACATTTAGAATTAATCAATTAAATGCAAAAAGAGAAATTTCCATGATAATTGAGATCCAAGAAATTAAATAGAAAAAGAGGAATTTCTAACATAATTCAAATTATGAGTATTTATCAAAAGTGAAATTTTGAGCATTATTGGGAAATATGGGTAGAATTGATTTTGTAAATCCCATGAATCTTTTATCAAAAAGAAGAATATTGAATATATTTCACTTGAGATATTTGAGAAAGAATATGAAAATATCCATTGAGAAAAAGAACCTTTACCTAGGCCAAGCAATTGGCAAAAATATTAGAAAAGTCCCATCAGTATCAAAAATAGAAAATGTTACTAAATCTGAAATGGATGTGGATGTGAATGAAGAGATGAGAATGAGATGTGAGGATATGTGAAAGGATGTGATACAAATGAATGTGAATGAAGACATGAGAATGAGATGTGAGGATATGTGAAAGGATGTGATATAAATGAATGTGGATGTGAATGATGAAAGATTCCTGTCCCCTCCGCGCAACGAATTCAGGGGTGCTAGCAGCGAAAGTAGCATTTCTTGCACGGGGAAGGGTCCCTCACTCGGGGCCTCGCCCACAGATATCCAGAAAAGAGACTAATCCCTCGGTTCTTCGAACCCGAAAAAACTTCCCTCGCCCTGTGAAAGCACGGGCGATTCCTCCAGGATATGTTTTTCTCTAACGTAGTCAAGAGCCTTAACTAACTGAACTGATCTGACCGAACCCGTAAGTATCATAGTCAGATCAAGGAAAAGACTTGCACTTGGATCATAGAGACCAAAGCTTTTTTCCTCATTGAGAGGCACAGCCGTTGATTCTTTTCCATAGAACAAATTTTTATCTGCCAGGATTTACTTCATCTATTGTACCATAACAAAATTGAGTCTCATTTTAAGGATCCATCAGTCCAGCCTATCCCCGTCTAGTCCCGTGGGTTACAGCCAATCGCCCAGCCACTATAGTGATGGGATCCATTTAAGAATTTGATTAGGTTTTGTCCCGAGTACCAGGGAAAAGAGTTCCCAGGCCCCCTAGTTGGATATTCATGCAAACTTAAAACTAATCACACCACTTACACACCCAATATGAAATTGCCTTTCTCACAGATTCAGCTGTCTTTAAAACAATCATTTAATGAAACTATAGCATCACTGATCATAATCCTCCAAAATATCCGGTTAAATCCTAATTTCTATTTTTTTCTTCATTGGAGTACCTATGGCATCATTGGCAACCAGAACGCTCACCATCTGTCCACTCAGGGGCCTTTTCAATAGTTCCTAGCTCATAGTATCCAGCAATATATTCACTTATAAAAATCAAAATAGAATTTCCATTGAAGATCAGCAAGATCGACCAACAGATCCATATAAGAGAGCCATGGGCTCATCCATTGAGGACCAACAAGGTCAATCAACCAGATCCATGCGCGAATTCAGAAAACAACTCTTACTCCTTGTTCCAATATCTTCCACGATGCACCTGTGGGTATCTTTGGTGACCCAAAGCCTGCCAAAGCACCATATGGTCAGCACCCTCTAGGATCCTTCGTAGGTCACCTAGCGGTTCACTCATAGGCCGCTTCCTTGGTTCCTCATCCATCGTACCGGAAAAGCTCACCATTTAAATCGGACTGAGGCTGGTCGGCCGACCTTGCTACGCGAGACGTCCTCTGTTGACTCTCCGTCAACTGTTGCAACTTTAATAGATAGGTCTCCACGACCTCATTCACAAGACGATCAAAATGCTTCCCCAGCATTTTTAACATAAAACAGGTCATAAATACAATTTCTATAAAACAAACTCTCGTCTTTCCATATTGTTCCACATCAATCCTCATTTATTTCATATGTATTCCCATTCTCATCACATCATTTTCCATCTCATCACATCTTTTCTCATTTATCCAAATCAGATCTCATCCACTCGCATCTACCCATATCCACATCTCATCACATCATATTCATTCACATCACACATCACATCTATCTCCATTTACATCACATCACATTCATTCATATCCATCACATTCATTCGTTCATATCCACCACATACATTCTCATAACCATCCCATCACATACATTCTATCCACATTATATTCCATCACATACATTCTATCCGCATTATATCACATCACTTCTATCCACATCATATCTCATTCATACACATCTATCCACATCATATCTCATTCATACACATCATATCTGATACACATCTCATCTCATATATCCACATCCATTCAATTGTTCTCATGTATGACTACTCACATCTATCCATACATTCATATCTATCACTTCACATCCACATATATTCATGTCACATCACATCATATTCTTTCACATACACATCTATATCCATTCTTTCACATACATCCACATCCATTCTTCACATACACATTCACATCCATTCTTCACATACACATTCACATCCATTCTTTCACATACTCATTCACATCCATTCTTCACATACACAGTAATCAGAATATTTCTTTTAGATGCAAAAATGTTGGAAATTACTCTTTTGGAATAACATAAAAACAAACTTTCTTTTCCACAAAATTTTGGAAAATTTTGCCATAATCGCCTTTGTATGGCTAACCATTTCTCATTTTTATCATTTTTCAATTGACTTAAATTAACCCAAATTAGATTCATAAAACTCTAATCTACACAATTTTCTAAATTCAAGAGAGTAAACAATAAGAAGAGTTTAATTAATCCTTTAGTTAATCTTTCTAGGATTAAGAAAGGCTGGAATGTAAAGAAGAGAAGGGGGTGGCCTTTTCATCAAGGCATAACATTTGAATTTAATTGAATTTACTGCAAAACATAAAAATCAAGAAAACTATAGATTTAAAATTAAACAAGTAAGAAAATTAACTTACATAGAGCTTGTAAGCTCTCCTTTGGCTTGAGGGATTGAGGGTTCTACTCTTGTTTGAAGCAAGAGTGGCCACCAATTCACTTTGGAGAGGATTAGGCCAAAAATAATTGAATTATTAAAAAATTCAATGTAAATGACTCAAGCCAGGAGCAGAGTAACAGTGCATAAACACCATTAATATTTTACAAAGGGGGAGGCTTCTATTTATAGGAAAAAGTGAGTCTCTAACCAAGAAAATTGATTCTAGAATTTTTCGGATTAGTTTGGTCAAGTTTTGACCATTTTTGGGTCAGTTCAGCTTACTTTTTGGATCTAGTTGAAACATGAGAGAGGAGAGATGAAAATATCTCATTAATTTTTAGTTTAAAACTCCTCCACACATGTGAAATAGGTGCCTCCTTCATGAGGGGAGATCCCCACACTGAGGTATCAAAAATGCATCATTTTCTCTAAATATCGCTTAATAATAAACCTTGTACTCAGCCAACTCTTCATCTTATGTGAGCATTTACACATTTTTGGGGATTTTTCTTTTATTCTTCAATTTATCTCCTCCCTACATCTGGATTAATCTTATTGGTCCATAGGAACCTTAATTGGGCCATAATCTAATTTTTTTTGAAAATATGGACCCTTAGGCTAAGGTCCTTTATACCTATTTTCAATTAATTCCAATTGCACATTGGAAAGTTCTTTTTGAATTTTTGTTTCAGGGGAAACCATTTTAGACACTAGGAGGAGTTTTATATCCAAAAATATCTCAATTTTGAATTACCTCTCTCTAGACATTTTCTCTCTCTCTCCGGACCAAAAAAGGGTAAAGCAAGATCTTTCTTTTATTTCAGAGAGGGGAATAATTATAAGATTAGAAGGGGAGGTCTGCACACCTCAAAAACTAGAGGGAGGAATCTAACACATGAAGAGATGAGAATGAGAAGTGAGGATGTGTGAAAGGATGTAATGTGATGTAAATGGATGTGGATGTGGATGTGATAAGATATGTGATGTGATGTAAATGGATGTGGATGTGGATGTGATAAGATGTAAATGGATGTGGATGTGAAAGGATGTGATGTGATGTAAATGGATGTGGATGTGGATGTGATAAGATGTAACTGGATGTGGATGTGAAAGGATGTAAATGGATGTGGATGTGGATGTGGATGTGAAAGGATGTGATGTGATGTAAATGAATGTGGATGTGGATGTGAATGTGATGAAATGTGGATGAAATGAGATGTGATGTGAATATATGTGGATGTGAATGTGAATGTATGGATGGATGTGGATGAACGTGTATGTGGATGATTGGATGGATGTGGATGAATGAGATGGAATGTGTATGGATGTGATGAGATATGGATGGATATGGATGTGATGTAATGTATGTGATGGGATGGGAATGCAATGAATGTGATGGATGTGAATAGATGTGATGAGATGTGAATGGTTGTGAATGTGATGTGATGTAAATAGATGTGAATGTGATGTGATATGATGTGAATTGGGATAGATGTGAATGGGTAAGATGTGATGTGGATGTGATGTGAATGGATGGGATGTGATGTGAATGGATGTGATGTGAATTGGGATAGATGTGAATGAATGAGATGTGATGTGAATCGAGATAAATGTGAATGAATGAGATGTGATGTGAATGGATGTGATGTGATCAATGTGATGCGGATCGGGGTAGTTGTGAATAGATGAGATGTGATGTGAATGGATGAGATGTGATGTGAATGGATGTGATGTGATGTGATGCAGAATAGGTAGATGAGAATGGATGAGATATGATGAGGATAGATGTGATGGGATGTAATACAATGTGATTGGATGAGAATGGATGAAGGACGATGGGAATACATATGATTGGATGTGGATTAAGCAAAGTGAATTGATTTAGAAAAATGTGGAATAACAAGAAATGATGTGGAACGATGTGAAAAGATGAGAGTTCGTTAGAAACTGTATTTATGACCTGTTTTTAAATGACTGTTTTATGTCAAGAATGCTGGGAAAGCATTTTGACCATCTTGTGAATGAGGTCGTGGAGACCAAAGTGTTAAAGTTGCAATAGCTGATGGAGAGTCAACAGAGGACGTCTCACGTATAGCAAGGTCGGCCGAGGTCTTGACCAGCCTCGGTTCGATTTAAATGGTGAGCTTTTGTTACGGTGGATGAGGGACCAAGGAAGCAGCCTATGAGTGAAGCGCTAGGTGACCTACGAACGATCCTAGAGGGTGCTAACCATACTGTGCTCGGGCTCTGGGTTCCTGAAGATACCCACACGTGCATCGAGGGAGAAAAATGGAACAAGGTGTTAGAGTTGTTTTCTGAATTTGGGCATGGATTGTTGAGATTCAAGCTCGATGTCAGTGTGTGCCACTTATGCTATGTGCTGACATGTCAGGGAGCAGCATGTGTGAGACATAAATGATCGCGTCCAGCTGGTCATAGTGTGTGGACATTAGCTAGGGTTAGATGTGTGTGGACACAACTCATAGTGTGTTGTGTGTATTATGGATTATGGCTTTATGCATTGTGTGAGAAGGGAGATGGCTTCCCTCTATGGTTAGGGTTTGCAATATACATTAGGGTTTTCTCCTGTGTGTGCGCCTCCTCTCCCTCTACTCTCACTCACTCATAAACCCTAATAGAGAGCATCAGGCTCTAATACCATGTTGAAAACTAGGTAGAGGGATAGGAGGCACACACACAGGAGCAAACCCTAATGTATATTGCAAATCCTAACCATAGAGGGAAGCCATCTAAACTTTTCCCTGCTAAGTGGCTTTGTAAAGATGTCAGCCACCTACTCTTCAGTCTTCACATACTGTTGTGATCAACTATACCATCCAGCACCTTCTCTCTGACAAAGTGATAATGGACCTCTATGTGTTTGTTGGTCCGCGCATGAAACACTGGATTCTTCGCCAACTGTATACTGCTCATGTTGTCACAATGAATGACAACTTTGCCATCAATAGGCTCACCCAAATCTGCCAAGAGACTCTTTAACCATATTCCTTCACAAGTAGCAATGGCTGCACCCCTGTATTCAGCCTCTGTACTAGATAAAGCAATTGTAGGTTGCTTCTTGCTACTCCAACTCACCACGGCACTTCTAAGTGTAAAGGCATAACCACTAGTAGACCTCCTGTCATATGAGCTACTTGCCCAATCAGCATCTGTGTAGCCATGTATATCCAAGCCTTTACCACTCTCATAAAGAAGACCATAATGTGCAGTGGTCTTTACATATCGCATAATGCGTCTCACTGCATCCAAATGAGGTTTTTTGGGGCTCTGCATGAATTGGCTTACTAGCCCCATAGCATAACTCAAATTCGGGCATGTGATAGTCATGTAAATGAGACTACCAACCATCTTTCTGTACATAGATGGATCATCCAACTCCTCACCAAAATCAGCCCGCAACTTCACATTCTGCTCCAAAGGTGTACTCATTGGCTTACACCCTGTCATGCCATATTTTGCCAACATATCCAATGCATATTGGCGTTGCACTAACCATGTACCTGCATGGTCTTTGATCACTGCAATTCCAAGAAAGTATCTCAATTCACCCAAGTCTTTCATGTCAAAATTGCTCCAAAATCAGTGTAGGGCTTGTACATGAGTTGCCAATACATTCATCCTTGTCATATACATGTGTCTTTACCAGATTTGCATCTATTTTCACCATACACGTGTCTACCAGATTCGCATCTATTTTCACCATACATCACCGCTTCCAAGCTTCAATGGAAAGCTTCCAAAAACCAAAATTTTCTTTTGCTTTGGGCAACCCTAATTTGCTTTGTTTTTGCCTGAATCACCTGCAATCTGCTCAAGGATGTTTAGAATACCTTACCTGGTAGGCCAAGCTCTCAAATCTGATAGAAATCTGTGTGCTCCAAGCTTCATAGCATCAACGGCAAGCTTCACAACTTTTCTTCACAGCTTCTTCAGGGAGAAGTTTGAGTACTTCCGTACTATCTTGGGAGTACGTGGGATGAGCTTGAGGGGGAGTGTTGAGAGCTTTGATAGCCCAAGCTCATCTACATCTTCATCTATTGGCAGTACATCATGAGCTTGAGAGGGGCTATTGAGATTCAAGCTCGATGTCAGTGTGTGCCACTTATGCTATGTGCTGACATGTTAGGTAGCAACATGTGTGAGACATAAATGACCGCGTCCAGCTGGTCATAGTGTGTGGACATTAGCTAGGGTTAGATGTGTGTGGACACAACTCATAGTGTGTTGTGTGTATTATGGGTTATGGCTTTATGCATTGTGTGAGAAGGGAGATGGCTTCCCTCTATGGTTAGGGTTTGCAATATACATTAGGGTGCCTCCTCTCCCTCTACCGATTTTTCAACATGGATCTGGTTGATTGACCTTCCTGGTCCTCAATGGATGAGTCGATGGCTCTTTTATATGGATCTGTTAGTTGATCTTGTTGATCTTTAATGGAAAGTCCATCTGGATTTTTATAAGTGAATATATTTTCGGGTACTATGAGCTAGGAACTATTGAAAAGGCCCCTAAGTGGACAGGTGGTGAGCGTTCTAGTTGCCAATGATGCCATAGGTACACCGATGAAGGAATGAATGGAAATTAGAATTTAACCAGTTTTTTTGGGGGATTATGATCAGTGATTCTATGGTTTCATGAAAAGATTGTTTTAAAGACATCTGAATTTGTGAAACAGGCAATTTCATATTGGGTGTGTAAGTGGTGTGACTAGCTTGAAGTTTGCATGAAGATCCAGCTAGGGGCCCTGGGAACTCTTTTCCCTGGTACCCGGGACAAAACCTAACCAAATTCCTAAATGGATCCCATCACTATAGTGGTTGGGCGGTTGGCTAACCCATGGGATTGGATGGGGTTAGGCTAGATTGATGGATCCCTAAAATGAGACTCAATTGTGTTATGGTACGATATATGAAGTAAATCCTGGCTAGTCCTTGTTCTACGGAAAAGAATCAATGGCTATGCCTCTCGACGATGAGGAAAAAATCATTGGTCTCTATGATCCAAGTGTAAGTCTTTTCCTTGATCTGACCATGTGACTTACGGGTTCAGTCAGATCAGCTTGGTTAATTAAGGCTGTTGACTACGTTAGAATAAAAATATCCTGGAGGAATCGCCCTTGCTTTCTAGGCGAGGGAAGTTTTTTCGGGCTCGGTTTTGGGAGAACTGAGGGATTAGTCTCTTGTCCGGATATCCGTGGTGGTGGGCGAGGCCCTGAGTGAGAGGCTTTGCCTTGCGCATGCAAGAAGTGCTACTTCCACTGCTAGCACCCCCAAATTCGTTGCGTGGAGGGGGGAGGGATCTTTCAGTGCCAAGATATAGATCAACAACACCCATGACTTGACAAGTAGTGTCATATCAGCAAAGATACACCAATTTCTTAATTGGAAGAGCATGATAATTATGAAGTCATTGAGATTGGCAGTCATATTACTAGTAGAACTAGAATCAACAATAAAAAAAGAGAACCATCCATAACAAAAAGAGCATGATAATTATGAAGCCATTGAGATTGGCAAAGTCATATTACCAATGGAACTAGAATCAACAATAAAAAGAGAAGCATCCATAGCAAAAAGTACTCTTCTAGAAGAAATATTATGTGATGAACACAATTTACCTCTTAATGATTATGTTCATCACTACTTGTATGTTGTGAGTAGCATATGTGCGATTAACATCAAGTAATGAAAAACAACAACAAAATCATGCAAATATAACTCAACTCCATTTTTGGGAAAAAACCCAAAAATATATCTTTGTTTTAAATTTATGGAGATTAAAGATACACTTTCATGTCAAACATTTAAAAAAAACACTACTTTTGTGAAACAAATGCATAAAACATTACTTACATTTTACTCTAAACCCAAAAACATCCAATTAAAAAAAGAATTACAAAAGAGAAGAAACTCTTCCCATCAACTACGAGAGTCATTGGACCTTTTGCTTAAAATATCAATTACTCTCTGGTGCAAGTGTCAAGAAGTTTTTTAACTCAAATCCTTACACAATAATTTCTATATCATGTAAATTAAGCATGTTCACACATTGACAAACTTCACTTTTCTTTCCTTTTTTGCTTTGTTTAAGCATCTCTAGATCATACTTTTCCCTGAGCACGGATAAGTTTGTACCAATACACATTTCTACACTTCGTGTTGTATGTAGCATGTTGTATGTAGCGTCCCGTGTTATCAACAAACTGATAGGTGATAAAATTGACATTACTTTTAGACCCAATATAATTTGATAAAACTCTTACATGGGGTTAGTGCATTGTTAAAGAAAATAAATTTTCTTTATATACAAAGTTGATCCAATAGTTGAATTTAAGCATATTTTGATATTAAGATATGTAGGTTTATGGAGTCCATGGCCATAGAAGAGGTTTATCGAAAGAAAAGATGTCTCTAGATTTAGATAGAAATCCAATGATCCAAACGGTAAACTTTTAGATGGTAGTGAGTACTATAATTTATCAGTTCATTTTATTTTGATTTAATAGTTCGATTAGAGTTATAGTCTTTGTAAAAATAGTTTTCAATTTATAACGGTTAGATTTTGAGCCATGAAAATGATAATAGTTGTCGTTTTAAAAAACTAATGGAAATTTAGATTTCACTTTGCTGACAAAGTGGATTCTAGAATCCAAATTTCCGTTGAGACTAACGTTTCTATTGTGACATCGAAATTTTCGTTTTTAAAAAAAAAGAAATTTTGGTCCATAATGAACAAAAATTTCACTTTTATTAGATGAAAATTTTAGTCCGTCAAAAATTCCATCGATGAAAAAAATTTCCGTCAAAAAACTCCATCAATGGAAAAAATTCCCGTCAAAAAATTCTGTCGCAACAACGGAGAAAATTTTGTCAACGGAATTTCATTTCTATCATTCAAAATTTCAATCCATTCAATGGAAATTTGGATTCCATCTGGTATATTCCAAATTTTTTTGCAATGGAATTTTTTATGGAATTTTTTTTCGTCAATGAAATTTTTGATGGATTTTTTTCCATCGATGAATTTTTTGATGAAAGTTTTTCCATTGATGAATTTTTTGACAAATTTTTTTTGGTCGATGTAATTTTTTTCATCCAATAAAGGTGATTTTTTTGTGCATTATGAAGCAAAATATATTTTTTTGGATGAAAATTTCACTCTCACAATAGAAACGTCACTGTGTCCAAAATTTTGGATTCTAGAATCTATTTTGTCAACAAAGTGAATTTTGGAATCCAAATTTTCATCAATTTTTCAAAACGACAGATGTCATTTTCATGCCTCAAAATTTAACTGTTATAAACTAAAAACTGTGTTTTTTGAAAGATGATAACTCTAAATTGAATTGTTAGATCAAAACAAAGTAAATTGAAAAATTATATCACTCACTACCATCTAAAATTTGACTATTTGGATCGTTAGTTTTCTATTTGAATCTAGAGAAATTGTTTCTTTCAATAAGCCTCTTCTATGGCCATGGACTCCATATTCTCTAATTCAATGATTAGATGAGGTGCAATGATTGGGATGAAGTTATTTAAATTTTTCGAGAAAAAAAAGTACATTTTTGTAATTCTAAGAAAAGAATACATTATATATTACATAGACATGCGTGAATTATTAGTAGTTTTAAAGAATATTAGATCTTCTATTGACTTTGTTTTTTTCATTTTGTTATTTGACATGAAAAGTGGAAAAAAAATTACCTTTAAATTAGCAATATGTACATTTTTAAAAAGAAGTTTAAAACTATGCTTATTTTGTAAAATTTCTAAATGCATTTCTCTTCAATGTCTCTAAAAGAGTGTAAAATTGATCAATATTTAGGACTAGTGAAAAATCAAGACAGCTTGTTTTGCAAACGACAACTCATGACTCATTGTCGTTTTTCATGACTTATTGTTGATTGCGATCTTGATCATATCGCCTTTTGAAACAACGATGAGATGGATGATCTGTACGACCACAATAGTCACACAAGGAGTATGATTTTTGGAGGGATTCGAATGAGGTTGCTGGTGGTAATGCCATGTTCCTCACCATATTGACGTGCCCAACAATCACGCCCAACAATCACAGACAGTATGAGCATTCTTATCACAATAGGATAAATGTTTATTGGGATAGGAAAATCAAGAAGAATTGCCACCTTGATAAGAGCGACCACCATGAGTGAAACACGAAAAGGAACACTTATTACGAGCAATACAAGCCGTTTCGGAATCTACAGCTTCTTATGTATTCAAAACAATGTCAAAACTCTCTGTATGACATTCATATCATTAAGAATATTCAACGAGAGAAATGCAAACAATTTAAAAATCAATGCCATCCTTGTTAGACAAAATAGTGACAATATTATCATATAAAGGATCCTTGTCCATATGAAGAAGATGTGTAACCAATTGATTTCATGCAATAGGAGCACCAGTTGATTGACGATGTCTTTGAAGGCACAACACCTATGGGCTTCCCTCGTGCCTAGTTTTCAGCAAAAAAACATCAGTTTCCTTGGATCTTGCCAAACAGATTCCCGAGTTTGTCCTCACGATAAACAATCTCCGAGAAAGTATTGTAAATCAGTGCACAGCCTTGTTCTCAAAATATAATAAAAAGTGAATATTATCTTTTGCACACACACATTGAGGCAGTCCGGGGCGGGCAACAAGAAGAGCGGCCTCTAAGCACTCCTCAAGGCTCCCGTGTTGCTCAATGGGCTTGGGGCACAACGCAACACAAACACAAGAACCCCAAAACCACACACTCAACAAGAAAGGAGCACCACCTAGTTATGTGTGTGAACTAGGACACCAAAGATCTTTCCTTGTAGCCAATCAATACAAGCTAACCATATACATCAATCAAAAAACACACACACCCTCAACAAACACTCATAACATATGGTATTATGTGTGGAGGAGACTAGCATAACACAAATATATGCACACCAAACTTGGAAAAGAACTTAGAGAGACACTATAAGCTTGATTTTGTTGTCGGTATACACATGGTCTTAAGGTTACGAGAGCCCTCTCACCATACAACCCTCTTACCATGGAATGAAAGGCAACAAATAAAAAACAGGCCCTCAATCCGCCAAGCATAAAATCACACCACACAAAATACAAGGATCGAATTCACCTTAAATCAAACATCGGACCGCCTTGCTAAATCAACTTTGGAGATGTAGGAGTCCAAGATTTTGTACACAATTGCACCCAAACTACTAATCTTATTTATGCACAAAGGCAAGATACAATTATGATAGGGAGTATGGCATCACTCAAGCCCTCACAATGACATGACTAGCTTCAAGCTTCAAGCTTCTCTATGCAATATATTGATGTATAGGGAGAGCTCAAAAGTTCACTATCTCCTTACACACTAGAGTTGGGAGTGGTGTACAATGTGTGTAATCTCCCCTATTTTACAAGGAATGGAGGGGGCTCTATTTATAGGTTTGAGAAGCCCCAATTAGGATTAAGCCTAATCAATTTTATTAGGGAAAATCATAGATTATGGATTTTTTTTTTTGAAAATAGAGTAGGCCTCTTCTTATCCCTTGAGTCACATGGATGTGGGCTCAAGGTGAGAGAATTATTGAGGATGAGAGGAGAGTGTGATGTAGAGGTTTGAGCAAATAACTTGTAGTAATGCCTACTCAAAAAGTAGTAGAGTGGGTGCTTATTTACATATGTTAGTGGTTAGTAGTTAGTAATCACTATAAAAGGTTAGTAGTACAATGTACAAATGGGTGAGAAGGGCTGAGAGGTTGAGTAAGAAGAGTAAAGATTTGGAAGAATCCTTTGTGTGGTTGAAAGCTCGAAGAAGCTTGGATTCTCCCATGTGTAGATCTTTAAGTTAGCCGTCGATCTCCTTCTTGCATTTGACGCCACAAAAGTTGATTGAGTTGAAGAACATGGGGGTTTTTGTAGATGGAAACCCCATATTTGCAGAGGTTAATATGATACATTCATGCTGAATTTTTATGTATTTTTTGAGATTGGGAAAATAATTTAGTAATATGGGAGTAGTAGGGAAAGAAATGGAGATGAAGTATGGGTGTAGAGTAGATATGAGAGCAAATGGAGATGAAAGGAGAGGGCAAAGGTGGAGAGAGTGAGAGAGGACATGAAGTTTACAGGTTTGATGGAGTGAGAAAAGAATGAGTAAGTGTGTAGGTGATGAATGTGTAAGGGAGGTGAGAAGAGACTAGGTGTACCTTGCCAAAAAGTGGGCAGACTGGGGTCCAAAAAAAAACTTCATATCTCACCGCCATTAGCTCCAAAAATTCTCAAAACAGTTGAGCATATTTCTGAGCTCCCGAGCTAACTTTTGTCTTTTGATGACCAGTCCAAATTCGGAGTGGAGGCAAGCGCAGAAAATTCAGCAGAATCATGTATTTTCTAAATTTTTAAAATCTTTGTGTGGGTCCCCATTGGTGGAATTTCTTGATAGCTCCAAGAGTGAGCCCCCCAATACATCATACCCTGACCTTAGAGACTCAAGTGTATGTGGACACTTGCATGGAGGAGATTTTTTCCATTTTATAAAGGATTTACATAATAAGAAAAAACAAGCTACTAGTCAACATCTCATGACAATATGGTTATTATGATAGGAAAATAGAATAAACAAAGAGATCTAATTGTGAATAAAATATACAAAAATAATTGATATATGAAAAAGTATTTAATAAAAATATATAAAATATTTAATAATAAAAAATATATACAAAAATACTAAACTATGGAAGTCAAAAAGGAGGGAGACCCTCATTATTTTAGGGTAGATGAGAGAATAAAAGATGAAATAGTCTAAGGGAAAAAGTGATTTGGGTAGTAGGCTTTCTACATGGTGTGGGTAGAAATGTGAGGACATAGGATTTACTTATGCATGGTGAAGTTGAAGCATATGTACAATGATGGTCCAAAAGTATTATGAAGAATAATAATAATAGTAATAAATAAAAAAATATATATTTAGGTTTTGTAATACACACACCTAATGAAGTATTTACATAACTAGAGAAAATAGAGACCCCCATATTAAGGCCCTTATATGAAATGAAATATTTACACAAAATGGACCGTAATAATTTTATTTATTTTTGATGAGTAGCTAGCAAAAACTTTTTTTTTTAATATATAGAAGATATGGGTAAAGTCCCTAACGCACACACGCCTATTTGCAGTGAAAAGGTATTTATGACAAAGAGTTTATGTGATTTTCCTTGGTCGAGGTAGCTCCTTGTGGTAATGTGGATAGCCAAAAAAATGGCTATCATTTAGCCCTCCCCCTAGATGATGGTATATTCATGTACCATCATAATGTAGGCCTTCTAAAGCAAGTGGTGTAATGTGGTTCTCTTGTCCATCTTTCTTCTGTTCCTTGTGTTTTGCACCACATCCATCACTCAAACCACATAACTTACATGCCCCTTTATGTCCCTTTTGTGGTTGCTTCTGTAAGTCTGTCGGTAGAATGCGACTCAAGTATGGCTTGAGTCTTTAGCCATTAACCTTCTTAGAATGTTCTTTGCCATCCAAATCCATGAGCTGATAATAGCTAAATTTGAAAACCTTTTTGACAATGTATGGTCCCTGCCATCTAGTTTCAAACTTGGCATCAAACCGATTATCAAGTCGATTGTCATACCTTAGCACAAGATCTCCTTCTTTGATGCCCTTGTCTTTTAAAGTTGCATTGAACTTCTCTGCTGCTTGCATGGCTTTTCTTCTATAACACTCGTATGCAGCTTCTCTTTTCCACTCTAGCTCAACTAAAGTGGGAAGTTGATCTACCCATGCATCTTGATCTCTTAGTCCACCTTTTCCATGTAGCCACATTGTTGGAATGTTGAGCTCAATAGGTTGCAATGCTTCTTGACCATAAACCAAGTGAAAGGGCGTAAACCCCGTTGCTTCTCAGTAGGTAGTCCGGTATGCCCATAGTGCTCCATCAAGGAACTCATCCCAAAGCTTCATCTTGTTCTCCACCATCTTCCTTATGATTCCTGCAATGACACCATTAGCCTTCTCTACTAACCCATTTGATTGGGGATAGTAGGGTGTGCTATGATAATGTGAAATATGAAGCTCTTCACAAACTTCGGTGAGCAAACCTTTTCTAAAACCTGGACCATTGTTAGAAACAATCTCCAAGGGGGTGCCAAATCTGCAACATATATGAGTGTAAACAAATTTGCCTACAGTCTTTCCATTCACCCTTGCCACACTTTGAGCCTCCACCCACCTAGTGATGTAGTTTATGGCCACTAAGATGTACAATTTTTGAACTTTCCATTTTCCCAATCCTGCAAAGCTGGCATTCTCATTAGCCATGGTCACCTAGGATAAATGGATAACCACTTCCCTTGGTAGACATAACATAAAAATCAACAACCTTCTTAATGCCAAAAACTTCCACAGAAACATTCTTACAAATCCCAAGACACTTTGCTTTGCTATTGTTTGCCATTTTCACCTTAATTTCAGGTGTTTCATGAATATTGTATCTGGGCACTAAATGCATGATACTTGGTAATGGAAATCTCATAAAAGAACAAACACTAGCACAAAGACATTCCCTTTAGCAGAAAATCATAACAGTAAAACGGAATACAAAACATCATACAGAAAATCCGCTACACACAATAACCCTGAACAGATGATCAGAATTCATTGATGTCATAATCATGTAAGGGATTACATTTCCGCTTCTTCATCTTCTACAATACTGAATATCCGTTATGCGCCTTCCCATGATCAACTAACTACATCTCTTCATATCTCTCCCTTCTCACGAATTCCTAAGCAACTACCCAAAAGGATCATTCACATACATAGAATTCGGATATTCCAACTTAGGTAAAGTTAACCCCTAACACATGGCACAGCCCGGTGGTTGGGTTTTCAAGAAAACCCGACTCGGACCCATAAATCCCTGATCAAACCATCCATTGTCTTTACATTGCTTCAAAAAGAAAACACAACTGCAAACTGAAAGCAAAATCCTACTAAACTAGAAATCCTAAAACACTAGAAAAGCATAAATTACTGAGGTAACACCACCGGCTCCAACGGCTTCGACGGATCATCTTTAGTCTTTGAATCTTCCACCGGCTCCAGATCGACGACTGGAACAGCAATCTGATCTGCAGGCATTATATCCTGTGACACCATCTGAATGACTTCAGCCTGGCCAACTGCTTCCTTTTCAACCTCCGACATAATCTCCACAGTTTGTCCATGATCCCCCACAGTAGCCTGCTCTGTATCCAACTGTCCCTCATTAGGCAACTCCATAAAACACATGGCTTGAACTTGCTTCTCAAACTCTAACAATTTCAACATCAAAGCATCCTTTTCAGACTGTAAACCTGCTACTTGATCCAACAATATCTGCTCAGATTCAGAAATGAAAGCTCCACTTAATGTATTAAATGGCTTCATCACCCAGGCTTCAATCCGATCTCGGATACCTTGCCACAGCTTGACTCCCACCTCAGTTAAGCTCCGCCTAATCACTGCTAAATCAGACTCTGAAACTAACACTCCCTCTACATCTTCATTACTCTGAGATAACATCTGTCTTTCAATAGCCAACAATGGTTGAATACGTTGGGCTAACATCTGATTCTCCACCTGCAAACCCACATTTTGCTCAGACAATACAGCCAACTCTTTATGCATCTTCTCCGGTAATTGAGTTGTCCATTCTTTAAACAATCCCAACGACATCTTTGTCTTCACCAAATTTCTCTGACACTCTGCTACCTGGTCTTTCTCTTTAACCACTGCCTCCTGAGCCTGAACTAACAACATCTTAGTTTTCACTAACTCCTCCTCCTGATGCTTGACTTTAAGCTGATAAGTAGCTTCTGATCGCGACTGCTCCTGGATTACCCGAACCTGGTGTTTCCAATCTGCAAGACTACTCTCCTGCTTCCGAACATACTCTTGGACCTTATTCAAAGACCAGAGCACATCCTGCAACTCTCCACTTTGAACACTCTGTTCTGCTTCCTTGGCTATGACTAAAACGGAATCCCACTGATTTGACTTAACAGGAGTAAAGTCCATCGTCTTTACCACAGCTTGGATCGCAGATGAATCCACATCCAATTTTCTTTTCTTGCTAAAAGTAAATTTCTTACCCACTGAAACTAGTGATGGATCAGTACCAACAGACTCTGTGGCGTGATGCAACAAATCTAGCCCTTTCGGAACATCTGGTGAGACCAACACCTCCTTGGCTTCGGAGCGAGTATAGCCTGCTTCCACCAAATCCTGAAACACATTCATCTTCTCAGGCTGATGCTCAAACCCCAATGGAGAATCCACTGCCCCCTCCGGGACAACGTCAACCTGACCCGGTTCTTCAGGACCACCATGCACAGCCCCAGAAAAACCTGGTTGAGGCTGCAAAAGAGGCAATTTGCTGGCAAAAATAATAGGAACCTTCTCAAACAAAGCTGCTAAGAACGCCGACAGCCGAGAAGTGACTTGAGACTTCCTCTTATCAGTGATTTCCACCTCCTGCAGAATTCTAGTGTGCACCAAAGAAGCCCTTTCTCAGCATACAGCAAAGGTGCAAAATTGTCTTTTGACATGTATTCCAATTTAATTACCTGACAAATTCGCTCAAGGTACCATCTTAAGTGTTGACGACGGGGTTCAGCGACATTCTTCACCATGTAATAAGCTCGAGACCCTGTGGAAGCCCAAATTCCTTCCTCATGGCCACATCCGAACACTTTGCCACAGCCACAGTTTCTTCATAATGGAGATGAAACACTTCTGCTATCAATTGAGGTGTCAAACCCACAGTCGCAGAGAGGTAACCATTCCTCTTACGAATCACCTCCAACTGCGTCTTGGCATAAACATTCTCCCGCCATATGTCCCACGGCAAAGATGCAAACTCCCATAACCCAATGGTCTGCAACCACTGAGTAGTCGCCTCCTCTGACAGATCCAGATGAACAGAAAAATCCAAGAAAGGATCCATTAAAGCCTGCAAAGTAGTAGCTTCCAACCCCCCTACCTCAGTAGACAGCGCATCCTCAGGCTCGAAATCTTCATCAGCCTCTACAGACGCACGAACAGAAAGCTCCTTACTGGCGGCGGGTTGTTGACGCAGTCGCCGGGGAGAAGAGCGCTCCACAGGAACCACCTTAAGCGGCATCGAACGCCCCATCTCAGCCAGCGCTTGACGCAGGGAATTCAGCTTTGCTAAGCACTCTGCGTTATTCATGCAAAAAGTCTCCTCAAAGCATGCCAAAATTGAAATGTGCATGAAAAAACCCCCACACGTGGTGATATAACACACAACATCACCCAGTCGGCCAAATCTACCACACATGCCCGACTTTCCATCAATATCCTCCACTTGTACACTAGCGGACATTCCCAAATTTTCTAACACATCCCCACTTACACCTTCGCCTAATTTGCCCACTGGTGCGGATATTCCTCCGTCTGCTAAAACTCCGACCTCTGCGGATACTCCGACCACTGGTGGCTGACCCACAAACTTCTTCAGTCGGAAACCATTAATCGGTTTCTCGACCAGAGTCCCAAACATATCAGCAAGTCGGAAAGTACCCTGACCACAATCCTCCATGATTTTGTACGGCCCTATGTACCGCAACTTTAATTTACCCGGATGAGGACCAAGCTTCGAATTATACAGCAAAACCCAATCCCCAACCTGAAAAACTTTGAATTTGATCTGTCTACTTACCCAAGCCTTCCGCCTTTGCTGAATCACCTCTGTGATATACCCACTAACAATCCTATCCTCTTCGAGCTGATACAGCATCCGCTGTCGGAACTGAACAGATTCTTCCGGTGATAACCGATCAGCAATAGCCACCCGCAAACTAGGAACTACATATTCCATTGGAACCACCGCCTCCAAGCCATACACCAGCTTGAAGGGTGTCAGACCTGTAGTGACTTTAAAAGCTGTACGGAATGACCATAGAGCAGAATCAAGCTTCACATCCCAGTCATCCCTATTCTCTGCTACTATCTTCTTCAAAATCTTCACCAAGATCTTATTGGAACTCTCTGCTTGACCATTGGCTTGAGGATGATAGGCAGTAGACTTCTTATGCATAATCAAATGAGTCTTGGTCAACTCCGCAATGACAGCATTGAGAAAATGAGTACCCCGATCACTAACCAATTCCACTGGGCACCCAAACCTAGTCATAATGTTGTGATACAGAAACCTAGCCACACTATTGGCGGTATTATCTTTCAAAGCAACAGCTTCCACCCACTTCGTACAGTAATCAGTAGCCACCAAGATATAACGACAACCTGTCCGCTTGGACTTAGGCTTGATTGGCCCAACAAAATCCAAACCCCACTTCTGAAAAGGATCTAAGGGCAGAATCGGATTATCCGCCATGCGGTCTGAAGCTCCAGGCTGCCCCAACTGTTGACAAACCAAGCAACTCCTAGCATGATTGTGTGCATCCTTCAGCACTGTAGGCCACCAAAGCCCAGATTGAAGAATCTTCTTACCTGTAATGTCTCTAGAAAAATGCCCACCTGCAATTCCACCATGAGCCTCTTGCAGAACTGCTGATTGCTCAAAGTCTGGGACACAGCGACGGATAATCTGATCTATCCCCCTCTTGTACAGAGCACCTGCAATTACCAAAAAAGGTTTACTCCTGAGTACCAGCTTTCTCCGTTGATCAGTGGAAAATTCCACTGGCATGGTGCCATCTGTCAAGAAACTCAACATCTGATCATACCAAGAATCCAATATCGCCACAGTAGCTGAAAACAAAACCGAATCAGGTAAGTGATCATCCACCCCTACAGCTACTTCCCCAATCTCCAACCTACTCAAATAATCCGCTACAGCATGCTCCTTTCCCGGGGTATGTATGATCAGAAAGTCAAACTCCTGGAGTAGAAGCATCCACCTAGCTAACCTACCCGTCAAGTGTGGTTTCTTTACCAGATACAATAAGGCCTGATGATCTACATGGAAAACCACCTTATTGCTCAACAGATAGTGCCGGAACTTGTGAAGAGAATACACCATCCCCAAAGCTTCCCTCTCCGTGACGGCATAATTCCTTTCAGCACTTGTCAACATCTTGCTAGCATAGTACACTGGTCGAAACCAGCCCTTAATCTTCTCCTGCATGAGGACAGCCCCTACGGCAATGTCCGAAGCATCTACAAAAACATGAAACGGTAACCCCCAATCAGGAGGTTGCACTATCGGTGCCACCACCAACATCTTCTTCAGAATTTGAAATGCCTTTTCTTGAACTGGAGACCACACAAAATCCACTCCCTTCTTGGTCAAATGAGTAAGGGGTGCACACACATCTGAAAGATATCGCAAAAACCTACTATGCCACTTAACCTGCCCCAAAAACCTGCTTGTCTCCTTAAGAGTACGTGGTGCGGAAGCCTTCTGAATGGCCTCAATCTTCTTAGCATCAATCAAGATGCCTTCCTGGGACACCACATGGCCCAAGAGAATCCCACGCCTTACTGCAATAGCACATTTGAAGGGATTAAGAGCTATGCGGAACATCCGACAGCGCTCCAAACAGAGCCTCAGGTGCTGTAAGTGCAAAGCCATTTTACCAAAGACACTAAAATCATCAAGAAAGGCTCGCATAAAATCCAACAGATATGGCTCAAATGCCTTTTGAGCCACAAATGAAAATGATGGTGGGCCATTCTTTAATCCAAAGCTCATCACCGTATAAGCAAATGCTCCCCACTCAGTAATAAAGGCCGTCTTATCCACATCCTCCGGTGCCATCCTTATCTGATTATACCCTGAGAAGCCATCCAAAAAACTATACATCTCATGACCAGCCACAGCATCAAGGAGGGTATCACAGAACGGTAACGGAAACGGGTCAGTAATTGTGGCAGCATTCAACTTCCTGTAATCCACACACACCCTGATCTTGCCATTCTTCTTTGGCACGACCACAATGGGAGACAGCCAAGTCACCTCATTGACCTGCTTGATAAACCCTACCCGTAATAGCTTATCCAGCTCCTCCTTGACCTGCTTGGCGAAATTTGGATTCATGCGATACCGCTGTTGGATAACAGGAACAGCATCATTCTTCAAATTGATGCGGTGCTGATGTAAAGCTAGATCAATGCCCTTCATATCAGAATACTCCCAAGCAAATACATCTCGAAACTCCACTAACAGTTTCTGCAAGTCCTCCTTAAATTGACCTTCAACATGCACACTGACTCGAACCATCTTAGGATCGGATGCAGTACCTAAATTCATGTCCTGTAATTCATCTTCCTCCAGCCTGATGGACTTCTGCAAACGCCGTTCATATTGCTGTTCAGCTGCTATAATGGCTTCCTGCTCGGTTACAGAATGCACCTGCTGAGCCTTGGCAGCTAAAGCTTCTTCCACAGCCCTCTGAAAAGTCTGGCCTTCCATGATCTGGCCTGGTACCACCTGGATCTCCTGCTCGGGCACCACACTGTCTTCAGTCGGAACATCCGATGATTGTTCCACACCCTCGACACTCTGCGGAACTGCCGATACAGGGTGTCCAGTATTCTGATATCTGGTGACAATAGCTTCCACATCTACATCAAAGACCGGTACTACCGTTGGATTTGCTTGCGTATATGCCTCCTCCTCATCTTCACCTACATCACTTGCCAAATGAATGCCCTGAGCACATAAAGGCTTCTGCCCCTGCTTCAAGAGAACTTTGGATAACATGGATAAGCGAGTTGTCTTCTTGCCCTGCCTGATCACCACAGTATTATCCTCCCAATCCTGCTTGACACGGGCAATTTTAAACCAGGGGCGGCCTAGCAACATGGCATAGGCAGACCCGCTATCCTGCATCCGGAGCACCACAAAATTCACAAGAAACGACAGACCACCCACCTTAATAGATTGATTCTTGAGAATCCCCAAAGGTTGAAGTCGCCTCTGATCTGCCATCCTTACTTGAAAAGGTGCTGGTGCTAACGCTCCCAACTTCATACGGAGGTAAACGGTCTCCGGTAGAATATTGACTCCGGAACCCCCATCCAGTAAAACCTCTTCAAACTTGTGCCCGTGGAATGCCACCTTAATCACTGGGACTTGAAAATCCACATCTGCGGACTCAGCTTGAGAAACTCCCACAAACGGGGCTTGATCCTCCACCATCTTTGCTGGAACTGGCTCCTGCAGCTTCCCCAACAGCTGTTCCCGGAAAGCCGGTACCATGCTTAACAGCTGATCCAAGGAAATCTGAATAGGCGCATGCATTAGTGCATCAAATAGATCCCCAGAACCTGGTACTGTTTCAGTTACCTTAGGAACTGGATCGGAATGGACCACCGCAATCTTTCCTGGAAGTGGATCACAAGGTGGCTGGGCTGGAATCGGTTCCTCCGACAACTGTGCCTTTAGCAGTGGCTCCATCGGTTCCACCGGGAGCTGCTTCTGCTGGAGTTTCTGAACCTGACTGGAAACTTTTCTACGAACCACCTCCTGGTCCTCCCAACTGATAGGTCCCTTACCCTTTGCACGGGTAACAGCCAAAGTATCCACTAAATCTTGCCCCTTACAATCCCCAACGAGCAGACCCGTGGAGCACTCACCGAGACAGCCAGAAGCCCGAGGGTTAGTGCTAACACCCTGCGCATCAACAGAGCTAGAAGCTGTCAGCACTTGGAACTGCTCCGGCACACCCTGAAGATGTGAAACCCCCGTGCTAGCCCCCGCTGCTTTATCTCCCACCATCTCTATCAGGATGGCATTTGCTTGAGCTGGAGGTCTCTGCTGCTGCTGGTCCTGGGGAGGTCCCTGACCCCGATTCCCCTCATTGAATCGAATGACAGGTCTCCCTCTTTCCTCCCTATGCTTACACCATAATTCACAGGCCGGACCAATTCGATGCCCGTCTTTTCCACAGTAATCACACAGTGGCACACCCTGAGGTCCCCTCTGAAACCCTTGCTGCCCCTGCCAATTAGGTCTTGGAGCATATGGTCTTGGAGGCCTATTATAGGGAACATGCGGAACGGTCGGAACCACCGGATTAGCCTCTGCAACTTGCTGAGGTGGTGCTCTCTGAACCACATTGGGTGGCACCTTGCCTCTGTAGTTGGGGTTGTACCAACAGGCACTCGTAAGATGGCCGTCCTTCTCACAGATATGGCAGTACTGTTTCTCCTTGGGCAAGACTGCAGCATACCCTAAGGCTTTAAGTTTGTGAAGAAGCTTTTTCTCCTTCTCCTCCCTAACCTGTTTCTCTTTATCTTTTTTCTGCTTAGCCTTCCTTGAGGCCTTTTTCTTCTCACTTTGCTTCTCATCCTCCGATTCATCAGATGAGCATGCCGACTCGGCCTCACTATCCGAGTCTGACTCAGTCGAACTATCCGACTCTGAGTCATCCTGCTTCCTGCCCTTCCGTTTGTCCTTCTGAATGCCCAGGCGCTTTTCCACCCGAGAGGCAGCTGTCACGAGGTTATCAAAGCCGCCGGCAATATCCACATTTGCAACAGCACTCTTCAAGTTCCTCCGCAATCCTTTGACAAAATAACTGGCAAGCATTTCATCCGAGGGTCTTTCATTACCCTGCAGTCTGGCAGCCAATCCCCGAAACTTCTGAGCATAATCCTCCACTAACAGATGCTTCTGTTCCATGGCCTTGATCTTTTTGACGATATCAGTAGGAGTTTTCTCCTTCCTGAACCGGGCCAAAAACGCATCCTTCAAAGCATTGAAATCTGCAAAGTGGGCCAAGCCATATTGGCTAAACCAACTCATTGCTACCCCCTCCAGGGTTGTGGCAAACTGCTGCAATTTCACCGGATCTCCAAAATGGGCAGGGTACCCACTGGCTTGCCATCGGGTCTCAAATTGAGCCACGTGACAGTCTGGGTCTTCCTTAGGCTTTGCCTTAAATTTGGCAGCCTTAACCGTTGGATTGGGTGGTGGTGCAGCCATGTTCACAACTCCTGGTAGTGGATTAGCTAGTGGCGGATTTTTCAATGGATCAAATTGCAACCGTCTCTGACTCCGAACAGGCGGTCTGGACAGAAATAGGGCACCAACAAATTGATGCAAGTGCCGCCGGGCTTGCTCCGGGCTAACGACATTCTGCCCCGGCCCTTCTGCAAGTGGTGTTGTATGCTCGACAGCGTCCGCCTCGTCCACGTCGGCCTGCGCCAATTGGCCCTCAATTACGCCAGCAGAAACCGACGTAACTGCCACAAGTGGCCCTTCCGCAGCATCACCGCTTCCACTGCTAGAAGCTTCCGACCTGTCATATCTGCGCTTCCTGGCTTGTGCCCTCGTGAAATGAATGGGACTAGTTTGCCTCTCCCGATCTGACATTCATGCGAAACACAAACAGCACAGCACAACACAACCCCATACCCAACAAAAACAAGACAATGCTGAGTATGCGAACACCGCAGGATCGCCAATGTGTATCTGGGCACTAAATGCCTGATACTTGGTAATGGAAATCTCATAAAAGAACAAACACTAGCACAAAGACATTCCCTTTAGCAGAAAATCATAACAGTAAAACGGAATACAAAACATCATACAGAAAATCCGCTACACACAATAACCCTGAACAGATGATCAGAATTCATTGATGTCATAATCATGTAAGGGATTACATTTCCGCTTCTTCATCTTCTACAATACTGAATATCCATTATGCGCCTTCCCATGATCAACTAACTACATCTCTTCATATCTCTCCCTTCTCACGAATTCCTAAGCAACTACCCAAAAGGATCATTCACATACATAGAATTCGGATATTCCAACTTAGGTAAAGTTAACCCCTAACAAATATGCATGCCTAGTCTTTGCATAAGGTCCTCTGTCATGATGCAAATTTGTGCACCCCCATCTACTAGACCCTTCTTAACTAGCCTTCCCTTGATGTAGCAATCTAATATAGGTGTAATGTCCTCATCCATCTCGGCTTGTGAAATTTTTACAACAGGCACATTCTCTTTTGTTTTTGTCCTAGTGCTCACGGACTTTGTTAATTCTCTCCTAACTTGTGGACATAAGGCTAGAAATTGAGGCCATGGGATATCAGGACCCTTACCGCTCATGTCTTCCAAAAGGTTGTATGGAGCCATACCATGTCCAAGGGGGAAATCTTTGAGGTTTATATGACGTCGTCTCCTCTTGACTTCCTTGTCTTCCTTCACTTTCTTTCCTCGTCCATGGTCACTTTGTGATGCCACACCCTCCTTTTCCTTCTCTTTTCCATGCCCTTGTTTGACACCATTTGCTTCAATATCTACCTCCTTGGCCTTCGTTACCTCTACCACATGTACATTTGGGTCCGGCAAGGGTGGCATTCCTTCCACTCCTCGTGGAGGTGGTCTTGTTGCATTAGGCCTCTGCAAAATCATCGGTTGTTGTTGATTAGTGCCTTCACCTGCATTCATCACTGGATAACTCATGTTAGGCTTCCCTGGCTCCCCACGAGGCCAAGGATAACTATACATCCCATGCCCTGACTCTCCGCAATTCCAACATTGCAAGAGTCGCCTAGGTCGTTGCTCTCGTTCTTCAACCCTTTTAGCTTGGCCCTTTTGTTCCACAGCTTGTGCAAAGTGGATAGACAAGTTATTTAAAGACTCATTCAACTTTTCTATCACCTCGATTGTGACCTCAGGTAATTCTCTACGAGTGCAAGACTCTACCTCTTCCCTAGGCTTTGAGTCATCAAAGATAAAGCCCCCCCCAAGCATACACCTCATCTTTCGGAGTTTCTTGGTAGCCCTAGCCTCAGCAACATCAAATGTTGTGGGCTCTCTTGACCCTACTTGCAATTTTAGTGATGGGTACATCCGTGCAATAAATCTCTCCTTCTTCAAGAATTCTGCACCATCTCCAGGGTTAGGAAGACTAAGCAACCAAAGAGTCCAAAGACGTAAGAATTCTTGCTTATAACTCAAGTAGTCCTCTAGGTCCTTTTGCTTATGAGCAACTATTTCTTGCCATAGCTTTTGTGTGTTCAAAGGAGTGAAGTAATTGTCTCTAAAAAGTTGTATGACCCCCTTGTAATCTACTCGTGCGGGTGCAGGTAGAGATTGAAACCAAGTGGAAGCATCTCTTCGTAGGACCAACTCAAACATGTCTAAGCATTCTTGGTCTCCTACCACTCTCTTTATGTGAAGTGCCATTCTAAAGTTTGATAAGAACAACTCGGCATCCTCACCGGGCTCTCCAAAGAATAAGGGGTAGCCACTCATTTGCCTAGTGGTATCCATGCTTAAGAAGAAGAAGCACAAATAGGATTGCACAAAGGTTTTCCTTCACTCTCTTTCTCTCTCACTCTTTTTTTTTTTCAAAAGTAGAATAAAAATGTAGACGTCAAAGCTTATGTCGTAATGAATCAAAGGCAAAATAAATGGATTAACTGAGGCATTAATGGCTGCTACTTGCTTAGGTCCAAATTTACGACGAATGACACGCTGAAATTGCAACTTACTACCAACAACTATGTGTATTTCTTGCCTAGCATAAGAAATTAACCTACCATATAAGTCTTCTTGATTCATAAAACTAAGCTAAAACAAGATGAAAATATGCACATCAAAGGAAATGGTGTAATCTACAATGGGAAGTATGACAGGATTAGGTGATGCTAAAACCTCTCTTAGTCTTTCTGGACCAAAAAGAAGAACCATGCGTTGTTGGTAGAAAATTTTTCTATCAATGCAAACATTCACTCTAATGGAGTGCACCCAATGAAACTAGTTGAATTGAATCCCAAGAGGATTAGGAGGATGTGGATTATTCATGAAAGATCACACCAAAGTACCAACTTTCCTTCCTAAAATATGATACCCAACAAGCACACAAGGAAATTTATGTGTTAAAGAGATCGATGTACCTTAAATACCCATTCAAAAACTGCTCGTCCTCAGTGGGGGCACCAAAAGTCCGAGGTGGGCAACAAGAAGAGCGGCCTCTAAGCACTCCTCAAGGCTCCCGTGTTGCTCAATGGGCTTGGGGCACAACGCAACACAAACACAAGAACCCCAAAACCACACACTCAACAACAAGAAAGGGGCACCACCTAGTTATGTGTGTGAACTAGGACACCAAAGATCTTTCCTTGTAGCCAATCAATACAAGCTAACCATATACATCAATCAAAAAACACACACACCCTCAACAAACACTCATAACATATGGTATTATGTGTGGAGGAGACTAGCATAACACAAATATATGCACACCAAACTTGGAAAAGAACTTAGAGAGACACTATAAGCTTGATTTTGTTGTCGGTATACACATGGTCTTAAGGTTACGGGAGCCCTCTCACCATACAACCCTCTTACCATGGAATGAAAGGCAACAAATCAAAAACAGGCCCTCAAGCCGCCAAGCATAAAATCACACCACACAAAATACAAGGATCGAATTCACCTTAAATCAAACATCGGACCGCCTTGCTAAATCAACTTTGGAGATGTAGGAGTCCAAGATTTTGTACACAATTGCACCCAAACTACTAATCTTATTTATGCACAAAGGCAAGATACAATTATGATAGGGAGTATGGCATCACTCAAGCCCTCACAATGACATGACTAGCTTCAAGCTTCTCTATGCAATGTATTGATGTATAGGGAGAGCTCAAAAGTTCACTATCTCCTTACACACTAGAGTTGGGAGTGGTGTACAATGTGTGTAATCTCCCCTATTTTACAAGGAATGGAGGGGGCTCTATTTATAGGTTTGAGAAGCCCCAATTAGGATTAAGCCTAATCAATTTTATTAGGAAAAATCATAGATTATGGATTTTTTTTTTGAAAAGAGAGTCGGCCTCTTCTTATCCCTTGAGTCACATGGATGTGGGCTCAAGGTGAGAGAATTATTGAGGATGAGAGGAGAGTGTGATGTAGAGGTTTGAGCAAATAACTTGTAGTAATGCCTACTCAAAAAGTAGTAGAGTGGGTGCTTATTTACATATGTTAGTGGTTAGTAGTTAGTAATCACTATAAAAGGTTAGTAGTACAATGTACAAATGGGTGAGAAGGGCTGAGAGGTTGAGTAAGAAGAGTAAAGATTTGGAAGAATCCTTTGTGTGGTTGAAAGCTTGAAGAAGCTTGGATTCTCCCATGTGTAGATCTTTAAGTTAACCGTCGATCTCCTTCTTGCATTTGACGCCACAAAAGTTGATTGAGCTGAAGAACATGAGGGTCTTTGTAGATGGAAACCCCATATTTGCAGAGGTTAATATGATACATTCATGCTGAATTTTTATGTATTTTTTGAGATTGGAAAAATAATTTAGTAATATGGGAGTAGTAGGGAAAGAAATGGAGATGAAGTATGGGTGTAGAGTAGATATGAGAGCAAATGGAGATGAAAGGAGAGGGCAAAGGTGGAGAGAGTGAGAGAGGACATGAAGTTTGCAGGTTTGATGGAGTGAGAAAGGAATGAGTAAGTGTGTAGGTGATGAATGTGTAAGGGAGGTGAGAAGAGACTAGGTGTACCTTGCCAAAAAGTGGGCAGACTGGGGTCCAATAAAAAATTCATATCTCACCGCCATTAGCTCCAAAAATTCTCAAAACAATTGAGCATATTTGTGAGCTCCCGAGCTAACTTTTGTCTTTTGATGACCAGTCCAAATTCGGAGTGGAGGAGGGCGCAAAAAATTAAGTAGAATCATGTATTTTCTGAATTTTTAAAATCTTTGTGTGGGTCCCCATTGGTGGAATTTCTTGATAGCTCCAAGAGTGAGCCCCCCAATACATCATACCCTAACCTTAGAGACTCAAGTGTATGTGGACACTTGCATGGAGGAGATTTTTTCCATTTTATAAAGGATTTACATAATAAGAAAAAACAAGCTACTAGTCAACATATCATGACAATATGGTTATTATGATACGAAAATAAAATAAACAAAGAAATCTAATTGTGAATAAAATATACAAAAATAATTGATATATGAAAAAGTATTTAATAAAAATATATAAAATATTTAATAATAAAAAATATATACAAAAATACTAAATTATGGAAGTCAAAAAGGAGGGAGACCCTCATTATTTTAGGGTAGATGAGAGAATAAAAGATGAAATAGTCTAAGGGAAAAAGTTATTAGGCTTTCTACATGGTGTGGGTAGAAATATGAGGACATAGGATTTACTTATGCATGGTGAAGTTGAAGCATATGTACAATGATGGTCCAAAAGTATTATGAAGAATAATAATAATAGTAATAAATAAATAAAAATATATTTAGGTTTTGTAATACACACACCTAATGAAGTATTTACATAACTAGAGAAAATAGAGACCCCCATATTTAGGCCCTTATATGAAATGAAATATTTACACAAAATGGACCGTAATAATTTTATTTATTTTTGATGAGTAGCTAGCAAAAACTTTTTTTTTTAATATATAGAAGATATGGGTAAAGTCCCTAACGCACACACGCCTATTTGCAGTGAAAAGGTATTTATGACAAAGAGTTTATGTGATTTTCCTTGGCCGAGGTAGCTCCTTGTGGTAATGTGGATAGCCAAAAAAATGGCTATCATTTAGCCCTCCCCCTAGATGATGGTATATTCATGTACCATCATAATGTAGGCCTTCTAAAGCAAGTGGTGTAATGTGGTTCTCTTGTCCATCTTTCTTCTGTTCCTTGTGTTTTGCACCACATCCATTACTCAAACCACATAACTTACATGCCCCTTTATGTCCCTTTTGTGGTTGCTTCTGTAAGTCTGTCGGTAGAATGCGACTCAAGTATGGCTTGAGTCTGTAGCCATTAACCTTCTTAGAATGTTCTTTGCCATCCAAATCCACGAGTTGATAATAGCTAGAGTTGAAAACCTTCTTGACAATGTATGGTCCCTGCCATCTAGTTTCAAACTTGGCATCAAACCGATTATCAAGTCAATTGTCATACCTTAGCACAAGATCTCCTTCTTTGATGCCCTTGTCTTTCAAAGTTGCATTGAACTTCTGTGCTGCTTGCATGGCTTTTCTTCTATAACACTCGTATGCAGCTTCTCTTTTCCACTCTAGCTCAACTAAAGTGAGAAGTTGATCTACCCATGCATCTTGATCTCCTAGTCCACCTTTTCCATGTAGCCGCATTGTTGGAATGTTGAGCTCAATAGGTTGCAATGCTTCTTGACCATAAACCAAGTGAAAGGGCGTAAACCCCGTTGCTTCTCAGTAGGTAGTCCGGTATGCCCATAGTGCTCCATCAAGGAACTCATCCCAAAGCTTCATCTTGTTCTCCACCATCTTCCTTATGATTCCTGCAATGACACCATTAGCCTTCTCTACTAACCCATTTGATTGGGGATAGTAGGGTGTGCTATGATGATGTGAAATATGAAGCTCTTCACAAACTTCGGTGAGCAAACCTTTTCTAAAACCTGGACCATTGTTAGAAACAATCTCCAAGGGGGTTCCAAATCTGCAACATATATGAGTGTAAACAAATTTGCTTACAGTCTTTCCATTCACCCTTGCTACACTTTGAGCCTCCACCCACCTAGTCATGTAGTCTATGGCCACTAAGATGTACAATTTTCAAACTTTCCATTTTCCCAATCCTGCAAAGCTGGCATTCTCATTAGCCATGGTCACCTAGGATAAATGGATAACCACTTCCCTTGGTAGACATAACATAAAAATCAACAACCTTCTTAATGCCAAAAACTTCCACAGAAACATTCTTACAAATCCCAAGACACTTTGCTTTGCTATTGTTTGCCATTTTCACCTTAATTTTAGGTGTTTCATGAATATGCATGCCTAGTCTTTGCATAAGGTCCTCTGTCATGATGCAAATTTGTGCACCCCCATCTACTAGACCCTTCTTAACTAGCCTTCCCTTGATGTAGCAATCTAATATAGGTGTAATGTCCTCATCCATCTCGGCTTGTGAAATTTTTACAACAGGCACATTCTCTTTTGTTTTTCTCCTAGTGCTCACGGACTTTGTTAATTCTCTCCTAACTTGTGGACATAAGGCCAGAAATTGAGGCCACAAGATATCAGGACCCTTACCTCTCATGTCTTCCAAAAGGTTGTATGGAGCCATACCATGTCCAAGGGGGAAATCTTGGAGGTTTATACGACGTCGTCTCCTCTTGACTTCCTTGTCTTCCTTCACTTTCTTTCCTCGTCCATGGTCACTTTGTGATGCCACACCTCCTTTTCCTTCTCTTTTCCACGCCCTCGTTTGACACCATTTGCTTCAATATCTACCTCCTTGGCCTTTGTTACCTCTACCACATGTACATTTGGGTCCGGCAAGGGCGCAATTCCTTCCACTCCTCGTGGAGGTGGTCTTGTTGCATTAGGCCTCTGCAAAAACATCGGTTGTTGTTGACTAGTGCCTTCACCTGCATTCATCACTGGATAATTCATGTTAGGCTTCCCTGGCTCCCCACGAGGGCAAGGACAACTATACATCCCATGCCCTGACTCTCCGCAATTCCAACATTGCAAGAGTCGCCTAGGTCGTTGCTCTCGTTCTTCAACCCTTTTAGCTTGGCCCTTCTGTTCCACAGCTTGTGCAAAGTGGATAGACAAGTTATTTAAAGACTCATTTAACTTTTCTATCACCTCGATTGTGACCTCAGGTAATTCTCTACGAGTGCAAGACTCTACCTCTTCCCTAGGCTTTGAGTCATCAAAGATAAAGCCCCCCCCAAGCATACACCTCATCTTTCGGAGTTTCTTGGTAGCCCTAGCCTCAGCAACATCAAATGTTGTGGGCTCTCCTGACTCTACTTGCAATTTTAGTGATGGGTACATCCCTGCAATAAATCTCTCCTTCTTCAAGAATTCTGCACCATCTCTAGGGTTAGGAAGACTACGCAACCAGAGTCCAAAGACGTAAGAATTCTAGCTTATAACTCAAGTAGTCCTCTAGGTCCTTTTGCTTATGAGCAACTATTTCTTGCCATAGCTTTTGTGTGTTCAAAGGAGTGAAGTAATTGTCTCTAAAAAGTTGTATGACCCCCTTGTAATCTACTCATGCGGGTGCAGGTAGAGATTGAAACCAAGTGGAAGCATCTCTTCGTAGGACCAACTCAAACATGTCTAAGCATTCTTGGTCTCCTACCACTCTCTTTATGTGAAGTGCCATTCTAAAGTTTGATAAGAACAACTCGGCATCCTCACCGGGCTCTCCAGAGAATAAGGGGTAGCCACTCATTTGCCTAGTGGTATCCATGCTTAAGAAGAAGAAGCACAAATAGGATTGCACAAAGGTTTTTCTTCACTCTCTTTCTCTCTCACTCTTTTTTTTTCAAAGTAGAATAAAAATGTAGACGTCAAAGCTTATATTGTAACGAATAAAAGGCAAAAAAAATGGATTAACTGAGGCATTAATAAATGGATTAACTGAGGTAAAATAAATGAATTAATTGAGGCATTAATGGCTGCTACTTGCCTAGGTCCAAATATACGACGAATGACACGCTGAAATTGCAACTTACTACCAACAACTATGTGTATTTCTTGCCTAGCATAAGAAATTAACCTATCATATAAGTCTTCTTGATTCATAAAACTAAGCTAAAACAAGATTAAAATATGCACATCAAAGGAAATGGTGTAATCTACAATGGGAAGTATGACAGGATTAGGTGATGCTAAAACCTCTCTTAGTCTTTCTGGACCAAAAAGAAGAACCATGCGTTGTTGGTAGAAAATTTTTCTATCAATGCAAACATTCACTCTAATGGAGTGCACCTAATGAAACTAGTTGAATTGAATCCCAAGAGGATTAGGAGGAGGTGGATTATTCATGAAAGATCACACCAAAGTACCAACTTTCCTTCTTAAAACATGATATCCAACAAGCACACAAGGAAATTTATGTGTTAAAGAGATCGATGTACCTTAAATACCCATTCAAAAACTTCTCGTCCTCAGTGGGGGCACCAAAATTGAGGCAGTCCGGGGAGGGCGGGCAACAAGAAGAGCGGCCTCTAACCACTCCTCAAGGCTCTCGTGTTGCTCAATGGGCTTGAGGCACAACGCAACACAAACACAAGAACCCCAAAACCACACACTCAACAAGAAAGGGGCACCACCTAGTTATGTGTGTGAACTAGGTTACCAAAGATCTTTCCTTGTAGCCAATAAATACAAGCTAACCATATACATCAATCAAAAAAACACACACACCCTCAACAAACACTCATAACATATGGTATTATGTGTGGACGAGACTAGCATAACACAAATATATGCACACCAAACTTGGAAAAGAACTTAGAGAGACACTATAAGCTTGATTTTGTTGTCGGTATACACATGGTCTTAAGGTTACGGGAGAGAATTATTGAGGATGAGAGGAGAGTGTGATGTAGAGGTTTCAGTAAATAACTTGTAGTAATGCCTACTCAAAAAGTAGTAGAGTGGGTGCTTATTTACATATGTTAGTGGTTAGTAGTTAGTAATCACTATAAAAGGTTAGTAGTACAATATAAAAATGGGTGAGAAGGGCTGAGAGGTTGAGTAAGAAGAGTAAAGATTTGGAAGAATCCTTTGTGTGGTTGAAAGGTCGAAGAAGCTTGGATTCTCCCATGTGTAGATCTTTAAGTTAACCGTCGATCTCCTTCTTGCATTTGACGCCACAAAAGTTGATTGAGCTGAAGAACATGGGGGTTTTTGTAGATGGAAACCCCATATTTGCAGAGGTTAATATGATACATTCATGCTGAATTTTTATGTATTTTTTGAGATTGGGAAAATAATTTAGTAATATGGGAGTAGTAGGGAAAGAAATGGAGATGAAGTATGGGTGTAGAGTAGATATGAGAGCAAATGGAGATGGAAGGAGAGGGCAAAGGTGGAGAGAGTGAGAGAGGACATGAAGTTTGCAGGTTTGATGGAGTGAGAAAGGAATGAGTAAGTGTGTAGGTGATGAATGTGTAAGGGAGGTGAGAAGAGACTAGGTGTACCTTGCCAAAAAGTGGGCAGACTGGGGTCCAATAAAAAATTCATATCTCACCACCATTAGCTCCAAAAATTCTCAAAACAATTGAGCATATTCCTGAGCTCCCGAGCTAACTTTTGTCTTTTGATGACCAGTCCAAATTCGGAGTGGAGGTGGGCGCAAAAAACTCAGCAGAATCATGTATTTTCTGAATTTTTAATATCTTTGTGTGGGTCCCCATTGGTGGAATTTCTTGATAGCTCCAAGAGTGAGCCCCCCAATACATCATACCCTGACCTTAGAGACTCAAGTGTATGTAGACACTTGCATGGAGGAGATTTTTTCTATTTTATAAAGGATTTACATAATAAGAAAAAACAAGCTACTAGTCAACATATCATGACAATATGGTTATTATGATAGGAAAATAAAATAAACAAAGAGATCTAATTGTGAATAAAATATATAAAAATAATTGATATATAAAAAAGTATTTAGTAAAAATATATAAAATATTTAATAGTTAAAAATATATACAACCCTCATTATTTTAGGGTAAATGAGAGAATAAAAGATGAAATAGTCTAAGGAAAAAAGTGATTTGGGTAGTAGGCTTTCTACATGGTGTGGGTAGAAATGTGAGGACATAGGATTTACTGATGCATGGTGAAGCTGAAGCATATGTACAATGATGGTCCAAAAGTATTATGAAGAATAATAATAATAGTAATAAATAAATAAAAATATATTTAGATTTTGTAATACACACACCTAATGAAGTATTTACATAACTAGAGAAAATAGAGACCCCATATTTAG
Source organism: Cibotium barometz (assembly GCF_041138505.1). NCBI lineage: Eukaryota > Viridiplantae > Streptophyta > Polypodiopsida > Cyatheales > Cibotiaceae > Cibotium > Cibotium barometz. The sequence goes on along the minus strand of NC_141067.1, from coordinate 41,228,152 downwards.
GCCCTTATATGAAATGAAATATTTACACAAAATGGGCCGTAATAATTTTATTTATTTTTGATGAGTAGCTAGCAAAAACTTTTTTTTAATAATATAGAAAATATATAGAAGATATGGGTAAAGTCCCTAACGCACACACGCCTATTTACAGTGAAAAGGTGTTTATGACAAAGAGTTTATGTGATTTTCCTTGGCCGAGGTAGCTCCTTGTGGTAATGTGGATAGCCGAAAAAATGGCTATCAACACACACACACACACACACATACATACATACATACATACATACATACATATATATATATATATATATATATATATATATATATATAGAGAGAGAGAGAGAGAGAGAGAGAGAGAGAGAAAGATTATACAATAGTCCACCATATACATAATCTCTAATAACTTTCTTCCTATATTTATAAAATTAAGATTTTTTAAATCTTTTATTTCACTACTTGGATAAGAATAAAATTTTACTATGGACCCTATTTTTTTATATGTGCTTGCAAGCTTTAAAATATTATAAACACCTCATGTGAACAAAAGGCTCATGACAAAATACCCAAAGAAGAGAGAATTATTACGGATGTTAACTCTTCTAGGTTGTTTTTTAAGACTTGTATTCCACCTAATGTACTGTTTTGCAAAGTCCATATAGGTTGCTCTTACTTAGGTCCTACACTCAACCATGATATGAATGTAACATCTACTTTCTTGTCACTTGTGTGCAATTTTCATTTTTCCACAATCATGTGGATTGCATAACATCCTAATTGTCATTATGTAGATGCATGTCTCCCATGGTTAAATAAGTTTTTATCTTTATAAGGAAGTGATTTAACTTCAATATACTTTGGACTCCACACACCATCAAGGCCAAACAAAATACATGCCATAAATAATAGCTACATGAAACCACCACCACTCAACTTGCTTTAGTATTGTGTGTAATGATGGAATCAGAGGCAAGTAGCATTACAAAGATCTAGTATATATAGGTGATAAAAATATGTGACTGACAAACAAGAATATGTAACTTAATCCATTTATATCAATTAAGACTCATGCAAAGAAAATTCCAAATTTATGCAAACAAAACAAAGATGAAATATCTAGTGTCTACTCTTGAATCCCTTTATTATTGACAAAACAACGATGCAATATTTAGTCTCTACCCTTGAATCCCTCTATTATTAACAATATCATTTGATTAAGGCTTTCCTAGAAGTCTCTCAATGTCCTTGCATAAGGTATGATAAAGAAGAGGTTAGAAAAAAAGTAGCTATATTTTATCTTACTCGCTAATTAATATGTAGGAAAAGTAGCTATATTTTATCTTAATCATTAATATGTGGGAACATGGAATCACCAAAATAATCCATCACATCAAATAGATGTAGTTAATAAATCTTTAATAAGAGTAGTCACATACTAGAAGAATATCCTTCAAGAAGAATATTCGAGTCCATATCTACACATTTTGGACGCTTTGTGTAGCTTGGATGGCATTACATCTATAAGAAGGATAGCATGTCGTATTACTCCACATTGGATGGAAACAACTCCGACCTAGGACCATGGAAATAATGGTGAGATGTTAGAAACATGGTTCATTAGCTTTTTCGACTTGTGAGCATGGAAATAATGGAGATGTTTAGAAACATGGTTCATTACTATATTAGATTTTATTAATTGAAGTCTTCAAAATACAAGTAGAAGACATACGTACCCAAGATACAGAGAAGTCACATCATCTTCTTGGATTGATTTTGGAGATTCTTGGGTTGATTTAGCAACTACTATTTCTATAGAGTGGGTGGAGGATAAGTTGTCACTTGAACACTCTTGGATGGTATGAGTGCTCACACCCAATAAGGAAACATTGTCCCTTATAGAAATAGCCTTGGAAAGCTACATATGTCAATAGAACCTTCATAAGATCACCTAAGTTTCTTCATCACACAACTTTGTCAAACAGTGAATCATAACTTCTTACCTCTAGTTTGAGAAGATTGTTTTCTTCTTGAAGAAGGGCTTCCTACAATCAAAAATTCAAAAACAAAAATGCAACACACCACAAATTACTTTCAAGATTTTTAACAAAATCCACATCTTTACTTAATTTCAAGATCTTCAACAAATTCCACATGATGTGGAAGCTCTCACAATCAACCACATTGACTCACCCACTCATGTCAGTCAAGGAAGTCACACATTCAAATCATGTTCATTATGGGGAATTCTTAGAATCCCATGCACTTTCCTAAAATCTCATCCACTTCATACCTCTAATGCATGCCTAGTAGTGCGCTCACTATCTTGCCACAATAGTTTGGTATTGGGAACATTAAAAGTATTATAGGTACCATTTTCTCACGTAGATAAAGCAAAATAGAAATGAAATACACAAACTTATTTGAGACAACAACTAGTGAGGGTATGGTAATTCCTACTCAAAAAATTATGGTGCATATAGAGTTTTTAGTGGGTATGCTATGGCACATCAGTCTTATAGTATGCTAACTCCTCATAAGGTAGTAATTGGTTGTTGTCATGATCCTAGCCACTTTGCAAGGTAATGCCTTAGGTGGTCTACTCTAAGAACTACGAGAGATAAGCTAATGACAAGTGTTTCTATGCTCATGTCTATGGGTGGCATTCTAAGGGCATGCTAGTCCTTAGCTTAAAACATGATATAAATACTCAAAGTTGTTTTCCAACAATAGAATATTAGGGCCCCTATATGCTACAATATAGAGTAAGTCATTCCTAAACATGTTGTAAAATCAAACTAAGCCTAAGAACCAAGAACCTTAGAGCATCTAGAAGCTAAACTCTTGCATGAATTATTCTTAAAATGATTGTAATCAAAGATCAAGGATGTTTTTTTTATAATTATTAACAATATATTGGTTTTTAAAAAAACTAGCTTTAAGTCCAAGATCCCCTCATAGTTGCCATTTTTCACCACCCACAGTAGGCACCTTTTATTCACGTGTAGGCGATGTCATTGAGGAAAACATTATCAGGTTTGAACTAAGGACCACCTAGTCTTAGGCATATACCTTCACAACTTGGGCTATCACCTAATTGGCCACATACTAGTCTTTTAGAAAAAAATTTACTTGAATGATGCTTGGTGAAAAATATGGCTTCGAAAATAGGTCTATAAGGAAAGTCTATAAATCTAGATAACATGGATCTTCTTACATATTCCCCCTAAAAGAAATTGAGATGGATACAACTTAATATAAGTTTTTTATATTTTATATTTTTGACACTCATGCCACATGAAAAGTAACACAATTCATCTTTATGGCTATATGTACAAATAAGAAGTCTCTCACTAAAAAGAGACATCTAAAAAGAATATGCAACACAATTCATCTTAATGGCTATATGTACAAATAAGAAGTCTCTCACTAAAAAGAGACATCTTACTAAGATGTCTATTTCTAAGAATGTAACATAGTTGGACCTAAGGTTGTTTTGGAAATTTTGTATATAATATTTTTAGATACTATTTATTTCACTCATGATAAATTTATAGTCCCTAAAAACATCATCTTTTAACCCATTTCATTCCCTCAATGGCATATGTTACACATGATGGGTCAAGTGCATGCGCAATATTCAAGTTAGAAGAATATTGAAAGAAAGGAGCTTCTAGATTAGCCTTGGATTAACCTAATTAGACTTGAATTTACCTAGATTAGGATGATTAGCCTAGGTTTAGAAGAGAGCAATTGGCTTGTATTATATTGTTGGTTATCAAAAGGTACCTCAAATATGGCCTATTTGACATATATACATGACCACCCTTTTCACACTATCATAAGTGTTGTCCATGGGAATGGTCCATTGTCCTTGGGCCCATTATTCATATAAGACAATTTCACTTTGTTACAAACCATCCCCACCCAAAAGGTTTCATCCTCGAAACCATTGATATGTACAACCACAATCCACATGGATGGAGTATATGTTAATGGACACATGTCAAATATGAAGCTCATGCTCACATAATATATGGGAAGCCAAAATTGCATGTATATGGATATAAAATAGTCAATAAACCCTCAAAACAAGCCATGACATCTACCTCCATAATGGCTGAAAACCTTGAGTAGCTTCCTATTATTATGCATCCAATTTCTAAGGGTGTAGGGATGTTCACGGTGAATTTACGTGAATTTCTAGCAAGTTAATTAACTAATCTTGACCCTCCTTGGAGTTCCAAAATGCATCCAATAACCCTTAAAATACTTCCAATGTACAGGAGGATTTCCAAGAAGCTTCTTTCTTAGGTAGCCCTAACCATTTGACCAAGTACTCCACTAATGTACAGCTGCGAAAAACTCTTTCTCTTGTACCAAAAATTGCCTCCCCGACCTATACTCAATCATCCCCTCCTTATTCACTAGAGGTGATTCATCTTCCAAGGTAATATTTGAGTATGACACATGGAACACATCATGAATCTTTGAGGTTAATGGAAGTGCCAATTGATAAGCAATTTCACCAACACGCCTCACCACATTGTATGGCCCATAGTAGCGATGAGCTAACTTGGTATTTGTGTTGTCCTTGAGAGAACCATATCTTGTTTTGGGAATCCTCAAGAATACCTAATCACACTTGATGAAATCCAATGGCCTCCGATGAGCATTAGCATAATGTTTCACTCTTTCTTGAGCTTGCTTCATATTAGCTTTTCATTGTTGCAAGAGTGCATCCAACTTTTCCATCTCCTCTTTTGCATTATGATTCACCCCCTCTTGCTTTTTAACCTTCATTGGCATATTCACTTTGTACCCATAGAGTGCCTCAAAAGGTGACATGCCAAAGCTCTCATGATGCATACTTATAGTATGAGAAAACTCAGAAAGCAACAACCGCTCATCCCAAACACCTTGAATATCATGGAAATAGTGTCTCAAGTAAGTTTCCACACACTTGTTCAACCTCTCAGTTTGTCGGTTTCTGGGTGATAGGCGGTGCTAGGTGTCAAAATAGTCCCCATGATCTCAAACAATGTCCTCAAAATGAACTCATAATCTTCACATCCTAATCACACTAACAATTTGTTAGGACACTCCATGCAACTTGAAAACATGATCTAAAAACTATTTTACAACCATGGATGCTCAAAATTTTACCTCGAAAGAAATAAAATGTGCCACTTTTGTCAAAAGCAGTCTACGAGGAGGATGTAAAGCTAAAGTAGATGACTGTAGAGAGAGTAGGTACTTTCCTGTCAGCATTGAGATTGGAGATTCAAGTTGCAAAAGAGACGATGGCATCCTTGCCTCAAAGATTTGATTGACAAATCCAACCTTGTAGTGAAAATATCAACACAACCAAGAACTTTGGTGATTGGAGGGGGTTCAAATGAACTGGGAACATCTCTATGATAGAGGTAAATTGTCTTCTATTTTTTGTTGTACATGATTTGTTTTTCTATAGATTCACACTGGTACCTTTCTCACATAGATATGTTTTGCAAACTAAGTTGGAGGTGCATCATAAAGTCGAGAAGACTCTAGTAGGGCAGCGTGTCCTCATTCACGACATGCTAAACAAAGTTTAGGCAAGCAGCAGGGCTTTCCTCTTTCCTAATGCGCCATCCTACGGAAGTAAGAGCATGGAAAATCTTACTCTCCCAGGTTAATGTGCAGACTTGTTGTGGTGTATTTTTGGATGCTAATAAAACTCTCACACTGGTCTCACTATCGTGCAACCATGTATACCATTCCATGTGTTTTGCAACTATTTGCACCTCAGAAGGTGCACAATGTAGAGAAGAAAACTGTGATTATGTGATTCCACAAAGTGCTGTTATAAATGTCATTTGGATATCAGGTTACACCCTTGTACTTTTTTGAGTGACATTAGCTCATGGTTTATGTTTAGTAGTACATATATCCTTGGCTATTTAGCAAACTTGCTATAATGAGTGGCTAGCATAATGCATTAACTATATGTTATTACTATGTTAATTAGCATTGTTAATGTTAGTTACTTGCTAATCAACATATGCTATGCTGGTTATATGTTTTTTACCATCGTTAAGCTATTAATTAATAATCCTTTTTTATCATATACTAATTAACATACAACAGTGTTAATTAGCATATGACAATCCTTCTTACCATATACCTAGCTTAATTTATGTTAAGAGGTGTGCATAGCTTTTACTTAGCATACAACTATGCTAATTAGCATATGACCCTTCTGGTTAGCATAAGCTATTTTAGCTAGTAGATAAGACTTGGAATTTACAACAATGCTAATTAGCATATGAGTCTTCTAGTTAGCATATCTATGCTATTTTAGTTAGCATATGACTCTTCTGGTTAGCATATAGCTATTTTAGCTATATGCTTAGCATAGAAGACTATGCTAACTATATGCTAATAAGCATATACTATGCTAGTTAGCACACAATTAGCCTGTGTTAATTCGTATCTAATAAGTTTTTTATTAGTCAATGTGCTTTAGATGATTAGTCAAAGAAGCTAGAGGCTTCTTTCTACATACATAAATAAGATTGTGTTAGATCCTGTGAGTGTCAATGGGTGCGATCTCGTAGAACCTTTGAATGAAATTAGTGAGGCAAGATGCATAGGATAACTCTACTTTGGAAAAAGTCATATAAAGAATGTCAAGGAAAAAGGCACACAACTATTCAACAAATCGGGTAACTCCGAAAAAGAAAGTGAAGTGCACATCGGGTCAAGGTATATCACCCAAAGCTAAGCCTTGTTCATCGATGAAAATTTCCAAAGCTTGTGCATGCAAGAAACTTTGACTCCATTCTCTGCCGGGCAGAGACATCTATTTGTCCCAAGATAGCCTTGTAGTTCATGTGTTCTATCTATTTTTGGTATTTTAAAAATCCCTTACACTTACATACTTTTATAAATAAAATGACCCCTTTTTCTTTATAAAATTATGGTTTTTTTCCAAATTGGTTTAAAAAACCCTTCATGTAAATGTAGTTCTGTAACTTTTTTTAATTAATATACCCCTCCTGATTGACTCACGTGTGTTACACTTACATATTTTTAGGTGAACCCCCCAAGCGTTTAATGCACATAGATTGTTAGTCAAGCGGGTTAATGCACATACTTTGGGGTACTATAAGGTGGCGCTTGGACAAGATTCCCAAACATCCCTTCATGCCAAGAAAAATACCTCTACTGAACCTAGAGGTATCAGTCACAGTTTGTGATGAGCACACCCACAAGGCTTTACTTTCTATATTGGAGTCAAGCAGCATCCCAAGACTACAAAAAATGTGGAGAAAATTGTAGAGGTAAAGTAGTACCCCAGAACTAAAAGAAGGGCGAAGGCCCCCCTGCACAAACACCTGCGGACGCGAACTTATTGAGAAAATAGAGAGAGAGCTTCCTTCCACTAGCTTCCCTCCTCCTGATTTGATGAGGACTCTCGCTCCATGGGTGGAAGATTAAATGTTAATCCCATTTTGGATTAACAAAAGTATTCTCCTTCAATTGAGGACATTAATAAGTGACATGAAAAGGCACTATAAAAGTTGTACATTATGAGATATTGGCCAGACCAGTCCTTAGTTAAGTTTTGGGCGCCCAAGTGTGAATAATGGCCAAATGTATATAAGGCATCCAGTTTAGCACTCATTGTGACTGTCTTGGATTCCTCATGATCCCCTAGGTTCACCTCCTCAAGCACATCTTCTTGTACCCTGGTATTTTGTTTCCTAAGCTCATCTTCTTTCTGTTTTAGTGCCACCATGGATCTTTTTTGTTCTGCATATAGTTCTTCCACCTTATCCTGAGTGTCTTCTTCTTCTTCTTCCCAAGCACTTTCTTCCTTCTTCATCACCTCAGGATGGGCTACCGGAACCTCTAGGTCATACCTCTGCACAATTCTTTCTATGTCTTCTTTAAACACGGAAAGCAAATCTGAATTCTCCTTCAAGATTTGCTCTTCTTCATCATCTTCTACCCCCTCTAGGTAGTTCAGACCTTCTGCATGAATTGGTTGGTTTCCTTAGCTTATCCTATCTTTTCCTACCACTAAGATACATACCTTTTATTTTCCTTTCTGATCGTAATATTGTCCATCTCCTAGTTATGTTTTATTCTTCCACTCCAGAGCCAAGGCCTTCCTAAGAGCATCAGATATGCAATTGCTATCTCGGTCATCTTGAGAACAATGAAAATAGTGGTGAAGCTGCATCCTGACACCTCTATCTTTTCTCCCTTGATCATCCTAATAGGTCAAACACTTCTTTAGTTAGCCATGCGAATCTAGAATGGAGCAGGTTGCATGTCAGTGATCCCCAACTTTTTGGCTAGGCTATTTGATATTATGTGTACATCTGATCCACCATCGAGAATGACTCTTGTTACTATCTCACCTCTAATCTTGATGGTCACTTCCGGAATAGAGGTATCACCATCCTATATAGTTTCCACATTTCTACATTTTGCTGTGCCAAATTCTCCTGTTGTTCTTACAACGACATCTGTGCCACTTTCTCACTTGGTATTATGTCCTACTACACAGCAGCCTTTGCCTGTAGTTGGGAACCAGGTTCATCATTTGATCTTGAGTGATATTTAATTTCATCTTGCTGAGATCCTCCCAAAAGTCATATTCTTTGCTACTTTTATCCTCATCAGCTGGCGTGCCTTGTCTTCCATGCATCCTTCTTTCTCTCTCTTTTTCTTCTCTTTCTTGTTCTTGACTTCCTCTTGTTTGTATTGCTATCTTGATCCCTCTCGGAGATCCTTCTCTTTTTTCTCTCCAAACGCTTCTACTGCCTTGGGCTACACCTGGTCCTGGTTGGCACTTCAGTCTTTCCTACTGTAATCTCTTCTTCCTTTTTGATTAGGTTTTTCCTATCCAAATTTTCCAAGCGTGGGCCTTCGTCGTGTATGGTCTTCACCATTCCTTGTGCACTTTGCACTAGTTTGGTTATCTGATCACCACGGACTGTGTGATGTTGCCCACTCCTTTGGCTTCTATCTCTGTTCTGGTTTGGCATTCATTCATGTTGGCAACTTGGCATGTCCTTGTGATCTTGTTACTTCTGTCACTTTTGGTAGCTTTTCCTTTTGTGCCCCATGGTCTATTATTACCATGTTCACAGCCGCATCATTTCCTAATGTGTTTACTTCCCTTGTGACCTTGCCTCCTGCAATTCCTGCTGATGTTGTTGAAATATGGGGCAATCATTTTACCTATTCCCTAGACCATTACAATAGGAGGAGGCTCCCCTGGGACCGAATCTTCCACCTCCCTCAAATCTTCCACCTTCTCTTCCAAATGGTTTGTTGACTTGGGGTGTTTTGGTAACTTGGTTGATAGTGGGCGCTTGTTGCTGTAGCCTTTCTGCCACCCTTGGGATCCTATTTTGTGTGTTATAGTAACACGTCTCTGTAGTGTAGTTATGTCTTTTGTAGATGGTGCATAATTGATGTGTGGTCCTTCATTGGCACTCCTTGTTTGTGTGCCCTTGATTGTTGCACCTCATGCACCAGACATCTGGTCTGTCCTGATCCTACATATCCTGCGATAATCTTGGCTAGGGCAGCCCCTAGTTCTTCCTGAACTTTCTCTCCCTACTTCATGCCTTTTTTTCGGGGGCTTCCACTCTTCGGCATCCGACTCTGACTGGATTTGGATTCTGAGGTATCTTCTCCAGAATCAGTTTCTAACGTTTCTTCCACATTTGTCTTCCTCTTGTCCTTCTTTTTCTTTTTGGAGTCTTTGTTGGTTTGCTTCAAGACTCTTTCTACTCTCTAAGGGCTCCTGCCACCACTTTCTCAAAGGTCAGGGTGTCCATATCATATGAGGCTACCACCGTCTGGAGCTTTTCCCTTAGCCCTCTTACAAACCACTGGCATAGTGTGGCTGTAACAAGACAGTTGGGGGTTGGTCCAGTTGCATTAACATTGCTCTGAACTATGCTGCATAGTCTTCTGTTGGCCTCTTTTTTTGCGTCATCCCGTGCCGCTTTTCTAGTACTTTTGCTATGGTCTTGTCTTTCTTGAATCTTTTCATGAAGGCCTTCTTTAGCTCTTCAAATGTCTGGAAGTGCTCTAGACTATACTGAGTGTACCAACTTGTGGCCTGGCTTCCCAAATGTTGTAGCAAAATACTCAGTCTTTTGCCCCAATGGAGCTCTATTTGCTTGGAACATGGTTTCAAAGGCAAAAGTATGGGCTTCCAGGTCCTCCTCACTCTTGCCTTTAAATTTTGGGTATTTGAGAGACATCCTGCCCCCAACTGCGAGTTCTTCCCCTTCTTGAGCTTCCAGTCTTCTGTTTGGACGATCTTCTTCTTGATTCCTTGCTGGTTTTGGAATCAGCCTTTACTACTAATGGGGATTCATGTCCAGTTCCACGTGATCTTCTTCATGATTTCTTTGTTGTTATAGAATCAACCTTTCCAGATGCTGTGGAATTATGTTTGCCAATCTCCTTGGTCGGTGCAGAGGACAATGCGATGGTTTTCCTTGTTCTACTGCTTCATCTTGTGTACGGCGGTACTGCATTTCCCGGTTTGTGCTTCCTTTGTTCTCCATTCCTGTTCCATTTCTCTTATGCCTCTCTCTAGCATTCCCAACCCTATGTAGTCTATGCTTTCTTTCCAGTCTATCCTATTAATTGCAGGACTTAACCTATACTAGCCAATATCTTCTACTCTCTACCGGCATGCCATTTCCCTAGCAGGATTGTCAAAAGTGTCAGTGTCCAGTCAAGATCCGGTAGTTACTTGGTTCCAAACCACCTAGTTGGCTCCACAAGAGACGCAATTAATGACATTGTGCCCAATACAATAAGCCAATGCTAGAGCGTTGTGCCACCAATCTACCTAGGTCAAGGGAGTCAGTTGCGCTAAAGCAACAGTTAGCTCTTGAAACCTCTAAGATGCTTGTCATGGTTCCTAATCCTATCTCCGAATGGGAATCTCTTCCGGATGATAGGACTGACTAAAGACTTGAGCTGAAAGACAAATTCAAAATAGATAGGTCACAACTTGAGAATTAGACAGCATAGTACTAGGTGAAGATGACACAAACAAATTGCTATATTACTGAATAAGGCGTAGCCCTATATATCCTCACCCCTCGCTCTCTCTATCCTTTCTTTTACATTCACCGGTTATTACCCATTTTGGCAAGAATCATTTACAAGGTTGTTACAAGAAAATATCCTGAGTTGTTGCCCAATGGACATTCTTGGTGTGGCAGTCCATGGTTGGGTGGCCGCCAACACTTAAATAACATCCAAATGTGAATGGTATCCAACTCCCTAGGTATCTTCTCATTGAGTACACATAACTCATTAATGAATTGAGAAAAATAGTGATAAAGACTTAATTTAAAAAAACTATTTTATTATTATTTTTGAAATGATTAAGAGACTCTAATAAACCATTAGTTATTATTAATTTAAAGCATGCCTAAGGAACAAATTACACTAATGACCACTCTAAATAATTCACTTGAACCAAAATTTGAGGGTTGTATTTCATCCCTACTTGAAGAAAAGAAGCAGCTAAAGAATAGTACACAAAGAACCACAAAGGGAACAACCATTCTACATCAACAATGGCACAAAATGATGCTACCACTGTGGAAAAAAAGGACACTTCAAAAGCGAGTGCAAACTCAAACATAAGTCAAAATGTGGACAGTATATACCCAGGCACAAAGAAGAGGAATACTGACTAAAGAACCAAGAAGCCAACTACATGAACTCTTCATCATCAAAAAAAGAGAACAACCTCGACAAACATATCCTTCTAAAACCAAAGCTATATTGACAAGCCTCACCACGTTAGCCTATGGTTGCAAAAGGACACCAAATGAGTAGATCTAGTCTTTTGGTTTCATCACACCTAAGAGTAGTAACTTATGCACCAAGGGGGGTGATAACATATTTTATTATGACAGTTGACCACCTTAAGTAGCATGTTACACTAAGGAGGGGTGATGGATATTTTGTAACTCACATCCAACCACCTTGTAGTAGCCTAAACATAAAGGCACCAAGGGGGGGTGTTGCGATTTTGTGGTGCCTTGAGCATAAGATAGAGGCAAGGCATGAGTATGTTGAGATATCGAGCTCAACTAGTGCTACGGCAGACATTGATGAACCGACTTGGCGATAGTTTTCGCACTTATGTCACTAGCATGGTTGGTGAGATTATGGTTTATATGCCACCAGTGGATGATAGGCTATGTCACAGCCACTTTGGAGTACTAGAGTTATGGCATAGTTATAGCGCCAGCTCATATAGTCGGGTTCACACTATAGACTGACCACTTTGTATGTTGTAGGAGAGTACTTTCCCTTTATGTATGTACTCTTATCTTTTAGTTATGTTGTTATAGAGAAGAGAAGAAGATAGAAGAAAATTTAGGCATCCATATCTCTTGTGTCTTGGACTCTTTTGTGTGTGTGTGTGTGTGTGTGTGTGTGTTTGCTTGCAACAAGGAACGCAAGCTCTCTCTCTCCCCCCCCACATTGTCTTTATGGTATTAGAGCTTCAATTTGTGTGAGAGATAATGAGGAAAGAAAGAATCAAGGACAATCTAGCAAGGAAGTGGTACATGGGTAAGAGCATTACCATCTCTTTCCCTTCTTTGTTTAGGTACAACACCCCTCGGTAGCTCCGGTAGCTACGCATCTCCGATTGAGGAGATGTCTTTGCATGCTTGTGGAGGTGCATGTGTGGTACTGCGTAGGACTTTATATTGGTATTTTATACTTAATTTCTTTGGTGAGAAGTGCATTTTGGGCACTTCTCGGTCTTCGTTATGTCACTACAAGGTAGTTTTAACAGTTCCACAGAAAGTTCTAGTTGAGAATTGTCTCTAATCAAAATCTGGTTATTGTAGCATAGCAGTGCATTTTGGGAGTGCAGATAATACTTGTATATGTATTGTGGATATTGGGTATATGTACATGTACTTTGGTCAGATCTGTTGACGTACAGGTTGTGCTGAAGTACCACTATAGTAGTCATAGAAGATACTACTATGTTACAGGTTGCATACATAAATTGTCTATTACGGTTTTTTATTATTGTAGGAAAACATGTCTCGTGATGGAATCAATCAGATTGTCAATGAGAAGCTAGATAAGAACAACTTCTATGCCTCGAAGTTTAGAATGACCAATTTCCTTATGGTGGGTAAAGGATTTTGGGACTGCCAAAAGAGATAATGAGAAACCTTAGGATTTGTCTGAAGAGAATGCCACTCCAATAGACATAAAGGCATTCAAGGATTAGAACTAGGGTTCAAGGAAATTCATGTATTGGCTTTCCATTAGTGTCACAGACACGATGATAGGACACATACATGATAGGTGTGTGGTAGAATTTGGTGTAAATATTCTAGACCCCAACACAAAGGCAAGGAAATTGTAGCTAAAGGAAGAGATACATACTGTGGAAAAGAAAAGCATGTCAATCAATGATTATGCTTTAAAGATCAAGGGAATTGTTGAATCTCTTCGGTCTATCAATGTATCAGTGGAAGATGATGACTTGGTAAGTGTCTATTTGAATGGGCTTAGCAAAGAGTACAAGCCACTCAAGACTTCCATATTCCCTACTTTCAAGACTTGGTTTCTATGTAAATTATAGAGGAAAAGTCTTTAGGTGAGGACTTTTCTTTACAAAGCAAGAACACATTAGAACATGTCTTTTGCTCCAATTCAAGTAGAGGTCGTGGTCGGGGCCAAGATGGTGGATGACAAGGAAATTATAATTCTAGACAATAGTCTAATGATTCACAATAGCAATCATACACAGGTGAAAGAGGCTAGTCTAGAGGCAAGACGAGCTAAAGAGGCCAAAGAAATCACAATGCAAATAGCATAGAGTGCTATTATTGTGGCAAACCAGGGCACATGGCAAAGGACTACTATAAAAAGAAGAATTACATTAAAAGTGGAAAGTTGCAATAAGGCAACTATGCATCATCTAGTACACAGGGAGGTGATGATAGAAGTGAGCAATGTTTTGTGATGCAGCACATGCTCAGTTCCATAACAGGAGATGTGTCAAGATCTCAAGATACATAGTATGTGGATTCTAGTACCTCTAACCACATGACTAGTTATGATGAGTGGTTTAGAGACCTGTAGAAAATGGAAAAACCAAGTTATGTAGAAACAGGTGATGATATTGTGCATCCTATTGTGCATGATGGTAAAGTTCCATTGTCTATGCAGGATGCAGGATGAAAAAATGAATTACTTGGTAGATGTACTTCATGTTCTAAATATTACAAAGATCTTGGTTTCTGTTACAAAGATTGTTAAGCAAGGTCTGCAAGTCAGGTTTAATCCTCAAGGATGTTTTGTGGAAGACTTTAAAAATTAGTGTCGTTTGGTTGCAAAGGGTAACAAAAATGGCAGGATGTTTACTTTGGATGTGAACATGCTTGAAGTAAAGGCAGCCATGTTTGCGCATGGAACATGTGTCATTATTTACAGATATTGACATATAGCACAAGCGCATTGGTCATGTGAATGTACAACGAAGTTTATGCAGGCCGAAAATATTATTGTAAGTTCGCCAAAGTTTAAGGTTGGTGGTATACACAAAATATGTGAAGCATGCCAGCTTGGTAAGCAGGTCAAACATGCTTTCCCACATGAAAAGCATGTGATTTTGCCAATGAGTGATTAATTAGCAGTAATCATTATATTTTGGTGAGGGTTCAAATTTGCCATTGGATATCTGATATAGATCCCTATAACTTCAGATTACAATTCAGAGACGGTTTGATACTCCAACCATTCAGTACATATTTGTTACCCTTGGTTTTTTGTAATTTTTGGTGAATTTATGCTGATAAATCTGTTGTAATCATTACCTAAACACCAGATTGAGTTGTAAAAGGGTAGACACTACCCTTGAATCTTGAAATTGGATTAAGAGGTAAGACCCCCTTCACATCATCATGAGCACGGTACAAGAGATAGCCAAATTTAAGGGGGAGTAGTTTTATACATGGGGAGTAGTTTTATACATGGCAAACAAAAACCATGTATTTGCTCATGAGGAAAAATCTATGGGGGCTAGTTGAGGGAAGAGATGAATGTCCAAAGGTGAGTGGGAAAAATGAGTGGAAGAGCAAGAATGAGAAAGCATTAGGACTCATCGCACTCAGTTTAAATGATGAAATCATTCATCACATCACAGGGATACAATGGGCAAAAGATGCATGGGATGAACTCAATAAATTATTTGGCACACTCAAGCAAAAAATTCAAAGATAAATATGTTAATGCAATTCTATAAACTTGATATGAAGGAAAGTGAACCTTTAATCACACACTTGAACAAATACAAAAGCATTAAGCAACAACTGGCAAGCCATTGGTAAGAAGGTAGAGAATGATGAGGCACTAACAGTGCTTCTGAAGAGTGTGGACAAAGGTGAATATGAAGACATTATAGCAACCTTAAATAATGTACCTGAATTGAAGTTGCATGAGATAGAAGGAGCTCTAATAGAGTAAGAGACCAACGTCAAAGAGAAGAAATGGCTGGACTCAACAACTAGAGAGGAAAAAGCATTCTTCACCCGAGAGGAGGATTCTCACGAGGATGAGGAGGACGAGGACAAGGAAGAGGCAGAGTAGGAGGAAGGACCTTCACTTGCCACAACTATGGGAAGCCAGGACACATGGCAAGAGACTGCTATAGCAAACCCAGTGGAGAAGGAACGACATCGGTAAACTTAATAGAGACTCCTAAGGAAGTGGAGTCAGATCATCTTTTCTGAGAGAGAGAGAGAGAGAGAGAGAGAGAGAGAGAGAGAAACCCCACAACCCATTGTAACTTGCCCCAACAGAGTAAAACCACCTCTTAGCTGAAAAGATGCAGGGGGGAAGAGAGCTTGAGCTCTTGCAAGCACACACACACACTCACAAAACCCTAATAGAGAACACACAAGGTGAGAGGCATTAGGAAGTGAATGGGGTCTTCTTGGGCCCTTTTATTTGCCCAAGCCTAATCAAGGTGATTAAGGAATAGCCAAATGGGGGGTTGCCATGTGGATTGAAATGTTGGGTTTGTAAGAGAGGTGTAAGAGTGGTCAAAGGGTGCACTTTTCCCCCCAAAAAGGGGGGGAGGCAATTTTACAATTTTCGGACCTGCATAACTTCTACATACAAGCTCCGATTTGAGCGGAGATTATAGATCTGTGATCTACGCATCAAGAGCTTTCCATAGATATGTTACATGATATGGTTTTGTCCGCTAGATTTTAAATTCCATTTTTCCCCCAAAATTCAAATTCGAATAAAGTAGCCGTTTTGAAGCTTCTAATTAGAAAACGTTTCTTCTTAAGAGAAAAGGTTTGACTCCTTAAACTGCCAAATAAAAGGGCCCAAGAAGCCTTCCATTGAGGTCCTAATGCTGAAAATCTTCTTCTTCTCTACTCAACACTCAACACCCATATACAAGATAAGAGTACTCACAATATGAAAGGTACTCAACCAATACATACACGGGTTCTCTATAGTGTGAACCCGACTAAATGAGCTGGCGCTATAATTATGCCAGTCTCTAGAATGGCTGTCACACAGCCTGTCATCCCACTAGCCGCATATCACCCAAGATCTCACCAACCATGCCAGTGGTGTAAGTGTGGGGCCTATCCCCCAGGCGGGTCATCAGTGGCCACCGCCTCACTAGACGAGCTCGATATCTCAACACTCCCCCTCGAGCTCAACTCCATCTCATGTACACCAAGCGAAGCCCTGAATCTGCGGAGCTTCTCTGTACCCAATGCTTTGGTGAAGATGTCAGCTACCTGATCCTCTGTGCTGACATAAACAAGGTCAAGATCTCCTGCCAAGACCTTCTCTCTGACGAAGTGGTAGTGGACCTCTATGTGCTTCGTACGAGCATGAAAGACTGGGTTCCTGGCCAAGTGTATACTACTAATGTTGTCACAGAAAATGACAACTTGTCTATCCACTGATAGACCCAAATCTGCAAGTAGCTTTCTCAACCAAGCTACCTCACATGCTGCCATAGCAGCTCCTCTGTACTCGGCCTCTGTACTCGATAGAGCAACCGTAGGCTGCTTCTTACTGCTCCAAGTCACAGCAGCACTCCCCAAAGAAAACATGAAGCCACTGGTAGACCTTCTATCTGAGATACTACTAGCCCAATCAGCATCTGTGTACCCATGTACACATATCTCTGTCCCAGTCTCATAGAATAGTCCACAATGCAAAGTAGACCTCACATACCTCAGTATGCGTCTCACTGCATCCAAATGCGATTTCCGTGGAACCTGCATAAACTGACTCACCAACCCAACAGCATAGCTCAAATCTGGTTTGGTGATCGTCATGTAGATCAAACTTCCTACTATGCACCTATACATAGTAGGATCCTCTAAGATCTCTCCTGAATCTGCACTCAACTTGCCATTCTGATCCAATGGCACAGAAATAGGCTTACAGCCTGTCATACCATACTTGGACAACATGTCCAAGCCATACTGTCTCTGCAATAATCCAATACCATGTGGTGACCTAATCACCTCAATGCCCAAGAAATATCTGAGCTCCCCCAGATCCTTCATCTCGAACTTGTGTCTAAGCAAGATCTTTACATCAAAGATCTCTGCATCATGATCCCCCGTAATGATCAAGTCATCTACATAGATGACAACAAGCACAACCGCTCTATCACCATGTCTCACATACAATGAGAAATCTGCATTGGCTACATGAAAGCCAATAGTGACAAGATATTCAAAAATCTTGTCAGACCATGCTCTTGGTGCTTGTTTTAAGCCATACAAGGCTTTCTTCAACCTGCAAACATGCTCGGGGTGACTCACTTCCTCATAACCAGGTGGCTGCAACATATACACCTCTTCTTGCAAATCCCCATGCAAGAATGCATTCTTTACATCCATCTGATGTAAAGACCATTGTTTTGACGCAGCCACTGCTATCACAACTCTTACCGTTGCCATCTTGGCAACTGGGCTAAAAGTTTTCTCATAATCAATCCCATATGTCTGCGCATATCCTTTGGCTACCAATCTAGCCTTGTACCTGTTTATGCTTCCATCACTGTTATGTTTAACTTTGTACACCCACTTGCATCCAATGGCTTTCTTGCCTTCAGGCAATTGCACTAAATCCCAAGTCTCATTTCCATATAGTGCATCCATCTCCTCATCCATAGCTTTCTCCCAACACACATTTCCAACAGCCTCATCAATGCATGTGGGCTCAACAACCTGCACAACCTTCGCCAAATATGCATAGTGATGTGCCACATAACCATCATGGGTAAATCTCTGCACAGGATTTTTCACTCTCCTAGATCTTCGTAGCTTTTCATTCATGGCTTCCATAGCCTTCTTTACACCAGGTGTTCTCATAGCTGGGATCCCAAGCTCCTCATCAAGGCTCATATCTGAGCCACTAGACTCTCCATCAACATGAGAATGCCCTGCAGAAATGTCAGGCATACCAAGGGGCTCAACCACTTTCTCTTTTCCTTTACGTGATGTACTAATCACATTTGCAAGGCTGGTATTATGACGTAGCCTGCCACTCCATGGTCTATCAACAGACCCACTAGATGAGGACTCTTCTGGTCCACTCAAAGACTGTGATTGCTGACCTGCATTCTATGCAACCACACTTCCACTCACAGCTTCTTTTTCAGCAGCATACCAGCTGCTCATCTCATCAAAGACAACATCCTTGCTTACCCTCAACTCACGTGTAGCAGGGTTATAACACCTGTATCCCTTTTGCTCAAGGGAATATCCAATAAACACACATTTTTCAGCTTTCGGATCCAGCTTAATTCTCAGCTCATCTGGCACATGCACATATGCAATGCATCCAAAGACTTTCAGATGAGACAAATCTGGTTTTCTGCCAGTAAACCTCTCCTCTGGAGTTACATCATGTATGGCTGCAGTTGGAGTCCTGTTCATGATGTATGGCTGCAGTTGGAGTCCTGTTCATGATGTATACTGCTGTAGAAACAGCCTCAGCCCAATAGCAATGCGGCATATTCTTCTCTTCCATCAATGCTCGCGCAATCTCAGCAATGTGCCTGTTTTTTCGCTCAGCAACTCCATTTTACTGCGGAGTGTATCTGCATGTAAACTGTCTCCGAATACCATTCTTCTTCAAGAATTCAGAGAACTCATCGGAGAAGTACTCTCCCCCTCCATCTGACCTTAGGCACTTTACATATTTCCCTGTTTGCTTTTCAACCAAAGCTCTGAAATTCTGAAAGTGAGTGAACACCTCACTCTTCTCCTTCATGAAATATACCCACACCTTCCTTGTGTGGTCATCAATGAAAGTCACATAGTACCTGTAGCCTCCCATAGATATGGTCTTCGTAGGACCCCATACATCCGAATGCACAACATCTAGTGCATTTCTGCTCACATATCTGTTACGTGGAAACACATGCTTTGTTTGCTTCCCAAATTGGCATGCTTCACATATTTTCTGCATACCTTCCACTTTAAATTTTGGCAGCCCTGTCACAATTCCTTTTGTCTGCATAGACTTCAATCTCTGCACATTTACATGTCCAATCCTTTTATGTCAAATGTCTGTGTCTGCAACTATTCCTGAACCATTTGCAAACATCGCAGCACTCATTTCAGGCATGTCTACATTCAACGTAAACATTCTGCCCACTCTGTTGCCTTTTGCAACCAACCTGCACTTGTCTTTGAAATCCTCAACATAACACCCATCAGGGTTAAACCGAACCTGCAAACCCTGCTCAATCATCTGGCCAACTGAAACCAGATTCTTTGTTATGTTCCGTACATGAAGTACATCTGCAAGGTACTTTACTTTGCCATCCTGCATAGACAATGGCACATCTCCAACGTGGGCAATTGGATGAGCAGTGTCATCCCCTGTTTCCACAAAACCTGGTCTTTCCGGGTTTTTCATCTCCTTGAACCACTCCCCATGACTCGTCATGTGGTTTGAAGCGCCTGAATCCACATACCATACATTATCTTTTTGTGTTGCATCAACATTTCCAGACATGGCATTCACGACATGCTGCATAACAAACAACCTTTCAATATCCTCATTATTTTTGCTTGAGGATGCATAGTTGTTTTGCTGCACTTTCCCATTTTGCATGTCCGCCTGCTTCTTATAACATTCTGCCTGCACATGTCCAGGCTTACCACAATAATAGCATTCAAGTGCATCATTATATTGCCTTTGCCAATTTCCAAGGCCTCTTTGACTCCCCCTGCCTCTGAATCTTCCACCTGCGTGTTGTTGTTGTTGTTGTTGATTCTGGGACTGTTGTTGCTGCTGCTGCTGGCCATAATTTTGATTACCTGTTCGGCCACCTCCTTGACCGCGTCCACGGCCTCCTCTACCTCGTCCTCTTCCTGAACTCGTGTAGAAGGCCTGTTGCTCTGAACTGTTTTTGCTTTGTGAAGACTGTTGGTCTTCACCCAAGCTCTTCTCTTCGTCGATAATCAGCATAGACACCAAATCTGTAAAGTTGGGAATGTTTTCCCGAGTCTGAATGGACGTCTTGAACCCCTTGTATTGTGGCCCGAGACCACGTAGACAGACTTTCACCTTGTCATCATCATCTACTGACACACCAATAGATGCAAGGGATTCCACAATACCCTTTATCTTCAACGCATAGTCATTCACAGACATGCTCTTTTTCTCCACAGTATGAAGTTCATTCTTCAACTGTATCTTACGTGCCTTGGTATTTGTTTCATAGAGCTTTACCAAGGTGTCCCAGGCCTCCTTGGGGGACTTGGCATCCTGAATGTGCCCAATCATGGTGTCCTATATACTAATGGATAGCCAATACATAACCTTCCTGGCTCCTTGGTTCCAGTCTTTAAACTCTTTCACATCTGCAGATTTATATCCGGTATCTCCGGTGCCTCTTCATGCTCACCTTCTATGTAGTCCCAATAGCCTTTTCCCATTAGGAAATTCGTCAACCTGAACCTCCAAGCATGGAAGTTATTCTTGTCAAGCTTCTCAGCCACAATCTGAGTTATCCCATCATTTGACATCTTGCCAAACACACAATTTTACCAGAAACTGCACTCTGGTTTTTCTGCACAAACTGCTGTATTTTCTGCACAGCGGTACTATAGTACTCTCAAATGTCACAACCAGTGACTTCAATGTGCATACATACACCCAATGGCAACTGTAGACCTCTTTGCAGCACCCACAGTGTCTGCACAGTCAATCTGTCTTCCTGCAGTTCTTAAAACAGAGTTCTGCAGAGAATCGATGACTTACCTGCAGTGCACGAAATCGCCTGCTTTCTGAAAAACGGAGGTCCAGACGCACCCGAAACGCGGTTTCGGCCCGAAAATTTCAGTCCGATAGGACTCAGTCCGATAGGACTACATAGTTGCCCTATAGCTTTACTCCCGCGAAGAAAGCTCCTCAATCAGAGACCGTTTGCCGGTGCCTCCCGTAGAGCTCCCGACAAGGGTGTAGTCACCAACACAATAGGGAAGAGTAGTTGAAGCTCTTACCCTCCGTACCGCTTCCTGTGGTTCTCTTGCTTGCAGCTCAGCCCTTAGCACGAACCAGGCTCTGATACCATGAAAAGATGCAGGGGGGAAGAGAGCTTAAGCTCTTGCAAGCACACACACACACTCACAAAACCCTAATAGAGAACACACAAGGTGAGAGGCTGAAAATCTTCTTCTTCTCTACTCAACACTCAACACCCATATACAAGATAAGAGTACTCACAATATAAAAGGTACTCAACCAATACATACACGGGTTCTCTATAGTGTGAACCCGACTAAATGAGCTGGCGCTATAACTATGCCAGTCTCTAGAATGGCTGTCACACAGCCTGTCATCCCACTAGCCGCATATCACCCAAGATCTCACCAACCATGCCAGTGGTGTAAGTGTGGGGCCTATCCCCCAGGCGGGTCATCAGTGGCCACCGCCTCACTAGACGAGCTCGATATCTCAACATTAGCCACTAATGATGTAGACCATGTGGTAGATGTATGTGTGAGCACTTTAGTCAAGGTCACGGGCACTTGTAGTATAGCCTTAGAGAGAGAGAGAGTGTCAAGGACTATGAGTTTAGGGACTTGAGGCACTCGTCGCGCGGGGGCTACCAAGTAAGAGGGAAACTTGGTATAGGGTCCAGGTGTTCTAAGATTATTCACTTGAGGGGAGGTGTTGAAATATACAAGTGAATAGGGTGTGTGCGGGAACAAGCCCTTAGCAAGTGGCTATAAAAGAGAATCTATAAATGAGTGAGAAGTAGTGAAAAGGTGAGAGGTATCTACTACGAGAGAATAAAGGGTCGCATGAGAAGATTTAGGATGTGTGGAAATATTCTGGGAAAAGTGAAGAGGTGGAGAGACTCAAGAAAAAGAGGTGGAGTGAATCAAGGAGAGATCAGTGGTATTAGATGCTTGGATATAAACTCTATAAATTGAGGCATTGGCCTAATGAGAATTTGCTAGTTTTTGATTATCCATGCCTACATTAAGCTATCAATTAATTGCTCACTAATCTCATCTTAATCATTGTCTAATCTCTTTGTTAATGATGTTGATTCTTGCATTTGATGCACCATAGCTCATCACATTGCTGAAAATTGAACAAGCTTGGCATTCCATCTGTGTGGTTACTCCTAGTGTAAGGAGAACGAGGGCTATTTTGAGGACATCTGGTAGTGATCTAGATGTACGCAGCTCTACAAGGGTTACGTACCCTATTGATAGATTGAGATATGATGGATATATAGCTTATCATTATGCTTACATGGTTAAAGCCAAATAGGAATCGGAGCCGACTTGTTTTGAGAAGGCACTTGGAAATAAGAAATGGGAAGATGCCATGAATGAGGAGATGGCAGTATTAGATACAAATGCAACATGGAAGTTAGTGCATTTGTAAGGAAGAGAAGGCATTTGGATGTACATGGGTGTATAAAGTCAAGCATTTGGATATACATGGGTGTATAAAGTCAAGCATAACGTTGATGGTTTAGTGAGAAGGTATAAGGCAAGATTGGTGGCCAAGGGCTATGCGCAGACTTACGGCATTGACTATGAAGAGACATTCAACCCGGTTACAAGAATGGCAACCGTGAGATCTGTCATTGCTATGGCTGTAGCAAAGGTTTGGTCTTGACATTAGCTGTATGTAAAGAATGCCTTCTTGCATGGTGATTTACAAGAAGAAGTTTACATGATGCAGCCACCGGGTTATGAGAGTTATGCACACCTAGATTTTGTGTGCAGGTTACACAAATCCTTGTATAGCTTAAAGGAGGCACCCAGAGCATGGTCAAACAAGATCGGAGAGTATCTTGTTACCATTGGATTTTGGATATCCAATGCAAATTTTTTATTTTATGTGAAGAAGACAGATAGAGGGATCGTGCTATTAGTCATCTATGTGGATGACCTGATTATCACTAGTGATGGTGATGTTGACATACATGATGTCAGGAGCATTTTGAAGCAAAAGTTTGAGATCAAGGATTCGGGTGAGCTGTAGTATTACTTGGACATAGAGGTGGTGAGATCACCTCATGGCATTTTGTTATTGTAGAGACAATATGGCTTGGACATGTCCAAGTATGGTATGATAGGTTGTAAGCCTATTTCAATGCCATTGGAGTAGACACAAAGTTTTCCATAGATACAGGTGAGATTTTGGAGGACCCCACTATATACAGGCGCATAGTGGGGGTAGCTATTACTACATGACCATTACTAGGCTAGACGAGAGTTATGTTGTTGGACTTGTGAGTTAGTTTATGCAGGTCCCTAGGAATCCACACTTGGATGCGGCTAGACGAATTCACATGTATATAAATTCCATAGTTGATTATGGACTTTTCTATGAGGCTGGTATAGAGATATAGCTACATGGGTACACAAATGCTGAGTGGGCTGGTATTTTTGCTGATAGGAGATCTACCAATGGTTTTATGTTCACATTTGGGAGTGTTGTTGTGAGTTGGAGCCTAAGAAGTAGCCAACAATTTCCTTGTTAAGTACAAAGGTAGAGTATGGGGGTGCTGCTATGGCATCTCATGAGGTAGCTTGGTTTCAGAAGCTACTTAGTGATATGGGTGAGCCCGTGGATAGGGAAGTTGTCATTTATTGTGACAACATGAGTAGCATATAGTTAGCCAGTAACCCAATATACCATGCTAGAATGAAGTACATTGAGGTGGTGTATGTCAACATAGAGGATCAGGTGGCTGACATCTTCACGAAGACATTGGGCACAAAGAAGCTCCATAAGTTTAGGAGTTTACTTGGAGTGCAGTTTGTGGAGTTGAGCTTGAGGGGGAGTGTTGAGATATCAAGCTCAACTAGTGCTACGGCAGACATTGATGACCCACCTGGGTGATAGCTTCCACACTTATGTCACTAGCATGGTTGGTGAGATTATGGTTGATATGCCGCCAATGGATGACAGGCTATGTGCTAGCCACTTTGGAGTACTAGAGTTATGGCATAGTTATAGCGCTAGCCCATATAGTCGGGTTCACACTATAGACCGACCACTTTGTATGTTGTAGGAGAGTTATGGCATAGTTATAGTGCCAGCTCATATAGTCGAGTTCACACTATAGACCAACCACTTTGTATGTCGTAGGAAAGTACTTTCCATTTATGTATATACTCTTATCTTTTAGTTATGTTGTTGTAGAGAAGAGAAGAAGATAGAAGAAAATTCAGCCATCCATCTCTCTTGTGTCTTGCACTCTTTTGTGTGTGTGTGTGTGTGTGTGTGTGTGGTTGCTTGTTGCAAGGAACTAAAGCTCTCTCTCTCCCCCACATTCTCTTTAGCATAGAGGACCAAGATTAGGAGCATTTAACCAATCACACTTGGAAATTATCCCACATGACCCCATATGCAAAAGGGGTCCCTCCCTCATATAAAAGGGCTCATTTTCAAGAAATGCGAATAAGCTACTCTCAAGTCTTTCTATGAGGACAAGTTGCTGTCTTGTAACCTAACTGAACTTCATTCAAGATTAATTAGTTTAATTAGTTCATCATTGTGTTTGTAATTAGGCTTCATTCTTCATAAGATTAAATTAAATTAATCATGAATTAATCAATGTGATTAGGGTACAATGAATTTAATCAATATCAACATCATCATTATAATGGAAGGCATTGATGACCGGTCGATGGTCATCAGACAATAGATCATCATTGTCATCATCATCATAAGCATCATGGAGGGCATTGTTGACCTCTTCACAGTAGTATTCATTAGCCACAACAGGAGACCTAGTGCCACATTGTAGACCAACACAATGGCAAGCATTAAAGTTAGCACATCATTTAATATACAACATTATATAAATATTATTCATTCAAGAACTGTCTGATAGGAGGTCGAACACATCAACTAGATCCTCTAGCATATATATATATATAAGCATGAAGTCATAAATCATTCATTCATATCATTATTTCATAGAAGCTAGAAATCTAGAAGTCAGTAGAAAGCATGTAGAAGACCATATCTCCTCTATCTTAATCATGTTTATTTAACATATCATTTTTTACCAAGCTTAGGGTTTTGGATGAGTATGACAAGGCGTCCATGCATACAACACTTAGTTGTGTTAAGCTGGCTTATATCAGCTCTTTTTATCCAAAGCACTATAAGTTTTCAATGAGATATTGTGTGAATACTTTTTTAATAGTTGTCAAATAAGATTTATTTACAAAAGTGACATATCTTTATGTATACACTATATATGTACACTCGAGCATTGACAATATGGGTGAGATTTCATATTTGTTTTTGTTTATATTAGGTGTGATTAAGTTGATATTGTAAAGTTTTGTGAGTAGATTTACATGGAATCAAGATCAACCTTTTTTTTGTGAAGTTTGAAAAACAACATGGACTTTCCATTGATGTAAATTTTTAATCTTGAATCATAGGTGTTTATGCATGCTTTTATCCCTACATAGTGAGAATATTAAGGTTACAAATTTTTACATTATTCATATACTTGAAAACTTTTTTATAAAAATATAATACAAGTGGTAACACTCAAAATAAAGTGTCACTAGAAAAGATTTCATGCTCTTTGCAAAAATATTAAATATTAAGATTAGGATTTTTTTGTTTTAAGAAATTTAAAATTGTTAGATTAGTGATTTTTTTATTATTTTAATCATGACTAGATCAAAAATTAACATGTCTTATTTATTGATAATGTCTCTAGCATGCCTAATGGTGTGCATAGATATCAATAGTATGTAGACAAAAAAGACTCCAAACAATGTCTTCTTCACAATGTTGCTCGGTAGGTAAACCTAAGGCAATAACACTTATATTTGATTTAATAAAAATGCATAGTATATTAATTTATTTCATTTTTTTATTTTTATTCCATATCTCTAAATTTGTACTCATCCACTGGAAATAAACTATGTATTAGTTTTATAAAAAAATTAGTTTATCTTTGTATTTATATAAAATTCAATCTCATTGATGCTTAAATTTATTTATGTAAGTAAATGTGTTCTCATTTGGATATTTAAGGCTTATATTTTTAAGGAGAATTTTTTGTGAATATCATATTTGAAATGATTCTAAAATTTTGACCAATTGAAATGTGGACCAAGATTGTCACTTGAGTTGAATACCAATGCATTGACTGAATTTCATTCTGCACCTTGAAGGAGTAATTCTCTGTAAAATCCACTACCGACACCACTACATCATCTGGAAATTTATCCAAACACTCTTTGAATTGTTCAACTTGCCATCTATACTTATAATTGTGTTTGATGAAGTTTCCCAATTTTCTTTGAAGCAAGGAAGTGAAAGTCCTCGGGCTGACTTGGCGAACAACAAGATCTTTTCGAGTTTTTGCCTGACCGTTCTCATCCACTTCCTGTGTAGGAACATCGTCAAAAAGCTTGACAGTCATCATAGAGATGTCATCGCTTTTTTCATGTGGACACAAGGAGATCTGTTTAATGCCACAATGTTGGCATGTACCCAAAAGACATTGTCTACGGTGATAAGCACAGTCCATCTATCGTACCATAACAAAATTGAGTCTCATTTTAGGGATCCATCAGTCCAGCCTAACCCCATCCAGTCCCGTGGGTTAGAGCCAATTGCCCAACCACTGTAGTGATGGGATCCATTTAAGAATTTGATTAGGTTTTGTCCCGAGTACCAGGGAAAAGAGTTCCCAGGCTCCCTAGCTGGATATTCATGCAAACTTAAAACTAGTCACACCACTTACACACCCAATATGAAATTGCCTTTCTCATAGATTCAGATGTCTTTAAAACAATCATTTAATGAAACTATAGCATCTTTGATCATAATCCTCCAAAATATCCGGATGAATCCTAATTTCTATTTTTTCCTTCATCAGAGTACCTATGGCATCATTGGCAACCAGAACGCTCACCACCTGTCCACTCAGGGGCCTTTTCAATAGTTCCTAGCTCATAGTATCCAGCAATATATTCACTTATAAAAATAAAAATAGAATTTCCATTGAAGATCAGCAAGATCGACCAACAGATCCATATAAGAGAGCCATGGGCTCATCCATTGAGGACCAACAAGGTCAATCAACCAGATCCATGCGCGAATTCAGAAAACAACTCTTACTCCTTGTTCGAATATCTTCCACGATGCACCTGTGGGTATCTTCGGTGCCCGCCAAGCACCGTATGGTCAGCACCCTCTAGGATCCTTCGTAGGTCACCTAGCGGTTCACTCATACGCCGCTTCCTTGGTTCCTCATCCATCGTACCGGAAAAGCTCACCATTTAAATCGAACCGAGGCTGGTCAAGACCTCGGCCGACCTTGCTACGCGAGACGTCCTCCGTTGACTCTTCGTCAACTGTTGCAACTTTAATAGATAGGTCTCCACAACCTCATTCATAAGACGATCAAAATGCTTCCCGAGCATTTTTGACATAAAACAATCATTTAAAAACAGGTCATAAATACAATTTCTATAACAAACTCTCGTCTTTCCATATTGTTCCACATCAATCCTCATTTATTTCATATGTATTCCCATTCTCATCACATCATTTTCCATCTCATCACATCTTTTCTCATTTATCCGCATCAAATCTCATCTACCCATATCCGCATCTCATCACATCATATTCATTCACATCACACATCACATCTATCTCCATTTACATCACATCATATTCATATTCATTCACATCACACATCACATATATCTCATCTATCTCATCCACTCGCATCTAGCCATATCCGCATCTCATCACATCATATTCATTCACATCACACATCACATCTATCTCCATTTACATCACATCACATCTATCTCCATTTACATCACATCACATTCATTCATATCCATCACATTCATTCGTTCATATCCACCACATACATTCTCATAACCATCCCATCACATACATTCTATCCACATTATATTCCATCACATACATTCTATCCACATTATATCACATCACTTCTATCCACATCATATCTCATTCATACACATCACTTCTATCCACATCATATCTCATTCATACACATCATATGTCATACACATCTCATCTCATTCATCCACATCCATTCAATTGTTCTCATGTATGACTACTCACATCTATCCATACATTCATATCTATCACTTCACATCCACATATATTCATGTCACATCACATCACATTCTTTCACATACACATCTATATCCATTCTTTCACATACATCCACATCCATTCTTCACATACACATTCACATCTATTCTTCACATACACATTCACATCCATTCTTTCACATACTCATTCACATCCATTCTTCACATACACATTCACATCCATTCTTTCACATACTCATTCACATCCATTCTTCACATACACATTCACATCCATTTTCATCACATACACATTCATATCCATTCTTCACATATACATTCACATACATTCTTTCACATACTCATTCACATCCATTTTCATCACATACACATTCATATCCATTCTTCATATACACATTCACATCCATTCTTTCACATACTCATTCACATCCATTCTTTCACATACACATCCATATCCATTCTTCACATACACATTCACATCCATTCTTTCACATATATACTCATTCACATCTATTCTTCACATACACTCACATCCATTTTCATCACATACACATTCATATCCATTCTTCACAATGTACACATTCACATACTCATTCACATCCATTCTTTCACATACTCATTCACATCCATGCTTTCACATACACATCCATATCCATTCTCTTCACATATATACTCATTCACATCCATATCCATTCTCTTCACATACACATTCACATCTATTCTTTCACATACTCATTCACATCCATTCTTCAATTACATATTCACATCCATTTTCATCACATATTATCCACTCACATCCCATATCATTCATTTACATCCTGATTCACATGATATCACATCTCATCCATTCATTCACATCTCATTACATCCATCCATTCATTCACGTCTATCTGATTCACATCGCATCTCATCACCTCTATTCACATCACATCCATCCATCCATTCATTCACACCTATCTGATTCACATCACATCTATTCACATCACATCCCATCCATCCATTCATTCACATCTATCTGATTCACATCACATCTCATCACATCCCATCCATCCATCCATTCACATCTATCTGATTCACATCACATCTATTCACTCACCTCACATCTCTTCACATCTATTCACATCACACATCTATTCACATCACATCCATCCATCCCTTTATTCACATTTATCTGATTCACATCACATCTATTCACCTCACATCTCATCACCTCTATTCACCTCACATCTCATCACCTCTATTCACATCACATCTCATCACTCACCTCTATTCACATCTATTCATAGAATTTAAGAGAATTCTAATTTGATATAGAAATTCTTTACGCATCTATTTATGCATAAAAATCAATTTTAATGAGAATAACACTTTTGAAATAAAAATAATTCCTTTATGCATCTTTCTATGCATAAAAATCAATTTTAATGAGAATAACACTTTTGAAATAAAACTAATTCCTTTATGCATAAAAATCAATTTTAATGAGAATAACACTTTTGAAATAAAAATAATTCCTTTATGCATCTTTCTATGCATAAAAATCATTAATATCAGTGATATCCATGCATATTCATAGGTGAATATGTACATGGAGTAATCAGAATATTTCTATGCATAAAAATCATTAATATCAATGATATCCATGCATATTCATAGGTGAATATGTACATGGAGTAATCAGAATATTTCTTTTAGATGCAAACATGTTGGGAATTACTCTTTTGGAATGAACATAAAAACAAACTTTCTTTTCCACAAAATTCTGGAAAATTTTACCATAACCGCCTTTGTATGGCTAACCATTTCTCATTTTTATCATTCTTCAATTGACTTAAATTAACCCAAATTAGATTCATAAAACTCTTTTTTTTTTGGAAAAACGATCCTTCTATTAGTTAATGAGAAAACGCCATAAGGCTATAAAGCTCACCTCACAAAGAGGGATAATAAACACAGTGATTGAACACCGGAGCTCCACCCCCGTGGCTGGCCGCTCTCTGGGGGGGCTACCTAGTAGTACATGCTGGAGGTGAGAAGAGCCAAACTGGAGGCCTGTAGTGCCAAGTGACATCCTCGCCCCTCGCGAGCGATGAGGAAAGGGCCAGGCTGCCAAGTGCGGAGGAACGCCTTGCGGCGACCTCTCATGCGATCCGAGTCGCCCTGAAGTTTCCCCCACCAGTGTCAAGGTGTGAATGTCCACCCAGAGGGCCTGTATAACCTCCGTCGGTGGAGTCGCCTGGCGGTCTATGGCCTCCCTGCATCGGGTTCTCCATATGTGCCAAGCCGTCATGCTGCTGTGCCCGTTGTCGTGCCACGGCACATCTACGGTGTGAAACCATGCATGTGAGGTCATTAAATGCAAATCCAGATGCATGGGATTAAGTGCCTGTGTACATATGGGATGTATGGCGTGTGGAGGGTTTTGCTTTTGAGGGCGTCGCCAGGTGTACAGGTGAAATGGTTTGGTGTTGAGCTTGTTGCAGCCAGTGTGGAGGTCCACTGGAGATGATCAGCTGCTTGGTAGCCTGAATTTATGTGCGCGTCCAATATATAATTGGGCACTGGAGGGTTGCATCTCGAAAGATGTGAAAGCATGGGGGATTAATGTTGCCTTGAAATGTGTATGCGTCCAAGTACAGCGAGCACTAAGTTGCATTTGAAACAAGGTATGGAGGGCATGGGCAGAAAAAGGTAAAAAGGGCCAAGGCTACCTTTGCTTGGTGTGAAAGGAACATGGTGGCCTTTTTCTTCAAAATAAATAAAATAAAAAAGGATAAATTTTGCCAGCTACGTGGAGCTTCACGCAGCTGCCAGCGCATCTTCTGGACGTTGCGAGAGAGTGCATGGAGTCGGCGTAGCTGACGTAGAAGCGGGGGTCAGCGCAGCTGGAAGGTCACCGAGGAGCAGGGTCGGCAGTAGCCGTAAAAGGAGTGCGCCGAATAAAAGGTGGGGAGGGCCGTGTGTTCGCAGGAGGAAGAAAGCTGTTCGACTAGAAGGTGGGGGGCTCTTGGCGCAGCTGTAAGAGAAAACCAAGGGAGAGTCGGCAGTGCTGCTGGAGGGCCGACGTGAGAGAAGAGCCACCTAGCAGAGGCGCTGCAGCAGATAGAGAGAGAAGAGCCGCCTAGCAGAGGCGCTGCAGCAGATAGAGAGAGAGGAGCCGCCTAGCAGAGGCGCTGCAGCAGATAAAGAGATCGTGGACTTCGCAGGGGAACTCTCTGGAGGGCCGCGTGTGGAATGAACAGAAGAGGAGACGGCTGGCTAAGAAAAAGATCGCACGGCCTCTGTTGCAGAGACAGCTGGGGAAGCGCAACACAGGAAAGAAGGGTGGCTGACGTGTGGGAGCCGTCACAGGTAGACGTGTGAAAAGAAACGAGAAGGCTCTGGCGCAGCTGCTGACAGAGGGGTGTGCCTGGGTAGAGTGAAACAGCTGGGGTGGAGAAAAAAGGGTCTAGCTAGTGGAAGCCGTTAGGCTGGCGATACAAGGCTACTGGTCTGGCTGACAGCGCAACAGAGAGAGGGAGCAAAGAAACGCTGGGCGCAGCTGGAGAAGCTGGAACAGAAAGGTTGGTAGGTGTGGGAGAAGCATCCTTCATCAGTTTGGCGTCTCCATTCATTGTTGACAATGCTCCACATGACAAGAAAGCAAGTTGGCTATTATATTTCTACATGTGTATACCAGTTGGGATGGCTTTGGGTTATGTATACAGAGGAGTGGTTGGAAGTTTCTTAACTTGACGGGTGGCTTTCTGGAGGGGAAGCTGTGTTAATGCTACCTTGTGCATTGATTGGTTTTGCTTCTGGGTACGTTCAGCTTAAAGAGCTATCTACAAAAGAGGAACAGAGGTTGGTGATGCCAGAGTGAGTGTGTATTTTTCTTTGCTGCTGATCTTGAGGTCACAATGTTATGGTTTTTCTTGGGTTTTGGAACCATAAGAAGGTTGGTTTGGTCATGTATATGAGGTGTCTATGTTGGCTTTGATTTTATAGTTTTGTTGGATGTTGAGCCTCTGATGCTCCATGATAGCCATGTGTATCTTTCATGTGAATACCATGAGGTGATTTTCTGGAGTGCAAAGCCATATGAGATGAGACAAGCCATGTTAATGTCAGTTTTTTATATGTATCATGTGTCCAAAATTGGCTTTGAGGATGCACATGTATAGTTGGGTACTCGATCTTTGATGGTACCAGCTTCTGTTGGTGGTGCTCCTTGAAGAGCTATCTGTTTGGTTTCCTTGCTGGATTAGAAAGCTACTCTCACAGCCAGAAGTCTCGCACTTTCCCAGTGACACCGCCCACGTCACGACACCGTCCCCCTCTTGGGAGACTACCGAAGAGAAGTCTGGCGTCGGAACTACCGCCATCGCCCTGTCAGAGACCTGGATGGTCACACTGCCAGGGACGTCCTCGTATCCAAGGGCCGGGCCGCTGTCCGTGGCCCAAGCCACCGCACCCCACGTCGCCATCATCTCACCTGGCGAGCCTGCAAAAACCATCCTGAGAGCGCGCTGCCAGACCTGCTGTGCCTGTGGGCAATCCCATAAGCAGTGCCGCTGCGACTCCTGTGCATGGCCGCACGAGGGCAGGACGCTGGGTGTCTGCCAAAAGCTAGCCAAGCCCCCACAGCCAGTCCTCTATGCGCTGTAAGCCAGAGAAAAAGCGTCACCTTCCGGGGCCGGAAGCTGGCCCAAAGGCGCTGCCAGAAGTCCCTAAGGAAGGCATGGGAGAGCCCCTGTCGCCGCCAATGCTCGGCCGCCGCCGGGGTGCCCGCTGTCCTGTGCCTCTGGATCCGCCGCCCCAGCCTCGCTGTGTACTGAAAAAAGGGGGTGCTTGGGCTGGTAGGGGCCGAGTAGGGATCTCGCCGAAGCCACTCGCCTGGATCCCACTGAAGGCGAATAAGAGGCCTGCTGTCCCAAGCCCATAATCTCCAAGAATAGTCCTCCCCTATCGAGGCCGGTGAGGGGTCTACATGCCACTGTCTCTGATGAAAGCCGACCACCCGCACCCTCTGAAAGATACAACCCTGGAACTCATCCAAAACTAGTGGGGTCCTCTGCAGCTGGCCTCCCTCTCCCACCTTGAAGGTGAGTGGGGCGACTCTCTCTGCTGAGCCGTAGACCGCTAGAAGGATCTCATGCTGAGTAAAGACGCCCATCCACTGTGGAGGTGGAGGGTCCTGTACTGGAGTCCACCACTCCCGGGGGATGGCCGCCTCAATGTCCTGCCTCATCAACTCTCTGCCCCTCATCTCGTTGAGTCTCCTCTCCTGAGCCTCTAGAGGCAGCTACTGAAAACATATCCAGTCCTCTAGGGACTGGGCTGGGCCGGAGCTCAAAGGGCCTCACGACACGTGAGATCGCGATCCAACCATATGACCACTGGGAAGTCGGATCAAGGGGTTCCAGATCAATGGCTGCCTCAGGCGCTCCTCATCGGTGCCCGGGGGAGTCTGGAAGAGTGACGGCCTCAGATGCTCCCAGGCCCTCAGAAGGCTAGCTGCAAAACGCTCCTCGAAGCCAAGGCCCACTCCTCTGGATCGCTGCTCTGTAAAGATCCACCTGATGCTGGGGGTCCAGGGGCCGCTAAGAGCAGGAGTGCGGCTGAGAATCCTGGAAACAAGAAACTCCTTCCACGGCTCAACGCCTGGTAGGAGGCCACGAACCACCAACTTGCAAAGCTCGGCTCTGACAAATAGGATCAACTATGCCCAGGCCGCCTCTCTCCCTCGGCTGGGTGATCACAGCCCATGCCACCTTGGCCCTGGCGGGCCGCCCGTCGCCACCGGACCAAAGAAAGTTCCTGATGAGCCTCTACACCTGGCCAATACACGCCCGCAAGAAGGCCCAGCAAGAAGTGATGTACCCATGGTAGCAAGCAGGACCTGGTTGGCCACAACCACTCGGCCAGCCAGAACGAGCGGTACTCGAATACAGAAGCTTCTTCCGAATGCTCAGAAGAAGGGAGGCTATCTGCTGCTCCGGAGATATGTCAATGCCCACATAGCATCCCAAATACCGCACTGTAGTGCCGGGGGGCAGCCTGAAACCCATCAACTGGCCTCCAAGTCGGGGGGGCACAGAACTGACCCACAACCCACACCACTTGTTCCAGTTGATCAAAGCGCCCAAAGCTCTGCAAAACCTGTCCATGGCTGAGGCGAAGCGGCGGAGGTTCTCCTCCCCTCCCTGAAGATAGACAGCAGTGTCATCCGCAAACTCCGAGTCTAGGAGCTCCTCCGAGGTGCGGATGGGGAGCTGGAGGCTCCGCAAACCTGTATCCTGTGCCGTCAAGAAAGTGCTCATGGCCTCCGCCACAAAAAGAAAAAGAAAGGGTGCCAAGGGGCACCTCTGCCGCACCGAGCGTAAGAGCTGGAACCTCTCTCCGCGCACGCCCTGTATCAGCACCTGTCTATGGGCCGATGTGTAGAGTGCAAAGACCCCACGGATCCACTGAAGGGGGAAGCCCATCCTCTCCATAGTGCCTTCCAAGAAGGCCCAGTCCACGCGATCATATGCCTTCTCGAAGTCGAGAAGGAGCACTGCCAGATCCTCTTGCCGAAATCTAGCCAAAGCCGTAGCCTCCCTGAAAGAGAAGATGTTATCCAGGATGCTCCTATCCTGGATGAAGCCTGTCTGCGTGGAGTGGATGTTGTCCGGAAGGTGAGGCTGAAGCCGCTACTGATCGCCTTAGCTAGGACCTTGTAGGCCGTGCCTAGCAAGGTGATCGGTCTCCACTGTCTAATCTCCAGTCTGTCTCCTCCCTCTTTGGGGATCAAGTGAATCAACCCCTCTGCCATGCTGTCCGGCATGTCTCCCGACTCCATGATCTCCTGGAATGCCAATCTGAAGCCCCTATGCAAGAGACCCCAGTACCTCTGGAAGAAAGCCACTGAGAGACCATCCTCACCAGGGCATTTGCCCCGAGGAAGTGCCTGAAGAGCCTCCTCCAGTTCCATATCCGAGAAGGGGGAGAGAAGGGAGTGCTGCAAATGGGCCGGCACAACCGGTCTCGTGAAGCTCCAGTCTGCCTCCCGAGCCTCTCTCACCCTGTCATCAGCTGGCTCAGCTGAGAGCAGATCCCTGTAAAAATCTATGGCGATCGCCCGAACCCTGGGGGGATCCACCACCACCTGGCCATCAGCCTGCCGAAGACGCTTGAGACCCTCTCGTCTGAAGCGGGGCCCTGTCGCCTCAAAGAAGTGTCGAGTCACTTTGTCTCCACCAGCCTGTGTCTAAAAAGAAGCTCGAGCATGGAATCGGAACTCCACCCTCCTCTCCTCGATGGATCTGATCTCTGTGCGAGCTGACTCCATCTGCTCTGAAATCCAAGGGCTCGTAGGCTCCCTCTCTTGAAGTCTCTGAAGGGAAGCTAGACTCCTCCGCAGGCTCCTCTTCTGCTCTCTGAAAGCCTCCAGACGGTCCAGGGCAACCTGTCTAAGCATCCTGCTGATCTCCTGCAAACCCCTGTCAAGATTGCTGATCTCCTGCAAACCCCTGTCAAGATTGCTGGCTGCCGATCCTCTCCTGATTTGAAGCTCCTGCCAGACCTGCTCAACTCTGGTCGCAATCTCGGGCTCCTCTATGAGACAATCTGGAATCCGGATGCTCTGGCCTCGCTCTCCTCTTGTGGGGTCATCGATCTGGAGAAGCACTGGAAAGTAGTCTGAAAACGAGGAGCCTGCAAGTATACCCACAGTGCCACCTCTATCGCAAGCCCACTCATCAATGTAAAACCTGTCGATGCGGGAAAGGTTCTCCTGTGGCCCGTCTATCCGAGCGCGAGAAAGATAAACTCCCCTGCAACCTGCCAAACTCCGAGAGAGTCCACGGATCCTGGCCTCTCACCTGCAGCACTAGTTCCTCCCAGGCAGCGAGCTTCGGCCCATGAATGGTCTCCTGGATGCCACCCATCCCGTCCTCTGCATCCTCTAGCATGTTGCAATCCCCCCCTAGGCACCAATGGTCTGCCATGGGGAGGGACTGCCTAATGGTGCTCCAGAACTCAGCTCTCCCGGTCACCCCATTAGGGGCGTAGAAGTTGAGGAAGCCAATGCGGTCTTCCCCAACCCGAAGGATGATCCACTGCGCTCGATCGTGGACCAAAGTGCCAGAATCCACAACCTGGAATAGAAGCTGCTCGCTGACTGAGATGCATCCTCCACCCTGGTTCCCCTGGGAGCCATATGCCGGTGACCAAAAAGTGTGACTCCTGCCTAGCAAGATCTTCCCGCAGGTGTGGGTACGCCCGGCAGAAAGGTGGTGCTCCTGGATGAAAAGGATATCTATGGGTCCTCCAACGAGAGCCCTCTGGATCTCCTGGCGAACTTTGCCCCGACCAATGTAGCAGCGAGGTCCACCAAGACCCTGGATGTTCCATGAGAGGATCCTCATGGATGAGCTATGGTAAGTGAAGCAGCCGCCACTGGCTCACCCCTCTCAGCCAGCCCGGATGAGCTGCCCTCCACTCTGTGAGTCTTGGGCGCCGGCTTGGAGGGAGAATAGTCACTGTCAGTCCGGGTGCGGAGTCTCTCCAAAAAAAGGGTGACCTGTCTCTGTGTCCAGCCCCACTCCGCCTTCGCCCTGTCCAGGGCATAGGCGTGAGACCAATCCTCTGCATATATGTATCTAAAGGTAGGCTGCACCCTCGTGGCGGCGTGGAGGAGAGTCAGTAGCACCGCCTCAACTGAGGTGTGGACCGGATCCGCCCGCCGATCTCCTATGCCAAACAAGCTCATGCGGGCTGAGTGTAATCGGGTCTGCAATAGGTCCGTGAGCCCCAGGTCACTGAAGTGGTGAGAAAACTCCAGTATCTGATCACGCAAAACTTCCTCTACAGAGTTGCAATCCCATGCTGTGTCTGGGGCAACACTGAGAGGAAAGGAGAAGGCCACCATGCTGCTCACCACTGAAGGAGAACGAGAGGGATGGCACACCACGCAAACTCGCAAGGGCGTGACCAGTGTCTCAAACGGGCCAGCATCCAGCTGGAGACACTTGAAAAAACCATAATCCACTGGGAGCCCCATCACTCGCGGGGGCCCCCCCAGGGGAGGCCCCCGCGAGAGTGATGGGGGAGAGAACTCTGTGGGGCGGGCGAAGCTATGATCGCCATCTCCACCGGCCTGGAGTGGCGGTGGAATAGCCGCTGAACTGAACTCTGGCCTACCCAGCTGCGCTGCCCCCCCGGGGCAGTGGGTGGTCTGGAGGAGTATCCTGGAGAGGCTGAGGGAGGGATGGTGGCTCGCGGAGAGGAGGGGGGAGAGCGAGGAGAGGATGGAGAGGCCTCTGCCAGAGGAGAGGATGGAGAGGCCTCTGCCAGAGGGAGAGGATGGAGAGGCCTCTGCCAGAGGAGAGGAGTCAGGGGGGGCCGCTAGGGGAGGCGGGAGGGGGGTCTGGTGGGGGGGGAGAGGGGAGGGAGGAAGGAGTGCTCTCCGAGTGAAGGG
Source organism: Cibotium barometz (assembly GCF_041138505.1). Taxonomy (NCBI): domain Eukaryota; kingdom Viridiplantae; phylum Streptophyta; class Polypodiopsida; order Cyatheales; family Cibotiaceae; genus Cibotium; species Cibotium barometz. Next base: position 41,190,034 of record NC_141067.1, on the reverse strand, counting down.
AAGAGGGGCCGGGGGTCGCAGAGTGCGGCCCGAGATCCTCAGGAATCTGCTCCATGGAGGGGGCGGGGCCCCCCGCAGGGGGAGGCGGGAGCGGGGTCTCCACGTGGGGGGATCCACCGGCGGCCTCAACGGGCACTGAGACTGAATCCTCGTCCATCGGGGTGGGACCTGCTGGCCGCCTATCCCTGACTGGAGCATAAGTGCGGGTAGGTGCCTAGACGCCAGCCGGGGTCGCCTGTCCGCCAGCCTGTGCAGCTTGCTGGCGTCCGACGGTCCCTGCGGGCCGGGCGTTTTCGCCGGTGAACCTCCTGCCATCCACCAGCCTCGTGGGACTGCGCGGCATCCTCCGCCGGAGCCTGCTCGTCAGATGATGGCACCTGCTGAGACGAGCCAGGGATGTCCGGTCTCTGAGGTGGATGGCCACCCCTCGGGCCTCCTGAAGGGGGTCCAGAGGCGGCAGAGCATGAAGGATGAACCCCCTTGCAGGGACAAGCACGTGCGAGGTGGCCCATCTCCCGACAGATGTAGCACTGGCCGGGGAGGCCCGAATACTCCACGCGCTGTATCAGATGTCCTCCAAAAAGACAAGGGAGGAGGATCATCTTCGGGAGGGACTCCGGTGAAGGAACCACAACACGAATGGCCGGGAGTCCTGCTGCCCGAGCTATCACTGAGGCCGCTGTCTGAGGCGTCTCCACCACCTGCCCGAATGCCTTGCCAATGGATGACAAGAGGGGCAAGTACTCCCTGCGGAGTCCAGGAAAGCAGACAGTGATGGGGAAACCTGTCGCGCCTGCTAGCGGGTCAGAAGCGGGGTCGAAACCGTGAGTCCATCACGCCAGGAACGCCCGGGATGAGCGGAGGGCAATGGGGCTCCGAGCCAGCACCGTCTGAGCTGCCTGGGGGGACTCGAAATCCACCTGGTAGTAGCCACGTCCCAAAAAATCGACGCTGACGATCTTGGCAGGCACGCCAACGAGGCTACCTTGCAGAAGGTCGCGAAGCTCTCTCCGCATCGACGGCTACCCACTATCTTGCAGACCAAGGAGGAGGCCTCAAGAGCGGATACTATAGAAACAAACAACTGCTGATCTGCAGCTGTGAACTCCAGACTGTAAGGTCCCTGTTCCCACCGAGTAACAGATTCGGTATACTAGCAGCGGAAGTAGCACTTCTCGCGCGGGACAGGGGTCCCACATTCGGGGTCTCACCCACGGATATCCGGATAAGAGACTAATCCGTCGGTTGTTCCAAAACCGAACCCGGAAAAACTTCCTTTACCGGAAAGCACGGGTGATTCCACCAGGATAACTTTTTACTCTAACGTAGTCAAGGTCATTTCTGATCGAGCTGATCCAATTGCATCTATAAGATACTTGGTCAGATCAAGGAAGAAACTTGCACTTGGATCATTGGGATCAACGCTTTTTTCCCCATTCAAGAGGCACAGCCGTTGATTCCTATCCATAGAACAGTTACTGTCCGGGATTTATTTTATCTATCGTAAAAACAAAAGTTGAGTCTCGATTTACGGATCCATCAGTCCAGCCTAACCCCATCCGATCCCATGGGTTAGCCAACCGCCCAACCACTGTAGTGATGGGATCCAATTTGGAATTTGGTTAGGTTTTGTCCCGGGTACCAAGGAAAAGAGTTCCAAGGCCCCCTAGCCGGAAGTTCATGCAAACATAAAACTAGCCACACCACTTACACACCCAATATGAAATTGCCTTTTTCTTAGCATCGGCTAACTTTAAAACAATCCTTTAATGAAACCATAGTACCACTGATCACAATCTTCCAATTTATCCGGTTGATTCATAATTTCCCATCATTCCTTCATCAGAGTATCTATGGCATCATTGGCAACTAGAACGCTCACCACCTGTCCACACAGGGGCCTTTTCAATAGTTCCTAGCCCATAATACTCGGCAATATAATCACTTATAAAAATCAAGATGGACTCTCGTTGAAGATCAGCAAGATCAACCAACAGATCCATAAAAAGAGCCATGGACTCATCCATTGAAGACCAGCAAGGTCAATCAACCAGATCCATGCCCGGTTTCAGAAAACAACTCTTACTCCTTGTTCCAATATCTTCCTCGACGCACGCGTGGGTATCCTGGGCGACCCAGAGCCCGAGCACCGTATGGTCAGCACCCTCTAGGATCCTTCGCAGGTGACCTAGCGCTTCACTCATAGGCCACTTCCTTGGTCCCTCATCCACCGTACCGGAAGCTCACCATTTAAATCGAACCGAGGCTGGTCAAGACCTCGGTCGACCTTGCTACGCGAGACGTCCTCCATTGACTCTCCGTCAGCAGTTGCAACTTTAACAGTTAGGTCTTCATGACCTTAATCCACAAGATGGTCAAAATGCTTCCCCAGCATTCTTGACATAAAACAGTCATTTACAAATAGTCACAAAATACAGTTTCTAAATCGAACTCTCGTCTTTCCACATTATCCCTCCTTAGTCCACATTACTTATTCCACATTCCATTCAATGTGTACTCATTCTCATCCATTTCCTCATATCGACGACACATTAATTCACATACACATTCACATTCACATCCATACATCCACATTTACATGCATACATTCATTTTCACATCCTCATTTATACATCCACATCCCATATCCACATTCATACATACACATCCATATCCACATCCATACATCCACATCCACATCCACATCCACATTCACATCCTCATTTATACATCCACATCCACATCCACATTCACATCCATACATCCACATCTACATGCATACCTCCATTTTCACATCCTCATTTATACATCCACATCCCTTATCTACATTCATACATACACATCCATATCCACATCCATACATCCACATCCACATCCACATTCATATTCACATCCATATATTCACATCTGCATGCATACATCCATTATCACGTCCTCATTCATACATCCACATCCACATACATACATACATCCACATCCACATACATACATACATACATCCACATCCACATTCCCATTCACATCTATACATCCACATCTACATCCACATACATACATACTTCCACATCCACATTCCCATTCACATCTATACATCCACATCTACATCCACATTCATATACATCCACATCCACATTTCCATTCACATCTATACATTCACATCTACATCCACATACAAACATACATCCACATCCACATTCCCATTCACATCTATACATCCACATCTACATCCACATTCACATCCACATTCCCATTCACATCTATACATCCACATCTACATCCACATTCACATCTATGCATATACGTCTTCATGCATACATCCATTTTCACATTCATACATCCATTTTCACATTCATACATCCATACTCCCATCTCCACATCCACATACATACATCCATTTCCACATTCCCATTCATGTAACCGCATATGCCTTCACATCTAATCTTTTACATCACATCCATTCTCGCCCTATCACAACCCATATAAATCTTATCCTATCACATACACTTCTTACCTCATCCCATACACATCTTATCACATCTTAATTCATGTTATCACCTCTTATACACCTCTTATCACATCCTATCACATCTCATATCTATTTATAGAATACAAGAGAATTCTTATATTTGATATAAGATTTCTTTACACATTTACTTATGCATAAATTCCATTTAAGGAGATTAATACTTTCGAAGAAAAATCAGTCTTATATGCATCTTCCTATGCATAAATTCATTTTAAATGAAAATGACACTTTTGAATTAAAATTCAATCTTTTATGCATCTTCCTATGCATAAATTCAATTTAGATGAGAATGACACTTTTGAATTAAAAATTCAATCTTTTATGCATCTTCCTATGCATAAATTCAATTTAGATGAGAATGACACTTTTGAATTAAAAATCAATTTTTTTTTATGCATCTTCTTATGCATAAAGTCAATTTGGTAGGAATTACACTTTTAGAATAAAAGAATTTCTCTTATGCATCTAAGTTATGCATAAAATCCATTTATGATGAAAATCACACTTTTAGTATAAAAAGAATATCTTTTATGCATACCTCCATGCATGAAATCCAATTATGATAAAAGTAACACTTTTATAATAAAATAATCAACTTTTATGCATACCTCTATGCATGAAATTCAATTGTGACAAAAGTAACACTTTTACATTAAAATAATCATCTTTTATGCATACCTCTATGCATGAAATCCAATATGATAAAAGTAACACTTTTGATATAAAAAAAAAATATCCTTTATGCATACTTCTATGCATGAAAATTAAAAATGATAAAAGTAACACTTTTGATATAAAAATTTTTCCTTTATGCATACTTCTATGCATGAAAATCAAAAATGATAAAAGTAACACTTTTAATATAAAAAAAATATCTTTTATGCATACTTCTATGCATGAAAATTAAAAATGATAAAAGTAACACTTTTGATATAAAAAATTTTCCTTTATGCATACTTCTATGCATGAAAATTAAAAATGATAAAAGTAACACTTTTAATATAAAAAAATTATCTTTTATGCATACTTCTATGCATGAAAATTAAAAATGATAAAAGTAACACTTTTAATATAAAAAAATTATCTTTTATGCATACTTCTATGCATGAAAATCAATTATGCATAATCAATTTCTCTATGATTACAATGAATATCTTTCAATTAATCTAGGATGATAATTCCTAGAATATGGTAGGAAGTCCTCTTTTTATGCTTTGAATGAAATTATTTTATGCATAATTTTTATAAAAATTTTGCCATAGCTCCGCTGCTATGACTGATAAATCTCAAATTTTCTAAGGGATAAAGCTTATCATTAAGGAAATAATTAAAATGATCTCTAATTGGATCATTCATCCATAATGGATTGAATCATCAATATACATAAACTAAAAGCATAGAAAAAAGCCATTAATTTGGCCTCAAGCATAGCTTAATCTTGGGTTAAGGAAAAGCTTTATGAAAAGCTTGATTTGGATTGAGAATGGGTCATGAGTATGACCATTTCTTGATTTTGAGAGAGAGAAATTACATAAAAACTATTAGAATTTAAACATAAATGGAAATTAACTTCAATAGCATTTATTAAATTATGTAACTCCTCACTAACATTATCAATTCACTTCAATAGCATTCAAAAAAAAACCATACCAATTAAGCTTCTCAAGCTTGAGAGGGGTTGAGAAGAGAGAAACATTGAGAAATTATAGAAAAGATCAATATTCACTAATTACCTTACAAATTGCTTGATTCTTTGTTCACGGTAGAGGCCCCCAACCAATCAATTGGTTAAGTATGTTGATGGAGCCACTAATGGGGATTGAAGAAAGAGGGAAGCTCCAAAAACTAGTGAATTATTAAATGAATTCACAGTTCTTGGCTTAGGTGGAGTAGAGTAACGATGCATAAACACTATCTATTTTTCAACAAGGGGGAGGCTTCTATTTATAGGAAAAATTGAGCTCCTAACCAAACAAACTGATTCTAGAATTTTCTAAATCAGTTTGGTCAATATTTGACCATGTTTAGGTCGGTTAAGCTAACTTTTTGGAACTAGACTTGAATGAGGAGAGAGGAGAGATGAAATATCTCAATTTTTATGAGTTTAAAACTCATTCAAGCATGTGAAATATGCACTTCCTTTAAAGAACTCCCCTTCCTTACATATGTGTCATAATGGAATCATTTTAATATTGCTCATAGTTTTTTACTAATAAACCTTGTACATTTTCAACTCTTCATCTTATGTGAAATATGCACCTCCTTTAAAGAACTCCCCTTCCTTACATATGTGTCATAATGGAATCATTTTAATATTGCTCATAGTTTTTTACTAATAAGCCTTGTACATTTTCAACTCTTCATCTTATGTGAGCATTTACTCATTTTTGGATACCCAAAATATCTCATATTTTTAATATTGCTCATAGTTTTTTACTAATAAACCTTGTACATTTTCAACTCTTCATCTTATGTGAGCATTTACTCATTTTTGGGTATCTTCTTTTACAAATTGGATTTATCTCCTCCCTACACATGGATTGATGCTATTGGCCCATAGGAACCTTAATTGGACCATAATCTAAAAATTTCTGAAAATCTAGACCCTTAGACTAAGGTTCTTTATACTTATTTCCAATTAATTCCAATTGCACATTGGAAAATTCTTTTTGAATTTCTGTTTCAAGGGAACTCATCTGAATTATAAGAGATATTTTTATATCCAAAAATATTCAAAATCTGAATATTCTCTCTCTAGAATAATTTTTCTCTCTCTAGGCTAAAATAGTTAGCAACAAGGTCTTTATATTTCTGAAGAGGGTTGATTACAGGGGAAGATACTAGACATCAAAAAGGGGGTTGGGGGAGGAATCTTACATTCTACCCCACTTAAAAAACGCGAGATGTCCTCATCTCGCAACTTGTGATAATTTCGCAAGATGCACGAATATGAGACTTAGAGAAAAATTTTAATCAAGATTAACCACCAAGATAAGTCTTAAAGAGAGCAAGATTCAAAATAAGAACAAGATTTAAACTTTATTCATTCTCGGAACTTATACAGTAAAGATAGAGGAACTCTTTACACTTCCATAAGCCCGTCCATCATATGGTCACAAAAGCAGTCCTCACAAGCTGCACAAGTATAAGGTAACTCATCTATGGGAATGATTCTGTTGGTTATTGCTGCGCCTATCTCAGTGGTATGAGGTGTTCTAACAAAAGGACCTCTGAGAGGCAAGCCAAAAACGGGGTAAAGGCATATCTTCTCATGAGGAAGAAAACACGCCAGTAAGAAGACCCGCTCAGAAAACCCAAGATGTCTTGATCTCATGACGCAGTAGTATCGAGGACCCAAACCCAAGGCTTCAATAACCATGGCCAAGCGGACATTGTTACGAAAGTGCTGCTGACCCCAGGGTGTTACCCTAGTTATGTCTTGATAGGTCCGCCATTTGGTCTGCGCTACAGAAGTTCCTAGGTGAGGAAAAAGTGAGCGCTGATACTGTTCTATAAAATCCTTCTTCACAGACTCACTTGCGTCTTGAAGGTGAGGAATCATTATGGATAAAACTAATTCTTGTTGCCAAGCCATGAAGGAGATTAAGAAAGAAAGGAGATCGATGGGAGTAAGATTACTATGAGCGCGACAAGTAAAAGTTACGACTTACATAAAGGAAGGAGCTAGCGTAACTTAGAAGCCAACGGTAACTTGCCACTGAAGTTTTACCGTCTTTCCATGATTTGGGTTTGACACATTTTTCTATAGAAGGCATTCAGAACTTTGAGATGAGGAGATAAAAGAAGTTCGTAAGCTAAATCACCTACTTTCTTTGGTCCACAATATCTGGGAGATAACTTCTTATACTTTCCAAGAGATAAAGAACTTCTTTTGAGCCGTACTCGAATGAAGACCAAAACCTTGATATCCAAAACATCGATTCTCACTTCTGAACTCATTGTTCTGAATCCTTAGAACAGGTGGGACTCTTGAGAAGTATTCAGGGAAAAGGTTCTTCCTTTTTTAAACAGAATCTTTCTTTTATTTTAGAGAGAGAATAATTATAAGATCAGAAAGGGAGATTCTTACTCCTGTATACCTCGAAGGCTGGGGGAGATTCTTACATTCTACCCCACTTGAAAAGTGCGGGATGTCCTCACCTCGCAAGGTAGAGGACAACTCTTTTTCTTAAGATCCAATTTATTCTAGGGTTCCTTATATTCTGGTCAACCCAACAGAATACGGGGATAATTATCCCTTATATAGAACTCATCATTAAATAACAATTCATTCAGATCATATCATTCATATCTTTAACACGATAATGGTCCATTAGACTGAAAATTTTCCTTCTGAACATTCCTCCACAGGAATTTTAGTTAAGCAAGTTCTCAATTTGTCATCCCTTAACTTAATCTACCGTTAAGTGTTAACAATAGCAATCTGACAGCACAATCCACTAATCTCATAGTGATTTGCTGAAATCATTATTATCATTCCAGTTATGAATATTATCACTGGGACTCGTCCCATTCATCCTCATTGTGGTTTTGCTCAGCTTATTACATTTTAACTAAATTTCAGAAATCATCATTTTTCAATCAGAATCCAAATCAATTTTATCAGTTCCCAAACAGAATTAAAAATCATATCAACCACATTCGAATTCATCATCTGGATAGCATTAACGCTTATAATTTCAAGTCTTAGATTTACTCGTATATACTGTCAGTAAAGAGCTGCAGTATACTCTCGGTATATACGGGTAGTCATGCCCCTTGGAATTATAAGGTAAATACCATCATGTCTAGGCCTCAAGCAAGTCAGGGATTCTATATAATTGCGGTACTTCCATCTGAAGACCCAATTACCAAATTACGAATTTCAGTTTGAATATCAAATTGTATGAATTATATCACACAATTACAACCTTTTTTTGTACTTCTTGATAAATTTTTGACATATTTGGTTTCTCAGTTGATCTTTATTAGCCAAATGCTCTGATACCAACTGTAAGGTCCCTGTTCCCACCGAGTAACAGATTCGGTATACTAGCAGCGGAAGTAGCACTTCTCGCGCGGGACAGGGGTCCCACATTCGGGGTCTCACCCACGGATATCCGGATAAGAGACTAATCCGTCGGTTGTTCCAAAACCGAACCCGGAAAAACTTCCTTTACCGGAAAGCACGGGTGATTCCACCAGGATAACTTTTTACTCTAACGTAGTCAAGGTCATTTCTGATCGAGCTGATCCAATTGCATCTATAAGATACTTGGTCAGATCAAGGAAGAAACTTGCACTTGGATCATTGGGATCAACGCTTTTTTCCCCATTCAAGAGGCACAGCCGTTGATTCCTATCCATAGAACAGTTACTGTCCGGGATTTATTTTATCTATCGTAAAAACAAAAGTTGAGTCTCGATTTACGGATCCATCAGTCCAGCCTAACCCCATCCGATCCCATGGGTTAGCCAACCGCCCAACCACTGTAGTGATGGGATCCAATTTGGAATTTGGTTAGGTTTTGTCCCGGGTACCAAGGAAAAGAGTTCCAAGGCCCCCTAGCCGGAAGTTCATGCAAACATAAAACTAGCCACACCACTTACACACCCAATATGAAATTGCCTTTTTCTTAGCATCGGCTAACTTTAAAACAATCCTTTAATGAAACCATAGTACCACTGATCACAATCTTCCAATTTATCCGGTTGATTCATAATTTCCCATCATTCCTTCATCAGAGTATCTATGGCATCATTGGCAACTCGAACGCTCACCACCTGTCCACACAGGGGCCTTTTCAATAGTTCCTAGCCCATAATACTCGGCAATATAATCACTTATAAAAATCAAGATGGACTCTCGTTGAAGATCAGCAAGATCAACCAACAGATCCATAAAAAGAGCCATGGACTCATCCATTGAAGACCAGCAAGGTCAATCAACCAGATCCATGCCCGGTTTCAGAAAACAACTCTTACTCCTTGTTCCAATATCTTCCTCGACGCACGCGTGGGTATCCTGGGCGACCCAGAGCCCGAGCACCGTATGGTCAGCACCCTCTAGGATCCTTCGCAGGTGACCTAGCGCTTCACTCATAGGCCGCTTCCTTGGTCCCTCATCCACCGTACCGGAAGCTCACCATTTAAATCGAACCGAGGCTGGTCAAGACCTCGGTCGACCTTGCTACGCGAGACGTCCTCCATTGACTCTCCGTCAGCAGTTGCAACTTTAACAGTTAGGTCTTCATGACCTTAATCCACAAGATGGTCAAAATGCTTCCCCAGCATTCTTGACATAAAACAGTCATTTACAAACAGTCACAAAATACAGTTTCTAAATCGAACTCTCGTCTTTCCACATTATCCCTCCTTAGTCCACATTACTTATTCCACATTCCATTCAATGTGTACTCATTCTCATCCATTTCCTCATATCGACGACACATTAATTCACATACACATTCACATTCACATCCATACATCCACATTTACATGCATACATTCATTTTCACATCCTCATTTATACATCCACATCCCATATCCACATTCATACATACACATCCATATCCACATCCATACATCCACATCCACATCCACATCCACATTCACATCCTCATTTATACATCCACATCCACATCCACATTCACATCCATACATCCACATCTACATGCATACCTCCATTTTCACATCCTCATTTATACATCCACATCCCTTATCTACATTCATACATACACATCCATATCCACATCCATACATCCACATCCACATCCACATTCATATTCACATCCATATATTCACATCTGCATGCATACATCCATTATCACGTCCTCATTCATACATCCACATCCACATACATACATACATCCACATCCACATACATACATACATCCACATCCACATTCCCATTCACATCTATACATCCACATCTACATCCACATACATACATACTTCCACATCCACATTCCCATTCACATCTATACATCCACATCTACATCCACATTCATATACATCCACATCCACATTCCCATTCACATCTATACATTCACATCTACATCCACATACAAACATACATCCACATCCACATTCCCATTCACATCTATACATCCACATCTACATCCACATTCACATCCACATTCCCATTCACATCTATACATCCACATCTACATCCACATTCACATCTATGCATATACGTCTTCATGCATACATCCATTTTCACATTCATACATCCATTTTCACATTCATACATCCATACTCCCATCTCCACATCCACATACATACATCCATTTCCACATTCCCATTCATGTAACCGCATATGCCTTCACATCTAATCTTTTACATCACATCCATTCTCGCCCTATCACAACCCATATAAATCTTATCCTATCACATACACTTCTTACCTCATCCCATACACATCTTATCACATCTTAATTCATGTTATCACCTCTTATACACCTCTTATCACATCCTATCACATCTCATATCTATTTATAGAATACAAGAGAATTCTTATATTTGATATAAGATTTCTTTACACATTTACTTATGCATAAATTCCATTTAAGGAGATTAATACTTTCGAAGAAAAATCAGTCTTATATGCATCTTCCTATGCATAAATTCATTTTAAATGAAAATGACACTTTTGAATTAAAATTCAATCTTTTATGCATCTTCCTATGCATAAATTCAATTTAGATGAGAATGACACTTTTGAATTAAAAATTCAATCTTTTATGCATCTTCCTATGCATAAATTCAATTTAGATGAGAATGACACTTTTGAATTAAAAATCAATTTTTTTTTATGCATCTTCTTATGCATAAAGTCAATTTGGTAGGAATTACACTTTTAGAATAAAAGAATTTCTCTTATGCATCTAAGTTATGCATAAAATCCATTTATGATGAAAATCACACTTTTAGTATAAAAAGAATATCTTTTATGCATACCTCCATGCATGAAATCCAATTATGATAAAAGTAACACTTTTATAATAAAATAATCAACTTTTATGCATACCTCTATGCATGAAATTCAATTGTGACAAAAGTAACACTTTTACATTAAAATAATCATCTTTTATGCATACCTCTATGCATGAAATCCAATATGATAAAAGTAACACTTTTGATATATAAAAAAATATCCTTTATGCATACTTCTATGCATGAAAATTAAAAATGATAAAAGTAACACTTTTGATATAAAAATTTTTCCTTTATGCATACTTCTATGCATGAAAATCAAAAATGATAAAAGTAACACTTTTAATATAAAAAAAATATCTTTTATGCATACTTCTATGCATGAAAATTAAAAATGATAAAAGTAACACTTTTGATATAAAAAATTTTCCTTTATGCATACTTCTATGCATGAAAATTAAAAATGATAAAAGTAACACTTTTAATATAAAAAAATTATCTTTTATGCATACTTCTATGCATGAAAATTAAAAATGATAAAAGTAACACTTTTAATATAAAAAAATTATCTTTTATGCATACTTCTATGCATGAAAATCAATTATGCATAGTCAATTTCTCTATGATTACAATGAATATCTTTCAATTAATCTAGGATGATAATTCCTAGAATATGGTAGGAAGTCCTCTTTTTATGCTTTGAATGAAATTATTTTATGCATAATTTTTATAAAAATTTTGCCATAGCTCCGCTGCTATGACTGATAAATCTCAAATTTTCTAAGGGATAAAGCTTATCATTAAGGAAATAATTAAAATGATCTCTAATTGGATCATTCATCCATAATGGATTGAATCATCAATATACATAAACTAAAAGCATAGAAAAAAGCCATTAATTTGGCCTCAAGCATAGCTTAATCTTGGGTTAAGGAAAAGCTTTATGAAAAGCTTGATTTGGATTGAGAATGGGTCATGAGTATGACCATTTCTTGATTTTGAGAGAGAGAAATTACATAAAAACTATTAGAATTTAAACATAAATGGAAATTAACTTCAATAGCATTTATTAAATTATGTAACTCCTCACTAACATTATCAATTCACTTCAATAGCATTCAAAAAAAAACCATACCAATTAAGCTTCTCAAGCTTGAGAGGGGTTGAGAAGAGAGAAACATTGAGAAATTATAGAAAAGATCAATATTCACTAATTACCTTACAAATTGCTTGATTCTTTGTTCACGGTAGAGGCCCCCAACCAATCAATTGGTTAAGTATGTTGATGGAGCCACTAATGGGGATTGAAGAAAGAGGGAAGCTCCAAAAACTAGTGAATTATTAAATGAATTCACAGTTCTTGGCTTAGGTGGAGTAGAGTAACGATGCATAAACACTATCTATTTTTCAACAAGGGGGAGGCTTCTATTTATAGGAAAAATTGAGCTCCTAACCAAACAAACTGATTCTAGAATTTTCTAAATCAGTTTGGTCAATATTTGACCATGTTTAGGTCGGTTAAGCTAACTTTTTGGAACTAGACTTGAATGAGGAGAGAGGAGAGATGAAATATCTCAATTTTTATGAGTTTAAAACTCATTCAAGCATGTGAAATATGCACTTCCTTTAAAGAACTCCCCTTCCTTACATATGTGTCATAATGGAATCATTTTAATATTGCTCATAGTTTTTTACTAATAAACCTTGTACATTTTCAACTCTTCATCTTATGTGAAATATGCACCTCCTTTAAAGAACTCCCCTTCCTTACATATGTGTCATAATGGAATCATTTTAATATTGCTCATAGTTTTTTACTAATAAGCCTTGTACATTTTCAACTCTTCATCTTATGTGAGCATTTACTCATTTTTGGATACCCAAAATATCTCATATTTTTAATATTGCTCATAGTTTTTTACTAATAAACCTTGTACATTTTCAACTCTTCATCTTATGTGAGCATTTACTCATTTTTGGGTATCTTCTTTTACAAATTGGATTTATCTCCTCCCTACACATGGATTGATGCTATTGGCCCATAGGAACCTTAATTGGATCATAATCTAAAAATTTCTGAAAATCTAGACCCTTAGACTAAGGTTCTTTATACTTATTTCCAATTAATTCCAATTGCACATTGAAAAATTCTTTTTGAATTTCTGTTTCAAGGGAACT